>NC_085137.1:122572121-123205797 GCF_035046485.1 Aedes albopictus | reverse complement strand
TTTGGAACAAGATTGTGTTATATCTGTTTTCTGATTTGATAACATAAAAACAAGAATGATTTTTTCAGTATTTTTGAAATTAAGACGTCTTCACTTGTTGGATATGCATTCAGAAAAGTGCATAAATTTTCTTTATTGCAAGTTCGGCACTACAAAAAAACATAAATTACTTCATTTTTCCCTAGTCTTGTCTAGTGTAGTCTAGATGAGACTACACATACACAGCCATTTATTGATAGAATCCTGGAAAATTATAGAATCGGCTACTTCCACCATTTCAAGGCTGTTACAGGTGGCGCGGATTTCGCGCATTTTTACTAATTTAGGCGTGGATTTCAAGGATTGTTTCAAATGTATTTACATTAAATATTTAGACATGGAGCTAAAAAAAATCATTAAATTTAAATTAGAGTTATGAAATTTTGTGATTGAGTAAAAATAAAGTTTATAATCCCTACTTTGTAGTGCTAAGTTGCATTGCACTTAAAGCTTAATTTGGTGAAACTGAAAGAATTTTGTTCTGAATTTCCTAGTCGTGCTCTTGAGGTCATTTCTGTATTAACTCCTAGATCAATTTTTCGCTAAAAGTTTGGATGGAATTTAAATATTTGACGGAGATCATAGAGTAATGCCTGAGGCTCGAAAAAAGACACTGAATCATGGCAAGATTTATCAAATAATTGCTGGAGTTTCTTGGTGATTCTGAAAGCTGTTTTTGTGGGATTCAAAAACCGCCTACAGGAAATTATAAAGAAACATTTAGTTTTGCAATCAAATTTAATAAAATATCGTAAAGAAAATCGACGATTTTATAGACTGTAGAAACAAATCAATCTGATTGGTTTTGTAACACAGTATGTCGTGAAGTTTCAGAAATTCCTGAATAAAGATACAGATAAGACGTCCTGAAGATTTTTATGATTGCATTCTTAGAGAGTTCCATGGAAAAAGCTTTGGAAAAACTCTGGTTACAATATCAATCATAAGAAAATTCCAGTGATTTGTTTTAAAAGGCAGGGCTGTCGTGATTAGTTATAGATGAGTTTCCGAATAACAGAATTGTCGAAATTCATGAATCAGTTATTTGTGGTACTTATGTGGAAACATTTATTTTTTGCTTTAATTCTGATAGAAATATTATAAAAATACGTAAGCTTCTGTTGCAAAATTTCTCTTTGATTTCCAATCGAAGCACTTATCTCAATTAGGGGAGTTGCGGGTACAGTTAATAAAGGATTCATTAGAAGTTTTTTTTTTAGAAGAATACTTGAAAAATGGTTGAAGGTTTCCGAGTTCTAAGACTGAGGGCATTCTTATTGTTATTAGCTAAATTAGGGAGATTTTCAGCTCGAGGAAGGTTCTCCAAAGGAAAACATACATATCTTTTGCTCAATGTTCAGAACAATTTGTTTTGAGTGTTCGCTATTCATGTGTCGTGTCTTTGAACGATTGGAATATTAAAAATGTTTTTAGTTTCCAAACATGGACGATTTTTTCCAAAAAAAAAAAACACTTTTTTCATGCAAAAAATGTATGAAAAAAATCATAACACTGATATGATTTAGTGTCCGCAATCGAAGTCACCGCATCAACGTTTTTGGAGAACATACTTCCGAGATCGCGTTTAAAGTTTCAAGTTTGGATTACGCGCCCGTAAGGGAGCGGAGCGCAAAACGCTATATCTTTGCTTTCACTGCTTGGTTCTCTATGAAAATTTGACACAGCGTTCTCAAAAAGCCATACTTTATGATATAAGAATAAAAAAATAATTTTTTGCTTGACCTCAACATATATAACACCTTAATCAATAAATTTAACTAGATTACTCCATTTGTATCTTCACGAAAAAAGTTTCTGTAGAAAATAATCCATGAATTTCTCAAAAAGATTTTTTTTTGTAATTCTCTCGAACGATCTTTTTGGACATACTACAGACTGTATTTCAGAATTTCTACCATAATGGTGGTTATAAATAGTGCCAAAAGATTCTTAAATAATGTTCCTTATTTGGAATTGTTTCTGGGAACAGGAACCCCGATAAAAATTGACCATTCATTGCATGGTAAATGTTATTAACATATGATAGGCTTCATTGTTCACAATAAAATGCACAGCTGATATATTGTATTTTTTTTTTTGCAATGGAAATCAAGCCCCTATAGTTCGTACGATAAGTGAACATTATCTTTCTTAGTTACTGATTGAGTCGATTGTTTTTCAATAGTTCTTTAATAATTTAAAGTTACTATAAGTAAAAATCAATTCAAGTTGTTTTTATACAGTTGGAAAACTGCCTTGTAAAGTTCTCAAGAACTTTTAATTTAAAAAAGTTCATTTCTCTACATATTACACTTTAAAACAATTCGTAACAAAGAAATAACAATTAATATTATTGTTGCTTGAATAATGTTATTCTATTATGTATAATCAAATACAATTCATTTGTTTTTTTTTTTGTTTTCGTTTTCAATTTGGGTGCTGTCAATAATCTTTATAGCAGAATCATTTAACGATATACATATGCAAAAGATCATTGGCAGAGGAAGCTCTCAGTTAACAATTGTGATAGGGTAAACGCTCCCTTAGTGGAGGTAGTACCAATAGTGGTGGTAGTGGCATTTTAGCACGTTTTGACCAAAAAGCTCGCAAATAACATTCAGTTTCGTGTTCAGGAAATGTCGAAAAACCTATTTTAAACAATTAATTTTTTTACTCCCCTGCATAGTGGTGGGTCCCATAAGAATTCAATGGGATGCGCCACTATAGGAACCAGTGTTAAATTTTACCACCACAATAGGAACCGTGTACCTATAGTTGGTGCAAGTGAATTATTAGTTAAAACTGAAATAAACGATAGTTTTTACATTTTTTCTAGCAAATTTAAATGAAAAACTACCGATTAGCGTTTTTAGACTTTTTATTTTATGGTAATATCAATTTTATTTAATTATTTTGCTACAAGGAGCTACTAATAGCACCACTATTGGTACATTTACCCTAATGCTTCTAGAACACTATAGCAGCTGAGAAGAAACATTTATCCAAGTGAGGACGTTACTATAGACAAAAGACGTTACGCCAAGAAAAATAAGAACAAGAACTATGCTTTTACTCTTGTTTTCCAATAAAGTAAAAATCTAATAAATATCGAACTACCGTTGATTATAATAAAAATACAGTTATTTTGTTAGGGTCAATTGAAAATTTGTGAGAATGATAATACATTAAAATTTGTTGTCATATGTAAGCAGTTTTTGCTTTTGAAAAACCATAGAATTAATATTTCTCAGTAATATTTTTCTCCAACATTTAAAGGTGCTAATGGTTACCAGAATTGTGAACGATTTATGATATGTATCAAATGATCTGAAGTCTGGCTTGTGATATTTGACAGTTTTTTGAAAAGATTGATGACTGATCTTATCAACAGCTGTTAAGTAACTCATACCAGACGGACATCAGAATGTTCGATCCTTATCAGAAAATGTTCATATAATTCTGGCGGCTATTAGTGCTCGTTAATGCTGGAAGTGTTACCGGGAAATACTAGTCTGTTTGCAACATTTTGAAATTTTGTTCGATGTATAAGATGTCATTAGCAGTCATAAATTAATAATAGGTAAAAACCAATTTACCAAGAGAAACGATTTTGCAACAAAAGTAATTTTAAGTTTGAACCATCAAAACTATATGTTTTTGTACTGGCGTGGATTTGATGACATCGGCGTGAATTTCAAATGGCTTGGCGCGGAATTTGTTTGTTGGACTGTTGGTATTGATATTCAACAGACCAAGCTAAGGGTGAGTGTTTTTTTTTAACGTGTGTTATAAATTTTAGTCCAGGCTAGTTCAGGTTTAGTCCATAAAATGGTCGTAAAGGAAAATTCCTTGACTTTTTTGAGCAAAGAGTGGATTTATTCAGCATCGCCTTCCTACTGAAACGCTAAAACCCATGAAGACGGTGTTAATTGATTATTGATGTTTTATTAAAACTTATTATAAGAAACTTGATGTTTTTTCAGCTTTCAGTCTCGGAAAAGCGTTGATTACTTGAAATCATTGCCTACGTTTCGATCCTGTGGTTGGGATCTTCATCATGACTTGTTTATTGTCTAAAAAAGGGGGAGGGTGCTTTTATCTTTATAGTTCGTTAATAAATTTATTCAATTATTCATAGTTCGAGTTATTATTAGAAGATGATCGTCTTAGATTTCTCAAACTGTGAACAAGTGCAACATGTACTGAGCAATATCAATAATCTCAATAAGGATGAGTTAGTCTCAGTTGAGAACGCAGTGGATCAAGTAAGTTTTACCGAAGAGTGTCGAATTTTGACATTTGTTTATGAACATTTCCAATCCGTTCTCACTTGGGTGTGATTACTTTTATTCAAGGAGATAAGTCTCGAACTATCTCTTAGAACTGCCCTGAAGTTCAAATGCTGTTCTTTGAAACGAAGCGTGATCAGAGTGTAGTTCAAACTGAAAGTTATGATATTGATTCATTATTATTTTCAATCTTATTACTCATGGAAAGCTATCCTTTATCTGCTATGTTCAGCTTTCCATTATAACGATAAGAGAAAAACGAAGGAAGTTAATCTCTATCAGTCCTGCAAAATATCAGTGTCAGTGCCTGTTTTTCAGCCGAAAATGAATGACTGCGGCGGTCGTTTTCAGTTCCTCGATGTGAGAACTGACAGAGTCCGAGAGCTGCATGCGTGAGCAACCCAACAAGGTCAATTCTCAATCATTCACACACTACTCATGCTGACAGGCTATTCGTCTCAAGCGGTAGCTTGTGAGAGTGAGTGCCCTATACGCTACCACGGGTGAAAACACTCAAATACAGAAAATTGAATGGAAATTTAGCCCTGTCAGCTCTCGTTTTCAGCACACTGCGTGCGAGTGTGAGTACCTATTTCATTTCGCATTGACAGGAAAAACAAAACGGAGAAAATGAAAAAAGCAAAATATCGCTATCATAAAGGCCTGTCGAAAAATTGCAGCACTGATCTCTATATGATGTATTACATGCAATGTGTGTTTTCAACCAATACTTATACATACAATTAATTTGAGTTCCCTTTGAGGCAATTCACCAACGAACGGATGAACCGATCAGAATGATTTTTGCACGATCCAAGTTTGAAAAACGATTCAAACGTTCATTTTGATATTTAAGCTAGAATGCCACAATGCTATGCAGATTTACAGCGTATTTGCCTCTTGTTCAAATAGTAGGGTATTGGCTCCCTTTTTAAGCAGGTCGCTCCCATTTTCATCCTACTAAAAATAAAAGCGTTGTTTGTTTTGTTTCTTATTTTTGTATTTTTTGTTAGAAGTGAGCATGAAACTAAAAAGAACGGAATCAATCAGTGCCGGAATCGCTTATTTTCGAATAGGATTATTTTGGGAGCGTGAGACTACTGATGTCACTCGTACCCTACATATATTTTCAACTTCCATCCTAATTCGTAATATAAATGCAAGTTTTAGAACTTAGCATCCAGTTTACAATCTAAAAATAAATAAAACATGGAACAATTTTATTTGAGACTGTGAAATTCTGTGAATATTTTAAGATTCAGATTGAGTAAAGATAGAACTCTAGGAGGCAACTGAAGCAATAAATCTCAATAACTTTGCACCAGTTCGGGCATAATTTGTTCCGGTTTTTTTTATAAATTTACTCAACTGTGAAAAATTTCGTGGAAAACTTTTTCCAGTTCATATTTTTTGTATTTCTGAGAAAATTTTCTATCATTTTCATTAAAAAAAAAACTTTGTTTCTACGATGCTTCGTTCTTGAGTTATGATTTTTCAAAGTAAGTAGTGTCAGGAAAAACAAAAAAAAATCCACCTGAGTTTTCCGGAACAATAGGCGACCCTGAATTTTTCTCAATTTTTTTTTGTTCATATATCCACGAGCCCTGCCTGTGGAAAAAGTTTCATGAAAATCTGAGACCCTTCGGCTCAATTTGTACGATTATAAAAAAAATCCCCCATAAAAATATTCACCATATTTGTAGTTTGCATCTTGTCAAAGTTGATCATTTTGTATAGAAAACGGTTTTCACTGCTATTTTTATTAACACAGTTGTACGTAATAAGTTGTATATTTTACAACGGCATCATTTTCTTTAATGTTTTGTGGTTATTCGCTTCCTTGGCATCAGTGCTGTAGGAGTTGAGCAAAACTTATTAACATACGTGAAAGCCAAATTTGTCTAAAAACTAGTTTTTCGGGACAATCATGCAAGTTTATCTTTCAATTTGTGATGAAAGAATAAATTTTTGAGAAGTTTTAGTGAAGTTATAGTTTTTTGAAGCTCGAAAATAGTCGAAAAACACAAAATTGATTTGAAGCACCTCTTAATTTTAATAGATTTGGCCAAACTTTTAGCCAGTTACTTAGGGTGGTGGACTTGAGAATCAAAGAACATTTTTAAAAATTTGGACAAGCCTCATGCTCTAACATTTAAGTTTGGCAAGTTTAAAATATTTGGTTCCTAAGGGCTGAAAGTCTCTTTAATAAAGTCAAATCAATCAATCAATCAATCAATATTTGGTTCCATTATTATGGTTATAATGTACCTCATTTGATTTTATCGTAGTTGTAGAGTGGGATGGTATGCCATCAAGAGTTTTAGTATTCTCGTTGAGCTGGCGGTATACCCAAAAGAACAGGATTGGAAGACAACTCTGACTATTACTCAAAGTAAGGTATAGCTCTATAATTAGGTTCCTAAGCCTTTTTTTTAGTTCATTTTCGGATTTTAGCTTTCCGACTAATACTTTTTCTTCTTCTTGTTATTGGCCTAACACCCCCACGAAGACCTGCTTCTGCTTTTAGTGTTTCAAAGTTATTAACAGAGAGCTTCCTCTGCCAATGACCATTTTGCATGTGTATATCGTGTGGTAAGCGCGAAGATAATCTATGCTAAAGGACGTCAAGGAAATTTCCTTTACCGGGAATCGAACCCGTCACTCCTAGCATGCTGGATACCCACGCCTTCACAGATGTAGCTATACGGGCTCTCTTAAAACTATCATAACACCTAAATAAACAATTTATGGATTATGATGGCGTGTCCTCAAAATATATTGGAAGCTCAACTTGTAAAATTGTTAATTGGGTTAGGAAGTTATATGGAGATAGCAGAAAGAAAGATTTTCAACGTCACAAAGGTGCTTGGGTACTGCATCGTGATTTCATTTAAACATTTTATCCGTTCTCGTCCTTTTCAATGATATTCTTCAGATGCACTATTTGATAATCGTTTAACATGATTTTGGATCCAAATATATCAAATATTCAATCGAATAAACTGCTTAAATATATTTTCAGATGTTGAAGGATTGCTCAATATTGATTTGTTTTGGAATCACGCAATTTAGCGCAAATTTTCTTGATTCATTATCTAGCTGCAGATTTCAACTGAGAGACACCACTGGCACTGACAGGTTAACAAAGCACTCATACTAAACACCACATGGGGCATTCCGGTTCATTTTAACCCTGACCTACATTGTTGCTGCTTTCCATCAATTTGCCAGATGTTTCGAACCTAACTTAATTCCTGCAAACATACCTCAGGTGGTTCACTCTTACTAATCGTTACATCTAATGGCAAAAACCCCTCCGATCAATCTAAAAGTTTAAATTTTGCACCCAGCACTTAATCGACAGGATCCACAATGCACTCAGATTTCGCCTCATCTTTCTCCCATGGTTCGTTTCAGCAGCGGAAAAGCAAAAAAATAAACCTGTTGAACCTAAGCTCATGCATCGCCGAGTTTTCTGAATGAAACACTTTCTTCGCTGCACGGGCTCAACCAGCCAACCAACCAGCTAACGAACCAGCACCAAGTCAAGTGGACGCAACGATCCGTTACATAAATTGATACAGTTTATCCGGCCACAATGATGGTGATGATGGAAGATGATCGTTATAATTAGAAGAAATTAGGCTCCACACAACAGGCCCCCAACCCAATACGGGAGGCCTTGAGGCTTTCAGCCGGACTGACCAGTTGCTGCCAGAGTCGATTTCTAGGGCAGTTGGTTCATAGGCAGGTACTTCGACGAATATGAACTGCACTGTCGCCAAGCGATGCATCCTCAAGAAGCTGGTTCTATTCACACTAGAGTGGCCCATGATAGGCCAAAATCTGGAGTTATAATTATAAACTTTGCCCCTGAAATGTCACAAAAAAAATCTCGAGAGCTTCATCGCATTATAAGACACATGTAGAAGAGTGAATAAGTTTAGCTTACCCTAATTCACATCTTACACCGACCACTTTCATGCGACATGACACCGACGGCGACGTTGACGGCAGCCAAGACTGGAATTCTAACAGTTTACACATTCTTCCACAGCTCCCGATTCCGAGGAAACCACAAACACATGCCCCGGATAACAAGTTTTCCCGCGCTTCTTTTCGTCCCCCGTTTCCTCCCACGGGAGTACCTGTTCGTCGGTGATAAACCATTCCAGCTTGACCAGGTATCGGATGAATGGATTGTGCGCTCTCTAACCCAGATATCGGAGATCACGTCCTCCGGTCGTCACCGTCATCGCGTCGTCGATGCGACAAAACGTCGTCAAACAGCGGCTAATGAATGTGTTCCCCCACGGTCGTGGTCAAGTTTGTGCACACACGACTAGGCACGCTCATTGTAGCTAACTCACTCAACAACGAGGCCGGCAATGAAGGACCAATAACCACGGATGAATGGATGGATGATTGATGAGATGGCTCATTTTTGCTAACCCGTGAGCGTGAGCTTCTGGTCGGCAACAAATGAAGATATCGCTTTTTATCTGATGCTTCCTAGTGGCCCAGTTCGGTTTGGCACCGATGCCACTCGTCCGTCGGCACTTCGGCAGTGCAATGAAGCGCAACAGCTACGATTAATCGCCGGGGGAATGTGCGCGTGGTGAAACATCAAACAAGTTAATGGAGTTGGATACATGATGGGTATGATGCTGCCTCTTTGACGAATGTTAGAGCCGATGTACACGGGCGGCGCGTCCACGCAGCGTGCACGCAAGTGCGTCCTGAGTTACACACAATCAAATGGGAGGATGCACACGAGAACGCAACGCTACCGCACCGCAACCGCGCCGCACCGTGTGCGGCACGCAATGCCAACGCATGCCCCACAGGAACGCTGCGGCGACGCAGCGTGAATTCACGCAGCGTCAATTAACGCTCGTGTGCATCGGCTCTTAATTAGAACAGCTTCCTACGTAGGAGGCGATGCAGAGGTAAGAGGATGGGAACAAATTATGTGGTTCAAGTTTTAGTGTAGCTATTTCACCCTTTTTGGGACAATACGTTGGTTCGCTAATGGTTGGATAGTTCTACCCAATTTTGAATGTAGAAATACTGTCAGGGCTTTGCTGATATCAGAATATGGACATATCGAATGTAAATAGACATCAATGTCCAACCTCGTGCTCTTTGCAACAACTTTTTTTATCACTTTATTCAAGGATTTTCTGCCGCAGGCAGGCTCATTCCGGCTCAATCTTTGCAACAACTTTGAAATTACATTTTCGGAGCCAATTTTCACAATACTATAAATAAATCACTTCAACTAAAGCTTTTTCTTAATTTAGTAACAAAAACAATGGATCCAAACTATTGTGTTATATTTTGACCCGAGCAGAGGAAAAAAAACTCAATAATAGCATATTTTGATATGGAGAACAAAAAGTGATATTTGTTTGTTTGAGATAAGAGGTAAAAGTACTGAAAATAATATCTCAATTTTACTCCTGGAACAACATCATCATAGCACATTTAGCTCTTGATAAGATCTAGCCAATAGCAGTGAGCTATTTTATTGATCTTCAAATATCATATTTTGCTATTGGTTAGATGGTTCAAGAACAAATTTTTGCTATTATTTTCAGTACTTTTACCTCTTATCTCAAACAAACCAATATCACATTTTGATCGTCAGTACTTGAACTCTGCCCGGGTACAGTCACCGCACATAAAATATTTCTTCCAGTTCGTTCCTTCTGATTCATACGTAAGCAATGTTGTTGACGTCACTTTACACTAATGAGCCAATATTTGGATACATAATGCTATCTGACGTTTGATCACCTTTACTAGCCAAGGGCTGAAAGTCTCTCTAATAAAGACAAATCAATCAATCAATTGATCACCTTTCTCTGTTTCGCTCCCGAGGAGGATAGGTTTGTTTTCATATGAAAACGTTTCCGTATGGAAATATTGAACCAAAAATTGCTATCTTCGGTGACAGCTTGAGAGAGATTGCCTTATAGCGAAAAAATGTCCCTAATATTCGGCCCATATTCAATTTGTAAAATAGTTACATATAAGTTTAAAATACCGTCGCATCAAATGTTCAGTTATCGATAAGTCAATTCGATATATCCCAGAATCACGCCAAGTACTTAGAGATTTAGTTTTTTTTTTTGGTCATAAGCACCAACGCAGTTAATATGAGATTTAATCTCGATTTTCAAAAATCCAGATTATTTTTTTTCGGTAAGCATCAAAGAGCTACAAGAGAGAATTTATCAAAAAAAAAGTGCGCAGCCAACTCTCTCTCTCGTGATAGTCCCAGCTTGCGGAAATGTTAATTCCAACCAGCTGGTGTTTATTTTCTTACAAAAAAAGGTAGGATGTACTCCCCAGACGTCCCTTCGGAGATTCCCACCGGTGCCCTTTTAAGTTCCTTTACCTAAATTTGATTATGGTATGAATTTCACGATGGATGCATATCACCGTTCTGAAATACATAAGTGACCCGATTTTATCAGCCCCTTTCCAAATTCCAAATTTATACAAATATTCCTGGCCAAACATTTCTATAGGTCCTAAGTGCAGATCATTTCAATAATAACGTGCTCGTTTTTATGAATTTTGATTCACTTCTTGCGTCGGAAGGTAGATAAAGCAACCCTTGGGGATTTTTTTTTATTACCGTACGGGTTTGGGCCGAAGGGTCTCAGATTTTCATGAAACTTTTTCCACAGCCAGGGCTCATGGATATATGAACAAAAAAAATAGAGGAAAATTCAGGGTCGCCTATTTTCGCGGAAAACTCCCGGAAATTTTCGAAAAAATATTTTTGAGAAGGTTATTTTATAAGCTTTAATTGCTGAAATTTTTGGGATGCACTTTTTTTCGTTTTAGAGTTATGGCCAATTTTGTTGAAAAATGTCCAAATGTGCCATAGAAGCCTTTTCTTTGAAAAATCAATCGTAGACACAAAGTTTTTTTTGATGAAAATGAAAGCAAATTTTCTCAGGAATCCAAAAAAAAATATGAAAAGGAAAAAGTTTTCCATCGTTGAGAAAATGCACAAAGAAAAGCCGGAAAAACTATGTCCGAACTCGTGGAAAATTAAAAAAATATATATTTTTGAGAAAGTAATTTTATAAGCTTTGATCGCTGAAATTTTTGGAATGCAGTCAATTTTTGTTCCTGAGTTATGGCAAATTTTGTGAAAATTGATCTTATAATATAGGCTTACATGGTCATTTTCACAAAATTGACCATAACTCAGTAACGAAAAAAAGTACATTCCAAAAATTTCATTCATAATATTTTTCAAAATATTTTTTTGAAAATTTTCCGCGAATTCGGGCATAGTTTTTCCGGCATTTCATTATGAACTTTCTCAACGGCGGAAAATTTTGTGGAAAACTTTTTCCACTTCATATTTTTTTTTTTGATTCCTGAGAAAATTTGCTTTCATTTCATTAAAAAATGTGTCTACGATGCTTCGTTCTGGAGTTATGATTTTTCAAAGAAAAGGCTTCTCTGGCACATTTGGACATTTTTCAACAAAATTGGCCATAACTCAAAAACGAAAAAAAAAGTGCATTCCAAAAATTTCAGCAATTAAAGCTTTTAAAATAGCCTTCTCAAAAAGATTTTTTTCGAAAATTTTCCACGAAGCGGAAATTTTTTCCCAGTCCATATTTTTTTTTATTTCTGAGAAGATTTGCTTTCATTTTCTAAAAAAAACTTTGTTTATACGATGCTTCGTTCTTGAATTATGATTTTTCAAAGTAAGTAGTGTCCACCTGAGTTTTCCTCAATTTTTTTTGTTCATATATCCATGAGCCCTGCCTGTGGAAAAAGTTTCATGAAAATCTTAGACCCTTCGGCCTAATTTGTACGATAATAAAAAAATGACCCCTTTTCCCATCTATACTTCACAAATTGTCAAAATGTCCACAGCGATAGTGTAATTATTTAAAGAGAGTTGGAACGAAGAGAGCCTCTCTTTTGCAAATTGGACCTTTAGACATGATTGTCGTCATTCATACTCTTTTCCCTCTATGTTTTGCCTTTCAGCAGTTGTTTGATGATGATCTTAAATGAATTGGTCAATATTTGACCGTTATATAATGAGAGCAAAAAGTTTGTAGCAAAATGGGGCTGACAAAATCGGGTTTGTACTGTACTCACCAAGTGGACACTATCATACTGCTCCACCGCTGTCAGTTTTCCGAACCATAAACCTGTCAAGATTCCAACGTTAATTTCAACACAAAAATTTACTTGCATCTAGAGCCAACGGAATAAAACATCACGAGCTTTCTGCTGCAAAAAATCTGCTTTTGAAATCTCTCAGATGCCCCCAGAATTTCTAATCTCAAACATAAGTTTAAACAGGAATGAACGACTGATGCAGCTTGTATTTTGCCTGCAGAAAAAGCAGCAGAACCCGCGAAGCCTTTTCGATTGGGAGTGTGCGCAAATCGGAATTCCTTGAGAAGTTTTTTTCCCTGATTGATATCCATTGCTTCGGTGGATCATACTCCCGGGGGTCTTGTATTAGTTTTCTGGATATTCCTGCTAAAAACCACATCGCAAAATTCGTTTCTTACTCTCCAAGGGACTCTCTGGTTCTGAACGACTGTAGGCGTACTTTCAGGTTATGTTTAGTTGGCGATTCAGTCACCAAATTAGTTAACCACGCTGCAGCAATGGAACACTCGTTTAAGTAAGATGAAGTAGTAATAGTAGACAAGACACACAAACCAACCAACCTCCAATTCCTAGAGAGTTGTCACATATACAACACTGAGAAAACAGTAAACAAACGATCGGACACAGAAAATCTACACGCAACCTATGCAGGAATACTACACACATATAAAAATGCTAAAAATAGAACCAAAACAAATCACACCAATAGACCTAACACAAACAGACCATAGACCATAATATTATTGACTCCAAACAAGATAATTCATCCAAAGTAGACCCTGTTAAATTAGTGCTTTCCGTAATGCTACCACCCCCAAAACAAATTGTAAAAATATTTCATACAAATCACACCATAATCTTTGTAAAATATCCACAACAGACTCTACCAATATTGACATTTCAACGTTTAATACTTTTAGAGTCCCTAAAGAAGCTTCCATACGAAGCGAAACGTTGGATGAAAATTTAATCATAGTTTTCAATCAATTTGATGACTGAATCGCCAACTAAACATAACCTGAAAATCTCGAAGGGACTACAAAATTAATCTTGTGAAATTTCCTACCGAAGTGCATCCAGGAATTGCTCCAGGAGTTCCTCAAATCGAAGTTCCTGTAAGATTTCTCTAGCAGAAACTCATTCCGTGGGTCAATTTTTTGTGAAAAATTCTTCTAAAAAATCCTCAGGGAATCGCTAACTGCATTCCTACGGGAACTCCTTTACGAATTCCTCCAGGATTTCATAAAGGAATTCCTCAAGAAATTCCTCCGAGAAATCTTCAAAACTCCCTCTCAGAATACCTCTAGTCTAGAAAGCCATCTCCACAAATTCTTCCAAAAATTCCTGCGATCATTCATTCAGAAATTCCTCCACAAATTCTTCTGGAAATTCCTCAAGAAATTCCTCTGGGAGTTAATCCAGAAATTGCTCCGGTAGTTTCTCAAGAAACTACTCCAGACATTTCTCCAGAATTTTCTCAGGGAATACCTCCAGAAAACATCAAGGAAGTCCCCCAGAAAGTATTCTTGGAATTCCTCCACAAATGTCTCAGTAAATTACTTCGTGAATTCCTGCAGAAATTTCTTCGGAAATTTCTCCAGGAATTTTCCGGAAAAGGTCCTCCACCGGGAATTCCTCTAGAAGTCTGGAATCATTCAAGAAGTTTCTCCAGGAATTCTTCCAGAAGTTCTTCTGGGAATTCCTCCAGAAATTCTTCTGGGAATTCCTCTAGAAACTCCGCAAATTGCTCCAGAAAATCTTCAATGAATTCCTCTAGAAACTCCTCCAAAAAATTCTCTGGAAATTCCTTCAGAAACTCTTTTGGTAATTCCCACCGAAATTCCTCAGCGAGCTCCTGCAGAAATCTTTCAGAGACTATTTCGGGTATTCTTCCAGAAATTCTTCCGGGAATTATTCCGGAAATTCTTCCAAAAAGTTCCTCGAGAACTCCTCCAGAAATAACTCCGGGAACTCCACCAGAAATTCTCTGGGAATTCCTACAGAAATTCCGCTGGGAATATCTCTGGGAATTCTTCCAGAAATTTCTCAGTAAATTCCTTCAGAAATTTCTTCGTGAATTGCTTCAGAAATTTTTCGGAAATTCCCCAGAGAATCCTCGAGATAAACTCCTGGAGGAATCTCGAAGGAATTTATGGAGGAATCCCTGAAGGAATTTCTGGAGGAATTCAAGAAAGAAATCATTAAGGAATCCTCGAAACCTCCTGTTTTGTCAAATGGCTAAAAGTGATTATTTCATATGTTATTGTGTTTAAGAGGCTCCCACGGAACCTACAGGGGATGGCCAAAATGTTTGGGATAGGCAACTTTTTTTCTCTCACAAAAAAGTTCAACATGCTATAACTTTTCATAGAGCGCATCAAAAAATCTCAAATTTTGACTGTTTGTCAACCTACTATATGAGCATCATTGGTACAAATTTGGGCTCGATTGATTAATATTTCGCAGAGTTAGAACCGTTCGGGTAAAACACTATTTTTAAGACAACTCATTTTTGAGCCGTCATATCTCGGAAACCAGTGAACCGAATTGAATGAAATTTTGTACGTACACTAACAATATGTGAATTCTTCACAAACTATTAAAACATAGATACTTTTTAAACGTTGAAAAAAGTTATCATGGATTGACACTTTTTGGATTTTTCTCGAAAAAATGTAATTTTTTTACTTCAATGTCAATAAATTTTAGTATTGATATACAAAGATTTTCCACTTCTGTTCTCAAATTATCTCTAATCAGATATATTAGAGCCTATTTGGATTGAAGGAAGAACACATTTAATAATTTTTGTGTGATATTGTAAATTTGACTTATTTTCCTCTATATGGGTAGAAATTTCAACCCGATATAACTTAATTCGCCGTGAGAAAATATTACATTTTATAACATCGTATTAAGTATCAATATATTGTTGATAAACGTTAAAAAAATCATTCAATTCGGTTCACTGGTTTCCGAGATATGACAGTTCAAAAAATAGTTGTCTAAAAAATGGTGTTTTACGCGAACGGTTCTAACATCGCGAAAAATTAATCAATCGAGCCTAAATTTGTACCAATGATGCACACATAATAGGTTGACAAACAGTCAAAATTTGAGATTTTTTGATGCACTCTATGAAAAGTTACAGCATGTTGAATTTTTTTGTGGGAGAAAAAAAGTTGCCTATCCCAAACATTTTGGCCATCCCCTGTATTTCAGGTGTTCCGGAGCAGCCATATCATTTGCTACATACTTCAGTCAACTTTTTCTGCCCCATTCTCTTGAAATCATGAAGTTTGATACGTCGCACGGTATGTTTTGGTTGCAAACCAGGAATGTCCCCGATGTCAACCCCGTGGAACCTATGCTAGATGTTCCGGGGTGGCCATATTAGTTGATACAAACTTCAGGGTATCGTTTCTGACTCAGTCATTCGAAATCATGAAGTTTGATCTGTCGCACGACATGTTTTAGATGAAAACCAGAAGTGTCCCCAATGAGGCCCCCGCGGAACCTGTCACGGTGATCTGGATGGGTCAACTTATTAAAATCTGATTTTCGCAGTTGTGTTTTATTGTTCGCAATGAAAATTCAGCTGAGAATCGATGGTACACACACAGAAACACATGAAATAATCATTTTTAGCTATTTCGGCACCCTCCCTGACCCCAGTACAATCCGGAATATCTCCAGAATGGTTCCGGATATTGCATGGCCACTTGGGTGTAGTAAACTTGCACCAATTTATGATAAATTAAGGGCGAAAAATTGGATTAAAATTGACGAAATGCCAGCATTTTGAAAATGAGATGTTGGGGTTCGGGTACGTGAAGGTTAAATAACTCTGAGGAAACATTTGGTCGTCATGGCTGCTTTTCACGGTAGATCCATCATAATGCAGTCTAAATCTGATCTTGGATCTCTTAGCGAAGCGTGGTTTTACGAATTGGAATAAATTTTGCAAATTGGAACAGAAATCCTTAAACGCCTAAAAGTATGCAATGCCCTTATGATTTCATGCTGTTTGAAACTGTCATGTTAAACATCCTGTTCAACATGTTTTTCATATTTTTTCAGGCATAAACCCTACGAATAGGAGCAAGACATTATGAAATTGACGCGAAAATATTTTTGGCCACCTGTTTGTATGGAGCCGCCCCATAGTTGGGTGGTTTGGCGCCGGGTAACAAAACCCATCTAACTCAAAAGTGATGAAAAGTCAAATGGGACTGTTTTGCGTGTGGGGGCAGTAATGATACTGAAAATTTAATTCGACACAAAGTGACGAACTTTACCAATTCCATTGAAAAATATTTGAAAGACACACAAAATAATATATAGCAGCAAGTTATCTCTGATGTACTGAATATGAAAATAGAATTCGTATATGAGAAGGGAGTAACAAGGAACAGACTCACCGGATGATCTCATTCAGCTAGCACTTCAACCGCCCCTCGAGCCATTACGAATGTTCACTCGTTCGATCTCCAGCACATACTGCTGCTTGTTGGATCTGCTACTGTCGGAATATGCTCACTTCCACAAAATCGCTGAAGCAAACGCGCGCGATACCGGTCTGGTTCTTGTCTTAACGGTTCCTTTTGATGCTTCGGAGATAGAGATGCTAACAATAAATGTAAAAAAAAAACGAGCAATAAACTTGAATGCATTTTAGGCCAAAAAGTTGTGTAAACCATGCAGCAAAACCACGGAAAATCTTGATTTCCCTGTGGAAATTAGCAACTTTCGGTTTTTCTAGCTTGCAATAAAGGTTTTCTGGTGGTTTTATCATCAAATGTATCCAAGAAGATTGAGAAACACATGGAGGTGCATGGTTGTTGATGCCTACGGTATCCAGTATCCATGTTAGCGGTCATTTAAAAAGGGTCGGGACCATTTGGGCAGGAGCACCTATTTTGGGCACTTGCTGCTACAACTCAGTCAATTTGAAACCAATTGACCTGAATTTTTTAACATAGCTAGATACTGCGCTTTCCTGATCGTGTTTCAAAAATCAAGTAAATCGGTTCAAAATTGACTGAGATATAGCAGCAAGTGCCAAAAATATGTGCTCCTGCCCAAATGGTCTTTTTGACCATTATTTAGAGGGGAAAGGGCTTGTAAAAGTGTAACACCCCAAGCCATTGGAAATACGAAAAAGCGCAGATATGGGAACCCGAAAAATGATGAACACAATTTTTTGAATGTTTTCAAAAAGTGGCATCTCACCCCATGACAGATGGCCATTTTGCACCACTTCCGATTTACGCACCGGATTTTAAAATCGGTAAAAAATGATGGAAATGCATGAGTTTTGCGAATATTTCTGCTGAAGTATCAAGCAAAAAATATTGTTTGGTTGCTGCTACCACCTTGAATGCCTAACAAATAAGGCATCCTATCCCACTTTATCCTATCTAGCGCAGCAAACCATCGAACCGGAAGTCGTAGCCTCCTTTACGCGATTGCGTGTGTCAAGATGCGAGGAAATTGATGTCCGCGGACACGAGTCCGACAGGTTTAACTAGTGCAACCATACCAAACCGCTCATCTCCTATCATTACCCGCAGCATCTTCATCTACAAAGCAAGTGGCAAGCAACCATGTGTGCACAACTGCAGCCACCTAATCAATTAGCTCTCACCTACATTTTTCGTGCAGCAGACTCGTTTGGTCTCCATCCGAGTGCACAGTAAATCAATCGATCAACTGCGGCTCAATCTGCGGGCTGGGAGAGGGACCCTGCCTCATTAGTCTAGTTGATGGTCAGGCTCACCGCAGTCCAAGAGTGTTGTGGACAAATTGGCGATATGGTGGGTTCGTGAGGCTCGTTGAAGTTATACCTAGCTATGAATTATTCGCTGCAGATTAACAGAGTGGTACCTCAACCACGCCAGGAGAAAAACGTAAAAATGGTCAATGAGGTGAGCACGAGCAAGCATGTGACCAATCATCATCGTTTTAAACCTTCATTGCTGAGTGATGTAGCAATTAGTCAGCAATGCATAGTGGAACCACGTCTATCTTCTTGGCGTAACATCCCAACTAGAGCAGAGCCAGCTTTTTATCTTAGTGTTCTATTAGTACTTCTTCAGTCATCAATCAGGAAGATACTCTTTGCTCAAGGAAATCGAGGAATTCATAGATAACCTCAGCATGATCTTGACGAGTAGCTGCTTGTTTACCGGATCATCTATATAGACAACTTTGCAACGATCGTGACAAGTGAATGTAGCTACACGGGTAGATGCCTATGTCCATGTTTGACCACACGAGATCCACAAGTTCTTTTGAGTGATATCTGTTATCAGGTTGATTTTTCCGGTTCGCAATATAAATAGCCACCAGAGAGCCGAGATTATGTACCAGAAGCCTTGGAGGAAATGAGAAAAGTGGTCTCACCGTTAGAGAGGACTTGAACTTGAGTGAGCTACCTACTTTCTGCCCGCCAGAGCAGCAAATTGGCAACATTCGTTAGAAATTTGATTACCCTCGTCGGGAGCCGGAGTGGGGCGGAGACCTCGCTCGCTCCGATAAAAACACTTGAACGGGGGGCAGTTTGTTGTGAAATGATGTCACTACACTGACTGTGGCAACAACATCCGCATTCGCGAACCCAAGAAGAGGTCTGTCACTCAATGGGGTGACGCGCAGAGGAGAAAATTTACCTGTCATTATCTCGCACTTTCCCAATTCCCGATCAGGTGTGCTATACATGTACTGTGCTGTGCGTATGTACAGAGCCTTACCATCATCGGGGTGATGAGAAGTAGTTTGGCTGTACTCTCCTCATTGGCGGTAGTAAGACGACGACGACGACGACGGATGCCTCAAGCGTAGCAAACAACGTGGAAATAAAAACAATAAAAATGGAAAGTAAACAAACGTGCACATCAAAATTCGACACACAGACCCACATTTTCTGGTCTGGTCTGGTGATCACTACTGGTTGCGCCGCGCTCGCTACAGAAAAAGGAAGGCGAAGCTTACTAAATCGCAAGCAGGGGAAAGCCTTAAATAAGTAAAGTACAAAAACAGCTTAATAGAAGTTCTCACGAAAACCACGCATTGTAGCACCCTTCTATTTTGGTTCCCTACTTCTATCTGGGTGTGGATAACAATGTAGTGCGTATGGTCTTATTCAGTTTTTGTGTTTTATGGTGCACTTTACCGTTTGTTGGAATTTGGTTTAGTTTCTCTTTCCGAAAACCTTGACCAACAGAAAAGCTTGAGGTAGCCTTCGAGTTGATACTAGTGCCTGGCGTAGACTTTTGAACTTATCAGTGAAGTAGAGATATAAATCATATTTTAGCAGCGTGTTGAGAATACTGTTTTCTAAATATGTATTTTGTTCAGTAACCGTTGAACTAAGTATAAAGAGGTACACAGGTTGTCAGACTTGGGTGGTGGGCTAGTTGAACAAATTAGGGTTACTTGCTGTTAGTGTTACGCAACTTTTTTTATATATAAAGCCAAATGCAAGATGAAACTTAATCAAAAATACAGGTCTCACATGATTATCCGGAGTCAGGTTCTGGCGCTTCTCAAAATAATATCTCGCAAACGTAAGTAAATACAACTGCATCAGAACCTGACTCCGGATAATCGAGTCCGACCTGTATTACGAAATGGTACACGACTCGTGGCTGTCAATCTCCAACCTCGGTCACGCCCAACACTCGTCAGACTCTTTCCACCTGATCCGTCCACTTTGCAGGCTGCCCTCCAGGTATTCTTGTACCATCCGGATCTCTTGCGATCACTAGTTTGGCAGGGTTGTTGTCCACAATTCTTGCAACATGCCTTGCCCATTGTATCCTTCCAAGTGTTGCCACCTTCCGGTTGACTCCATCGCCGCCTCACATCGTTCTAACGCACACCGCTAAAGATTGTCCTAAGCACCCGACGCTCGAACACTTCGAGTGCTTGCACGTCCTCCTCAGCATATTCCAAGTCTCGGCATAGGGACAAAACGTCGAAATAAAATTTCGGATGCCAAAACATCGAAAACGAGTAATCTAAGCAGATAGTGAGTTCTTAATTTTACTTACTTTCCAACGTTTTATCTTTTCGTCATTTTGGCATTCGACGTTTTTTCTATCGATGTTTTGTCTCCTAACCTTCAGAAAATCCGGCCAAATTGTTTGTTTTGCGGATGACATGGATATTATTGTTAAAACATTTGTAACGATGGCAGAACTGAGGTACCGGCCAGAATAAACGCATCAAACGGCGTGAAGCGAAAATTTGCACGCAAATAAATAACAATTGTATGGGAAATTCGCGTCACATGGCGTAACGCGTCTACTTTGCCTGCACCCTTAAACGTGAAGCAGCAAAGTTTGGACAGATGGTGAACGCCTCAAAAATAATGCTTGTAAGAGGAACCGCAACCGACAGGGCAAGCCTAGACAGTAGTGTTACTATTACTATGACACTTTCAAAGTGGTGGAGAACTTCGTCTACCTCGGATTCTTATCAAATGTTTCACGCTTCAGGAGGGTGTACAGTTCTGTCATCGTTACAAATGTTCTAACATGCATGTCATTGGCATAACAGACAAATTGGGCAGATTATCTAAAAATCGTGCCTTGGCTATTTAGCCCGGCTCGTCACTTATCACTTTCCAGGGCAATATTGGGCAACAACCAGGAAGGTCCGTCGCCTTGCAGCAGTACTTGGCGAGATACGAACAAAACGGATAGTTCACCCAAAACTCTTTTGCAGTTTTTTACACCACCCACCGTCGATTTCATCAACCTAAACTCTTAATTCATCGGCATTTTGCATACTTTTTCCGAGATTGGCACTGCCGAGCAATCAGCAAACAACTGTTTTCCGAGATCTCAGCATCTTTGATAGTTCGTTGCTGAGATTAGGAAAACGTTTTGCTTAGAGTCAGTCAACAAATGTCACGTTTTGCTGGAATATCAGTTGATAGTTTTACTGAGCACACGGCTGTGGGCGTATATGCCGGATCTACAATTTTGTTTTAAGTGTGTAGGGGACCTGATATTCACGGGACTTTGGTATTTGCGGCATTTTTGGAGGATTTGTGTATGGTGAAGATTTTGTCCATTGTCGAGCGGCCGTCGACGAAGCTGGTTTGCTAACTTCTCACAACTTACCTTACCGATCAGGCTAAGGCCAGCGTGGCCTCTGCTATACATAGTAGCCGTCTCCATTCCACTCGGTCCATGGCTGTTTGTCTCCAGTTGCGCCTGATTACCGGTCTGTACATTTCCTCCCTTCCTACCTGCGCGTTCATGTCATTGACAACGATTTTCACGTCACGCGGCGAGCAACCATCGTATGTTTGCTCTAACTGCGCTTTGAACGATTCTTTCTCGTCATCAGGTCTCCCTCCGTGTAGGCAGTGGACGTTGATGATGCTGTAGTTGAAGAAACGGCCCTTAACTCTTAACATACACATCCTTGCGTTGATCGGCTGCAACCCGATCACACGTTTTCGCATCTTGCCCAACATTACAAATCCTGTTCCCAGTTCATTGGTGGTGCCACATCGAGCGGCTACCTTCTACCGCCCGCTTTTCCACACTTTCTGTCCAGTCCAACAAAGTTCCTGCAACGCCACGATGTCGAAGTTGCGGGGATGTAGTTCGTCGTAGATTATCCTGTCACATCCTGCGAAACCTAGTGACTTGCAATTCCATGTTCCAAGTTTCCAATCGTAGTCCTTATTTCGTCGCGTGGATCTTTGCCGATTGTATCGAGTCGTATTTTCTCCTATGATATTCGCAATGGGGATTTTTACGGGTGGCTTATTGATCCTACGCCAACACTCCTGTCTCGCCGGAGGGCCATCGTGCCAGTTCTGTTTAACGTCCCAACCAACACTGGGACGACCACGCTGATGGGGCTACCACCTTGGATCTGGCTGGGCGTGGTGTAGCGTTTCTTACTCAGCCGCTGGATGCCAGAACAGACGCTGTTTGAGCCGCACCTCCTTGGTGAACAGGCGCTCGGATCGTACCTCCTCAATCTAGCTGAAGTCAGAAGGACAACAGTGCCCAGTCTGCACTACCAGCTAAGCACACAACTCTTAGCTGGCGGTGTTTGTCATCGCTTGACCCGTCGAAGCATGAGGTAGGAACTTGTGAGGACCAGAGCTATGTTGGACGCTCTCCTTATCTATCCATCGTTTTGCAACCCATAACTTCTCACAAACTGATTCACTTTAGCTGAGAGACGTCAGAAAATGATCTAGAATAGCACCTTGAAGGCGACATTCAGAATTGTGATCGTTCTTCAGCATTGCTCAATCTTCCTCACATGGGTGCCCTTCTTGTTAATGGGCAGATATTCCAGGTATGCCAGCCCAAGCAACATACTTGGACATTAATAAGTTCCTGTAATTTGTATGCAACTATATTGAAAGTTATGCCATTTGAACCAATCGTTTTATTAACGACTAAATTGCAACCAAAAAAGCGCAAGAGGTGGAGCCAATATAAAACATCCATTCGTGATATAAACGGTTTTAATACGCAATCGAATTATAACCAAGATACAACTTATAGTCGACTTAAAAAATGGTGACCGATTCGACAACTAGTCAGCTAGCCACCACATTCGTCTCTGCCAGTTATTATGCATCAACAGTTTCGTTCATGTGAATAATAAATTGTGTGCATAAATATACCGCAAAAAAGGCTGACCGAGAATGTCAATTTGTGTGCCGTTCCAGATTTATCGGTAAGTTACGCATTTTAACTCCGTATTCTCAACGCGCCTCAGTCTACCTATCATTTTTCGAGTGAAAATTTAGGCATTTGTGGTAAAAAATAACTCGCCATGTTGCTTTGGCCACAGAGAACAGACTTCGCTTTCTGCCTTGTGTAAAACTTTGTAATGGTCATATCGGAGTATGTGGTTATGCTCCCGTTGCGCGGCACTAGCGTCCCATCACTTAGGGAACGTCCATAAATTACGTCACGCTTTGAGGGGGGAGGGGGGGTTCAGCAAAGTGTGACGACCCATACAAAAATTTCAGAGGTCCCATACAAAAAGTGTGACAAGGGGGAGGGGGGTTGGAAATTGTCAATTTTTACGTGACGTAATTTATGGACGCTCCCTTACATTGTTGTGTTGTCATATTTGTTTCCAGTGCTCGCCGTTTTTGGCCGTTTGGCGCTCGTGTAGCTTTGTGGGCTAGTGTATTTTAACGATGAACACTGCCATCGTGGGATCAAATCCACTTTATATGTGGGGCAGTCTCCGTTGGTGGCGTTGAGGTTCACTTAAATCCTTTACACACGATTTCGACGTATTTTTGTTCGAGCTTAAACGACTGTTCTCTGTGCTTTGGCGGAGTGCATTTCAGCAGCTTATTTAATGCACCCATAAAATGCTGAAAATTAATTTTAGAATTTAGAAAGATACTATTTGCTGAATCATGTCTATGGGAATCCGTATTGACAAAGTACAACAATGCTGCACGTGGTACACGGAGCCGCCAAACTACCAAAAATTGGATTCTTTTGACGCAATCCCATAGTTCGGCCCAATAATTCAACATTTGAGTGAATCGATTAAACTCACGCAAGGTAAATTGCCTTTACCTCCAACTAAAAGTATACTCTAGAGTAGCTAAATTCAACCCAAGACCCCCTTCATTCAACCCAAATTTGGGTAAATCTACATTTACCCAAAAATGGACTTATTGGCCTCAAGGACCCCCTTTGGATAGACGCATCTCTGAACATCGGTGAGGAGGAAAAGAGAGAGAGGAAAAACAACCTAATTTTGGGTAACCAATCAATTTGATATACTCATTTTAGAGTAAAATTGACCCAAAATAAGGTAGTTTGAATTTTCCGTGTAGGACATAAATAACCAAAAAAGCAGACACTTGGACGTGTACTTCCCATTTACGTCGACAAGAGGCTGTCCATTTATTACGTAACGAAAATTTCACGTTTTTTGTAAAAAATGTAAACCTATTGTAAATTTTTTCGTGGGAAACTTCTAATATTTGTTCTAAAATTGGTACGTTGTATTCAAATCTTTCCCGTGGTAGTGGTAGGTACCAGTCGTTCAGTACTGCGAAAATGAGGCAGAATTATTTTTATTGGGTCAATATTAAACTTCCAATCAGATTTTTGCCTTTCTCGTACACTAAGTGTACTGGAAAGGCTATATGTTCACTCCAAAAATGACTTTTTGATAGAAGGCCCGGAGGGTGGAGTCACATATACCAATCGACTCAGCTCGACGAATTGAGGTGATGTCTGTGTGTGTGTATGTGTGTATGTGTGTGTGTATGTGTGTGTACAAATAAACTCACATCACTTTTTGGCAGTAAACCTCAACCGATTTTAATTGTTTGTTTGTTTGTTTTATTAACGACCCTTTAATCAGTAATGATCATTCGGGTCGGAATACGAATTCATTAAACATAATAAAATTCAATTACAAATTATTTACTACAGTTCTGTCGTCTTCCTCTTTCGATCCTACGTTCTATCCAGCTAAGCCATGCGTCCGTATCATTGCGATCGGGTTCGGGCTCGGACTCGTCATCATTCCATTGGGTACCGCTCATTTCAAAATCTGGTGTGCACTCTCCTCGTTGCGATTGTTCCACTTTGCGAAAAAATGTCTCGTTTTTATCGATTTTAATGACCAATGGTTCATTCGACGGGGAATCTGGTCCCGTTGTTTCCTATTGAAAATGGTTCGGATCGGTCAAGCCGTTCCGGAGTTATGGCCATTTAGGTGTTCCGGACCGGTACCCCTGGAAGGGGCCAGACATGAAAATGCAACAAACCCATGCATGCGACCCATCAAACCGCGGCATTTTCGATCATCTGATAAACAGTAAGCAGGAAAATATTCTCAGACCATACCTGAACCGGTAGTGTTCCGGAACCGGCTCTGGGTGTCCCGCTGGAAGTGGCCAAAAATAAAATTGAACATAACCCATTCATGCGACCCATCAAACATCGACATTTTCGGTAACCTGATTAACAGTTAGCAGGAAAATAGTGTCAGATCATATCTGAACCTGTAGTGTTCCGGAACCGGTTCCGGGGGTCCCGACGAAAGTGGCCAAATATAAAAGTAAACAAAACCCAAGCATGCGACACATCAAATCACGGCTTTTCCAATAACCTGATGGCTGGTTGTTAAGGAAGTAAGCTCAGACCACATTGGAGACTGCCGGTTATATTCCAGAACCAGTTCCGGGTGCCTCAACGGAAATGGCCAAATATAAAAGTGAACCATACCCTTGTATACGACACATCAAATTGCGGCTATTTTTTACAACCTAATGAAAGGTTAGCAAGAAAATAATCCCCGACCATATCTGAACCGGTAGTGTTCCGGAACCGGTTCCGGATGTCCCACCGGAAGTATCCGAACATAATAGTGAACCAAGCCCATGCATGCGACACATCAAAAAGCAGCTTTTCCGATAACCTGATGAATAATTAGCAAGAAAATAATCTCAGACCATATCTGAACCGGTCTTGTTCCGGAATCGTTACCGGGTGTCCCACCGGAAATGGCCTTATATAAAAGATAACCAATCCCATACATGCGATACAACAAATAACGACTTTACCGATAAACTGATGACTGGTTATCAAGGAAGCAAGGTTGCGACCATTCATTTGCGAAGATTTACATTCATTTGCTATTATCTCAGTTCAGAAGCATGCTATCGAAAAACAATGTATGCATGTATTTAACCTTGTAGTTTTATCTGAAAGTTTGCCGAATAACATTGGGGTCGCAAACGTATACCAAAGTCGTGAGCGAGCTGTGAGGGCAATTCTCAACGCGGTGAATGTAAATTTCATTCACCCTGTCGAAAGTTGCCTTCACAGCTCGCTCACGGCTTTGGTATACGTTCGCGACCCCAATGTTATTCGGCAAACTTTCAGATAACACTACAAGGTTAAATTCATCCATACATTGTTTTTCGATAGCATGCTTCTGAACTGAGATAATAGCAAATGAATGTAAATCTTTGCAAATGAATGGTCGCAACCTTGCAAGGAAGTAGGCTAAGACCACATTAGGCCGGTAGTGCCGGAACTAGTTCCGGGTGTCCCTCCGAAGTGCATGCGACACAGCAAAGCGAGGCTTTTTTGATAACCTTATGAACGTTAGCAAGCAAATAGGTTTAGACTATTCAGGGAGGCTCGTGAATGCAAACTTTTTAAGGAGTGATAGAGGATCATAAATGGTGAAAAAAAATTTACGCATATGGTCAAATCTCAACCGTTACGTAGCAAACGAACTTTACATGTTTTTGACTTGCATCCCTCAACTGGCTATAACTTGAAAACCTATTCATTAATTCCTTGTGTAATTATGATTGCTCTGATCAATCACGGAGTAGCAACTACGAATTGTGCGGTCATCTTTGCTCATGTTCATGCTCAAACTGGCTATAACTTGAAAATGGTCAATCTTATCACAGCTTTTTAACCCTCATTCGAAAGATTATTATATTTTCTACCAAAACAGGTCTTTGAATCTATTAGTTTAGTTAAAAAAACTTAGTTTTCTAAAGCAAATAAGTTCGAAAGTATTGTTTTTTATTTGTTTTTTTTTTTTGTAAATTATCTTTGAAAAATGCTTAATAAGTTTGAATTTTCTCCTAGGCAAATTTGTGGCCCCTATTCCGTTCTTGAATTCGTTCTTTGACATCAAAGGTCTAGCTCCACGTGTTATTGTAATTCCGAATTCGACATCGTATTTCAGATTATGAATTTGCAACTGGTCAAAGTCTTCATATATGCAAGAGAACATAATCGTGACCAAAGCAATCTCATCAAATCACACCATTTCAAATTCCTGCGGTGTTAACATAAAGTAGGATTGATCAACGTGTTATAGAAAATTATAATTTGATCGCAACAACACTAAACATATTTTTTCCAATCTCCTTTTGCGTCTACAATTAGGGGATGTTCATAAACCACGTAGACCAAATTTTGGCCATCTCAGACCCCCCTCCCCCCCTCGTAGACTTTCGTGCATACAAAATTTTTGAAATTTGTATGGAGCGTAGACTTTGGCCAGACCCCCCCTCCCCACAAAAAGTCTACGTGGTTTATGAATGGTCCCTTACTGTGCACAATTTGGGTTCATAAGGAGGTCAAATTTTACATGAATCGTATTCAGGGATGGGAACACTCACCTGCAAAGAATTACACTCACTTGCTATTTTCTCAGCTCAGAAGTGTGCAATTAAGAAACGATGTATGAATGACTTTTGCCTTGTGGTTTTGTCTCAAACTTTGTCGAATAGAGTAGGGGTCGCTCATGAATCCCATAGTCGTGACAGAGCTATGAAAGCGGCTCTCCACGAGGTGAGTGTAAATTACATTCATCTTATGAAGAGTTGCCTTCGCAGCTCACTCTCGAATTCAGTATGCGTGTGCGACCCCTACTCCATTCGTCAAACTTTTAGACAAAATCACAAGGCAAAAGTCGTCCATACATCGTTTTTTGATTGCACACTTCTGAGCTGAGAAAACTGCAAGTGAGTGTAACTCCTTGTAAGTGAATGATCCCATCCTTGATCGTATTAGGCGTATTAGTGTTCTCAGGATCGACTAATGTCGACGTAAAGAACGTGAGTACATATTCGACGAGAAAGGCCCTATCACCACTAGGTGGATTCATCTGGGTTTTTTTTTTTTTCTATTTTACCACTTTAATTCTATGAAATTTGTAATATGTCGGTAAATTTATGAAGAAAAGGTTTCATTTTATTTGTACATGATTTCGTTATTTTTGAAACATTTTGGTTTTTTATGATGCTTTTTATATTTTCCGTGATCACAAAAACATTTTGCCGCACATTTTGGAGCTTCTATCTCTCCTGTCAAAATTGTTTGTTATGTTCTAAATAAGTTCCAGGTGCAACATGTTTATAACAATCAGAATCAATGTTTTGTTTGATTTGGTTTGTAAACGGTTGTAACTAAGATTCGTTGAAACAATCAGATTATAGGTACTTCAGTTACAAATTGGTTTCGCAAGTTTCGACTAATGATGACGTTTGTTTTCATTTTGCTAGTTGTTATAAAACTTTTACACCTCAGTTTGGCATTAACAACAGTATTTTAATAGGTTTTTATTTTGTTTGTTTCATGAAAACTCAGTTGCAACATGTTTGCAACGATGATCATTTCCATTTTAGTTGCAGGTGCTACTTGGGAGATGAATTTTTGAAAAAATCTTTGCGACTTTTTTTTTAGAAAATATGGGTAATTCTCGCTGAGACCAGCCCACTATTTACACCTTGTCTTCAAAACTGTTTAAGGTGCTGATTTCCTGAAAGTCCTCGCTTAAAAAGTAAGCAAAAAGCATTTGGTTACTCAAATTGATGGACCCCCCGTTAGTTAGAGCCACAACAGTTTTTGCAGACCCCTCAATTTTGGCCAAATGGTGGCTCATTTAAACCGTTATAGCTCGAAAGTTTCTCCATAAACCACCTCAAAACGAATTGTTGTTGAAAAGAGGAAAGATAGAGCTACTATTTACAATAATAAAATTTTGGGTCGACCATATTGATTTTGGCCGCCATCTTGGATTTTTATACCAAAACATTTTTTTCACCGTGATGGCAACCACCGATTTTCAAAATGTTTGCATCAATTGAAAGCTGAGACATTTATATACAACATATCAACAAATTAGAGATGTCTTTTTCTTCTTTCAAAAGTTATCTTTTTCAGAAAATCGGCACCTTAAACATTTTTGAAGACAAGGTGTAAATAGTGCGACGTTCTCAGCGAGAGTTACCCATATGTATAAAAAGCCCATCAAGAATTAGGGGCTGTCCATAAACCACGTGGTCATTAGGGGGGGGGGGGGTGCTGCCAGTGACCATTTTGTATGGACTAATAAAAAATTTTGTATGGATGAATGACCACGCGGGGGGTTGGGGTTTGAAAAGTCCCAAAAAAATGACCACGTGGTTTATGGACAGCCCCTTATGGAAAGAATTCCTTAACAGTGAAATTATGAAAGATCACTATGACGAAATTGCTGGAAAAATCTCAGGATTTAGGGTTCGGTGTAGGTGATTTTTGGCGGATACTCAGGACGAGCTCCAGGTTCAGGAGCAATTTTCGAAAGAATTACAAGTTCAGTTTCTAGGGTTCTGAAGACCTGAACATGGAGGTATTTATTTATGGACCAACGTCTTGAAATCCCGCTTCAACAGTTCATCAAAACTTCAGACGCACAAATCTCAAGAAACAAGCTTCATGCATTTCATGATTCAGTTCTTGCTTACTTGCTTAAAATAAGAAGCTCGGGTGCACTGGATTTGTTAACGAAGAGGCTTACTATTCGCAATGTGCACAACTCGAAAGTACCTTTTGTTATTCAATCGTTAACCCCAGTCCAAACGGAAGTTTGCTGTCAAGCATAAGCCCAATATAGCGAACCTCTTTGGTTTATTCAATTTCAACATTCTCCTTCTTGATTTTGGTGGATGGTTTAAGACGATCACAGTTACAACGTGGAAAAACAATTATCTCGATTTTAGCTAGATTGACCCGTATCGTCCAGTCTGAAAGATACTTGGTGTAAGTGTCAAGAACACATTGGAGTTTGGACACTAGTGCTCGCCTAACTTGTCCTGCATAGGTGATGGCGAAACCATCGGCAATAAGCGGCAAGATGCCTCCGCCCGGGAGAGGAGGAACGTCAGAAGTGTACAGGTTGTACAGCAAGGGACCAAGAATGCTTTCTTGAAGGACGCCGGCGGACATCGGATATGGATCCGACAGTGAACCACCAACACGGACGAACGACTATCAATATAATCAAAAACAATTTTCACCAAGTACACTGGGAAGTTGTACTGATGACTGTGTGAATAAGACTGTCATGCCACACAATGCCAAAAGCTTTTTCGACATTTAGTAGGGCCATAACGGTTGTCTTCGAGATCGCTTTCGATCGCTTGATGGAGCTCGTCACCCTTTAAAGCTGATGCACCGTCGAGTGACCGTGGCGGAAGCCAAACTGTTCTTCCGGGAGGATATTGGTTAATTAAGTATGGGATAACAATCCGGAATACATAAGTGACCCGATTTTGTCAGCTCTTTCTGGAACACATTTTTTGCTCCCCTCAAAAATTTAAACAGATTTTCACACTTTTATCCCTCTATGTTCTGCTTTTCAGCAGTAGTTTGATGTTGATCTTAAATAAATTGGTCAAAATTTGACCGTAAGATAATGAGAACAAAAAGTTCGTCGCAAAATGAGGCTGACAAAATCGGGTCCGTACTGTAGATGAATTGTCTGTTCCTGAGTTTTTCAACTCGGAGTGCAACAAATCTTGTAAATTTTCATAAATCATATTTGATGGGTTCTCTGGAACTGGCATTGAACGGCATTACGGAGAGAGATGATTCTTTTGGTTTCTAAGTCGATCTTTACGAACTTACATGTTACTGGAGAGCATGCGATGAACTGCTGCTCAGCTTGTGTGACATCATCGGTGAGACATCGAAGCACGACGTCGATTTTGTCCGCCGTTTCCAGCGGTGGGTCTTCGGGGATGCGGTCCTCGATAAAACGCTACACATGGACCAATTCGCACGGTGAAAGTTGAGCCGTTGGTGCTGCTGACGAAGACTGACTTCACAATCCAAAAATCACTGGGAGGTGATCGGAGGACAGTTCGGTCAGAGCTCGAGGGACAGAGCAGTTGTCGGCCATGTTGGTCAGCACAATGTCGAGGGTGGATCCCACACCTGCTGGTGAGAAGAGTGTTTCAGAGTGGAGAACGACGTAGTGCCCGGTTTGAAGGTCCTCAGCCAGCACCGTGCCATTCTTGTTGTTTCGGGAATTTCCTCAGATGGAATGCCGGGCATTCAGGTCACCGACGACGATGAACTTGGACCTCCAGCTGGTCAGCATCTGGATATGCCGTTCTTCAAGCGCACGGATGAGCCATCTGGATCCCTGCTCTGGGCCAGGGCAGTATACAACGATGCAGATTAAGAGGCCGCCGGGGGACGCCATCTCGACTCCGACTGCTTCAATCGTTGATAGGTCCGGGAGCATCATGTATTCCAGACCTCTCTTCAGCGCGATAGCAACGCCACCGGCGGCTTGATAGCTGATCCGACCGAGACGGACAATGGTGTGTTTCACCACATTGATCTATTGTTATATTAAGTCTATATTAATGGTCGCAGTGGTACTAAGTCCCCAACAGGAAAAACAAGTTTCCCCAGAATCTTGGAGGCGGTGTGGTGCTGGTTTGCTTGGGAGCCGGTCTGGCACCTTTTAATTGAGGCAACTCCGGGAAGGAGTCGATGCCGAGGTCGATGTTGACTTGCTGTTTCTGTTAGAGTGTAAGCGATGTGTTTCAGTTGCGGGTATGTGACAGAATCTGTCTTCGAAAAATGAATTCGAACATTGTCTGTGTTTATGTTTTTAATGTTGATGATGGTCAAGAAAATAGACGAATCTGAATGTGATAGTTGACTGGACGTATTTTACTTTACTCTGTTTCCACGATAATTCCCACAGGTTTTGGGTCCAGCAGAGTAAAAATAATACTACGAAAAGGAATTTACGGACAGTTGAGTGGTTGAGAAACAAAAGTGATACGTGATACTTGTGATCGGAAACATGGATCTGGATTTGAAGCCGGGAACCGTACGACTGAATTTCCTCAACTACGATTTATGGAAGGAACGAACAAAACAAATTTTGATTCGCGAAGGACTTTGGCGAGTAATCGTGGATGATCTTCCTCCGATTGAAAAGCGGTCGACTGTTTGGGTGGATAAGGACGAGAGAGCAGCGGCTACGATTGGTTATTTAGTGGAAAATAGCCAGTTGCAGCTGATCAAAAATGCAAGATCAGCTCAAGAAACGTGGATTACGTTACGCGATTATCATGTTCGGCAGTCTTCCGCTGGAAAAGTTGGCCTGGTGAAACGTTTGTGTCGCATGGAAATGGATGAAAATGGAAACGTAGAAGAGCATGTGATCGCAATGGATTCGTTATTCGACAAGCTAGCAGAGGTGGGCTCTGATATATCAGAGGAAATGAAGTGCAGTTTTATCATGGCGAGTTTACCTGAATCCTATGACAGTTTCGTAACAATGCTGGAAGGATGTGATGGAAAATTTACGGAGAAACGGTGAAAATGAAACTTCTGAACGAGTACTACAAACGCCAGAAAGTTTAAACGCAGGAGGAGAAGGTGATGAAAGCTGCAGTGTCGAAAGGAAGAAAATCGTTTAGTGTGGAATCAGCCCATCGAGAAGAACGCCGTGTTTGTTTTGAATGTGGCAAACCAGGCCATATAAGGAACAACTGCTACATTTACTTGTCGAGATTGGCTAAAGAACAAGGTGTCCATCACGAAAGCGCTGCCGACAGGGACAATGCGAAGATTGCAGCACAAAAGGAAGAGAATCGATCTATTTGTTTTTCTGCCATGGAAGAGGTGTGCGGTGGCGGTGGCTGGATTATCGATTCAGGGGCGTCACACCATATGACATCAGACCGGTCGTTTTTTGATCAACTCCAACACAAAGCGTGTAAACTTTGTTTGGCCGATGGAAAGGAGACGAATGTTGTTGGTGTTGGAGAAGGACATTTTACTGGATTCGACAAGGATGGAAATGTTGTTAATGTCAAGCTGGTGGATGTTTTGTTTGTTCCGGATCTTCGTCACAATCTGATTTCTGTGAAGCGAATGGTTGAATCTGGAGCACGAGTCGAATTCAATGCAGAAAAATGCTGCATTCAGAAGAACGATAGGATTGTTTTAGTTGCAAATGTTATCAATGAAGTTTTTCGTTTGTAAAAGTCATTTCGAACTGTAATCATCGAGGAGGAGTGTTAGAGTGTAAGCGATGTGTTTCAGTTGCGGGTATGTAACAGAATCTGTCTTCGAAAAATGAATTCGAACATTGTCTGTGTTTATGTTTTTAATGTTGATGATGGTCAAGAAAATAGACGAATCTGAATGTGATAGTTGACTGGACGTATTTTACTTTACTCTGTTTCCACGATAATTCCCACAGTTTCTTCGGGCGACAGTTACGCTGGTTGGCTTGCTTCCGGGACTAGATGAATTCTGCTCTCTTCGGGTAGGACCGGCTCTTCGACGAGTGCTCCTGATTGCAGTACACACACTTGGGTGGAGGGAATCCAGCCACGCAGGTTACTGCATGGCTACCGCCACATGTTGGAGCAACGGCTCTGGATGTGGCAGTTTTTGGTCCCATGACCAAAGTTCAAGCAGTCGGAGTACGGCGTGACTTCCCGGTAAATAGGCTTGTAGCGATCCCACTCGACGGTGTGGGAGAACAGAGCACGAATGCCCTGCAGTTCCTTCATCAAGGTTGATCCCTTGGGGAAGTGCAGCTAGTACAGCTGGTCGCTTGATGGAGGGGATGGTCATCTTGTAGCCATCCGTGCACCTACGCAGTGTGACCTGAAGGCCTTGTTTTACGTAATAATCCAGTCCCGAGTACAACTTCTCCGGAAATCCTTTGGTGTAGAACGGCGGCAGATGTTCCTATTTCTCAATGTTGTCCGTTGACAGCTTCGCGAACCGTTTGCTTTTCAGCATTCGCTTGCTCGCATTCTCCTCACCGTCGTCTGCGCGACGTTTCTACGGACTTGCCCGTAATTTGCTTGGGCAGAGAGCTTGACAAAACAGATTTAGCTTAAGGCCTTTTCTTGTGTCATCACAAAATGGCTTCTTCAGAATCATCATCCAAATTCAACTTTACACAGTGTTGCACTAATACACCTACGTAAGAAAATCGACGCTTACCTTTTCTCTAAAATTCTCCACTTCACGCAAGATATTTGTAAAAGAAATATAGAACACACTATTCCAATTAAACTTCTCTTTCGAACTATCTATGCCACAAAGAAATATTTTCACTCAAACTTGAAAATCATATAAATTTGTCTCAACCGCACCAAGAGTTCGATGGCAATGTTTACCACCCACCACAGTACAACGACGACGGCAGCAGCGCGTCGCGACGGTGCCTTCTGGCGCACAATCATCGATCATTGAACGCAGTGATGTCGATCTTGCGGGCCAATTCATCAATAAAATCAATCAAAATCATTGAAATGGTTACCTCAAATTTATCGATTATACGTCGTAAAATCGAAAACTATTCTTCCAATGATTATTGTTGTACTTTTAATCACACATGATAGTAATAAAAGCACATAATTTTTATTTGTGAAATCTCCTCCGCACTGTCCGCCAACACTGCTGCTGCTTGCAAACATCAACAGCGGAAGAGCATGCTAAGAGTATTCGATCATTTTTAGCTTATTACACATAAAATCCAATGTTTTTCGTAACATTGAGACGTATTTGATTGTGATTTAGCAAAACTGAGTAGTCTACTGCTTGAATTGCTTCTAAAGGATTCATAATCTTGTAATGTTTACATTGGCGGAAGCGAGACAAAGCGGTGCTATTTTTGTTTGTTTGTTTATGGAGCAAATGTAAAAAGGCAACACCACTACTGTTGCGCTCGATGATTGTTAGAAATAAGAATCGAAAAAGAAGTGCTCAAATAGGAGTGATACGGGGAGTCACCTTAACTACAAAAGTAGAGCACAGAACACGTCCTAACGTGACGCTGGTCCAAAATGCAATGAATGATTCTTCCCAACAGCTACTTCTGTAATATATTTGCCGGTGAAGATTTCCTCACGATTTGTTACTTTTTTGTATGAGTCATATAAGACCCCGTAGTCCACGATCAAACGCATTTAAAACCCAAATTGCAAAGTTAACCACCGGGGAAGTCCAGTTCACTTCCTGTGCTAATGAACTTCATCATCACCCACAACAAAATGATACTGCACCCGAAACACTTTTTGATTTCAGGCACGCTTTACGTAATAAACTTTCCAACGAATGCGCCAAACTCCGACGAGCTCGCTGAATGCCCCATGAAATGCGGTGCCAGTCAGTGCCAATGACTCTCGCTCTGGTGCAGCTCTTCCCTTTTCCCTCCACCCCCTGGCAAGAGGTCTGAAGATCCGGTGAACTGTTTCGTCATAAGAAACGAGGCTTTTGGCAACTTGTAAACCAGTGGCTGGCTGCCAGCTAAATTGAAGATGGCACGCAGAAAAAATGGTAAACGCACAACAGCAGCACGAAGCATTCACCACCAATTTTCTTCGTGGGGCACGGAGCGCATCATAATAACAAAAAAAAAAAAATGCGATCGCAGAAAAAGGCGACGATGGGGATGGATGGCGACGCCCGTGGTGGCGACGTACGCTCGCTTGGTTTGGGTAGAAAGTGGCGTTGAACCCAAATCACTGATCGTCTTCCTGGGACGGACGACGGGGAACTCGGATCATGGGGTTTTTCTCGTTACCTTGATTCATGTGCGTAGCCGACTACTAATTACCTTAATCGTGTGGCGTGAGGCCACTACTGCTTGCAGCAGTAGTGCTTGATAAGGATGCAAGACGGAAGCGGCTTATGGCTTAACTGAGCTCTTTTACTTTTAGCTCGAGTGGTCGGAGCAAATCGGGGTTTGTTTGTTATCGTTAGTTGTGCTGCTTATTTATTTGTAGATTTTTAAGGTCTGGCATGAATAAGGTAGTAACAGATCCACAGATGACGCATTGTTTGGTCCAAGCAAATTGGAATGTTGATTTGCCTATTTAATTGAAACGCTTTCTAAATCCAAGGGGTTTCAAAAACACCACTCGAAAAGCAAGTTGTATTTATTTTCCTTTCCTATGAAACTTAACCAGAGCGATTAATTCAAGTGGAGAATAATTAAGCTTGGAAGCTACTAGATAATTACGTTGGTTACAGCGAATGACTAATAAAATACTCCATAAAAAATACTGAAAAAATGTTTTGATTCAATTCTAATTAATAGTTTTCACAAGTTATTTTGAATATATGTGAAATGAAACTTTTGAAGTGACAACCTATTTAAAAAATCTTGTTTTGTTTGTATTGGAATTCTCGGAAATGTACAATGAATGTTTACTTAACACATCGTTGAAACCACAGTTTGTACTCATTATGGCTTTTTCTTCTTTTTTCAGGTACACATATACACATAATCGCATTATCGAAATTAAGTTTCCGGTAAGATAAACAGAAAGTGTCAAACAACGAAATAATTTCAAAGTATGACAAATGCCATGAATCCAATAATCGTTCCTTTCTCGTCATATCCCCCGAAAATGGCATTTCATCCATCCATGACAAAACCTCAATTTCACCTCTCCCGCCATATGGCGGGTGTCATCATCATTAAACGCGCCGCCACGCATTGAACAAATAAATCTTTCCCCGAACGAACGACGCGCGGCGCTTGGTCAAATCATGCGGGAGCTCTCACTACCTACCTACCTACCTACCTAGGTCCACCTTAATTGTCCACCGCATCGTTTTGTGCGATTGTCAACTTTCCCATACGTGCCCTCTGAGCTCGCTGGATGGCACTTTAATTTCCCTTTCTCTTACGGTTCAATTATTTGTCGCCATCGCAAAATAAATAGTCGATCTTCTCGGCGTTTGTTCGCTTTCAGGCATCCCTGGCTGATCACGATATTGGAATCTTTTCTTTGATATTGAGGAGAAGCGTTGAAAGTCACCAGATTTAACACGCAATGCCCCCATATGATTGCTATTATCATTTTATTTTTATTTTTCTTGGCGTCAAGCCCTTACTAGTACAGAGTCTGCTTCTCATCATAGTGAGTCTTCTTTGAGTACTTCTACAGCTTTTAACAATGAACTTTCCATGACAATAGAGCATTTCCATGTTTAAAAAAAAAACAAAATTGCAATTTTTGATTCAATATTTTTTAATTCGATCGAGATTTTGTTCATGCGCTGGATTTCATTAATCATCTGGTTTTGCACAAACACATAATAATTTTCCTCATCTAGCATTTTGAAAAGGGCATAAGGAAAAGCCTAATTTTCTTCATTGAAAAAATATAACTCGAAAACCGTTTGTTGGATTGAAATGAAGTATTTGAAAATGTTTGAGGATATTTATAGGACTTTAATAGCAGAAAAATACACTGCGGGTAATTGTCATCGCGGATCTGTTTAGGGGCCCTCCATAAACCCAGTGGTCATTGTGGGTGGGATGGGGGGGTAGGGTTAGGGCAAAACAATGTATGAACCAAAGACCACTACGGAGAATAATCTGGATGAGTTAAGCTCCCAGAGAAAGCAGTGGATCACAGATGACACCTGGCGAACGATAGAGGAGCGAAGGAACGCCAAAGCCGCAATAGAGCAAGTGAAAACACGAGGAGCCAAAGCCGCATACCGTCAGCGCTATACGGCACTAGAGAAGGAAGTGAAGCACTCACATAGGCGGGACAAAAGAGCGTAGGCGAACTCCTCAGCCGACGGAGGCGAAAAAGCCGCAAATACCGGCGACATTCGTCTCCTCTACGATGGCTTACGTCACCTCTGTGGGACTAAGATGAATGCTACGATGCCCGTAAAAGACCGATCTGGACAGTTGTTGATGGCAGTATCTCCTCTCTGGAGCCACCAAATGTAGGCGTCAGCCACCAATTGACAGTATGATAGGTGTGGTGTTCCTCTTGCGATAGTACTAGACCAAATATTTACTGAATCTAGCCGCACTCTTCTCCACAGCTTTCACTATGATTAATCGACGATAACCAGGATGCCGAAACCCACAGTCGTTTCACGGTACCGTTGCAAAGAAATACGGTATTACAATCCGTGTATGCCAACCAACAGACTAAGCGGAGCGCATAACTTTCCAACACCGCTTCTACTCACTCAGGGTAGAAGGTTCAATAGGGAGAATAGTTGAAATCGAACGTCCAAATCATGTATAACATTTAAATAACATTTAGGCCTCACTAGACTTATGCCAACGTTTTCGCATTCGGAACCTTAGCTTACCAGAGTGAGAAAAATTTCGATAGATACAATGATTGTGAACTCGTCTAAAATCGTGTGTTGCAGCACTTAGGCCTTTCAATACTCAAAATTCTCCTCCAAAAGGGACCTGAAGAGAATTATCAGAGTGAGAAAGTTTGATCGATCTAATGATTTTCGACTTCCACGATTCTCAGTATCAACTCTTTTGAAGGCTTGATTCATCCAATCAAGTCAACAGAATAATTTAAGCTTCGCAAGTGTTAGTTCAGGATCAAGCGAATTTGAATACTAAAATAATACTTGTCCTCTTCGGGAGGTATCCAGTGTGGAGTCCAAAACAAAACCGACTGTTGTCTTTATTAACCTTTCTCTTCTTGTGACGACGAGTACCCCTCGGCGCATGACGATCAGTGATTTCTGCAGGGTCGGTACATGTGTCAAACGGAGAGAAGTCGAACTCAACGTCAATGTCAAGAATGATGAGGAAGGGGAGATAAAGGATGACCAACAGTTTTATGAACAGAATAGATCGTAAACATCGTATCTGTGCAAATAGTCGAGTTGTCCGATCAAAATACAGTGAAGAAAACACCAGGATAAATTTAGAATTTGTATTTTTCACTGAAAATTATTAGAAATTCCTACTTAACCTACAATTTGAGCTTAATACCTAAAGGAAGTTTACAAGAAAAGAAACTGATAAATTGTAAGTATGATTGTAATTATAAATTGAAAAATCCCTAAAAATAAATATCTTACAGCTAAAGCTGATCCCTACAAACCCAGAGTTTTAGTACGGGACTGCTGAGAAACGGTTTCAACATTCCTTTAGAATTTATCACAGTGGAATTTATGGAGCAATGGCGGAGAACAATGCCCCGCAGCTGCAGCGCAGTTGTGCATTTTGCACCAAACCCGACGAACATGATGACATGGTGGCGTGTGACACGTGTCAGCTCTGGCATCACTACTCTTGCGCCAAAGTCGATGCCAGTGTGAAGGATCGGGATTGGAAATGTATGAACTGCACTATGGAAGTGAAAAAGTCAGGCGCAAAATCATCGGCCGGAGCAAAGCGTTACATCAAGCGCCCGTTTGCGATTGGAGCTAGAGTTGCGAGCTGTGGAAGAGCAACAGAAGATCCGTGAAGAAGAGCTCGCCACGGAGAAGGAGCTACAGGATCTTCAAAGGAAGCTTGAAGAGGAACTACGGGAGAAGGAGTTGGCGATCGAAGCAAGACGAATCGCCGAAGCGAAGGCCGCTTTGAAGAAGAAGATGTCTGAGGAGCGAGAATTCAGGATGAAGCAGATGGAAATCAGGAGACGCTCGGAGGAAGAAAAAGCAAGGCTGATACGGCAGGCGTCCGAGTACGGCAGCAGCAGAGGCAGTTTGATCGGTACCGATGCCGATTCGAAGGACAAGGTGGAAGACTGGCTGGAGAAGTCGACGCAGCAGACAGCGGGACCCCTGAAAGAGTTCACGTCAGCAGTTGACCCTAGTCGTGGTCAAAACCAGGTAACCCTCGAGCAAACTACTAACCGCCAAACAGCCAACATTAGGGCCGATAGGAGCTTAGACATTCCCCCACTAACAATGCGAAATAAAATTGTCTCCTCTGTGAAACTGCTCCCTGTACAGACTTTGGTTAGCCAGGTAAACGAAGACCAGCAAGCTCACTCGAAAGGTTACGACAATCGACATTTCGTGGATGAGTTTGACAGACAAAATGTGGGTGGTGTTTCTGGTGACCAAGTCAATTCAGACGGTCGCAATCTGAAACTGTTGGTGGGTGGAATCGATCGTATCAGTGTATGGGAAGATCGTCAACGTGCGCGAGTTCGTGAACAAACCGAAAGTGATAATTTCGGACGCGGTGCGGGAAACACGAACGAAGTGCTGACGAGCGGTATCGGTGGTACCAGACAACACGACAACCCAGCGCGTTCCGTGGAGGAACCAGATGCGGGATTGCGAAGATTGTGCAACGATGAAGTGGCAACGGGGCTAATCAGACCGGATATCAGCGGTAGAAGGCAGCAACCAGTACCGAGAAGTAATGAGTCAAACACTCAAGCGAGCTGTAATGACGGCCACTTCTTGGAAGGTCCAACAGGTAGGCAGCTGGCAGCTAGGCAAGTCATGGGGAAGGATTTGCCAATATTTTCCGGAAATCCTGAGGAATGGCCCATATGGATCAGCAATTTTCGGCGGTCATCTTCAACTTGTGGGTTTTCTGACGACGAAAACCTGATTCGAATGCAACGTTGTTTGAAAGGTGCAGCTCTAGAAGCGGTGCGCAGCAGGCTGTTGTGTCCGGCTAGTGTTCCGCACGTAATTCGCACGCTAGAGATGCGATACGGTCGTCCGGAGACATTAATTCGCTCGATGACGGAGCGAGTTCGTCGATTACCTTCTCTGAAAATTCATGATCTAGAAGCGGTCATTGAATTTGGATTGGTTGTGGACAATTTGGTGCAACATCTGAAGAACGCGGGACAGCAGGCACATCTGGCTAATCCGGCCCTGCTGCACGATCTGGTGGGAAAATTGCCTGTTGATTACAGACTCAAGTGGTCGGCGTACAAAAGCATGCAGTTCAACGTGGATTTGGATACGTTTGGGCAGTTCATGTCAACTTTAGTAGAGCTAGCCTATGACGTGGCGGATGATTTCTCAACCAACGAAAAACATAAGCAAAAGACCAAGGATCGTGCTTTCGTACAGACGCACACAGAAACCACCGTATCGTCAAAGAACGTACCGGTTAACGTTGTGGGTTCCCGTAATCCGAGAAAACCTTGTGCCATTTGTAAAGCGGAAGGACATCGGGTGGCGGAATGCAGCCGGTTCAAGTCGATGGATATAAGCGGAAGATTGAAGGCCGTTCAGCAGAGTGGTCTTTGTCGATCGTGTTTGAATTTCCACGGGAAGTGGCCGTGCAGAACTGCGAAGGAATGTGGAATCAACGATTGTCGGCTGAAACATCATTCGCTGTTACATTCTCCAGTAGCAGTTCATGCGGCGGTGTCTACGAGCCATGCGAACGAGTCAGTAGCAAGCGGAGGGCCATTGTTCCGGATCATACCCGTGACGCTATACGGAAAGGGCTGTGAAGTGAACATCTACGCCTTTGTGGACGAAGGATAGAAAATTACGCTGTTGGAGGATACCGTAGCGGATCAACTTGGAATCACTGGACCAACGGAACCATTGAACTTGCAGTGGACCGGGAACATCAAGCGTAGTGAGCCCAAATCGCGGCGGATCAGCGCTGAGATTTCAGGCAGAGGATCAACGAAACAGTATCAACTGAGCAACGCTCGGACAGTCGGCGGATTACTGCTCCCATCGCAAACAGTGAGCTACGACGAAATGTGTGATCGATACCCCCATCTACGCGGTCTACCTATTCAAAGCTACGAGAAGGTATCTCCAAAGCTCTTGATTGGTCTTGACAATTTGAAGCTCACCGTACCGTTGAAAATCAGAGAAGGAAGATGGGCAGAACCGATAGCCGCCAAGTGCCGCATCGGGTGGAGCATCTACGGATGCGCAATAACGACACCGTCAACGGTCGTATGTGGGCTTCACTTTGGAGGATGGACCAATCAGGAACAGGAGCTCAACCAGCTGGTTCGTGACTACATTACGCTAGACAACACTGGTGTAACGCATCCCACTACTCTTCTGGAATCGGAGGAGGACAAGAGGTCAAAAATGCTGCTTGAAACAACCACCAGAAGAGTCGGCGGAGCCTTCGAAACTGGGTTGCTATGGAAAGCGGACAATACTCGGTTTCCAAGCAGTTACAACATGGCGTTTCGACGATTGTGCTCTTTGGAAAGGCGGCTGAAGAAGGATACAGTGTTATACGAACGCGTTAGAGAGCAAATTCGAGATTACGAGGCGAAACAATACGCACACAAGGCCACCCACGAGGAACTGAGCACTACCAGCCCCGATCGGTGCTGGTACCTACCACTGGGAATAGTTGTGAACCCGAAGAAGCCGAACAAATTGAGGATGATCTGGGACGCGGCTGCAACAGTCGACGGAGTGTCCCTGAACGATGCTTTGCTGAAAGGGCCAGACTTCTTAGCATCACTTCCGGCAGTAATAGGAAACTTTCGCGTGTTTCGGTACGCTTTGACCGGAGACATGAAGGAAATGTTTTATCGATTCTTCATACGACCTGAAGATCGACAATTCCAGAGGTTCCTGTTCAGGGAGCAGCCACATCAAGAGCCAGTTACCTACGTAATGGACGTAGCCATCTTTGGGGCTGCATGTTCACCAAGTAGTGCCCAGTATATAAAAAATCTGAACGCCAAAGATTTCGAAGCAGTGTATCCACGGGCAGCTGAAGCCATCGTGCGCCGTCATTATGTAGACGATTACCTCGATAGCTTCGGAACCATCGAGGAAGCGGTAGAGATTGGTCGTCAAGTGAAGAGTATACACGCTGAAGGTGGATTCGAGCTCCGGAATTTCTTGTCAAACGATTCAACGATAGCAGCTCGGGTTGGAGATGAATCGCAGGAGGCGGAAAAAAGTATCAGCGTGGAAAAGGATGATCGGGTTGAATCCGTCCTAGGAATGAAGTGGATTCCAAGTAGCGACACCTTCACGTTCACTGTTTGCCTCCGTGATAATCTGCGACACGTTCTTGAAGAGTCACACGTTCCTACGAAACGAGAAGTCTTACGCACCGTAATGAGCTTCTTCGACCCGATGGGACTCATATCGTTTTTCGTGATCCACGGGCGCATCTTGATGCAGGACATCTGGGCAACAGGAATCGGCTGGGATGATCCTATCGATGGAAAGAGTTGGTTGCAGTGGAAGAAGTGGATCGAGCTGATTTCGGAATTGAGCACTCTTCGAATCCCACGTTGCTACTTCGAAGGCGCCACAGAAGAGAGTTATTGCAAGTTGCAGATCCATGTATTCGTCGATGCGAGCCAATCAGCCTATGCATGTGCAGTGTATTTCCGAGTTGAAACACCAGAAGGTCCGGCAGTTAGCCTTGTAATGGCAAAATCCAAAGTAGCACCGTTGAAGATGTTGACGATTCCTCGACTCGAATTGCAAGCTGCCGTCCTTGGAACTCGTCTGCTCAATAGTGTGATCATCATGCACGCACTCAAGGCGACGAAGCGCGTATTATGGACTGACTCCAATACAGTTCTCGCCTGGATACGCAAAATCCAAAGTAGCACCGTTGAAGATGTTGACGATTCCTCGACTCGAATTGCAAGCTGCCGTCCTTGGAACTCGTCTGCTCAATAGTGTGATCATCATGCACGCACTCAAGGCGACGAAGCGCGTATTATGGACTGACTCCAATACAGTTCTCGCCTGGATACGATCGGATCAGCGGCGGTATCACCAATACGTTGGATTTAGGATCGGTGAAATTCTATCGATGACGGATGTCGACGAATGGAGGAAGGTGGGACTATTTCCACCGTCGTTATCGCCATTGCAACCGTGAGACGATCGTCAACGAGATGCGGCAACTCTACGAGATCCCGAAACTACGGTCAGTCGTGTTCAAGGTATCGCAGGATTGTCTACCATGTAAGATACGTCGGGCGACTCCTCGCCCGCCCCCTATGGCGCCGCTGCCCAAAGTGCGAGTTACTCCTTATATAAGGCCGTTTACCTTTGTTGGAGTTGACTTCTTCGGTCCGGTGCTGGTGAAAGTTGGACGAAGCGTTGTTAAGCGGTGGGTGTCTCTATTCACCTGTTTGACAATACGAGCTGTGCATCTCGAGGTTGTACACAGCCTGTCGAAGGAGTCCTGTGTAATGGCGGTTAGAAGGTTCGTGTCACGACGAGGAGCACCGTCAGAGATCTTCAGTGATAATGGCACGAACTTCGTCGGTGCGAGCAATCAGCTGAAGCAGGAAATGGATGATTTGAATCAACATTTGGCGTCAACGTTCACCAACACCACAACTCGGTGGTCGTTCAACCCACCAGGAGCTCCTCACATGGGAGGAGTGTGGGAGCGTATGGTCCGCTCAGTGAAGGTGGCTTTAGGCGGTATTCTTGAAGCGCAGCGACGACCAGACGACGAAATTTTGGAGACGGTTGTCATCGAAGCGGAAGCAATGATAAATTCGCGGCCGCTGACGTATATTCCGCTGGAATCGGACGCACAGGAGTCTCTAACGCCGAATCACTTCCTGTTGGGGAGTTCAACTGGAGTGAAGCAACAGACTGTACTACCAACGGACTACCAAGCAACGCTGATGAACGGATGGAAGTTTGTGCAGCACTTGTCGGATGTAATATGGAGAAGATGGATCAAAGAATATTTGCCGGTAATATCTAGAAGGTCGAAATGGTTCGAAGAAGTAAAAGAGTTGGCTGAAGGAGATCTAGTCCTAGTTGTGGATGGTGCAGTTCGGAACCAGTGGATAAGAGGGAGAGTTGACAAGGTTGCTAAAGGAAAAGACGGCAGAGTGCGGCAGGCCTGGGTGAAGACTGCAAATGGAATTTTGAGAAGACCAGCGGTGAAGTTGGCGTTACTCGACGTCGTTTCTGGAAGCAAACCGGATATGGACTACAATGGTTTACGGGCGGGGGGATGTGACGACGAGTACCCCTCGGCGCATGACGATCAGTGATTTCTGCAGGGTCGGTACATGTGTCAAACGGAGAGAAGTCGAACTCAACGTCAATGTCAAGAATGATGAGGAAGGGGAGATAAAGGATGACCAACAGTTTTATGAACAGAATAGATCGTAAACATCGTATCTGTGCAAATAGTCGAGTTGTCCGATCAAAATACAGTGAAGAAAACACCAGGATAAATTTAGAATTTGTATTTTTCACTGAAAATTATTAGAAATTCCTACTTAACCTACAATTTGAGCTTAATACCTAAAGGAAGTTTACAAGAAAAGAAACTGATAAATTGTAAGTATGATTGTAATTATAAATTGAAAAATCCCTAAAAATAAATATCTTACAGCTAAAGCTGATCCCTACAAACCCAGAGTTTTAGTACGGGACTGCTGAGAAACGGTTTCAACACTTCTATAGCCGCAAGACCCACCAAAAATTTCACATGGTCTTTCCTGAAGGATGATGAAATAGTGGCTTTCGTTACGATCTACATATCTGATACATTTGGTACGTGTACTACCATGAATATATGAGCAGCAAGAATTCTAGAATGTTCTTTCGCTGGTACATAGTTTTATGTGTTTGCATAGAAAACATATTTTTTCTTCGAGGAGAAAATTGAATCGAGCTTTCCTGAATTTGAGCAATTTTACCAGCTACATGATTCGATGTGGCGCCCGAGCCTTCCAAATAAACGAATAAGTAAAAATAAAACACGATTCGATTGTGTTTGTACAGAATTACGTCTACCATTCATATTAGGCATGATCTCGATGACCGTCTGAGCTATTCATCAAAATCAAGTTCAATGATGGATTTTATTTACATTTAGAATGCTATCGATCTGCTTGCTTGCTATTTGTATGTTTTCCATCGGGTGTCTGCTGCATCAAATATTCTGCAACACATGGGAAACCACGACATTTCCGGTCGACTGGATGCAAGGCGCCTTAGTAACGGTGCCCAAAAATGGTGACCTGACGGTTTGCGATAATGGCGGGGTATCATGTTGCAGTGCATCGTTCTCAATGCAATCGCTCCTCGGCGGCAGGTCTTACCATCAACTGCAACAAGACCATATCGTTAGGCACCCTACACATCACTCAAACAGTTTGACCAACATTGCCACAGCCCCCAGGTTGGTCAAACCAGCTTATGTTTCTGCAACCGTATGACGAACTGCCAAATCATGTTGCACCAACATACTCTCCTATTTGAAATCGCACAATGTTTGTGCAACAACACTACACACGGTACAATCGGTTCGTCAAACATTGGCTCCGCCCACCGTTGGTTTGAGTAAAATCATACTGGTTTGATTTTTACCAACTAAACCGTAAACCGTCAAATCGGTTTGACTAACTGCCAAATCGGTTCGTCAAACAGCATCACACACGGTCAAACACAGCACCAACTTGACCACCAACCTGAAAGCGGAGTCAATGTTGGTCAAACCGTTTAAGTAGTGTGTAGCATGCCTTTAATGTAAACACTGTCAACCCTTCCAACTTTACGGTAGCTGGGCAAGCAGTGAAGAATGTTGAAAGATTCCAATATCTTGGTAGTAAAATGGCTGCCGCGATGGTGACAACAAGATCGACATAGATGCACGGATCAAAAAGACGAGGATTGCCTTTGCGAGTACCTACCGTCGCACACTGTTGCGGATGGCCCAAAAACGTGATCGAAATTGTTTTGACCATGAAAACATGATTTTTGATCTTTGGTGTCTTCGGCAAAGTTTTTCTATAAAATAAGCCCTAATTTATGGAAATATCAGTTTTGTGATCAATCCCCCTAAAAGTGAGAAACGGTTTCTAACTTTTTTATTTGTAAACTAAAAAAATATGTTTCTTCAGAGAAGTTGCAGGCAATTTTACTAGAAACAACTTTGCCGAACATACAAAATTTCTATCTTTTGATTTGTATGTACATTTGAGGCGTTTTTCATGAAGCACCCCTAAAAATCAGTTTTTTGCTTATAACTTTTTCTATGAATTTTTCACGATTTCCAAATGTTCTAGCAAATGTTTTGCCTTATTAAAACGCGTAACTTTTGCGAAGAAAGTATATATCTATCTCTCATATTTATCATGTTATTGGAAATTTCACTTTAAAAAATGCTTATGTTTGAGATACCCATTTGTTAACTTTCGCACATTTTCGCAGACCAGGATTTTCACATTTGAAAATATGGAACGAGTTTTATCTATTGCAAATATAGCCAGTTTTAGCCTGATTTCGCCTGCATATTTAAATTTACATACTAGAAATGACTATCATTATAAAATGTGTTATTGTAAAATGATCAAGATATCAAAAAAATGTACTTAGTGCTTTTCTTACGTGATTTTCCCACATGAACACGCAAAAACGTTTTCACAGAATCACTTGGAACTGCATCAGATGGCTTTCCCATAAAATTTAAGTTTTTTTTCAGATAAATAGTGGCTCTCATAGTAGTACGGTAAGTCTCTTCCACAAAATAATCGATATTTTTAAATGCTCTTGCTAATGCTTATAAAATTTTTCGTGTTCATGTACACTTTGCGAAAATGTTAATTTGCAGAAGGTTCAAATAACAACAACTGATGTTTCGATTAATATTGATTTTTAATTTGTTTACTTGAAAAATGAAACTTATCTGTTAATATTAACACATATCATTGATCACTGTCATCATTAAATGTATTGCTTCCAGTTACTGTATGTATGTTTTTCTGTCCGAGGAAGCACAAGAGTCACGCATCAAAGACACCAGGAATTACAGAGAGGATCATAGACGTAAGTTTCCAAAAATCTAAACTAACACAGATCTCCTATATCGTCTGCTTGAAACATCTGATCCCATAATAAGGAATATTGGACTATTTCCTAAAAAAAACTAGAACACCATAAACGTAGGATGCGAACAACCTTTTGCTCTAAACATATGACGAGATAGTAACTGGAACCAATGAAATAATTGATGACGTTAATCAATGATATGCGTTAATAATAACAGATATGTAATTTGTAATAATTTTCAAGTAAACAAATTGAAACCCAATTTTAATCGAATCATTAGATGCTGTTATTTAAACATTCTGAAAATTAATATTTCTGCAAAGTGTACATGAACTCGAAAAATTTTATGAGCATTAGCAAGATCATTCAACAATATCGTTTATTTTGTGGAAGAGACTTATCGTACCACTATGAGAGCCACTGTTTATCTGAAAAAAAAACTTAAATTTTATGGGAAAGTCATCTGATGCAGTTCCAAGTGATTCTGTGAAAACGTTTTTGCGTGTTCATGTGGAAAAATAATGTAAGAAAAGCACTAAGTACATTTTTTGACATGTTGATCATTTTACAATAACACATTTTATAATGATAGTCATTTCTAGTATATAAATTTAAATATGCAGGCGAAATCAGGCTAAAACTGGCTATATTTGCGATAGATAAAACTCGTTCCAAATTTTCAAATGTGAAAATCCTGGTCTGCGAAAACGTGCGAAAGTTAACAAACGGGTATGTCAAACATAAGCATTTTTTAAAGTGAAATTTTCAATAACATGATAAATATGAGAGATAGATACATACTTTCTTCGCAAAAGTTACGCGTTTTAATAAGGCAAAACATTTGCTAGAACATTTGGAAATCGTGAAAAATTCATAGAAAAATTTATAACCAAAAAACTGATTTTTAGGGGTGCTTCATAAAAAACGCCTCAAATGTACATACAAATCAAAAGATAGAAATTTTGTATGTTCGGCAAAGTTGTTCCTAGTGAAATTGTCTACAACTTCTCTGAACAAACATATTTTTTTGGTTTACAAATAAAAAAGATAGAAATCGTTTCTCACTTTTAGGGGGATTGATCACAAAGCTGATATTTCCATAAATTAGGGCTTATTTTATAGAAAAACTTTGCCGAAGACACCAAAGATCAAAAATCATGTTTTCATGGTCAAAACAATTTCGATCACGTTTTTATGCCATCCGCAACAGTGTGCGTCGTTGGGGGTGGCAGTGGGTCAGAGGGGCAAGATTGGATCAAAACATTATTTGAAACATCTCATCAATGTTGCGAATATCGAATCAAAAATTATATGGTGTCATCTTCGTAGTTTCCAGCAGTTCCTGTCAAAAAAAAATAGCTTGTAAATAAGACCTTTTTTAAAATGTCACCAAGCCTTAAAGGTGAAACATCACACTTTTAGGTGGATTGATACTTTTTAGAATCTCAAACTCTTACTTACCTTACCGATCAGGCTAAGGCCGGGATGGCCTCTGCTGTACATAGTAGCCGCCTCCACTCCACTCGGTCCTTGGCTGTTTGTCGCCAGTTCCGCACTCTGCGTAGGGTCCGCAGATCGTCCTCCACTTGGTCGATCCACCTAGCTCGCTGCGCTCCACGTCGTCTTGTACCGGTCGGATGACTCTCGAGAACCATTTTAGTCGGCTTTCTATCCGACATCCTGATGACGTGACCCGCCCACCGTAGCCTTACGATTTTCGCGGTATGGACGATGGTTGGTTCTCTCAGCAGCTGATGCAGCTCGTGATTCATTCGCCTTCTCCAGGTCCCGTCTTCCATATGCACTCCGCTGTAGATGGTACGCAACACCTTCCGTTCGAAAACTCCAAGGGCGCGTTGGTCCTCTGCACGTAGGGTCCATGTTTCGTGCCCATAGAGGACGACCGGTCTAATCAGCGTTTTGTAGACAGTCAATTTCGTGTTACGGCAAACTTTATTCGATCGTAGAGTTCTGCGAAGCCCAAAGTAAGCACGATTTCCTGCCACAATGAGCCTCTGAATTTCTCTGCTGGTGTCGTTGTCGGCGGTCACCAGTGAGCACAAGTACACAAATTCTTCAATCGCCTCGATTTCATCACCGTCGATATAAATTCGGGGTGGAGGGCGCGTTGATTCCTCCCTGGAGCCCTTTGCCATCATGTGCTTTGTCTTCGACAAATTAATGACTAATCCTATTCGTCTGGTTTCACTCTTTAGTCGGATGTACGTTTCCGCCATCGTCTCAAATTTGCGAGCAATAATATCAATATCATCAGCGAAACCAAGCAGCTAAACGGACTTCGTGAAAATCGTCCCACTCGTGTTTCTCCCCGCTCTCCTTATTACACCTTCTAACGCAATGTTGAACAGTAAGCACGAAAAACCATGACCTTGCCGTAACCCTCTGCAAAATTCGAAGGGATTGGAGAGTGTTCCTGATACTTGAACTACGCACATCACTCGATCCATCGTCGCCTTGATCAATCGTATCAGTTTATCCGGGAATCCGTATTCGTGCATAATCTGCCATAGCTGTTCTCGATCGATTGTGTCATTCGCCGATTTGAAATCGATGAACAAGTGATGTGTGGACACGTTGTATTCGCGGCACTTCTGCAACACCTGGCGGATGGCGAACACCTGGTCCGTTTTAGCGCGTTCACCTATAAATGCAGCCTGATATTGCCCCACGACCTCTCTTGCAATCGGTGATAGACGGCGGCATAAAACTTGAGTCCGGTAATACTTCCTCCTCCCAAATCTTGGTAATGACCCAGTGTAGTGCTCTCACCAGTGCTTCTCCACCGTATTTTGGAAGCTCGCTTGGTAGTTGATCTACTCCAGCGGCTTTGTTGTTTTTCAACCGGCCAACCTCCTCCTCAATCTCTTGGAGGTCAGGGGCCGGAAGTCTTTCGTCCTGTGCACATACTCCTAGATCTGTTACCACACTACCTTCAGTACTTGCAACGTCGCCATTGAGGTGCTCATCGTAATGCTGCCGCCACCTCTCGACCACCTCACACTCGCTCGTGAGAATATTCCCGTGATCATCTCGGCACATGTCGGCTTGTGGCACAAAGCCTCTGCGCGAGCGGTTCAGCTTCTCGTGTGTCCTTAGCGTGGTACAGCTCTCCCATCGCTTCGGTGTTGCAGCATTCTCGCCCATGCTGCATTCTTCTCATTTTTCAACTGTTCATATTCACCGTCGTACCAGTCGTTTATGTGATTCGGAGTCGCGAAGCCTAGTGCTGTAGCCGAGGTACTACCTCTGGCGGATCGGATTTCCCTCCAGCCATCTTCAAGTGTAGCTGCGCCAAGCTGCTTTTCCGTTGGTAGGGCCACTGCTAGGTGCTGCGCGTAGTCTTGAGCCGCTTCTACGGTACGCAGCTGCTCGATGTTGAGATGCGGCGTTCGACTTCGACGCGTGGTGATAACTGTCGAAAGTTTTGAGCGCATGCATACAGCGACTAAGTAGTGATCCAAATCTATATTCGCACTGCGGTATGTGCGGACATTGATTATATCCGAGAAGAATTTATCGTCGATTAGAATGTGGTCGATTTGGTTTTCTGTTTGATGGTTGGGTGATCTCCATGTGGCTTTGTGGATATCTTTGCGGGGGAAGAAGGTGCTTCGGACTACCATATCACGGGAGGCTGTAAAGTTTACGCATCGCTGGCCGTTATCATTAGATACGACGTGCAGGCTGTTACGCCCGGCTACTGGTCTGTACATTTCCTCCCTTCCTACCTGCGCGTTCATGTCGCCGACAACGATTTTCACGTCACGTGGCAAGCAACCATCGTATGTTTGCTCTAACTGCGCGTAGAACGCTTCTTTCTCGTCATCAGGTCTCCCTTCGTGTGGGCAGTGGACGTTGATGATGCTTTAGTTGAAGAAACGGCCCTTAACTCTCAACATGCACATCCTTGCGTTGATCGGCTGCCACCCGATCACACGTTGTCGCATCTTGCCCAACACTATAAATCCTGTCCCCAGTTCATTGGTGGTGTCACAGCTTTGGTAGAAGGTAGCCGCTTGATGCCCGCTTTTTCACACTTTCTGTCCAGTCCAACAAAGTTCCTGCAACGCTTCGATGTCGAAGTTGTGGGGATGTAGTTCGTCGTAGATTATCCTGTCGCATCCTGCGAAACCTAGTGACTTGCAATTCCATGTTCCAAGTTTCCAATCGTATTCCTTATTTCGTCGCGTGGGTCTTTGCCGATTGTATAGAGTCGTATTTTCTCCTATATTATTCGCAATGGGCATTTTTACGGGTGGCTTATTGGGCCTACGCCAACACTCTTGTCTTGCCGGAGGGCCATCGTGTCAGTCTATTTAACGTCCCAACCAACACTGGGACGATCACGCTGATGGGGCTACCACCTTGGATCTAGCTGGGCGTGATGCAGAAATTCTTACTCGGTCGCTGGATGCCAGTACAGACGCTGTTTGAGCCGCACCTCCTTGGTGAACAGACGCTCGGGTCGTATCTTCAATCTAGCTGAGTTCAAAAGGACAACAGTGCTGCACTACCAGCTAAGCACACAACTCTTAGCTGGCGGTCTTTGTCATCGCTTGATCCATGGAAGTATGAGGTAGGAACTTGTGAGGACCAGAGCTATGTTGGACGCTCTCCTTATCGACTCACCGTTTTGCAGCCCATTACTTAGTGATACTTAGCATTGTGATAATGAAGCGACTTAAGATAGTTCAAAACTCAATTTTGAAACCTGAAATAGTGCATTCTTTTGAGATTCATAGAATTTTTCAATATTAAGACTTAAGTGTAGCGTATCTTCATCAATATCAATGATTCCAATAGAATTGTTTCGTTATCCAAGTTTTCTTTTAAACACCAGTAGTCACAACGATCAATGCGGCCGGTATCAAAAAACCCAAACATACAACTTTCTATCTATCGTATTCAAGCGACGAACCCTCGACTGCATACGACTAGCTTAGTCAGCCATCAGCTGACTGAATCTGGCACCGATCGCTATTTGCATATACCTACGACAGACGACGACGATGGCGATGACCATGGTTTGATTTCAACTTTACTCACTTTCACTATTTCTTGAATCGCGGGCATATGCATAAACAAATATGTACAATAACCGTTAATAACAATAAGTCACCGAGACGACGGCGGTGGCGGCGACATGACGACGATACCTAGCTATACATTGCGGTACGCATTCAACCTACAAGCGCGAAGCGCGACTTGGATCTTAGAAACGCTATCGACACAAGAAACGTACTTTATTGTGTTCGGGGAAGCGCTAAAAACATTTCGCACATATCATATTGAGATGTTGAACCAACGAACGAGAGCGTCAATGTCTCGTTAATGGTTCTTTGCAGTGTTGCTTGCACGCTTTTTACCTTCGCGGTAAGAGGCCCTCCGAAGAAGTAGCTCTATTGTACGTGAACTGTGTGGAATGTCTTGCCGACGCTTCTGATCTGATGGCTGGATGTTGTTGTGCAGTAGGTATTTTTTTTGCGCGATGTCTCACGAGCTCATTTGCCGCAGTTTAAATGGTAATCTAACGGTTCAATTGATACTTTTACGACGGGCAACGTGCGCATACGCAAAAGTCACGGATCGAATCAAATGGTAGCGCTGGGAGGGGGATATCAGTTTTGCAGTGCCAGCAGCACACTCGCAATCCAGTTTTGAGATGGATTTGAATAGATGTTTCTTCTTCTTCTTCTTTCTTCTTTACGGCTCTGGTTGGGGCTTGGCCTGCCTCGCTTCAAATTAGTGTTATTTGAGCACTTCCACAGTTATTAATTGAAGGACTTTCTTTGCCTGCCATTGCATGGATTTGTATATTGTGAGGCAAGTATACTGATACACTATGGTAAGATGAGGCATTTATTTGATATGATCAACTGCACACATTTTGGGTAGTGTATTTTTTTTTAATTAAAAACATATTGTTTCATAGATTGGAGTATAGTTGTTGGTTCCAACACAATAAAACTGTGGTTAACAAACACAGAAAAGCACAGGGAAACAGACAAAATAGAAATGCAAATCTTGTTTGTCAAATTCACACTACAGAAATATTCTGGTCCAAACCGGAAATCGAACCTAATCGCCCCTAAATGAATATTACTGAAAAGTTGCGCCTTAACCGGCCAGCCAGCATTGAAACGGTGCAGAACTCCTAGATACTGTCGAAGTCCCATACGTTTTAATTTTTGTCAGCTAATAATTATTTAAAAACGATGTCATCTAGAGAAGTTACGTTCAAAACTGGATACACGCACCGCCAGACATTATGGGCGTCGATATTACACATTTATTAGCTGTGCACTTTCACAACTATTATTTGCATGGCTTTCTCAGCCTACCTTTACATGATAGTGTAGATTGTGAATCAAAAACAATGATACATTATGCCTAGGGATTAGGGAAGTCTGTAAAACGCCCCAATCGAAACACGAATTGAACCGGCTGTCTATCCGATTGACGACCAGAACCTTTTTCCAATGAGCTAACTGAACTCCCCTTTGCATTAACTTACTCACCAATTTACTAACCAACTACTACTCGCTCACTTTCATCCACTCACAAACACACCAACTCACTTACTCGCTAACTTGCTAGCTCACTTGATCCCTCTCACGCAGTAGATCTTACATACTCACTAAACCAATTAGTCCATGTCTCACCTACTCATTACTTTCACACTTTTTCACCATTTCACTAATAATCTTAAACAAACTCACTCACATTAACTCTCATCCGCTTACTTACTGCTTATTGCTGCCTACTCTAACGCAGAGAGTTTACTTAAAGTGCAGGACCATTTGGACAGTGCTACCTATTATTGAAGCTTTCTTATTATGGCGGAGTCAATTTAATACCATTTGGCATGATTTTTGTACATGGCTAGATACAGTATAGGCTAAGTGTTTTGAAATTATTGTAAATCTAAAAAAGACCTCATGCGGTGCTAATAAAAAAAAGTTTGTTTTAACTACATTGTTGCAATTTTACGTTCACATTATTGATTTTTTTTAAGAATAACCTTCATAAGTTTTTAAGGAATTCTTATAATTAGTTGTGGAATAAACTACCAAAAAAGCAATCAATGATCGAAAAGTCGAGGGGTTCAAGTCTAAAATGATCAAGTGTCCTCATCCTCAATCTCCCTTACAATTCATGTGCAAAATATCTGAGAAAAAATAAAATATTCCGTCTAGGAACTCGCGGTTGAAAATTAAATAAAGATAGTACATTTACCAGAAAATATGTCTAATATTGTACTCAAAAACAGTTAAAAATTTAAAAAGATCCTTCGGTCAATATAAATAAAATATTTTTTAACTTATTTTGTTGACGCTTCCTAAACCGAACATGTTTCAGATTCGAACCAACTCATGGAATTTTAATGGAGTTCTGAATAAGTTCCTCAAAAACTTTATTTTAGAGATCTCCCGGTAATCCTCCAGAACCCTGCTACGAGCTCCTCTGGGAATTACACCTATTTTTTTTCAAGAGGTTTTCAAGCAGTTTTTTCCACGTTTTTTGTTTAAGTTTTACTAACAATTCTATCTGGTCATCCTAAAGGAACTTCTGCTATCCAAAGGTTGAAATTGATTGCATAACAAATTCATCCAAAAATTTGAATGTAAAACTATCAAGACCACAGATATAGCATTGGATTGTTTTTTTTTATATGTTTAGGGTTTCATAATTAAGAGCTCATCTAGATTTGCCCCAAAGAGGTCTCTCATGAAGTTTCTTCAGATTTATTTCATGATCTTGTACCGACTTTTCGAACCCTCTAATCAGAATACCCTATTCGAATGAGTGTAATCAGTATTATGTTATGGTTTGTTTTTCGTGCATTCATTCATGCATTTTTATCAGGTGTCTTTCACGAAGTTCTTCAATTACTTCTTCATATTTTTTTCAAGAGTTCAAATGAGATTAAATAGATGATTTTAACTGATTTCTGAATTTAAAAAAAAAGATTCACCAAAATCGAATATCAAGAAGTTACCTTACGGATCTCAAGACAATCCTCAAAGCAGTTTTTCAGAATTGCCTTCCAGGAGTTTCTACAGCTTAGCTTCTCAAAAAGTTCTTCGAAGAGCTCTTCAAGGATTTCAGATAATTGGTCCGAAAGAACTTAGGACGATGCAACTAAATGCTTGGTGACACTAACCACCTGACCACAAAACTACAAAATTTACTTTCTTCCTCCCGGAGTTTTGGCTGAATTTCATCGAATATTTCTGAGGGAATTCCTTGAGGAGTTAAACTAGAAGTTAATGCAGACACTATTTCAGTATTGAAAAAAAAACTTCAAGAATTCCTTGAAGACTTCCTATGGGAATTGCTCCGGAAATACCTAGAATTCTTTCAGCAGCTGCTGTAGAACTTCGTTTGCAAATTCTTTCCGAAGAGATTTTTTCGTATGAATTCTTCCGGGTGCTTTAGTATCACGCCAGGTTCGTCCCACAGTATATACCAGCTCTAAGTTACCCTAAATTCGCAATGCAAGGCTTGAGCAGTGGACCTGCTGTGATGGATAAAGCACTTGACTATCACGCCGAGGACCTGGGATCGAATCCCACTCCCGACAAACTCACAAACATATGAGTTCTTCCTTCGGAAGGGAAGTGAAGCGTGGGTCCCGAGATGAAATAACCTCGGGCTAAAAATCTTGTTATGACAGATAAACATAAAAAATGCAAGGCTTAAAATCTGTAAACTCTTGGTGTACGATCCTTAACCTATTTTGTTCAAGTTGGGACAAACCTATGTTATCCAGCAAACCATATAAGCATATTAAACTAAAGCTATATTAATGAACACGTTAAGTTACAGTCATAGGGTATTGGTTCCCTTATTGAGCATGTGGCTCCCATTTTCATCCTACGAAAAACAAAGGATTGAAGCGCTGTTTGTTTTGTTTCTTATTTTTGTATTTTTCGATAGAAGTGAGCACCCACGAAAACAAAAAGAACGGAATCAATCGGTGCCGTAATCGCTTGTTTTCGAATAGGATGAATATGGGAGCGTGAGATTACTGATGGCACACATACCCTATATGGTGCAATAACAGATTGCGTGAAATCGTATACGAAGTCCGCAATTTTATCCGATTCTATTTGGCAGCATAAGTAATTTCAACTTTGCGTTAACAATTCTACAACTTCAAGTTGACATTCTTCAACAACTTCAAATGCACTTGTTGCTACTCCATTGTAATCTTAAATGCGAGATCACATTTGTGGTCATATTTGTAAAAATAAAGTTGTACGGTGAGTGGATTTAGTCGTAGAGCCAGTGGATGATGAAAAGTTAGTATATTGGAAATATTTCTCTAGGCGCATCAGTTGAGTCCAATACGTACCGATGCAGGTAATTACCCTTTGGAGCCGGAGGGGTCATATATGACCCCAACATAGAAACGGCTGTATAAATTCACCCATTCTATAAAACAGCATACTGTCTTCGGCAAAGTTGTTGCAAATTGAGTCCTCTATTGGGGAAAAATAAGAATATTTGTATTTGGGACTTCATTGATAACCTAGAACATCCTGAACACCATGAAATTTGGGAAAACGAAATAATTGACACACCAGTTGTTCTAAAAGCTGAACTTGGATGTGGGTCGCCAAGAATATCAAAAGGTGTTTTATATTCTGGGATGTTCTAGGTGTTCCAAACTCTCCTATAGGGAAGTCCTTCAAATCTACATGAGTAATTATATGTATTTTCGCCACAAATAATAGCATTGCATAACCTACTGGGATCCGTGAAGCTCCTGACATCTACAATGTCATTTATAGATACTGGGATATTCCAGGTCAGCCAAACTACCTTGGAGTTTAGAACTTCAGGTCTACACTCGTAACAGTAGCCATATCTGTTATACTGAGTAACGTTGCATAATCAAAAGCAGTTACTGGAGCAATCTGAAGTTTACTAACTTATTATAAACCTTTGTGACAATCTGGGTCGTCCGAACTGTTCTATAATGAAGTCCTTCAAATCTACAAGAATAACTATATGTATTTTCGCCATAAATAATAGTATTGTATAATCTGCGGGGATCCGCTAAGCTCTTGAAATCTCAAATGTCATTTAGAGACACTACAAGGATATTCCAGGTCAACCAAACTACCTTGGAGTTCAGGACTTCAGGTCTACACTCGTAACAGTATCCATATTTGTTATACTGAGTACCGCTGCATAATCAACCGTAGTAACTGGAGCAATCTGAAGTCTACTTTGTTATTATAAACCTTTAAGACATTCAGGGTCGTCCAAACTGTTCTATAATGGAGTCCTTCAAATCTGCAAGAATAACTTTATGTGTTTCGCCATAAATAATTGCATAGCATAATCTGCTGAGATCTATGAAGCTCTTGAAGCCTCAAATGTCATTTAGCGACACTATGAAAAAGTTCCAGGTCATCCAAACTATTTTTGAGTTCAGAAATCTCGTAATATCAGCTATATCTGACATACTGAGTACGTTTCATAATCAATCGCGGTGACTGGACCAATCTGAAGTTCACTCTCTATTATTATGAAGCTTTGGGACATTGAGGGTCGTCCAAACTATCCTGAAGTTTAGCTCTTCATAGTAATAGTAGTTATTCTCACAATGAACTTTAAACTGTAATATGTAATCCCCCTGGCATATCATGAGTAGGACACGAATGCACCCCGGTGTAAAGTGTCATTAATAAAGCAATAATAATAATATCATGAGTCATTTCAAGATAGTGTTGAGATATTGCAGATCAACAACACTTCTCCGAAGACCATAGCTTTAGGTCTACTGTTGTTTAAATGGTTTTTGCCACTACGTTAAGTAGTATTACATAGTCCACCGTACTTTCCGAAGCAGTTAGAGGAACAATAAGCGTTGTTATACTTTTTTGGGATATTATGGGCTTCCTTACTGTTATGAAGCTTAGTTGATGAAAACAACCACTGTAACTTTCAGAAGACTGTCCAGTAGGACATGATAGATTACAAATCGTAGCTTTGTCATCTGAAAAAAAATACCGTTGCATTTTTAGAATTTAGGATCTAAACTCAAGAACAGTTTGGATGACCTGGGATATCCCGACTGATCTGATATTGTCCATTAACCTTTCACAAGACATACTGGTCATGATAGATTACAAATCGTAGCTTTGTATAATGAAAGAAGATACCATTACACTTGTAGATTTTAGGATCTAAACTCAAAAACAATTTGGATGTCCTAGGGTATCCCAACTCATCTGATAATGTCCATTAATTTTTCAGACGACTTACTGGACATGATATATTACAAATCGTAGCTTTGTACAATGAAAGAAGTTATCGTTACACCCGTAGACAGTTTGGATGACCTAGTATATCCCAACTGGGCGAAGGCCGGTGGTAAGCGGGCGACTTTAATGCCTGGGCCGTGGAATGGGGAAGCCGTTTCACGAACCAGCGGGGTCAGATCCTGCTAGAAACACTGGCCATCTTAGATGTCGACTTGGCTAATGTCGGTACCAAGAGTACCTTTAGTCGAAACGGAGCGGAGTCAATTATTGACGTGACCTCTTGTAGTCCTGGCCTAACAAGTAGTTCGAACTGGAGAGTAGATGATGGCTACACTCACAGCGACCACCTGGCGGTTCGCTACAGTATCGACTACAATAACAGCAGACAGCGGATAGAAGAAGAGGCGGCTAGGCCAAGGCCAAGCCCTCGCAGGTGGAAGACATCATACTTCGACGAAGGGGTATTTAGGGTGACGCTCCGCCGTGAGCGAAACTTAATCGGTTTAGACGGCGACGAGCTGGTAGCGGTGCTCTCACGTGCGTGTGATGCGACCATGCCTAGGCGAGTCCACCCTAGAAATGGGAGGCCACCGGCTTACTGGTGGACCGACGCGATTGCGGACCTGCGCCGCGCCTGCCTACGGGCTAGGCGGCGGATGCAGCGAGCACGATCAGAGGAAGAGCGAAACGAACGGCGGGTGGTGTTCGCCGCTGCAAAAGCCGCGCTTAAGACCGAGATAAGAGCAAGCAAAAAGACCTGCTTTGAGGGTCTCTGTCAGAGTGCCAATACGAACCCGTGGGGTGACGCCTACAGGATCGTTATGGCCAAGACGAGAGGTGTGATGGCTCCTACAGAGCAATCTCCAGAGATGTTGGAGGGGATCATTGGAGGACTTTTTCCGCGTCATGATCCTAGTCCTTGGCCTCCTTTCGTAGGACAGCCGGGACTGGGGCTGGCGATGAGGAGAGGGTCACCGATGTGGAACTTGCGGGGATAGCTAAGTCCCTTAGCGTAGGTAAGGCCCCAGGTCCGGACGGAGTTCCGAACCTGGCCTTAAAAGTAGCTATTGCAGAGGCTCCCGAGATGTTCAGGTCTGCTATGCAGAAATGCCTGGACGAGGGAGTTTTCCCAGAAGCTTGGAAGAGGCAGAGCCTGGTACTATTGCCAAAGGCGGGGAAACCACCCGGAGACCCGTCGGCATATAGACCAATATGCTTGATTGACACGGCGGGGAAGGTGCTCGAAAAGATCATCCTCAATAGAATGTTGCGGTTCACCGAGGGCGAAAATGGTCTTTCGAGTAACCAGTACGGCTTCCGGAAGGGGAGGTCCACCGTAGACGCTATCTTGTCGGTTACAAAAACCGCCGAGAAAGCACTCGAGCCTAAGAGGAGGGGAATTCGCTTTTGCGCGGTAGTGACTCTGGATGTAAGGAATGCGTTTAATAGCGCCAGCTGGTCTGCTATTGCCGATGCGCTCTTGCGTTTGGGGATACCGGAGTACCTGTACAAGATTCTCGGAAGTTACTTTCAGAATCGTGTACTAGTCTACGACACGGAGGTGGGTCGGAAGTGCTTCACATAACCTCAGGAGTCCCGCAAGGTTCCATCCTGGGTCCGGTGTTATGGAATGTCATGTACGACGAGGTGTTGAGGTTAGAGTATCCAGTGGGAGTGGTGATTGTCGGATTTGCCGACGACATTACGCTCGAAGTCTACGGTGAAACGATCGAGGAGGTAAAGTTGACTACCAACCACTCGATCAAGGTTGTGGAGGCGTGGATGCGGTCCAGGAAACTGGAGCTGGCTCACCACAAGACAGAGGTGACGGTTGTTAACAACCTGAAGTCGGAGCAGCAGACGGAGATCAGTGTAGGAGACTGTACTATCCTGTCAAAGCGCTCCGTCAAACACTTGGGCGTGATGATCGACGATAAGCTTACCTTCGGTAGCCACGTCGATTATGCCTGTAAAAGAGCCTCCACAGCTATTGCGGCACTGTCCCGGATGATGTCCAATAGCTCTGCGGTGTACGCCAGTAAGCGCAAGCTTCTGGCTAGTGTTGCTACGTCCATACTTAGGTATGGCGGCCCGGTGTGGGGCACTGCGCTAAGTACTGAATGCTACCGACGGAAGCTGGAAAGTACTTACAGGCTTATGTGCCTGAGGGTTGCGAGCGCGTACCGTACCGTGTCACACGACGCTCTCTGCGTCATTACTGGTATGGTGCCTATCAGCATTCTTATCAGTGAGGACATGGAGTGCTTCGAAATGCGCGGCACAAGAGGCATACGCAGGACTGTCAGGATGGCCTCTATGGTCAAATGGCAGCGCGCGTGGGACAGTTCAACCAAAGGAAGGTGGACCTATAGGTTGATACCGAGGGTAGATAGTTGGATTAATAGGCGCCATGGGGAAGTCACATTCCACCTGACACAGGTCCTTACAGGTCATGGTTGCTTCCGACAGTATCTACACCGTTTCGGGCATGCGGATTCTCCCGAATGCCCAGTGTGCAATGGTTTAGAGGAAACGGCGGAACACGTTTTGTTCGTGTGCCCGCGTTTTCGCACAATGCGTGACCGCATGCTTGCCACATGCGGGGAGGACACAACTCCGGACAACTTGGTCCAGAGGATGTGTAGGGATGAGTTTGGCTGGAACGCCGTTTCAACGGCTATTACCCACATCGTCTGGGAGCTACAGAGGAGGTGGCGCGTGGACTCGGAGAATGGCTAGTCCAGATGCAGTACAAGAGGTGGTCCAGGGGTTCGGAGTCGGCTTCGTAGGTCATACCGGTGCCCTGCGGTCGAGATCGACCCTTACAACGATTAAGTGGCCGCGGAGAGGAAGTCCCGGTAGTGGTGCTGTCGTGGCGTCAGTCTACTGGGTTGGATCCGAGCCCGCGGTTGGAAAGGGGTCCCCGGCAAGGGTCGGGGTAGGTGAGATCCTGCTGTCTGCAACCTACGGGTGCATCTGATAGGGCCTGAAGGGTAGTGATACCCTTCCTTACGGGCAGGTCAGATCGGGTTGCACGTGGGCATCAGTTCTTGATGTCCGCTCAGCAGTAGGGCGCGGGCGGGGTTGACCCTGCCCGCCTTCCGAGGACAAAGGGAGTGGCGAGGACCACTCGGGAAACTGGCTAAGCGCCAGCATGCTACCGTGATGGACTCTCCAAAGCGAGTCATCGATGTTCGTTGCTGCAGGCTACGCAGCTAACCTTGTGGGTGCGATATGCACTAGCCCCTCTCTGAAGCAATACCTTCTTGGTGGTTCCGGAGAGACGTAGGGTTTGGCGACCATAGGAATGGTTTAGTGGGTACGAGGAGAGAGTAGTCCTGGATTTTACTTTTGTTGTAGAAGACGGCCTGTCAGACCTACACTACCCTAACCTTCTGTTAGGGTGTCTGTTGAGCAGATTATCCCCCTATGGTTTAGAAGGAAAAAAAAAAAGTATATCCCAACTGATCTGATAATGTCCATTAACCTTTCAGAAGACTTACTGGACATGATAGATTACAAATCGTAGCTTTGTATAATGAAAGAAATTACCGTTACACCCATAGACTTAAGGATCTGAACACAACAATAGTTTGGATGACCTAGGATATCCTGAAAAAATATTCTTCATAATATTCTACCGTTTTGATGCTATTAGTCACCAAAACTGCAGAAAAACGTATAAAAAACTCCATAATAACGCCTGGAAAAATTCCGGCTTCAAAGGGTTTAAAGGCGTACACTCCTGGCAGCTCCAAGGGCAGCACTGTGCAATTACTTGCCCAACCGTATCGCGATTCAGATACTGCGCTGTTCTAGGTTTGTCTCGTTTCCCGGACGGCTTATGCATTCTGCTTCTAAATAGGCTGATACCACTAATCCACCACGAAACCACCAAAATATATTACACAATTTGCTTGTATATTCACTTCCATTATTACAAACATTCACACTTTTCACACAGTGGTAGGGCCAATTGTTGTTATTTTATTGTTTGTGAAAAAGAAATCACATTAGTAGTCAAACTTAGTTATATGTGAGATTATATAATACACCGAATGAATTCGTCTAGAATTGAATATATCATGTATTGTTATCAAGTATGTATATGGATTCCAAATTGGTACGGATAGAAAAAAAATCTGTGCAATTTGACCAATGCTTTTTAAACGAATAAATCCACAAAGCTGAGTTGCGACAGAGTAATGTCTACCAATTTGTTGACTGGGTTTAAGTGCACAATTTTATCACCCAGTAGTTGTGCTTGTGGCCAAGCCTTCAAATTATTTATATTTGCTTAAATTTTACGTTCTACAACAGTAAGTGATAGACACTAGGGTAAGGTATCTGATTAATAAGCAGGTCGAAAAATCTTGGCTTGTAAACTTCTTTTTTTTTTGTATTTGAACATGTGAAAATTAAATCGTATTTATTGCCAAGCAAAGTTATAAATAGAAGTTATATTACATGATAAATGAATTCGCCTAAAGTTGTATAACTCAAAGTGGTTTTTCTCAAAATGTACGTATATGGCCTCCAAATTTGTGTGAATAGAGTATATTTGGTACATCTTATGCAATCTGTTTTGAGCGGATAAGAGCTCACTTAGCACAGTTGCAGCAGAGTTATGTGAATCAATTTGTTGGCTGGGTACATCGGGTGGACTGTCGCAACAAATGCAGGATGCTACATTGTATTTATTGTTGCACGTTGGAATCAGTGCAAATGCTCCAAGGGAGGTGTCACTAGAGAGTGAGGCTACCTATAAAGAACAAATAGTGAAGTTAATATATTTAATGAGACATTAAATTGTCTAGACAAATAAGGCCTACCGTTTTCACATTTCCTTTATCATATTATGAAATCCAATCCGCAGAAAACGTTCAACGGACCGTTTACTTTTGGTATCAACCAACTTCCCGAACAATTGGCGGATAGACTTCCACACGCTACCCATCGGCAGTCAACACAAGCCGCTCTGTCATTATCCGTTTACACCTTTTTCGTCTTAGGCTTATTATTCGTATCTGCTTCCGAAAATGAAACCCTTCTTCGCAAACCCATAATACTCCCACATTCGCGCATGCGCCGCCGCCGGCCGTTCATCAATCATTCAAAAAGGCCATTTGTTGATCAAATCGTCCGCGTCCGATCTATTGATCGATCGATCGATCCATCGCATCGATAGAGCGCGCGCGAACTCCCAAAGGTGTAAATCTGCTAACGGATTGTGCGAGTTTTCCGTTTCTTCTGCAGCCTCACTGTCGGCGCTGCTGGGTGGCGGCTTCGGTAGCCACGAGGCATTCATCACCCGTCCTGTAGCCAGTCAGTCAGTGGTGGGTGAGAGTTTTTGGGAGATTTTTCGCGCGCGAATGGTTTATCTCAGGGGCGATCTCACGAGATGAGATATGTACTTCTATTGAAAAATTTGGGGTTACCCGAAGTGGCTGGTCCATATGGCGTGAGGTTGTGGTTGGTGGTGCTAGCCGGGTCCATCCGATCTCTGTTTTGGTCAGTTATGATTCGGTCGGACGGGTATGGAGAAAATGGATGGATTGTTGATCCGTTTGTTTTGCTCGATGTTTTTCGCGCGGTTTTTCTACTGCTGATGTAGGTATGCAAGAATTGTTTGGAGAGCAAAAAATGCATAACGTGGTTTACAGTTTTTGACGCGTTCTGGTTTTGTTGTTCCTCTCAACGTACACATGATGAATATCAAGATGAAACTAAGTAAGTTGAGCTATCTGAAAACAGATGACTTCTAGGTCTGTAATATATAGCGTGATGTATGAAAAAGTCAGACCTCTAGACGAGACACATTAATAGTCTTACGGTTCAGTAGCGGTAACCCTAACGTTGCATGAATCAGTTCAATAATTCAGTGGAAAATTCCTTTCAACAATTATAATCTAGGTATCATGGAAGTTAATAGAAGAAGGATCATCCTTGAAATTTGTACAGCCTCTCAATATCGTGTTTGACGAAATTTAATCTGGAGTTCGTCCTTTCCAGCAGGCTTACTACTCTTCAGCTCATTGATAGCCTTTTCTACATCATCTAGCGTCAGCAGCTTCACTGTCGGTTCATCGTGACTGATGTTTAATCTGTAAGCCGCTACGTTAAAGTTCTCTCCAATCAACAGAGCCTCCAACCCAAGTAACATTTTCAGTTTTGTTCGGCTCTATAAGAGATCTTCATGACCAATTTTATAAAACTTCCAATAAAACTGATTTAATCATTAAAACCTCTTGATAACCTCTTTAAGAGCATCTTCCGGCTTAGTGGACCACTCTCGGAGAGGTTTTGCAAACCGCATTAAGAGTAGCAATAAACCCGTTTTAAAACATAGTTGAGAATTTTTCCGTACTCGAAAAGAGGTTATGATGGTAAATGTTGTTTTTTTTTATTTTGTTTCAACATAAACTATGACAAGATGCAGGGAAGCTTCTTCGATGGCACGCAAAGTTCAGGAGGATACATTATTTGTAAGTAGGAAGCGATAATTTTAAAGTAATATTTAAGTAGTTATTATGTTGGTAGTAAATATTGGGGTTTCAGAAATATAAAATTAATCCGCTTTGAAAATGGTAAATATTATTATCTTGGAATGAAACAAATCAATTTGTTAGTTTAGTAAAACTATCTCGAATCACAAGGAAACTTAGTTGAGAAAGTTTATTTATGTGAGCATGTTATGGAAATGGCGGCAAACTATCAATTCGTTGCTAATTTGAGCAAAATTTACTATTTTCCATTCACGTTAGCTGATTTTTCAATATGGCGATGACCATAATTAGCGAAAATAAAACGAAAGCAAGTTTACTTTTATGATGACCGCAATAAACCTAGCAGTTTCGTAGTTTCTGCTTTTCCACCAACAGATGTCGTTACTAATCGAACGGATCGTCATCGGTTGAGAGTTTGATCAGTTTTATTGTGGTAACAATGAATGCCAGAAGGTTTACATGTCGGAAAGTTTTGTTTAATCTTAAAATCTGGCTTTATTAATATTTTCAAGTATACTATAAAACATTTCATCAATAGTTTTCATAGAAATAGTCATAAAACTGAGTTTTAATTATTTCTGTAATAAAACCCTATTAAAAATCGAATAAAAAATCAGCAATAAAATTGTTACTTGGGAAGTGCCAAGTTATATCTGTCAACAAATTACCTTCACAATCGTTGCACAGAACGGGAGACAGCGCTGTGTTTTCCCCAGTGCTGTCAATGTAAAATCAGGGCTGGTTACTCAAGAATCCCAAATCACAGCACACCCTATGCTAGTAAGATTTTACTAGAATGACTTTAAAAATCTGAATTTTTCACGATTTTTTCTGTAATTATTGTAGGAGGGACATTCTTGCAGGTCGTTTTTCTATAACACAGCGCAACATTTTTTTTATCTCAAGAGCAAACTTATGTGTCTCCAAAGCATTTTGGGCCGCTGAATCCGAATCCGGGCTCAGATTTGCTCTAACACGTCACAATTTTGAGCTATACCTCAAGTTATAGGGCAAAATATGTGATTTTGGGCTTTTTTGACTGCAAGCCATTAAGCATGGAAATATTTTTTTTAGGCAATCAAAAGATTAATTGGTCAATTAACATCTAAATTAACGACTGATGCAAAATATTTCGTTTGATCAAATCAGATAGATTTAACTCTCTAATACCCAATCCCGCCTTTAGACGGGGTAGAGTAATGCGGGGCAAAAGTTCGCACGGGGCAAAAGTTCGCAGTGGGTCTTTTTCTGAGCACGAGTTAAGAACCCAAACAAATCTGTATGGGTTCGACACATAATCAGGTCACTTACTCGTCAATAAAATTTGGAACGATTTCGTTACGGTTTGGCAGAGTTATACGAAAAAATGTGTTTCTAGAGGTTTTGATAGAATTTTTGGACCTTTTGGAATAAGAATTTGTAGTAACAGAAAGAAGAAGAATCGCATAACCTCTTTATGTCGGAGAATCGTTATTCCATAGTAGTTCGCGAGGTGCACTCGAATAAACAATAAACTACTAGCGATTCTTGTAGAAAGCGACATTGTTAAAACCTCGACAGTGGGGCAAAAGTTCGCACTAGATTTCTGAGTCTAGAACATCAACATAATTACAGAATCTTTGGAGCAATGATAATTTCGTATAGAAACTACTATATATGCATAATATGAGTAGTATGTACCCTGAAATCGTTGCGACAGAGGGTCTGCACATAGTTTTGTAAGAAGATTGATTGTAAGGCAAACATTATGTTCACGCATTTAAATCAATAAATGAAAAAAGGGTAAAAAAAAACGTTTAAAACATTTTCTTCGTCATCCTCGTTGTGTCTTTTCGTATGTTTCTGAAGGTCTTATGCTCATCTACTTTGCCGGGGTCTTTCATAGCTTAGTTTGTAAATTCACAGTTATAGTCCATCACCATACTGACGAGGATAAGATTCGATAACAGTCCCGTTCAACAGTTTTGCTCCATGTTTGATTTTTTTTCGTGTATTTTGTGCAGCTCGTATCTCTATGATTACCCCACAATGTATTTTGACAACTTCAGTAACGCTGTTAAGGACAGCTCTTAGTTATTAGTTGTGGAAGTCTTCATAAAACACACTCTATACAAAAGCTGAACACCAGGTCGTATTCCAGTTGGGTCGTAATTCTAAGAACAAAATGAAACAGATTTCATAGCTAGAGTGAGAAGATGAACATGAATTAACATGAAATAAATGAACATCACACCAATAAACTACCCTGTACAAGGTGCGAACTTTTGCCCCGCATAATGCGAACTTTTGCCCCCACTATGGGGCAAAAGTTCGCATTGGAGTACTTGTTTTAAAAATTGTATTACTAAAACTACAAAAGGAACGCGAAAAAATCTAGTACTACGTTTTGAAGGCAACATGATAGGGACCCGTTTAACGAAGAAAAACTATATTATTTTCTTTTCGTTCAATAGTTATTTTGCGAAGTCTATTAGGTGCGAACTTTTGCCCCGCATTACTCTATAGTTTGAGCATTTTTGTAATTTTTGTTTTGTGGGAAATCAAAACTTTTATATTTTTGGCTGATATTTAGGACTGTTTTGTATATCTCAAAATGGTTTTTGGTGTATTTTAAAGCGTATTTACATTTTTTAAAAATCATTGAAAAATTGATGTTTTGGTCACCTTTTAGAAGCCATTGTTTATTTTTTATAAAATCGCTACAATTACCATATTTTATTTTTTTCCCAAACCATTCTATCCTTGTTTAATAGTTTGAGGGGATCGAATACACTCTAAAATTATTTTCCTTAAAATTACACGGAAAATAAAATTTTATGTGAAAAAAAATAAAAATTAAAATATTTCAACAATAATCATAAAATCTCAAAATGTTTTCATCCCAAAAAATCCGTACCCCAAATAGGCTTCCAGGAAAAATATAAAAGTGTGCGGATGTTCAAAAATAAAAATTAGAAAAATCAAAAACTGAAATTCACGAAATCGAGAATTAAAAAGAATCATCTTCCAAAACATGTTTAAATCGATTTTAGATGACGAAAAATGATATTTAGATCAAAATCAAAAATTTGGGTATTAGAGGGTTAAGCTTTTTATGTTAGTATGAAAACTTGCATGCAACTTTTGAAGGGTGACTTGTATGGGAAATGTCGTACCTAACATAAATCGCTGAAAACTATCGAATTCGATTTGGTAAAACGAAATATTTTGCATGAGTCGTTAATTAAGATGTTAATTGACCAATTAACCTTTTGATTGAATAAAAAAAATATTTCCATGCTTAATAACTTGCAGTCAAAAAAGCCCAAAATCGCATATTTTGCCCTATAAATTGAGGTATAGCTCAAAATTATGACGTGTTGGAGCAAATCTGAGCCCGGATTCGGATTCAGCGGCCAAAAATCTGTCAGAGACACATAAGTTTGCTCTTGAGACAGACCAAAAGTTAATTTTTGTTACGCTGTGTAAGTTTAGCAATAATCCTTCTAAAGATTCGTTCAAAAACAATTTTAAAATTTATTCGTTTCCCTGTATAGCACATGAGTTTCCTACATGATTACCTCCAGGGATACCGCCAGAAATTCTTTTAGGGGTTCTTCCATTTATAGAAAATCGTTGTAGGATTACCTAGAATAATTCAAGCAAGGTTCGGTCAGAGTTTTATGTTGGAATTCCATTAGTGATTATTCAGGAAATTCCTTCTATTAAAGTATTCTTTCATGTGTTTCTTCAAACATTTCTGTATAAATTTTCCATCAGAATTTTTCTTTAAAAAAATACAAATCCAGGAATAACATTTTAACAGAGATTCGGAAATTATTTCAGAGATTCATTCAAAATTTCCTCTAGGGTTTTTTTTTGAGATTTTTCCTGGTAGTCTTGCAAGAATAATTGTTGTAGTTTCTCCAAAGTTTCCCTAAGTCTTATTGCATATTTTAATAGATTCGCTCAGGCATTTATTTAGATTTTGCACTAGAAAATTCTCAAGAAATTCTGAAAGCTCCTCCAGACAGAGGTTTCACCAGAAATTCCTCCAGATATTCCTCCAGGAGTTGCTTAGGGTTTATTGAGATCTTACTTCAAGTGGTCTTTAATATTTTCCTGGTGATGCTTAAGAAATTTCTCCAAAGATTCTCTCAGCAATTCCTACTGAAACTACTCAAGAATCTATTCCTTGGGGATTTCAAATAATTTATCAAGAAAACTTTCCTTGAATACTGGAATACCCTCTATCCGGTTCTTCCACGTATTTTTGAATAGATTATTTCAATAAATCAGAAATTCTCTGAAAAAAATGTCTAGGATGTTTTTTGTTTCTGCAGGATTTCCTTCAGGATTTTTCCTTCAGAGATTTTTATGTTATTATCCTTGAAGAAATTGTATAAACAATACTACTATGAATACCTCCAGAGATATTTCCAAGAGTTCTTCTAGGGATTTCTTCCGAATTCTATAAATTCCCTCAGAAATTACTTGATGGATTTATTCAAGAATTCCACCAGTACCATTGTCTGCAATTTCTGCGGGAATTTTGGCAGACATTTTTAATAGACTGCTTCAGAAATTTCTTGACAGATATTAGCAGGACTCCTGTTGGAAATATCTCAGGCAATTTTTCATTGAAATAAATTTCAGAGTTCCTCAAGAAGTTTCTAATGAGTATTCTTTAGGAATTAAGGAGGCATATTGAAGAGTTTCTTCAGGATTTAAGGAGATATCTTGAGGACTATCTTAAGGTAGTCATCCCAGCGTATCTTAAGGAGTTCTCTCAGGATTTTTTATCCAAGAATTGCTCTAGAAAATTTTCAAGAATTTCTTCTGGGAATCTCCAAAGTTATAACAACACCATCATCCGGGGATTTCCTTCAAAGATTCTTTCTCAGGAACTTCTCATGGGGTTCTAGAAGGATGCCTTTTAAAAATAACCAAAAGAATTTGTGTAGGAAATTAAAAAAATCGCTTAATGTCAGTAAAACTCCATGAAAGAATTGTTGAAGAAATCCTGCACTGACATTCCTGAGGAAATCCTTAAACTCTGAAAAAGTCTTTGAAGATGTTTTTGAATGAGTTCCTGATGGAATATCAGAAGACATCCGAGTGGGAGTTTCTGAAAGAATCTGTAAAGGAATTTAGCAAGAAATCTTCGGTAAAAAATCTGTAAATAAAATCTCAGGGAGCACTTTCGAATGAATCTCCAGAGGAATATATAAAAAAACCCATGGGAAACTTTTTAAGAAATCCCGGTAGGGATTTATTTGAAAACTTCTTAGGAAGTGAGAAGAACTAGCCTAGGGCTGAAAGTCTCAAAAATAAAAAATAAATCTCAGGAAAATTCTCAGGAGAAGCCTTGGGCGGAATTCATAGAAAGTTTATTAAGTAATCTTTAGGAAAATTCACGAAGAAATCCTCCAAGGAAATTCCTTAATGAATACGTGAAAGATTTTCTCAAGAATTCCATGGTGAAATGTCTGGACTTTTGATTTTATGAAGGGATCGCAGAAAGCATTTCTAAAAGTATTTCTGATGCAATTTGTGGACATATTTCTTAAGTCTTCCTGAAGAAGAACTTGAAAATAGAACGCCTGGAGTTTTCGTAAAGATCCTTCGAAAAAAAAAAACTCGAGATATCTCTAAAGCAATTCCAGTAAAAATTCTTAGAAAACATTTCTGAATGAATCCCTCAAATTATTTGCATAGAAATTCTTAGAGTGATCTGGAGGGATTCATGGGGAAATACAAAGGTAAATATCTGGAGGAAATGCTGAAGGTATCTCTGTTTGAACTCCTAGAAGAATTCTTGCAAGATGTTATGGATGAATCCCTATAGAAGTTCCTGGACACATTCTGACAGGAGTTTTCAATAGAATTCTTAGAACAATTTCTGAACAAATCTCTGGTGGACTATCTGAACGAGTTTCCCTACTAACAAAAGTAGCTGTGTAAGCGAATGGAACAGACGCTTTCGGGAGAAAGCTCTTTTAAACTGTTATGCAGCAAAAATATTAGTTGGGTTCTTAATAAATCTCTGGATTTTTTTTAAAGAAACCACTGGAAGAAGTTACGAAATAATCTTTGCAAGAATTTTCGAAGAATCCCTGAAGAAGGGTTTTCTAAACAAATCCCTAGCAGAATTTCTGAGCTATATCTGGCGGATTTTCAGAATGTTCTAATGGGAATCTACATAATCGAATTCCTGGATTAATTTCTGGAGAAATTCAGAATATCTGAAAAAAATCTTTTGAAAACATGCATGGAGCAATTATGAACGAATTAATCTCGTTAATACAGATAAAAAAATAAGAAGCAGTCTTTTCAAGATGTTCTAAAATAAACCTAAAATAACCTTTCGAGAAAATTATGGAAAAATAGCTAATGAGAACATTTTTTGAAAGAAACAGTAGAAATTCCTGAATAAAATTCAGTTATGAATCATTGATAAATTATTTTATGCTAATTCCGGGGATGTGGCTCATACTGGTAGGAAATTTATTTTGTTTATTTTTTCATCTCAAGAACTGCTTACTCGGTGAGTAACTTGGAGCATACTCAATTACATTACTGGTTTCCCCGCCTGCCATTGATAGTGTCGTAAAGTTTCTGCATTTCATTTGGTTCCATACTATTTGCGTCTCAATAATGTCATTTTTTCATACTGCTTCTATTTTCTGCGATGAAATCTTTTCCCGGCTGGTCTTGCTTCATTGTACCGTTTTATATTCTGCTGAGTACCATACACTGAGCCACGGTTCTGGCAACGTCCTTCTCACTTTGTGGAGTTTAACGTACTTCTCATCCTTCACTATCTGGCACTTATCATCGAACCCACAGACTTTTTTATCGTCTTTGAGCAGTAGATTATTTTTTTTATCTGTATTAACGAGATTTTTAGCCCAAGGCTAGTTCATCTCGGGACCCACGCTTTACTTTCCTTCCGAAGGAAGAACTCACATTTTTTTGTGAGTATGTGAGTATTCGATCCCAGGTCCTCGGCGTGATAGTCAAGTGTTCTAACCAGCACACCAGGTCCGCTCCACGATATCCCTTCTTGCGCCGCTGCATCTACTGCTCCTTCGATAGTTGAGGATGTCGACTATGTAAGGTCTTGTACCATTTGGGCAGGCTTATTTTGGGCACTTACCGCTATAACCCAGTTGATTTGATTTTTTTTTCATAGAGTCCGATACTGTACGTATTTTTATTTTTATTGCCCAAAATAGGTACACCTGTCCAAATAATACAAGACCCTACGTTGATTCTCATTATTCGCCCATCAAGCTTTTGGCGTTATGCCACAGCGAATCAACAGTTTTAGATGTTATGTCAACGCTGTTTTATTAAAAAAATAACATTGTTTATTTTGTTTCTTTACAGGTAAAGATCGATCTGAAAGTTATCTGGGCTGTTCGGGCTCGTTCGGAAGTTAGCCATCAATGTTAACTTCTTTTCCCGATCAGCCTAGATAGCTGTGTAGTGTCGGTAGCGGTGGTCTCAATTGGCTAAGAATAACACTACGGACCGCCTGATCCAGTGGTAAGAGTCCACTAAACAGGTGACCCCTAATTCATGGTGTTATGCGGCTTTATGCTTACCGTGCCAAGGAATGAATGGTTAGGGGGGTCTAATAAAAACCTAACCACAAACGGAGCCTGTGGAGAATTAGGGCGTCCTCCACAGTATTACGCCCTTACTGTGCTACCCGGAGCAATAGTGCAGTGGACCTTGCGTTTCTCCGAGATAATCAGTTGTCCTTCTTAAGTCTCAAATTTGAGGCTAAATAAGGGCGGGATTATTCAAATGTTGTAAATTAGCTTACATTACTACCTATACGGTTTCGCTTAATGCGTTTTCGCCAATGGCGTTTTATCAATTGACACCGATTTGGTTTGTCGTTGATGTTCCCTTTTGGTGCTGTGATTGTGAAGAGTGTAATCCAGTCTAGTTTGGGTAGTGGCTACGGCTTGGAAACTTCAGATCAATTTTCAGCGTAAAAAGCGTGCGTGGCCCATGTGGCTCTACTTCAAAAAGTTCATTTTCGTAGGGTAACTTCTGTATAGGTTACCTTGTGAACCCAGTTTTGCTTCTTTCATTATAAATGAAGTGTCGTGCCTCGAGCATGCTACATCTTAAAATAACGTTAACAGTATGTTTCAACCTTTCCTTATGGATGCCTTCAAGCAAGCTCTTGTATTCAGCAATTTTTCGTTGATATTTGGCAGTATTGCTACGATGATTACATCATCTGAAGTAGCTCAAACATTAATTTGAGATGCTTCAGTTTGATGGATTACTTAGGTAGTACAGTTCATGGATAACTTAACATAGAATTGCACCTAACCAATCTCTGCATGAGCAGAATTTGTCATGAGTTGACTGATTGGAATGTGTCAGATGAGAAGTCTCCGTTTGACCTTCTTTGCACTTTTAAGTGTTCCTTCGCAAAATTTGCGTATTCAGGCGTCCCTGTTCAACGAACTAGGAAACCTGTACTAATTGGTTGCGACCACATTTTGTGGATAACTCGCTCCATTGCTACTCCAAGAGAGTTTCATTGTGGTTTTATACCTACAACGCCCTCCATTGTGGTATAACATAACTATTGCTTTGAAAGAAGCTTGTCCTCTGCGGTCTGTGCGGACTGCAAGAGGTATTTGTGAATGGATCTCTGATCTGTTCAAGTTTAAAATATCTTCGGATAAACCATTCTTTTGTATAGTTACGAATCTCTAGCTTCCGCTTGGAAATTATAGCTGTATAATCGACTTAGTGGGCCCTAAAAAGCTCTGCTTAATTCAAATCTTCAGGAGGAAATGGGGGTTTGTCCTATTTTTCTGCAGAGGGATTTGAGTATTTCAAACATGTTTTGAACTCTTGTAGTTTTCTATAGGGTATTTTCATGGCGTGAATTTACTTTGTAGTTTTACCCCGAAAGGGTGCGTGCGTTGTATAAAGATGGAATGAGTTTCAGATTTATCTGGTTACCTCGTTCTTTCTGAAATGCTTGAAACGCATTGTCGATTATCACATCTGTGATGTTCGTCTGGCTGACATGCCTACTCATGTGAACTCACATGCCTCCCAATTTGGGATGTACACGGTGACTCTTTTACACAAAGTTGTATATGTTTTCAAGAAAGTACTCGCTCAAACGTAGGTTTGGCGGTAATTTCTTGAATATTGAGGATGCTTTCGATGACGTGTCTTTCAATGTCATATTGAAAACCGCATGATGTCACAAGCTACCTCCAATGAGCTATAGGCTCTCTTTACGCTTATGCGTTTTACAATGTCCTTTTCAGGGCATTTAATAAACCCATTGTGGTATGGGCTATGAGCTCTCATTGCGCTTATGCGTTCATTCCCTCTTCTAGGGTACCCCTTCCTATTTCATCACCTTTCCCTTTCCTAATCCCATTCCATCCCTTGCTCCCTTCTCCCTCAGGTAAATGATGAAATAGGCTTATATGTATGGCGATGGCACAAATGTCCCAAATGGAGGATAACGTGCCTCTGGAGCCGGCCTTCTGATACCTGATACCCGATACCATACACTGAGCCACGGTTCTGGCAACGTCCATCTCACTTTGTGGAGTTTAACGTACTTCTCATCCTTCACTATCTGGCACTTATCATCGAACCCACAGACTTTTTTATCGTCTTTGAGCAGTAGATTATTTTTTTTATCTGTATTAACGAGATTTTTAGCCCAAGGCTAGTTCATCTCGGGACCCACGCTTTACTTTCCTTCCGAAGGAAGAACTCACATTTTTTTGTGAGTATGTGAGTATTCGATCCCAGGTCCTCGGCGTGATAGTCAAGTGTTCTAACCAGCACACCAGGTCCGCTCCACGATATCCCTTCTTGCGCCGCTGCATCTACTGCTCCTTCGATAGTTGAGGATGTCGACTATGTAAGGTCTTGTACCATTTGGGCAGGCTTATTTTGGGCACTTACCGCTATAACCCAGTTGATTTGATTTTTTTTTCATAGAGTCCGATACTGTACGTATTTTTATTTTTATTGCCCAAAATAGGTACACCTGTCCAAATAATACAAGACCCTACGTTGATTCTCATTATTCGCCCATCAAGCTTTTGGCGTTATGCCACAGCGAATCAACAGTTTTAGATGTTATGTCAACGCTGTTTTATTAAAAAAATAACATTGTTTATTTTGTTTCTTTACAGGTAAAGATCGATCTGAAAGTTATTTTTGGGTATTGACCTACATCTTGGAATCTGTTAAGTCTAGTGAGTCAACCTTTATTCTAACTTCTGATCACATCATAACACAGCGCAACATTTTTTTGTCTCAAGAGCAAACTTATGTGTCTCCGAAGGATTTTGGGCCACTGAATCCGAATCCGGGCTCAGATTTGCTCTAACACGTCACAATTTTGAGCTACACCTCAATTTATAGGGCAAAATATGCGATTTTAGGCTTTTTTGACTGCTAGCCATTAAGCAAGGAAGTATTTTTTTTAGCAATCAGAAGGTTAATTGGTCAATTAACATCTAAATTAACGACTCATGCAAAATATTTTGTTTTACCTAATCAAATTTGATAGATTTAAGCATTTTATATTAGTATGAAAACTAGCATGCAACTTTTGGAGGGTGACTTGTATGGGGAATATCGTACCTAACATAAATCGCTTAAAACTATCAAATTCGATTTGGAAATACGAAATGAGTCGTTGATTTCCTTGCTTAATGTCTTGCAGTCAAAAAAGCCCAAAATCGCATATTTTGCCCTATAAATTGAGGAATGGCTCAAAATTGTGACGTGTTAGAGCAAATCTGAGCCCGGATTCAGCGGCCAAAAATCCTTCGGAGACTCATAAGTTTGCTCTTGAGACAGACAAAAAGGTAATTTTTGTTACGCTGTGTAATCATTGGATGATACAGGGGGTGGCCAAAATGTTTGGGATAAGCAACTTTTTCTCTCTCACAAAAAAAGTTCTACATGGTATAACTTTTTATAGAGTGCATCGAATATTCTCAAATTTTGACTGTTTATTAAACTATCATCAGTGGTACAATTTTGAGCTCGATTAGTTAATCTTTCGCGAAGTTATAACTGATCTGGTAAAACACTATTTTTAAGTCTATCAATTTTTGAACTGTAATATCTCGGAGACCAGTGAACCGAATTGAATGAAATTTTGAGCGATTATCAACAATATAATAATGCTTGAAAATTCATCAGAACATAGATACTATTTAAACGTTGAAAAAAGTTATGATGGTTTGACATTTTCACCCATTAAGAGGAAAATGAGTCAAATTTACTATACTGCAAAAAAATTACTAAATGTGTTCTTCCTTTAATCCAAATAGGCTCTAATATATCTTTTTATAGATATCTTATGAACAGAAGTAGAAAATCTTTGGATATCAAAAACAAAATTTTATGACATTGATGTAAAAAATATGCTTTTTTTTCGAAAAAGATCCAAAAAGTGTCAATCCATCATAACTTTTTTCAACGTTTAAAAAGTACCCATGTATAAAATGATTTTCAAGCATTCATATATTGTGAATATAAGTTCAAAATTTCATTCAATACGGTTCACTGGTCTCCGAGATATGACAGCTCAAAAATTAGTTGTCTAAAAAATAGTGTTTTTCCAGAACGGTTATAGCTTCGCGAAAGATTAACCAATCGAGCTCAAATTTGTACCAATGATGCACATATAATAGGTTGACAAACAGTCAAAATTTGAGAACATTCGATGCACTCTATGAAAAATTACACCATGTAGAACTTTTTTTTTGTGAGAGAAAAAAAGTTGCCTATCCCAAACATTTTGGCCATCCCCTGTATATTATATTATTCTTTATATTTCAATTATGTTTCTAATTATATGCTTACATTACATTGATGGCTACGGCCAAACTATTCTCCAACGCCTAGAATTATAGTATAAGCACATTGGTTTATTTTCAGCATTTTTCCACCTCACATGAGGAGAAAATTGCTGAATACACAATCAAATATCATAAAACAAATCAACTTAAACATTCATAACATGCAGAAACATCCCAAAATGAGGCACCGATTAATTTAAAAAACTGCTGATACAGTCATAACAATCAGCACGCCTCCCAAATCTCCCCCCGACAGTGAAATTTGCCTTTTACGGTCATTAGTTCCCCGCTACGATACCTCCTACCTAACATAAGACCCCGTGTATGGCAGGTGGCAACAACCCGCCCCGACTAACGAAAATCGCGATGAAAATAAAACCTTGAAAAAATATAATCTTGCACCTCACGCAGCGGAGCGGATGATTAATTCCTAGTTCGCTGGGGCTCCCTCTTCCCCACACTGTACTTTTACCTACGTGGTGGATCATGAAAACGGCTCACCTCCCGTCAGTGCTCGCTCTCTAGCGCTTCTGTCTGACACAGATTTTATACAGCACTGACCGCAGGCAAACGTGGGGTGCTACCACCCGGCGAGGCAGAGCTTTAATTGTGTTTGATTGCGAGCGATCATCCTGGGCGTCTGGTCTGGACTCTGGAGGAGTTTGAAACTATCCACTATCATCTCTACGTGATTCTCGCAGTTCACGCTGCTTGGATATTCGAGTAAAGAACATTCAAAAAAGTACGCATATAGGGTCTTGTACCATTTGGGCAGGTGCACCTATTTTGGGCACTTGTGGCTATAACTAAGTCAATTTCAAACCAATTGATTTGAATTTTTGTACAGAGTTAGATACTGTACGTGCCTAAATCTATACAAAATTTCAAATCAATCGGTGTGAAATTGACTTAGTTATATCAGAAAGTGCCCAAAATAGGTACATCTGCCCAAATGGTACAGGACCCTACCTATAAAAAAAACTTGATTATTTCTTCGGCATATGATGCACCTAATTGGAGCGAGCTAATATGATAACACCCTACACAAAGATTGAAAAAAAAAACTCTTCAAAAATTCCTCAATTGCCTGTAAAAAAGTATAAAACCAAAAAAAAATATAAGCGAATCATGAAAATATTAAATTGTTTCAAAACATTTCCCTAACCTACGAAGCCGCATCCCATTTCTCGGAGTTTATTTGAAAAGCAACTCTCATCAATCTGTTCACCTAATTTGCATCACAAATACAACCTGACGAGCTAATTAAACTTCACTTTCCATCTTCAAACGTCCGGGGGGAATGGGAATGATTTCACCCATCAAAAAGCTCCAAAATCAACAACCAAAACCAGCGCAACCAAACCAGGCTAATAATGCAAAACATGTACCCATTCATTGTACGCGCGCTGCCCCTGGTCAGGTATCTTCTTCCCCCTAATGTTGGTTGGCTGGCCGGCCAAGCGGCGCAAACGAGGAAGAAAAATTTCACATGCCATTCATCGCTAATTTCATTAACCAGCTAACATAAAAATTCACCTGGCTGGCTGGCTAGCCGTCAGCCGCGCTCAGTTTCGCCTAACCTTGTTAGGATCATCGGATGGGCGCATCACTTGCGTATGTACATATTGTGCCAACACACGCGCGCGCCCGTCCGTCTAATGGGCGCGAGGTGCGAGCTTTTCACTTCATCCTCCTTCGCCGCACCACAAAAAAAAGGTTGATACCTAAATGAGTGGCGATGATGATAAACTGGAACTGACCTAATGATCCACCTGGAAACAAGAAATGGGGTTGATCCCTTATCTTCCAGGGTGGTCGATCGGGTGCTATATGGGCGGAGATCACTCAGCATACCGATGTAGAGGGTATCTACTTTTTTACAAAACAATACAAATAGGATTTGATGCGTCAATATCACATTTATGTTGCACATACCTAGTCATCAATGATTTGCGGCTACCGCTTTCCATCCTCGATTACGCCCAATTTCACCTAGTCCATCTTGCTTGTGACGTTGCTCGTCTTTTTGCATCAACCGGATCTATGGCGAACATGTAATTTTTATGAAGTTTTCATGGTCCGGCAATCTTGCAACATACTACCTGTCGACGTCGTATCCTTCCGGCCTGGGCCATTTTATAAACACTGGGTTCACCGCAGAGTGCAGCGAACTCGTGTTTCATCATTCGCCGCCACTCAGCGTTCTCATGCACATGGTCGAAGATCGTCCTTAGCACGCGTCGCTCGAGCACACCGAGTGCTTGCAGGTCCTTCTTGAACATGGTCCACGTCTCGTGTCCGTAAAAAGCCACCGATCTCACCAGCATATTGTACATAGTCCATTTGGTGCGGGGGTGAATCTATTTTGAGTATCCCCGTCTATCGTCGTTATACTATTTTCTAAACGAATTTTAACGTGCCTGGTTCTGCTTGCCAGCATGTATTTGACTTTTATCACATTTAGTTACCATTAGTCTAACCTTAGCCGCTTCATGGGTCCGTGTATAACTCTGTCACCATTTCAAATGTTCTAGTGACAATGTTCAAGTCGTCCGCAAATCACACAAATTGACCGGATTTTGAAAAATCGTGCTCGAGCTGTTCAGCCCGGCCCATCGCATTGCACCTTCCAGAGCGATTTTGAAGAGTATGCATGAGAATACGTCACCTTGTCGCAGTCCCCAGCGAGATTTGAATGAACCGAAAAGTTCACCCGAAACCGTTACGCAGTTGTGCACATCATCCATCGTTGCTTTGCTCAGTTTGATCAGCTTCTAAGGCAAGCCGTTGATTTTGTGTATCTGTTTGCGGTCGATAATGTTACATGCCGGCTTGAAGTTGATGAACAGGTGATGCGTAGGGACCTGGTATTCACGGCATTTCGGCTTGCTAACTTCCCACGAACTCATTTGTTTTACTGACAGACGAGGATGATCTGAGATAGCACTTTATAAATTGGTGATCGCACCAAAATCCTCACATTCCAAGTGATTGCATTTCTCGTGGATGAGGAACATTACCTCTCTAATCCAGTTGTTCGTTTTACCAGATCCTGACTATCAACCGGTGCATGCCACCTGAAATTTTTGGGATAATCTTGAGCAGTTCAGCATAGTTATCAGCTGCCTTGTTGTTTTTAACAGCATCCTTAACCCATATCCGCCCAGCGTCCTGTGTGTAGGACAGCACTTTTGAAGCGAATATCTTGACAATCATACAATATTTCGGCACACAGTTTTCGGAGCAGTTGTTCAGTAGATCCATTATTCTATTCGTACATAATTCGAATGTACGTGATGAGCACTTAATCTTCAGAATTAGCCAACTAGGTGGCGCAAACAATGCTGGAAATCTTTCCAGTAATCTTACTAATGCACGTTTTGTGTGTCTAATTTCAAATGTGAAGAAAATTTTCCTGATAACGTAACCATGGTTTGGAATTTAAAGTTTGTGTTTTCGGCGGAGTTGCTCATATGGATGAACCCGGACAACCAGCGATAAAGAGATAGATGGATGCACATGAATGAGTGAGCTCGTTTCATACTATTGTTTACTGTCAAAATTTAAAGAGTTCATTGTTAAATAGGTACACAGTTAAAAAATGTTACATCATATCAAATGTAACAAAAGGACCTCGTCATATCACACACATTTATCCACCAGTTTTTAACTTTACAGGTTGCTCAAAATATGAAGTTTGTGTTCAATATTCCATACAAGAAATTGTTTAATGTAAAATTCAGTGAGATGGAATAGAAACTAATGTTTCAAATTTGTTTACATTGGGTGTAATTTTCAGAAATTTTTGCTGTGTCTTAAGTCTACGATTTATTATATTTATTTTTGTCGGTTAAGTCTAATTTTTATATTTGAGGCTCACTTTGATAAGTCCATTACTTCAAGGTAACTGCATTTACTTCCAATCATGTTTTTATGTAAAGTAAATTAGTTTGACCATCTGACGCGGGTGGTGAATGGTTAGCATCCCGCGTGAAGCTAGCAGTGGCGAATTAGTTTGAATACTCTTTCGGGTAATTTGAAGTAAATATTTCTATCAACATCGGTTCAAGTTTTTGTAAATCAGCCTAAGCGTTCAGTTCATTTCTGTGTGGAATGGACTAAAGTTTTCTGCTCCCTTGTGGGATGGAGACGCGTGGTAGAAATTTCTTTTCGACTTGTTTTCGCGTGGAAAAGTGATCGGTTGTGGGCGGTGGTTTGTGTATACATAGGGGAACAAAGCCCAAAATGCCAAGATGGGGTAAAATGGCCCAACTCATAAAATCATTCCAGAATGGGACTTGATCATTGCTATAGGTGAATGATGTCAAGATATGTTTGCATCAAACATTCTTCTAGAAGCTAGGCCACCAAACCCACGAAAAATCCTTTGATTTCCCAATGAAAATTGGCAACTTCCGGTTTTCGTGCTTGCAATTAAGGTTTTCTGGTGATTTTATTACCAGCCAAGTGCTTCCAAGGAAATTGAGGCACACATGGAGACGCATGGTTGTTGATATCTAAGCTTTCTATGTTAGGGGTCATTCAAATATTACGATCATCGTTTAGCGGGGAGGAGGTAACACTCCATTTATTGAGTATACGAAAAAAGCGGGACAGAGGGGGGAAAGAAGTCGGAAATGCCCGAAAACTGATGGACGTAATTTTTGAATGTTTTCATGAAGTGGCATCTTACCCCATGTCAGGTGGTCGTTTTGCACCACTTCCGTTTTACGAATCAGTTTTTAAAATCGCTGAAAATCGATGAAAATGCAATAGTTTTGTGAATATTTTTGCTGAAGTATCGAGCAAATATTGTCTAGTTGCTGTTACCACTTTGGAAGCCTAACAAATGAGGCTAATTATCATTGAAAACGATGAAAGTTTGAAAAATGGCATTTTACCCCACTTGACCCTATTGTGTAATGCAGCACCGTGTTACCGGCGGGTAGCATTTGTGTTTTGTTTAAACCCAGAGTACGAGAAATTAGAACTCTATGTGAATTTAATGTACCACAACGGTCAAATTGAAATGGCATTTGACGAGGTACGCAAGCGAAGCGCAAATCTGGGTGTACGGGGTACGTGGGTGGCCGGTTTCACTCATCCAGAAGTTAGTATAGGAGGAAATGAGAAAACGCTAATTGATGAGTGAGGAATGCTTCGGGTGAAAAACGATCGTGGAGATGATGGGAGGCAGTCAATAGATTCCAAACGGAAAGCATTTAGCGAGCGAACGTTCTTGAAAGTGAGAAAACCTTTATCAGTGATTGTCGGCCGTTTATCCTGCGAAAGAGTATACCCGCTCCGGTTATCACAATCCGATTATTTAGCGGACGGTTTTATCCGCTCTGGCCATTGCTTTTGGGGCGCGCAACAAGTCCCGCCAGGGTCACCACCCCAAGACCATTCTCTGGACCTGGCCTTTCGATTAATGAGCCTGCTCGAAGGGAAGCCTCCAACGCACGTTTCCGCGTACGTTTCCGTGAAGACGTGTGCCCCTATGGCCATCTGGAACTTCTACGGGATCGAGAAAAACACGGATCCCTACCGAAACTCAACTGCTCCAACCGCTCCCGTTCTATTACCTGTGGAAGCCCTACTATAATCATCATCGAAGCCACCATCACCATCGTCGAAGTCACCTTCTCCGCCGCCACCGAACCTACCACCACCGTCTAAGTCACCTCCTTCGCCGTCAAAGTCATATCCACCGCCACAACCCGTGGGGCCCCTTCATCTGTGACCCCCATTGCGAAGGATAATAAGGGTTTGTTAACCGTGAGTATTTTGTGAAATAGGTTCCCGTACTCCGAAAAGTTTCCCTCGTCGATACGCCCTGAGACCCGAAATCGAAAAAAGGCCTCGAGTGCCCACCCAGGAGGCTGCCATTGGTCCAAGACCAGCAGCCTGGGGTTTACCCCGGTTCCCCTCTGGCATCGGACTTTGAGATTCCGGGGTCCAATAAGAGGTCTTCCTCCTCTTCTTGGCGTAACGTCCTCACTGGGACAAAGCCTGCTTCTCAGCTTAGTGTTCAATGAGCACTTCCACAGTTTTTAACTGAGAGCTTCCTCTGCCAATGACCATTTTGCATGTGTATATCGTATGGCAGGCACGAAGATACTCTATGCCCAAGGAAGTCAAGGAAATTTTCTTTACGAAAAGATCCTGGACCGACCGGGAATTGAACCCGTCACCCTGACATGGGGTTGAGATGGTGTGACAGTAACCCCAATCTGGCGAACAAGAACAGAAGTGTTCCCAAAGTGCCAAGTGTTGCGACTCGAACGGTTAAACGTACCACCCACCCATCATCTCAACCAGGGTGCTGGTTGGTCTAATGTTACAAGGGCGGTGCCCGAACCCAATGCAAACGACATTTTACCGTGTGATCAACACGATCTTCACAAGTTGATTCATATCGAGCCCTGATGAAGATCCCAACCATAGGATCGAAACGTAGGCAATGATTTAGAATAATCAACGCTATTTCTGTGACTGAAAGCCGAAAAAAATACCAAGTTTCCATAGATCCAGTCAGTCCCCGTAAGAAATTCTTTCCATGATTTCTCCAGAAATTACTCCGTAGGCTACTGCTAAGGATTCCACCAGGGGTTTCTTCAGAAATTTCGACCGATATTTAATTAAAAATATCTTCTGGGTTTTCATCAAGGATTCCTTCCAGGGTTTCAGCGATATTGAACGATTTTCACGTTTATTTTTCATGGAACTCCTTCTGGAATCCTTAGATTGATGCCTTTTGGGATTTCTTTAGGGGTTTCTTCCGAGATTCCTTCTGTTTTTTTTTTCAGGGATTGTTCCAGAGATTCCATCTGCAGGGTTTCCTTTATTGATTCCTCATGGCATTCAACTATGGATTTTCCCCCAGGATTCCTTCGGGGATATTCCCAGGAATTCCCTCAGGCTTCTTTCATTGATTTTTTCAGTGTCTTTTAGGGATGCCTTCCAAGATTCACTTAGGAATCCTTCAACGATTTATTCCGGTATTTTTTTAAAGTTTTTTCCCGGCATTCCTTTCGACATTCCTGCATTGATTTTTTTGGGGATTTCTTCTGGGACTTCTTTCGAAATTCTTTCAGAAATTTCTCCCAGGAATTCTTTGAATTTAATTGAATTCCTTTGAGGATTCATCTAGGATTTTATTTTTCAATTATTTCTCTAAAGATTCCATCAGGGGTTACTTCCTGGATTGCCTTAGAGATTCCTCCAGAGATTGCTTCATCTTTTTCTCCTTATCCGGATTATTTTCCGGGATTCTTTTTCTTCTTTTTTATGGCTCAACGTTCGCATTGGAACTTGGCCTGCCTCGCTTCAACTAAGTGTTCATAGAGCATTTCCACAATTATTTATTGAATGGCTTTCTTTGCTTGTCATTGTATGAATTTGTACACTGTGTGGCAAGTACAATGCCCTGGGAGTCGAGAAAATTTTACCGACCGGAACGGGAATCGAACCCGCCGTCTTCGGAATGGCGATCCATAGCCTTAACCACTACTAGGCTAACTGCGGAGACTCAACTTGTACAAAATTCTGGTGTTCGAATTTCTGATTGAATCTTTAGAAGACTTTTCGGAGTAAGCATCAAATGAGTTTATAAAAGAATCTTTGAAATAATTTCTGAATCCCTGTAGGAATTTGTTAAGTTATCCCTGAAGAAATCCCATACGAATACCTAGAAGCACTTCTGAAGTAATCCCTGGTGGATTTACAGGTGTCACTCATGAAAATCTACATACATCTGGATAAAATTTGTAGAATCCTTGGACAAATGTATGAAGGTATCTCAGAAAAAGACTCTAAGGAAATCTCCAGGAATTTATTTTTAAGGTATCCCTGGAAGAGTTTCTGAAGTAAATTTTGGGATAATACCTAAATAAGTCTGCAGAAGGAATTCTAAGCTCTTCATTTTCTGAAGGAACCCCTGAAAACATTTCTGAAGAAATCCGAAGATGATTTCCTATAAGAATTCTTGTATGGAATTTTATGGGGGAATTTCTGGGAAAACCCATGGAAGCTTTTCTAGAGGAGTTCTTGGAGAAACTTTTGAAGGTTCTGCTATACACTGTTTCAGAAACTATAAATACACTATGTTTATTAAACTAAATGACCTGTTCTAATGATTTTTACCAACTTTTTTCAGAGTATATCATATTGTAATAAATATTTTTATATTTCCTTTCAGTTGTCTTGATATTTTAATGAACAGTCGAGTTCTGTAACAAATAACTTAATTTTTCAAATTTGCATTTGCACAAAGGCGTTCTCCAATGATTTCAACATTATTTATCACTAAATACCAAAAACTATCTAAATGTTTATCACATTCGCTTTCTCAACAAGTTGTCTAAGGAATGCCTTGATCAAAATTTGAGAAAAATTGATAAAGGTATTTCCAGAACATTTTTTCGAAGATCAAGTTTCTTATTTTTTAAGGTTTTCTACGGAACATAAGAACGACCACACAGTTCCTTAGCTTTCCTGAACGCAATTAATCTAAACAAGCTTATTTTTTCAGCTCATTCGATCCTTCAGATGGCAAAGCTTGTTATACCATAAAAACGAATGCAGTAAGCAGCAATTAAGACATTCGTTTGCTTAACGTTTGTTGCTACTGGTATTTTATTTTATTTCTTGATCACTTAAGGGGCTGTCCATAAACCACGTGGTCATGAGGGGGGGGGGGGGGGGGTTCGGCCAATGACCATTTTGTATGGACGAAAAAAAAAATTTGTATGGACTAATGACCACGCGGGGGGGGGGTTGAGAAGTCCCAGAAAATGACCACGTGGTTTATGGACAGCCCCTAACCTAACTAACAGCTCTATTGTCCACTGGGGCACTACGTAAGCAATTTCAATTGACAGCTGCACTTACATTTTTTTGTACAGCGCCTAGATTCTATTCTACTTTATCGAACTGGTTGCCTTTCTGCTGCTTTCACTTTTTCTACTTTATACCTAGTAGAATGATGAGCACAAGGGTGATGATGGATGGCCGTTGTTCCTTCCAGTCCAATTGCGGATCCATTATGAGTAGCAGTTCGCCGATGTCCAGGTATCCGGGTCCGTTTGAGCCATGGGGCTCAGAAGAGGGTCAGTGTCAGTTGCTCTTAGGGGAAAAGCAACTGACGAAAAATTGCAAGTGCCGGGGATGGGAATCAAACCCATGACCATCCGCATATGAAGCGAACGTGTGACCAACTACGCCACGGGCCCGACAATTGTTGCTACTGGTGTTGTTGAGAAATTTGAAACAAAAAATTATGTATTGAGAATGCCCGTAATGGTGGGTTTTTGATCAAATATTCCAGTAAAAATAACTCTTATCAATCGAAAAATATCATTTATTATCGATACAGCATTTTTTTTTTGTTTGGAAATTAAATATTTTATCTGTGAGATTTTTTTTCTTTTCTACTATACTACATTTTTTGACCACTTTGTGCAACTTCAAATTTTAATCATCTAGTTTACAGAGCCCTATTTTTTTACTTTTACCAGAAACATCAACAAAATTGGTATTATTTGCTTCGTTAGCATGTTTACTAAAAGAGCTAGAAGAAACTTTTTTTTTGGATATTGTGCTCAAATTGAAATGGCAGTTAATCGTTAGTGTATTTATAATTTCTGAAACAGTCTATACTGTCGTAATTCTGCAAAGTGACATCGACAATTTAGGCACATTTTGGTTATTATGCATCTAGCTCTTGGTCATTCTCTAAGTCTTCTTTCATAGATGTTAGATTACGACTAGATCTTGCATCCTAATATAGCGAGAATACCACAGGGTTATTATTTCACCAGATATATATCAAAAGACGTCGAAATTTAGAATGTCGCATACGTCACTTTGCAGCATTACGGCAACCTAGAAGTAATTCTAAAGAAAATTGTAGAGCAATTTCTGACGAAATTCATGGCAAATGTTCCAAATAAACTTTCGAAAGGAATCCGGAGGATTTTTTAAATTGCGGAAGGAATCCAAGGAAAGTTTGTAAATGAGTTCTTTGCCTAATTTCTGGGGTAATCTCCTAAAAACTGGGGGTAATCCATGAATTGTTTTCCAGATACATCCATTACACTGAAACCTCCATTTAAGTCGATGCATGGCTGATCGAAAATAATTTTTACCATGCAGACAATGACAGAACTATGGACTTTTATATTTTTTAACACATCGCATGACAAAGGAGATTTGTCAAAAAATATAAAACTGTATAGTTTAGTTATTGCCTGTACGGTAAAAATTATTTTCGATCAGCCATGCATCGACTTAAATGGAGGTTTCAGTGTAATAAATTTCTTCTTAATGAATTTCTGAAGAAATCCTTCAGAAAAACTTTGAAGAAATAGCTAGTGAAACATCTGAATCAATCCCTGTAAAAAAACTCTTAAAATCCCTGGAGAGTATTTTCGTTCGAATGTAGAGTTATTTCGGGGAAATTTGTGGGATAGTGCTTGGGTGCTCATACTGGTAGGGAATTATTATTTTTACCTCAAGAGCTGATTACTCATTGAGTAACTCGATGACACCACTGGCCAAGGAGTTGGATGTATGGAAAAGGATGATTTTAGATTTGCTATGGGCGAGTATTGTAACATGATTTAGATTTAATGTATGTATACTTGAGTAGATGATGTACAGGGGATAGACAAAATGATCGGGACAGGTAAAATTATCACTTTTCAAAAAATGTTCAACTAGCTATATCTTTTCGAAAAGTGCATCAAATATTCTCAAATTTTCACTGTAAGTTGATCAACTAGTTGTGTATCAGTAAACAAAATTTGGAAAAGATCAGGCTATTCTACACGAAGTAATAGAGATTCTAGAAAAAGGTATAATTATTCGATAGTCAACATTGAGCTGTTATATCTCCGGATTCAATGAACCGAATGCAATGAAATTTTGATCATTTATGACTTGTATAATTAGCTTTGAAAAACGTTTGATACAACTTTAAATTTTTACCAAAAGAAAAAGTTAGAGCGATTTTATTTATTTCATGATTTTGTAGTAAATTGGTCTTCTTTTAATGTGCATCCCAATATTTTTTTTCTATTAATTGAAGGCTATGTTGTTACTTTCCTTCATAACATATTTATATTCAAGACAATATGAGGGAATTTAAATGAACAATAATTAGCATCTAGAATTTTGAAACGATGTTGAAGTTTTAGAAAATTGGGTGTTTCAGTAGAAAAATAAACTAATCGTAATCATTTTCTTCCGTATTTAGAATTTTAAGTTGTGTCGAAAGTTTTTCAAAGTTCATTATATAAATCATAAATAGTCAAAATTTCATTGCATTCGGTTCATTGAATCCGGAGATATAACAGCTCAAAGTTGACTATCGGATAATTATACCTTTTTCTAGAATCTTTATACTTTCGTGCAGATCTTTTCTAAATTTTGTCCACTGATACACAACTAGTTGATCAACTTACAGTGAAAATTTGAGAATATTTGACGCACTTTTCGAAAAGTTACAGCTAATTGAACATTTTTTGAAAAGTTAAAATTTTGCCTGTTCCGATCATTTTGTCTATCCCCTGTAGATGTTTTTATAGGAGCATAAGAGACTTTCGTATATTAAAAACCATCGTTGGGTTTATTTTCCTTGTTCAAAAATGGTAGACAAAATCTGGGCTGGCTAAATTGGATCACCACTGTAGAGTGAAACTCAAATTTCAGCTATTTCTATTGTTGTGTGTCCTGCAGAAGTTTCATTGGGAATTCTCTTGGCTCCAAAAATGTTGCAAATGATTCCACCAATATTTATGTAAACAAATTTTCTCTATAATAACTTTAAAATTGCGTCTTTTTATTTCTTCTTAAGGTATTTCTCCAAAAATATCCGGAAAGACACATGTAGTAGGCTTCCTTTAGCACCAGATTTTCCAAAGAAGTCTGTCAGGAATAAATTTTCGGGATATCCCGCGATTTTCAGGAAATATCTCAAGATTCGGCAGTTTTTTTCGATCTTGGGATCAGGGATGGGAACACTCACTTGGAAAGAGTTACACTCACTTGCTATTTTCTCATCTCAGAAGCATGCTATCAAAAAACAGTGTATGGGGCACTTTTACCTTGTAGTTTTATCTCAAAATTTCCCGAATAAAGTAAGGGTCGCACACGCATACCAAAGTCGTGACAAAGCATTGAAAGCAACTCTCCACGAGTGTAATTTGCATTCACCTCGTGGAGACTCGTCTTTATAGCCCTCTCACGACTTTGGTATGCGTGTACGACCCTTGATGTGTTCGGCAAAGTTTTAGATAAAACCAGAAGGTAAAAGTGCTCCATACACTGTTTTTTGATAGCATGCTTCTGAACTGAGAAAATACCAAGTGAATGTAACTCTTTCCAAGTGAGTGTTCCCATCCCTGCCTGGGATGTCCCGGTGTTTTTGTCCTGGAAAATTCCAATTTTTTGTTTACCGCTCGAGTAAAAGGGACACCAATTACTTATGTTTGTGGAGAGAATGGAATACAGTTGAACTTAGGATCCTTCATTTCACGTTGTTCAGCTGTCCCAAATATGGGAACAGAAGCTGTTCTGAACTGCCCCTAACTTGAAGAACAGACGCTTAGGCTGGCCGAATTGAAATCCTCTAATATGTATCCACTGCGCTTGGTCACCCAATCTTTCTTAGGGTCGCTTGCAACAAGGAGGTCGGGATAGGAGTTGCTGAAAAGAGGCTCATGACCTGAATGGTGCCGTAGTACACGTTGACCAGCGTTTACCGTGCTATTGGATGATATGAAACATGTAATGTTTATGAACACCATAAATAAATATCAATGAAAGCTAGAAAATTACGATCAAGTTCATATTTACGATACAAATTTTATCAATCATCACTCCCCAAACCCCAATGACATCATCACCCGCACTATTACATAGTAGCCGGTCGGTAGCAATTTCCTCAAAAAAACAGAAACACCTCACCTCGCCTTGCTCCCCGCCACCACTACTGGTCTTGCACGGTTGATTCATCGTTTTCACTTTCTCGCCGCCAGAAACGATGACCGTCATCATATCCGGCCAACACTCCCGCTCGCGGCTATTATTCACGGCTACGAGATGGCTGGGTGGTTGGCGGCGGTGGTGACGATGGCCTCGTGCTCCCCTGCAGATTGGATAATCAAATTTTGTGAGCTTTGGTCATCGACTTTCCATCATCCATCGATTTTGCACACACTCTTCTGTCTACAACAGTGCTGCTCATCACAGAATGGTTCGAAGTTGATGTTCCATCGCCAGATCAGTCAGTGGACCGTTCAGTTCGGTCTCGTGATGCCGCTACGTGTTTTGTCTGCGTCTGGACCGGCTTGAAACAGAATTGGAAAACAATTGATTTGCCAATTTTCTATCGTGGACTGTTGGTCAAATAGTTTGGGGAACGCCCCGGCTGGTTTGAGGCGAGACTTTTTATTCAAAACAGTTGTTCATTTTATGTGTTTCAGCACAATGTCGTTTTTGCATAGAAATAGAACACGAAGCCTGTACGGTTTAAGTTAAGGTAGCTCATTGTCTTGCTCATTGCAGGAACAGTAAACAGGCGGATATTCAGCAAAACATTGCTGAGAGTAACTGAGTAAGGTTTCCGATCAGACCAGGATCTTTTTGTAACGGAAGTATCCGTAAACTTCGAGAGCAGGGATTTTCAGATCGTAAACCTTGATGCAATTGGTTCAAAATTGTGTGCCTAAAAAGAAGATAGTAAGACAATTGAAAGGCATGTGCTGGCGCTGTAGTGACTGGTACACAGCAGTTTGATGATAATACTGCGCAATCTACATCATATTCAAAATAAATAAATAAATGAAGTTGGATCTTCATGATGATTCAGATCAAATTCAACTGATTTTGAACTTGTGTATTTTATCAACTTTCTACTGCAGGTGCAAAACTTTTTTTTTTTAATAATAAACGCTCAATTATCGATACACATTGCTCCCCTTGCACCTCTTCATCAGCATACCGAGGATTCGCCAATCTTAATATCCAAATCCAATTATCAGAAAGCATGCAAGTTCATTGCCCATTCCCCAATTGAATCATAATTGTATTAGATCGAGTTTCATGAAACCTAACCAAATTGCATCCATCTCTCCCAACAAAAGCCCATGGAACCCCACGGAAATTTTTCTCATTTCTGCCAGCCCAAGGCGCTGCACTTTTTCCTCACGAATTTGGCAGCCACGATTACGTGCCGGAGAAAGTGAATAACTTACCATCTTTAATTGCAACTGACTGTGGTAAATAATCATCGGTCGGTAGTCAGTCGGTGACGACAAAATAAAGCTCCCTTGGTGCTACCCTAGCGCAGTAATCATCGACCAAAGATGCCTCGTGTCGATCGACAGTGTCTTCCTTCAACAAACAAGTGATCAGTAGAAGAAGATAATATTTAGCTATTGAAAGGGCGCCGGAAATCTCCAGTCGCATCTAGTTGTTTTTTTTTTTTGTAAGGAACAAGACAGGCAGAAATGATTGGTCACGCTTTCCACGATTACAAACAAGCGATGAGCGCACATGGTGGTTTCTTAGTGGCGATTTGATCACCGACTCCAAATATTGCAGCTGGAATAGGTTATTTCAGGTAACAGTGGACTTTTTATCAAAAACTATTGTCAGGTTGCGTATTGGAGCATGATGGTGACTATGATGGAGATGTCTTCCAGGAATTCCTACAGGGATTCCACCACGAAGTCTTTTTCCGAAAAAAAACCTCAAGTAATTCTCCTATGAAATATTTCAAAGATTTTCCCATGAATTCTTTTAGAAATTTCTGCATGGATTCAAGGAATAACAGTCTTCCAGAAATTACAATTACAATATTCTAAGGATTCTTGCAAGAGTTCTTCCAAAGAAACTTTCAAGAATTCCTCTATTCGGAATTACAAGAGTACTATCTCAAATTCTCTAGCAAATGGTTCATGCATTTCTCCAGAGTTTTCTCTAAGGCACTTGGTGCACTGCGAAGTCTTTGCGAGTTTTGCGCGATACTTCTGAATTTCCCCTCCAGTCGAGAAAGTCGTAAAATAATAACAACGAGCCGCGTTCACAGTATGGTTAGAAAAAACTTCTTCAACAGAGGTTTTTGTAACTTTCTCAGTCAATAATTTATTGAAAAGTGTAGTTTGCCATTGCCTAAGGTTACGGTATCGTGTATTGCACCTTTTTCCAAGGGAGACGGTTGACTTCTTGCAAATTTGAGAGAAGATCTATCAAAAATCTCGCAAGTAGATCTCAAAGATCTCATGGTGAAATTGCTTTTGATGAACCTTACTCAGAAGTACGTACTATCTAGTACACATGTTGGTCTGTATAATGTTCTTTATGTACTTGGTTCAAACACCGCATGACTTTATCATAATAAACTTTCAATGGCTTTTTTAGGTTATTTTGATACTACTCAAAGTAAGAGGTAGTAAGGAGAGCAATGAAAAAACACGGTGGATGAATACACGAGCGATAAGATAACTTGAAACAGATAGATGGCTATTGTTCATTATACAAATCTCTAGAAGAATTCTTGCGAAAATTTCTGGATTATTGGAATTATTGGAGAAATTTCTGGATGAATCCATAGAGTCCCTGCAAGAATTCCTAGAGGATCATCAAAAACGGATACTTGGAAGTGCTTTCGTATGATTTTTTTTTTTTTGTAAATGTCTGTAGTAACTCCTGGATTTTTTTTTGTCAGTATTAACGAGATTTTTAGCCCTAGGCTAGTTCATCTCGGGACCTACGCTTTACTTCCTTTCCGAAGGAATTCCAGGTCCTCGGTGTGACACTCTTCTTCTTCTTCTTCTTCTTCTTTATGGCTCGACGTCCCCACTAGAACTTGGCCTGCCTCGCTTCAACTTAGTGTTCTTAGAGCATTTCCACAGTTATTAATTGAAGGGCTTTCTTTGCCTGCCATTGCATGAATTTGTATATTGTGAGGCAAGTACAATGATACACTATGCCCAGGGAGTCGAGAAAATTTTCCCGACCGGAACGGGAATCGAACCCGCCGTCTCCGGATTGGCGATCCATAGCCTTAACCACTAGGCTAACTGGAGACCCAAGTGCGGTGTGACACTCAAGTGTTCTAACCATCACACCAGTGGGCGAATTCCGGCGCACAATCTCTTCGAAGAGAAGAAATTTTCTTCCATTGCCCACCTGTAAGAAAATTTTCTTCTCTTCGAAGAAATTGTGCGTCGGAATTCACTCACAGGTCTGCTCCTACGCTTGGAAAATTTTTAGGGACAATTCCCTGAGAAAACTCTGGAGGGATTGTGGTAGTATATTTTGGAACAATGTCTGAAAAAGTTTCTCGTAAAATTTATGTAGGACTTGTTTAGTGCATCTTTGAAATAATCACTGAAGGAATTCATGTTATAACCTTCCCGGGTAGAAGAAAATAACTAACAAAGATTAACTTTTGCCATTAAAAATGAATAGCTGAATGGCAAAACTTGTTATTGGTTTGTTTTTGAGTTAAAAGAATTAATAATAACTGACTTTGTACCGAAAAATAACTCAATAATAACTAATTTCATCCTTATAAGAACAAACCAAGGACAAAATATATCAAAATACAGAATAACTGAATCAGTTATTATCGAGTTATTGAGATCAAAGTCAGTACACAATAAGTTATTTCAAAATAGATCATCTTAATTATAACTTTTGTTTGTATGATCAATAAAACTGTATTGTAAGTTCAGAAATGTTTTGTCCTTGGTTTGATCTTTTAATAACAAAATTTGTTATTATTTACTTTTTTTCTGGAACAAATTAAGTTATATTTTTTTGTTAGTTTTAGCTCTTATTCTCAACAATCCAATAACAAAATTTGCTGATTATCAATATTCTATTTAAAATAAAAAATAAAAAATAACTAATCTATAACAAAACAAGTTATGATTGCAATATATGCCATTGGGATGCTATTTTACTTAGGATGCTCAGAAGAACTTATTTCGCTGTATGTTTTGATATTATTCAGTTATTTATAAGTAAGATTCATGTATCCTATATAGATTGGAATATGTGCTTAGCGGTATTTGTATCGATTATCATAGCGTGATATAATCGAAAAAATAGCGTGCTAAAATCGAGTGTGATATAATGGAGCGTGATTAAATAGAACCGTGATAAAATCGAAAACCACTGTATCTGAATGAATTCTTGGAAGTATATCTGTAATAACTTCAGGAAGAACTTTTGAAGCAATTCTTATGGAAAACTCTGAACGAATTCATAGAAGAATTTGTAGAGGATGTGTGGATATTTTTTTGGGAATTGTGAGAGAGAGTTCATGGAAGAATCTCTGTAGAAAATACTGATAGAATCTCTGGAGCGATTGTAAGATGGGGAGGGGGTGGTACTCTGAAAAAATTGCTGGAAAAATCCTAAGATAATCAAGGAATAATACCGAAAGTAATTGAATTACAATCACCTCTAAAGGAATTCCTGAATGAGTTCACGGAGGCAATGCCTTGAAAACCCTGGAGAATTTATTGAAGGATTTCTAGAGCAATCTACAGAATCTTTTTTGAAGAATGTCTGAAGAATTACTGAGATGAATATCTGGAAAAAATCATAGAAGAATCTGCGGATGGAACCTTAGAGAAACCCGAGCAGAGGAGAATATCAAAATAATAACAACGGAATCATAAAACCTGTTTTTATATCTTGGTTTGTTACTATTAACTTATTGAGGGATTACCGTTCCATAACATGTTTATTGGTATATTTTCTTTACATTACATTTCAATAACATGTTTTGTTGTAGCATAAGTTTCAGTCGGGTACAAGTATGTATATAGAAATTGCAACAGTGTGTTAGCTATTTTACGTCTTGGATCAGGTGGTGGAATTCCAGGATGAACTACACATTTCTGACAAAAATGTCAAAATGAAGCCAGTCACCAAAAAGAAGAACTTGATTATTCTAGACATTTTATTTTTATTGCGTTTTCTGCATCGAGGCCACTTTGATTTTATTATAACTCATTCTGTTTTCTGATTGTTTTCAATAACTTATTAATTTCAAAATTTGTTATTGAATATTCTATAAATTCGCTATTATTAAGTTGTTATTGAAACTAACAAAAGATTTTTTTGTTATGATGTTTGTTATTTTGCCGCTTATGATAGACAAGTTTGTAACATGATATGTTATGTTAATAACATAAAAATAACTCTTTCCGTTACTCAGTTATTTTGTCAAAATAACATATTTTATTATACTTTTGCCATTCCCTTTTGCTCGGGAACAGAATAAACATACATAAAAACTTGTAGTTAGAAGGCACAGAATGTTGCTAATTGACAAAGTGGGGGATGAATTTGTGAAAAAACGCGTTATGGTGGGATTCGAACCCACGACCCCGTATTCGCTAGACCGCTGCTTTAACTAAGTAGGCCACAAAACAGGTTATGATCCTGTGGAATAGAAAGCCTAACAGAACCCGAGCCCACACCATGAACATTTTTTTCACGAACCATCTCTCTTTCGGCTTAGATGCCAATCCACAACACACCCGCGTTTGTGCCCAGTGAACCCTAGAGAAGATTTAGAAATAATTCCTAGAGACGCACTGAATAAATGAAATATTTGTTGAATTCTTGGAGAAAATTCCGCAAAAAAAATCATGAAATAATATATCTAAAGTAGCTCAATTCTACAATTCATTTTTGGAAACTCTATTATTTCTACTCATTCTCACGATATCATCAACTTCCACGTAGATGCACCAGTATGTTTCTAGCAACCCCAAATTTCTCCGGAATATCCAGCTTTTTTAATTTCTGGACGTCTCTAGAATCCTACAGATATCAGTAACTTCCTTTGAAACCGTGTATTCAAACTGATTTTCAAAATATTGCTCCTTCATTAAAAAAAATAAGGAAGAGCTTAACTGTTTCGCCTTAAATTACTAGCTTTTTCTCAGCATCTCCCGTATGTTCCCAGAATATGGTGTCCGGCCATTTGGCCGAATACCATTTGAGGAACTTTCTTCTTCAAAAAAAAGATGAAGTTCCAGATAAACTTTATGTAGAATTTTGGATAGTCTTTCTAATGAGTATGCTAGACATACACCATGGAAATTTCGAAGAAAATCCCAAAACGGTTTTCCCAGAATTTGTGTAACGACATCTGCCGTAAATTTCTGTAAAAACTCCTCGAGTAAATTGTTAGAAAAATACTGCAGGAATTGTCGAAGGCTTATCTAACAATTACTTGAAGGGATTGCCTAAGCAAATGCCGACGATATCGTCAATTATTTCCCAATGAATTGTCGGAACATTTTCCCAAATATTATGTATGGCAAAAGCAATGTATTTATCGTGGCAATTCCCAACAGAATTTTTTTTTAATGTCAATGATTTTTCAAAAAAAAAAATCCAATATTATTTACCTCAGGAATTTCTGAAGTCATGTTCAAATGAACGAGTTCCTAAAGTATGTCCTAAATAACTCTCAAAGTAGAATTTACAAAAGAGTTATTGAAACACTTCCCAGACTGATATCTGGAGGAATTCCTTGAGCATTACCTGGAATTGTTTCCAGAAGGTTTTTTGTTGGAGGTTTGAAGGTTTTGTTGGAGGAAACTCCAGAAGGTTTTATGGAAGAATTCCTTGAGAAAACATGACGAAACTCTTTCAGGAATCTGTAGATGAATTCCTAGAAGTGTTTCTGAAAAAAAACCTGTAAACTACTCGAGAGGCACTTCTGAAGGGATTCTTGGTGGAATTGTTTGATAAACTCCGGCAAGACTTCGCGGGTGAATCGCTAGAGGAATTGCGAAAAGAATGCATGGATGAATTTCTGAGCGAACCTCTTGGACGAATTCCTAGAGAAACCATTGTAGATACTCCTGATAAAACCAAAGAGACGAAACCAAAGATGCAAGGAGGCTTTCGGGTATTTCTTTACAGGTTTCAGAAAGAATTCATTCAAAGATTTTTTTTTTTTAGAAATTTTTCTAGTGATTCCTCCTTGAATTCATCAGATTATTCCTTCAAAAATATTCCTACATTCAGTAAATCAACGGAAATTTCTCCAATAGCTCATTCAGAAATTGTTTCATAGATTCTAAAAATTCATGCAGATTTTGGGCTTCGTGGCCAAGCGGTTAGCGGCGGCAGTCGTCCAGGTGTCTCGTAAGCCTCGGAGTGTGGGTTCGATTCCCGCTCCAGTCAGGAAAAACTTTTCGTCGAACGGAAAATTCTCCACTGGGCCACTGGGTGTTATATGTGTTGTGCGCTGTCGTATGTTTGTAATGTTTAGTCTGTAGAGGCCGCAAGGTCGAAGACGGTGTAATTGTCTTTTTTTTCTGTAGCTTTTTCAAACACTCTTTCAGGATTTCGTCAAGAACATCCTTCAGGATTTCACCCACAAAGCTTCTTTAGAATTACTACAAAGACTTTATCCAGTGGTTTCTAAGACTTCGGCTTAGAATATATCATGAATTTAGAAAGAATCAATAGAAGAGTTCTTGAGCAGATCTCTGGGAGAATTTTTAGATGAATTCCTGGCGGAATCATTAGAGGAATTCCTGGAGAAGCTCCTGATAGGATCTCTGGATAAACTTTTCAGGAATTCGAATGAATGTAGTTAGTTTTGTACCTTTTAATTCCGCCCTATTTTGCTTATACTTTGACAGATACGCGTATTTCGACTTCCTCAGTGTCAGTTATCCAGAATCCCTGTAATTGTTTCAGGGAGTTTTTTTTTTCAAACATGGGTTAGATGAATCTCTAATGAATTTTATGGAGGAATTCCTGGTGAAACTCTGAAGAATGTATGGACGAATTCCTTGAAGTTTGTTTTTCTTAAAAAAATCCTGTAAGCTACTTAGGAGGAACTTTTGGCAGGGTTTTTGGTGAAATCGTTGGAGAAACTCCGACGGGACTTCTCAGAGAAATCTCTATAAAAGTTGCAGGAAACATTTATGATGCTTTCTCTGTAGAACGAATTGAAGAACTAGAGAACTAGAGAAACCTGTGTAGTAGACATGTTCACATTTTAGAAAATGTCTTGAATCCCACCGGTCAAGTAAGTATCATAATTCTCATACCGAAATGAACTTCTGGTCAAATTTTCAGCTTGATTGATAAAGATTTGGATGTGCTTCAAGTCGATTTGATAATTTCAGGCTTTTCTACACTTTAAAAAATCATAACTATTGTACGGAAAGACATACAGAAAGGATTATAGCTCGAAATCAAAGCTTATCATATTCCACATATTCATCCATACATTTTTGTACAATTCTTGCAAGTTTTGTCAGTAATAAATTGAGTTTTGTTTCAAGTGGTACCGAAAAATCTGTTATCTTGGAGTCAAAATGGCCTAGGAAGCATGGATTGATGAAATTCTATGAGATGAAATATTCTGGAGATAATCATGTAATATATCCCACGATGATCCCCGTTCGAGGTTACCCTGAAGTTTTTTGTAATAAATAATTAAAAATGCTGGAAGCCATGTCACACGCCATCACCCACCGAGGGGGGCTAAAAAGTACCACAAAGCGCCTATCGAATGGAAAAAAATAAGCACGTTAGCATTGGTTTATCGTTGCTGATGACGATGACTGTTTTCAAGTCGTTCTGCTTCATCAATGAAATGTGACCAAAACAATCATCGTTTGGCAGGAAAAATCAAGGCTAATGTGCTCATTTTTTTGTTAATTTTGATGCCACTTGAAGCTTTTTTGTCCCCCACGATGATGATGGCGTGTGGCACGGCTTCCAGCATTTTTAATAATTAATTCCAAAAAGCTGCTGAATTATCTCGAACGGGGTTTGTCTTGAGAGATATAACATGACTATCTCCTGGGTATTTTAACCCCTAGAATTTCATCAATCCATGCTTCCTAGGCCATTTCGACTACAAGTTAACAGATTTGTCGGTACCACTTAGAACAAAACTTGATTTATTATTGACAAAACTTGCAAGAATTGTACAAGTATGTATGGACGACTTTTGTGGAATATGATAAGCTTTGATTTTGAGCTATAATCCTTTCTGTATATCTTTCCTTTCAATAGTTGTAATTTTTTAAAGTGTAGAAAAGCCTGAAATTACCAAATCGACTTGAAGCACTTCGAAATCTTCATCAATCAAGCTGAAAATTTGACCAGAAGTTCATTTTGGCATGAGAATTATGATACCTACTTGACCAGTGGGATTGGAAACATTTTCTAAAATGTGAACATGTCTACTGTGTAGATATTCTCATGGAATCATTTCATTTCTACCATTTCTTCCAGAAGTTTTGCCTAAAGTTTCTGTCCAGAATTCCGTCAAACGCATCTCCAGTAATGAATCTAGAATTTCCTATTGGGATTGGTGCAAAGATACCTCTAGAATCCCTTTAGAGCTTTTTGCAAGAATTTCTGCAGAGATTTTTTTTAGAATTTTTTCCAGACATTCATCCAAAAATTCGTCTACATCCTTCTTCTACAGCTTTATACAGTCAGTCTACAGAGGTTTCTCCATTAACTCTTTCAGAAATTTTTCTTCAAAATTTTCCAGGAATTAACGCAGTCTTTTGCAGATTATTTTTTTTTTCACTCTTTCAGCAGTTCGTCGAAAAAAAAAACAGAATTTCGCCCAAAGTTTCCTCTTGGTATTCCCCCAAAGATTTTTCTCAGAATTTGTCTACGAATTTGTTTGGCAGTTTTCTAGGAATTCATCCAGATAATCCAGTAGTTCTGCTATAGATTACATCAGAAATATCTGAAGAATCTCTATATGAGTTCTTGAGAAAATCTCTGAAGTAACTTCTGGATGAATTCCTGGTGAAATCAGTGAAGGAATTCCCGGAACAGATTTTGGTAAGCTCTCTGGATAATCTTTTTGTAAAATACTTGGAAAGATATCTTAGTGAGATATCTGATGTAATAACTGGAAGATTCCCTGTAGTGGTTTCAGGAAGGATTGGGTTTTGGAAACATTTGTTAGAGTAAACTCCAGAAGATTTTTTAGAAGAATTTCGTGAGGAAACATGTTTAAACTCTCTGAAGAATTTATGGATGAATTTTTATAAGTATTTCTGAACAAAAAAACAAAATCTGCAAACTACTCGAAAGGAACTTCTGGAAGGATTCTTAGTGGAATCGTTGGAGGAATTCCTACAAGATTTTGCCGAATAATCGCTCGAGAAGTGTTGCAGAACCAAATCTTGGATGAAATTCTGAACTGACCTCTTGGACGAATTCCCAGTATAACTTGTGTTGGAACCCGGTGTGGAACCGTTTTATGAATTTCTTATATCTAAAATAATTTATGAAAAAAAAAAAATATTTGGAGCAACACTTGGAAAATTCTTGCAGTTATTCTTACAGAAAACTTTGGAGGAATTTATGAAAGAATTCTGAAAAGGATTATATTTGGATTTTTGAAAGAATCTATGTGTGAGCTGCTGAATAAAGTGTATGTGGAGGAATTTCTGGAGGATTTTTTAGTAGAATCTTTGCAGGAACTTCTGGTGACTTCTTGGTGGATCTTTGGAGGAAGACCTTGAAGAATTTCTGAAAAAAAAAACTCCGGGAAGAATCCAAAGGGTTTCAATAACCGCCCATAGCTATTCTAGTAGAATTAATAAATACCGATGTTGATATTATATTCGATGGATAGCTTGTTGCATGGAAAGATCATATTCATCTAAAATAAAATCAGGAATTCTTATGCAGATTCCTTCGAGAATTTCTGAAGAAATCTAAAGAATGTTTTGGTCAAATTTGGATGGAACTACTGTATGATTTCTTGGTGGAATCATTAGAAGAACTCCTGAAGAAATTTCTGGATCGATCTCTGGATTAATTTCTAAATAGATCTCTAGAAAGAGGGATTTTTGGGAAACATACTTGTTCACAGCTAGGAATATCATTTGCAAATAAATAGTATACTGTTCCCAGCCATCAACCGTTGTAGAAGATTACGATACCGTAAACCGGGGTTAACTAGACTTCCGAATCGAAATTAATCAGAAGTTTTTCAATTAGATAAAGCATACTTGTCGGGGCCCGTGGCGCAGTGGTCCACACGTTCGCTTCATAAGCGGGTGGTCATGGGTTCGATCCCAGCCCAGGCACTTGCAATTTTTCGTCAGTTGCTCTTTCCCCCGAGAGCGACTGACATCTGACCCTCTTCGGAGCATATAGCTCTAACGGACCCGGAATTTGGATATCGGCGAACCGCAACTCATAATGGACGACTCCCAATTGGACTGGTAAAAGGAACATCAGCCACACATCAGCATCATCGTACTCATCATTCTACCGTAGACAGGGTAGAAAAGTTGAAGCACCACAAGGCACCAGTTCGATATAGTTGAATTAGAATAGAATACATGTAGGCGCTGTACAAAGTGTAAGTACAGCGTCCAGTTGGTATCTCTCACGTAGTGCCCTAGTGGACAAAAGAGCTGTAAATTAGGTTAAGTGATTAAGAATAAAAATAAAGCATACTTGAAATAGTTTCCCTACATGTATCGATTAGTATCTGATTCTTATTCCTACACCAGGATACATAAAAGGAAACTGTTTAAAGTATTCTTGAACTAACTGAAAAAAGTCTGATCAACTTCGACCCGGAGATCAATTTGACCCCGGCTGGCGGTACCATTGCTAAAAAAGGCAAGATTACTCTTCAGCTCTTTAAAGTATTCATTACTAGTGCTAAATTCCTACTTGTATAGATAATAAATATCAGTTAAACTTAAACTGGAAAGCAAAACATCATCCTAATGACGTTCAAATTGAAAGATGCAATCCGAAGATGCCTCACTGATTGCATGCAATTAACGCTTCTACTATCTCAGAAACCAGTCCAACGCCAGCGCTTGGAGAACTTCACAGTCAAACCGTCACGAATGGTTTCTGGCATCAACACGGAGTCTAAGTTATAATTTCTGTTGCGCAATCATCCTGCAAAAGCTGTCTTACAGCATAAAAAATAAAATAAACCTTTCTTCTAGCTCGACGAGCTGATGGCAACTCCATCCAGCGCAGCTCGACAATGACGTTGGTTGGCGTCATCGCAACCATCATGAGAAAAAAGAAAGGTGAAATGAAATCATCCGGCACGGCATGGCACGGCACGGCGCGGCCGTGGTGGCCTACAGATGATGATGTGAAATTATATTGCAGCACGCTCCCTACGGGCTGTGTTTCGGGGACCTTCTGGAGTGCCGCGAACGGTAAGACAACGAGCCGAGTCTCTCGACAAACAGACTCTTTTGGTTGATTCGCCGAAGGTGTGAACATCAGTTTTTTACTTCTGTGGTGCCAAGACAGCTGCTTGCCGCGCCTGGTTGTTGGGTAATAATTTCTCTGGCTGTTACGGTTGTTGAACTCTTTGGGTCTTTGGGTTGGGGAAATTGATTCGGAGTTACTTTCATTGGTTTGTGATAGAATTAGGCATACGGTACGGGCCCTTACCGAGTCACGCGGATCAATCCGTGTAGAAATCCACCGAACTGAATCACATTTAATTCACTTTCACCGAGTAGTAAGGTGCAAACCTGTTCGGTGTCGTATGAGTAATTCAGCGTCACAATTTTCACTTAAACCTACGGTGATTAAAACTGTTTAAAGTGCATCAACTGGTTTCAACGTTCCCTATAGATTGCAACTTTTTGTAATAAGGTAGGCATAATACTAGTCATATGATTCAACACAAATTTATCCAAAAAGTACAAGAAAAGCAAAACGTCAAATATTTTTGAATATCCCTACTCTTTTATAATTAGGCTGGAAGCCTATTTTGAATACCAATTTTTGTAAGACGAAAACATTTTGAGTCTTTATGACTTATGTTCAAATATTTTAATTTTTATTTTCTTTTCATAATAAGTTTTATTTACAACTTTAGAGAAAATAATTATTCTTCTATATTTGAGATTTCTAATCGATCACGCATGCAAAAAGCGCTTGAATCGATAAAAAATGAAGGGGGGCGTTTTGCCCCGGTGGTGCGCATTATACCCTTTATTTACCCTAAGTTTCGTTTTCGCACGAGACAGTAGCGAACGCGATCGATTATGCTGCGATACTCACCCCATACAGGAGCGATGCGTGCACACCAAAGAACAACACAATACTCAATGTAAATACGTTATTTAAATACCAAAAACTTAATTGAGATTTGCATAACAGTCCTATATATCAGCCAAAAATATAAATGTTTTGATGTTTTGATCGCCCATGAAAAAAACATATTCTTCTTTATGGCATTTCGTTCCCACTGGAACTTGGCTTGCCTCTCTTAATGTTCTTTGAGGATTTCCACAGTTATTAATTGAAGGGCTTTCTTTGCCTGCCATTGCTTGAATTTGCACTCTTAGAAAAAAATCATGTAAATTTAAATTCAGCTGGATGCACATAAAAGGAGCGGTCCGTTTCACTCAAATTAACATCTTCTAGCACGAATAAAGTCGAGCTAGCAAACGCTAGAACCGATTCGACAGATAAAACATGTAAAAGTGAAATACATTGTAAAATTCTCACCTGGATTCGAACACTGGTCTTCTAGTTGAGAGGTAACCACTTTACCTCTCGACTGTATCACCGAGTTGGAAGATGGACGATAGATTTGAAACTGTTTTACGTACCTGGTCAGATAGGTTTGTTAAAATTTTGTGCAACAAACTCGAGCCTACACCGTTGATGTTAAATTGAGTCAAATGTGCCATTCAGTCATAGAATGTTGACATACGGTTTTTGTACGTCACGTGTAAATTGCTCATTTTTTTAAAGTGTAGATTTTAATAAAAAATTATAAAATTGTAATACTTTTCGACAATTTTTAATTTTTACTGATATTTATTTCTCTTAAACATGTGTGAAAATATACACATTTTCACGAATTCTTCCAAATTTCAGTATCAATTTATAAAGTTTTCTTTAAATTCATGGAAAATGTCTTCAATTTCGAACATTTTATGCTATCTGGAGAAATCTATATCACAAATCTGTTTTTTTTTTTGTACTCTGTATCTTGTCTGTATAGAAGGTCAAAAATTTGTATAATACAGAAAAATCTGAATATCTGGCATCTCTTCTGATGCCGTTGCTTTCCTAGCTCAACGGTGCTCTGACATACTGAGTAAGCTCGATGATCTTGCCGATAGCTCCTCGGCGGCAGGTCTTACCATCAACTTCAATAAGACTGAATGGCTGTATGTAAGCACGATCAACCCTTCCTGCTTTACGGTAGATGGGCAAGCAGTGGAATATGTTGAAATAGGGTATTGGTTCCCTTCTTAAGCATGTGGCTCCCATTTTCATCCTACGAAAAACAAAGGATTGAAGCGCAGTTTGTTTTGTTTCTTATTTTTGTATTTTTTGTTACAAGTGAGCACACATGAAAAGAAAAACCGTTACAGAAACCGAAAATGAAAGATAACGAACTGATTCAACGGCAATGACTTTTAGCGCGAAACAACGGACAAGATTTGGAACTTGGAATGTATTAACCCTAGCCCAGCAGGGTAAACTGGCACAACTAGCCAATGAGGCATGCCGTATGAAGCTTGAGATCCTAGGACTGAGCGAAGTCCTCTGGCAGAGCTTTGGAGAACACAGATTGGCGTCGCCAATCCTCGCCACCGTGGAGTTGGTTTCCCACTCAGTGCTCACGCTCACGCTGCGCTCATGAAGTGGTAACATATTAATGAGAAGATAATTGTAGCCAGATTCAGAATACGGGTTCGAAATCTTACTATGATCCAATGTGACGCGCTAACCGACGTCGCCGAATTGCAAGACAAAGAGAACTTTTACAGTCAACTGAATGATGTCGTGGTTCAGACTCCAAAACCGATATCATCTCCTAAACGGCGAGATCCGACTGCGCATTGCGAGGATCCATCGACAGGAGGAGAAAACCGGGCGCCGGTTCAACACACGTCGACTGGATGACACTGCGGTGAAAAAGTCCTTCGTCGAGGATCTGGATAACAGTGCTGCGGATATTCCGTGGAAGCGTAGAATATCAATGGATCGCCATCAAGGATGCCTTCATCACCATCGGCAAGAATAATTTGGGTGAGCTACGCACCACGAGAAAGCAATGGATCACAGATGACACCTGGAAGAAGATAGAGGAACGTAGGAAAGCCATAAAGCCGCGATAGAGCGAGCGAAAACACGAGGAGCCAAACCTGTAGCCCGTTAGCGCTATTCGGCTCTCGAGAAGGAAATGAAGCGCTCATGTAGGCGGGCCCAAAAAACATAGGCGAACTCCCTAGTCGACGAAGGCGAGAATTCGTCTCCTCTACGATGTCTCACGTTGCCTAAGTGGGATTAAGATTAATGCTACGATGATGCCCGTGAAAGACACAAATGGCGGCCGCTGCGCATTGATCGGGCTCCATGCAAAGGAGCGGCCAAAACTCCCAAAAAAAACAAATTTGATGTTTTTAAGCTTTATTTCACCTTATTCCAAAGTTAATGTATTGTACTTTTATGAGCTTTGATTAAAAGTATATCAGCTTTTGAATTTCAATGACATTTTCACTGCCAAAGTGACCTAATTCATAAAACTGATAAATGAATAATTCGAAAAAAAAGTGAAATATTAATATTTTGAGTTTATGTTTTATGTTATCCAGAATATAAAAGCTTGGTGTAGGATAGTTTAAATGCAAGTATGGCACAAAATAATATGTCACAAAACTTTTCAAATTCTCATATATTGTACCCAAGGAATTTTGGTAAATTTGTAGTTAAAAAATGGTTCGTGTCGTCACGTGTCGCAGCAATTTCGAATCGTACATCTTAAACATCATGCTTAAGACTGCATAAAAACGTTTAAATATTTTGCAGAAATTTGCAAGTTTTCAAATTAGAGCTTTTCAAAAAAGTCATGTTTTTTCATACATTTTATGTTATTTTCCCATTTTTGACTGAATTAAAATTAATCTTCTCACAATTTTTACATGTTTTGAACAAACATGATACAATTTGATGAAAAGTTAATCATTTAATTGAATTTCTAGCAAAAAATGCTTCAAATATGGGGTTTATTGACTTATACAGTTTTTGATATTATTGAAGTTACGCAATTTTTGAATACCCCTTTTGAAACACTAAAAATACTGTATTACATATCCAGTGGCGTAGCCAGAAATTTGCTCTGGGAGGAGTTTTCGAAGATATTTTTTTTTTATTTGACACTCACATTTGAACAATGAGTGTGTCGAATACATCAAATTTGAGTCATACTTTGCAAATAGCGGCGCAGCCGAAAATTTTCTTCGGCAAAAAGAGTTTTATACTGAAAATTTATTCGAAAAAAAAAATTGGCTCTGGAGGGGGGGGGGGGGGGGGTTAACCCTGAACTCCCCCCGTGGCTACACCACTGAATATATCTAGACAACCTATAACTTCGATTAAACACTTGAACAGAGTTTTGACCAAACTTATGTTTTTTCGACCATTGTGCGCTGATGGAACCAACCTGGACACTGGTCAAGGCGATGCCAGGAAATCACCCAGGATGGAGATCTTTCAATTCGGGGCCATCCACTCCACTCCACCACTATGGGTAGGGGGTCAGCCAAAAGACCACGAAAAGCAATGGTGGGGGAAGGGAGGGGAGGGGTCGGGTCCAAAATACAGAAAAAAAATGACCACGTGGTTTATGGACAGTCCCTTTGGCCATCTGCACCACCATTGGTGCTCAGTACTGAACGTAAGTAGTAAAGGGCCGAAGCATTTCCCAGAGAAATTACGGAATAAATTTCAAATAGGGTAAATCGCCTATTGTTGCGCACCTCTTAAGAAACACATGAAGTGTGCAACAATAGGCGAGTTTTTAGCCTGCAACAATTATCCTACCCAAAACGATTTTCTAAGGATTCTTCGAAGGAATATCCAAAGATCTGGAAGAACGAATTTGTCGCAGTAACCCCCTTACTATTTCCGACTGTTTGGAAACATTCTCAATTCGAATAATTTTGAATATTTCAAATTGCCATTAGAACAAACAGTTAAATAAAAAGTCGGTAGTATCGTCAAAGCATTTTTCAAAAAAAATCACAATCTCCCCAAAAGCTTTAAAAAACTCAATCGAGTTCATCCAGATAATGTAAAAATCTTGTTATTTTTTTTATGATAAGATTGGTGGTATTGAAGAAAAGAGTTCAGAATAATGTTTGCATACAGAAAATATGGAAAAAGTTTCCAGCCTTCGAGTAGATCTTAAGTGGTTCACCGCAGCGTAAAAAACTGGAATGTGTTACAAAAAAGTTCATATTTAATTACTTATATAACGATCTCAAATGTCATGGCACATAACGTTAACATTGTTTTCTCTTTTTCATTTATTCCAGGTAACAACCAACATGGTCTGATAAAAAAAGTGTATAACCTCCAAATATGTGCTGGGACAGTAAGTCTAAAATATTTTCATATATACATACATCCAATAATGCTTGTTTGATACATTGGTATATGACATAACAGCTACAGGATCATTATGTAATCAGGCAGAAGTAAAGAAAGAAAAAGTCTCGAAGGAAGCATTGTGTGAATTGCGGATACACGGCTCCTGGGCGGAAAGTTTGAGAAAAATATTAATGGGATTGAAGACAGAAATCTATGGAAAATTTCCTCTGAATCCATAAGATAAGTGAGCAGTGGCAGGTATTTTGGGCACTTTTTCGCTTTAACTCAGTCAATTCTGAACCAGTTAACTTGCAATTTTGTACACGGCTAGATACTGTTAGTACTTCACCGTGTTCCAAAAAATGCGTCAATGGTTAAAAATTTACTGAGTTATAGCGGAAAACTGCCCAAAATAGAAATCTTTTCGAGATGGTTCCACTTCCCTATTCCTATTTTTTATATTGATTTTTACAACATGATTGAGTTATTCCCAAATCTTAAGAAGCCATTCAAAGTGGTAAAAGAGGTTTATTTTCATTCAAAAATTTGGAAGACCGAAAACCTCTCTCTTTGATTTCTTTCAGAAACCTTTCTCTTAGAGAAACATTAAGGTACCTACTATTATTATTATTATTATTGTTTTTTTTTTAAACGGAAAGAGTGCAGAACTGGTTATTTTTAAGATTGAAGGAGCTTTTCCAGCTTAACGCACGAAGCGCGTAGACGCGATCTTTTTCATTTCATGATTCTGATTTTGTTCAAGAGACTGAAATGCATGAGCTTATACAGGGGGTGGCCAAAATGTTTGGGATATGCACCTTTTTTCTCTCAAAAAAGTTCAACAAGCTGTAACTTTTCATAGAGTGCATCAAAAAATCTCGAATTTTGACAGTTTGTCAACCTATTATATGTGCATCATTGGTACAAATTTGAAGCTAGAACCGTTCTAGTAACTAGTACACTATGTCTTAGACAACTAATTTTTGAACAGCCATATCTCGGAAGCCAGTAAACCGAATTGAATGAAATTTTGAACGTTTTTCTACAATATATTAATGCTTCACAAGTTATTAAAACATAGGTACTTTTTGAAAGTTGAAAAAAGTTATCGTGGAATGACTCTTTCAAGATCTTTCTCTGAAAATGTATTTTTTTTAATCAATTTCATAAAATTTTAGATTTGATATCCAAAGATTTTATGCTTTTGTTTTCAAGATATTTCTGACATTACAGCCTATTTGGATTAAAGGAATAACATATTTAGTAGTTTTTGTGTGGTATAGTAATTTTTACTTTTTTCCTCTCTATGGGTGAAAATGTAAAACCGGTATAACTTCATCCGTCGTGAGAGAATATTTCTCTTTATAACGTCGTATCGAGTATCAATATATTGTTGATAAACGTTCAAAACTTCATTTGATTCGGTTCACTGGCTTCTGAGATATGACTGTCAAAAATTTGTTGTCTAGAAAATGGTGTTTTACGAAAACAGTTCTAACTGCGTGAAAAATCAACCGAGTTCAAATTTGTACCAATAATGCACATATAAAAGGTTGACAAACATTCAACATTTGAGATTTTTTGATGCACTCTATGAAAAGTTGCAGCTTGTTAAACTTTTTTGATAGAGAAAAAAAAAGTTGCCTATCACAAACATTTTGGCCACCCCTTGTATCTGAAAATGTTTTACATGTTATTTGTTTTGCAATATTCTTCACCTAACTTTTGAAAAGAGCGTATGAAAAAAACTAAAAATCTCCTCCAAAAAATTATAACTCAAAAACAGTTTATTGGATTGAAATGATGTCTTCGAAGGTGTATGATAAAATTTGAATATCCTTTAAAAAAATACACTGAGAGTAATATTCTTTTTTTTTTTAATTTTTTGCCTTTCTCGTTCACCTAAGTGAACTGAAAGGCTATATGTTCACTCAAAAAAATAATTTTCGTTAGAAGGCTCGGAGGGTCAAGTCACATATACCAATCAACTCAGTTCGACGAATTGAGATGATGTCTGTATGTGTGTATGTATGTGTGTCTGTGAACAAAATAAGTTCACTCACTTTTTAGGCACTTTCCATTGGCCGATTTTTCGGATTATAGCTCGAATCTAACCGGAATTTTATCGCATTGTTTGCTATTGAAAATGGTTCGGATCGGTCAAGGCGTTCCGGAGTTATGGCCGATTTAGTGATCCGGGCCAGCATTTTTCACCCGAGCGACAGGTGTAATTTGGTTAGCAGGTGACGACCGCGACGACGGCCGCCGCAGCACACTGCACACCAAGAGAACGAGAGTAGGAGAGAATGTGAGAGCAAACGACGACGACGAAAGAGCGGCGCTAACGTGCTAGACGGCGGTTAGGTGCATTGAACCACGGGGGTGAATCTTCATCACGAAAAGTGCTGCTCGTTTGATACCTGAACACTAGCGAACCTGGTGGTAGAAATCAAGCTTTACTCCACAGGGAGCATAGGGAGGCGGCGTAGCACGCTTTGATGAATTTTCATTTCTCCATGTAAGTTCATTCCAATCTAGTTCTCCAAGTGACAATTCCGCGTCTTCCATCTCGAAACTTAAAATTTGTTCGAAGATACATATCTGTTCTGTGATTGAACGGAAGCTCCATCCCGAAATCGACTGATTTGTCCGATTATCCAGCCCAAATTGTCAAAATCGTGTTTTGGAATGACGAATCAGTACGGCAATCGTCCTAAAATCGAATCACGATCATCTCATTCGTGTGTGAGTCGACGCACGCTGCGTGAATGAACATTGGTTGCAAAGCGAAGGTAACACCGCAGACAGACGTTCAAGTTTGACTCAGCAGCTTGTGTAAAAAACATGGCCGCCACAAATTACCAAGTGGCAATCAGCGAACAGATGGCGTTAGCGAGGTTCCTACTCAATCGCTGCCTCACATGTGCGTTGCGACCAACAACTGTCACCACGGTCGTCTTCCAGCCGGATGGCGGGAAAAGATCGCACGTGTTGCACGCTAATAATGTTTCCACATAATTTGTGCAGAGTAAATGACTTTTATTTAATGTCTAAATTTTTTTGCACAAATTAGCGCAGGACTCTTGTAAACTATTTTACACATTATAACTTTTATATTACATAGATTTGCTTGAATAGAGCTGCATTTGGATGAACTTCACTCGCATTGGAAAATCTTTGTGAATGTGACGTAAATGTAGGAATGATTTTGACAGTGTTTGTTTTGATTTTATTTCTCGGTGGGTGGTGAATTGGGTGGTAAGTAAGCGGCTGGAAGCACGTGGTTTCTCAAACTGTCAACTGCACTGTGGCAATCGGTAGCCTAGGTGTCGCTAGTGAAAATTTATATAGAAAATTTGAATAAATTTGTTCGAGCTAGAACGTCTGTCTGCGGTAACACAGTTGCGTCAAATACAGCCATCGATAGCGTAACCAGTTCCTTGATCATTACACTCACGAAGTTGACGTTTCAAATGTGAAATTGGATTGAATGAATTTACATAAGTTTTCCGGTAGAATTGAAGTATTTTTTTGTAATTACGTTGTAAAAAGATCCACTGTTTAATAGCCTGAAGTGTGCTGAAATGGCTTACTTTTCACCACTAATGCAGCACACACTTTTTACAAACTTCTGGGTTCCACAAACTTCCAAAGATTCAAAAGCTGCTTCTGCACCCACTGACCATCTCGAAGCCGAATCTAGACGTCCCAAATCGGACTGCAGATCGGGTGAAAAGCAGCAGCTGAAGCTACTTTTGCGACTGCCGTTGCTTGTGCACAACTGATTAACAACGGGAGCTCGATCATAGGCAACATCATAGCCTACCTGATCGAAAAAAAAACTACGCTGGCAGACATGGATGGTCACACGTGGTTTCTCGTGATGCATGATTTTGTAGCGAAGAAAGATTATACTGAATGTGTGTTTTTCGTAAATTACAAAAAATGTTTCGCTTCCAAACAAGCTTCCAAATCATTATGAATTTGAAATATTTATTCAGTATAATTGAGCTAGTATTTGCTATTATGGTATAATTTGGCCTATACTCGAAAAGGTGAAATTCTTGCGCTCAGTATCATACGGGCGTATCTACAATGATCGATTTCTCTTCATCGATTTTCTCTTGAATAATAACTTGACCGGCAAATCATGTTCGGTTGTTTTTCTTTTGGATGCTAGTCCTAGTTCTCCTTCACCGAAACACCAAGAGATCATCAGAATATTGGTCGTATTTCCCGGGATAATCCGAAGAGAAAATCGATGAAGAGAAATGATCATTGTAGTTACGCCTGAATGATACTAAACGCGAGAATTAATAATTCGGTTAGTCTTCGTGCTATCGGTGACCACCACATAGTTCCCTCGAAAATGAGGAAACAACTGAATGCAGAGAACATATTGCCACCATCACATTCATGCATGAATCGTTAGTGATGGATGACAACTACACGATTCGATTTTGCATACTTTCGACGACTGCAGTAAAACCCACTTGAAATTAAAAACCATACACATATGAATCACCTTAACTTTGTACCACAGACAAACAGACGTAACACTTCGAACATTTTTCGATTCAAATCATAGTCACGGAAACATATTCGCCCAATGCTAAAAAGACTAAGTTTGGCCGACCACCAACTAGATGGCGGTAGTGAGCAAACGTCAAACCCGAACAAAAACTATGCGAGCGCCACGGTTGGGTAGTTGGCCAACTATCAAATTTTGAGAAAGGCTGTTAAATCGGTGTACTATGAGAATTATCAGAGTGTTACGTCTGTTTGTCTGTGTTTGTACACTATTTATGAATCACCATATTGATCAAATGAGTGATCCATAAACTGTGGTCATTTTCGCCGATTCATGTATTGTGGGGTCACTTAGGGGGTCACTGTACAATTTATAATACGATACAGTGCGAAATAATAATCGACACGCCTCATTCATGTTCTTTTACACGTTAATGTATCGTTTAAAACAGCAAGCTATATTAACGTGTAATTCTTTCGAGTCAGGTGTTGAATAATTTAGGTTCTAAACCACTGACTGTCTTTTGCACATGATTTGATCGTGACAGTGTGTTTATGTATCGATAATGGAAATGGTTCGCCTATAACTTAATGTACATCATCGAACTCGCCCGCGTTGAGTATGTGTTAGCTTGCTTCATTTTTGGTGAACAGGAACCAGCAGCAGGGTTCCCGGTACTGATATTTTAAGAAATTTGACATTTATGATACCAAAATAACGTGTTTTACACATGATATCGAAAAGTATGTCTATGACTGGATTGATACGTTAAATACTTGGATAACGTAGTGAAAATTCATGTTTGAAACATGTGGCTCGAACGTGTAGAATATTTTCAGTGTAGTTGCCGGTATCCTAAAGTTCAATGTGTTTTCTTCCAATTATTGAAAACGTTAAATCAAATAACATTGTAGAAGCTATGCTATATTTTTTTAAAATTATTGATCAAATATGTGTTTTTCAGTTTTTCGGGGTAAGTCACGCCGCCCGTTACAGGAAAAATGCGCCACGAAATGTAACACGCCAAGAAATAACGTGGTTTGAGTGTTGCATGCATCACGGCGTTTACTCGACGTTAGTGCTGCAGCTAATAACGCAATAAATGCACATTTGAAAGTTTCTGATTTTCGTCTCTGTGTTACTGTAGTCATAATTCAAACACCAACGACTGTTTTGGAGTTACGGCGAAGGTCGGCGCATTTTGCCCCAAAAGTACTCGCGATTTTGGACTACAAAATACGAATTTTTACACTTAAAACGGCCCTTCTTGCACAAATCATAAATTTTGCGAGTAAGCAAAGAGATTTTCACATCAAGTTTTACAACTTTGCTACATTTCGATCTGTAAATCTGCGGACAAACTTTTCGCATTCTTACATCAGAAATGACTGAAATCGGTTTTCAATTTTAATATTTTATTAGGGTAAAAAATATAATTTGGACATGTATGTAATTTGGACATGCACGGCGATGTATGTCTTGTTTCGGAGCTAATAAAAGTAGATACTTTTCAATATCGATTATTGGAGCAAACAGACCCTATTCTGATGACTTACGTTGAAAATACGCTTAACAATTAAGAATTTACTTCAAAATTATCGAAAATGTAAATTATTTCACTAAAACCCCTCAAATGCACAGGTATGCAAGACGACACACACTTCACAGTCACATACAATATTCACCTCAAAATCGTTGAATTAATAATTGTAAGAAATTTAAAAGCCGTAGTGCAATGAAAAATGTTCAATAGAGAAGTATTAGGCAGCCAAGCTCTTAACATTCATCTAGAACACTTTAAATAGATGATGTCCAAAATACCTTACAAGTTTTCTACTGTAAATATATTTTGGTCATCTGATGAACTACATGGGGATGCTGTGCGATTGCATACTTGGAGGCGTATTATGTGGGTCTGACGATATTTCCTGGATTTTAATAAAAACTGTAATAGTTATCAAAATCGATGCCTGTTAAGCGAAAAAATGTGATTATTTGCAAGAAAATATTTGTTAATTTATGCTACTTCCATGATCTAGCAGTATTCATAGCTAAACATTGAGATAATTGCCCTGTCCAAATTATATATACCTGAGGGTGTCCAAAACATATATTCGGTGTCCAAAATGCAATTCTAACAGGCGATTGGAAATTGTGATTTTCTCAGCTTTAAATGCTTTCGTTAAGGTTTTTGTTACCAGGAACGCAAAGTTCGGTCATATTATAAGCGTATTAGTAATTTTGCAAAATATTCAATTGGTTTCTAAGGAATTTAAGGGACAATGTTTGCAACGTTGTCCTCAGCCTGTCCAAAATACATGAATTACCCTAGTTGGTAAAATTCCAAGTTTTATTGGTTGAGAAAATAGAAAATTAAAAATGCTATCGATTAGTGTAAACATGTCATATGAAAAATTATGTTATCAGGGAGATATTAAGGTGGGTCGTTGTACCTCGGTAGCGCGTATTAAACTGATTTTAAGCTCTTAACCTTCCTTTTGCATCATGTTGGAAACAGGTCGCTGGCGTCGTGTACACGGAAAATCCAACCTACCTAATATCTGGGTCGACTTTACTCAAAATTGAGTATATCGAATAAACTCGTTACCCAAAATTAGGTTGTTTTCCCTCTCTGGCTCACCGATGTTGTCAAAAACAAATAGAGATGCATCTACCCAAAGGAGGTCCTTGACCCCAATAAGCAATTTTGGGTAAATGTCGATTTACTCAAAATTGAGTTGAATGAGGGGGTTCTTAGGTTGAATTTACCTACTCTTGAGTTTATTTTTTAGCTGGTGGTAAAGGCAATCTACCTAGCGTGAGTTCAATCGATTTACTCAAATTTTGGCTTATTGGGCCGAACTATGAAATTGCGTCAAAAGAACTCAATTTTGGGTAGTTTGGCTGTTCCGTGTACGGTTCGGGTCAAAAATGACCCTAATCCCAAGGGGTGGTAAAACAGGTAAGGCCGTTACAAAAATATTCTTAAGAAACCACATTGTTTAAGCTGCACATCACTCACGTAGTGATGAAAAAATTACATTCAATGCAGCAAATTAGCCGCCGCCGTTTAGCTATTTCACCGAGTTTGATGGTACACTCTTAAATCGCGTTCTAGAAATCGCTAGAATATAACCGACAGACAATTCATATAGGATGTGTGTTCCATCATTAGTAATCTTACGCTCCCACATTCATCCTATTCGAAAATAAGCGAGTAGGGTAGTGGAGGTATTTTGGCCCGGGGCATGTATTTTGGCCCACCCTGGGTTTTTATTACATTTATCATATAATCTCTACCAAATCTTGGCAAATGATTATTGGAACTTCTAATAATCATTTGCCAAGATTTGGTAGAGATAATTATGATATAAGTGTAATAAAAACCCAGGGTGGGATAAAATACATGCCCCGGGCCTAATTACCTCCACTACCCTATCTTCTGGAACAGGTTCGTTGACATTTTCCGGTGCTAAACAGGGTGTACATGATGAGTGTGATAATTGTTGGAAAACGACGATATAAACAGGAAAAATTACGTTCGGAAATGCCAAAAATTACGTCAGAAGATATTACAAATTTATCTGCTGTGTATACAGTTTCTTACCGATTTTGGCAACACGAGGTGAATTTTATGTTGCCAAATTGGGGTGTTGCCAAAATCGGTAAAAAAAATTGTGGATTATTTTCAACTTTTATGCGTCAATATGGCTTATATTATAAATATACACTATTCACAAGCTATAAAACGATCCCTGTAGGTTACGTTCATAAATTACGTCATGATTTGTAAAATTGTCGATTTTGGAAAATTTAATGAATTTTGAATTTTTAAAGAAAAGTAAAGCTAAAATAACACTACATTTACAAAAACAAACGATTTTTCGGTAAAATTTTTTGGTCAAAATTTTGTGTTGCCAAAATCGGTAAAAAATTGTTGCCAAAATCGGTAAGAAATTGTTGCCAAAAACGGGTGTTGCTAAAATCGGGAAGGAAATGTTGCCAAAAACGGGTGTTGCCAAAATCGGGTGTTGCCAAAATCGGGAGTAGACAAAAACGAGTGTTGCCAAAATCGGTGAGAAACTGTATTTTGTATGGAAAATATGTCAAAATTTAAAAAATGATTACTTGAATATTTATAAATATATATGATGCCTCAATATTAAATACGGTGATTGTTTTCTAGAATTTATTCTCTGAAACCAAGTAAAATGGTTCTCCTTGGATAGTTGGGGAAGATATTCGGAATTATAAAAATCGACAATTGAAATTTCGATCATGCTCATATAAAATATATCCATATTGAATGGACTTAATTTATCACTTGTGTTTTGTTGAAAGGATACTTTATGGCACGAGAAAGGCACCATCACCGCTAGGTGGATTAATTAGGGTTTTTTTGTGTATTTTAACTTAAATGCTAATTCTACACTCAGGGGAGTAATATTCATCGCGGGTCTATGTTAGATGTAATTTAATTTCAGTTCCAAAAAACTTTACTCTTTGTTTTTATTTTGTTATTGGTCAAGTAGCCCTGGATATTCAAATGCTTCTAACTACTATATTTGGAATTTTTATTTTTCATCGTTTTTTTCATGTTTTTCCTAATTTTCATTTGTATATTTTTTCCCTTCATAAAACATTTGACCTTGTGTTCGTACCAATACGTACAAGTACCCTACACAACATTCACACTTCTATACATATCATACAGTAAATAATATCAGTTAACTCTTGTGATATCGCCGTGGTAGGATGGCTGCATAATCTCCTAAGTTTTAATTTCACATAAAATCACAACGTAACTAAATGAGTCAATCCGTGCGCGATCACCTTGTTAAATGTTTTTCGAGACGGTCTCAAATATCTGAGAAATAAATGATATTTTTTTTAATGAAAAATTGAAAACAGATGATAAATCTCAAATAACACATTTTCTTTTTTTTTATTAATTTTATAAATTATCCGCAACTTGAGTATAGTTGAATGTAATAAACAATCTAGAATTAATTTTTGACATGAAATTTCTAAGAAATTGTTAGCTTTTACTGGGATGAAAAATAAAAATTCGAGAAATAATAGTTGAAAGCATATGACCACCCTTGGCTACTTATAATATTTTGAAGCTAGAAGAAATCTTTCTACAATTTTTTTTTTCTTTTCATTTTATTTACGGCACTTTACACCGAAGTGCATTCGTGCCACAAAAAAAATCGAAGGGTAAGGTTCTAGGAAAGTTAAAATTATATTACATCCAATTTAGATCTACAATGAATATAACTGACAGTGTATTTTTTTCTGAAAGTCCATTCTTAAACATTTTCAAAGCTACCATTTTTATCCAACAAACTGTTTTCGAGGTATAATTTGAAGCAAAAAATTATGTATATTTCATGCGCCCTTCATACAAAATTAGGTGAGGAAAAATGGTGTGTGTTGATACGAAATTTAGCGTATGAATAAAATCTCATTCAAATCGAAAAATGTTAAGTCAAAAATGGCAGTTTTTTTTCGCGTTTTGGGTTGGAAATGCTTGAAGGTAAATTGAATACTTTAGGAACTAAGACAGCAGGAAAGATTCTGGAGAAATTTATGAAAAGAATTCAACATTATTCAGGACAATCTCTGTGATAAACTTTTTCGAAGCATTCCTGAATTACTTCCCAGAGACTGTTTCAGAAATGTTAGTAAAGTTTCATTGAGATTTTATTCCTAGGTATTTCTAACAGTGATTCTCCATATTTTACCAGATGAATGCAATTCCAAAGATTTACTTGAAACTCCAATTGAGTTCTCAGAGATTTATCAGACATTTGGAGGAAACATTCCTTAAGAAGTCAATCAGATTGTTCTTACCAGTTTTTTTTTTTTTTTTGAGAACTCATACTCACATGTTTCAGAAATTTATCAACATATTAATTTATATATTTATTTATTTATTTATATCACCGTCTTCGACATACATCGTACAGACTGAACTTATATACTAAAACAATTAACTTATCTTAAGATCTAAACAATTCTTCTAAGTCGGGCTTTAAAAACAGATTTTGACATATTAAAATCGAACACATCACAAACATCATTAAACAAGCGAATGCAAGGGTCAAGTGGATTATTGTAACCGTAGTTTGTTCGGTGATAGGGGACAGCCAAAAGAGAAGAATGCCGGAACCGACGAGGTGGAATGTTGAGCGGAATCTGCTCAAGAAGCGAGGAGCAGTCAATTGCTCCCGTGATTATGTCGAAGACAAATAAACGTTGCGTGTTCTCACGCCTGGACGATAGTGTTTCCAAACCTATCAGTTTGCATCTTTCCGAATAAGGAGGGAGATTAATTGGATCGTTCCACGGAAGTAGCCGCAGTGCAAAACGGAGAAACTTCTTCTGCACGCGCTCTACGCTAGTGATATGGAGCACATAGTGTGGAGACCAAACCTGTGATGCGTACTCTAGTATGTTCCGCACTAACGAACAGTACAGTGTTTTAAGGACATACACGTCGGTGAATTCTGAAGCATGCCGACGTATAAAACCTAACACAGAATACGCTTTTGCTGTTACAATTCCTACATGTTCATTGAAGCTGAGCTTTTCATCCACGACGACTCCAAGGTCGCAGATTGACGTTACACGTTCCAATTGTTCTCCATCCATATTGTAACGGTAGTGACGGGGATTGTGGGAGCGAGTAAACGATATGATTTTACATTTTTTGTTATTTACACGCATGCCGTTATCACTGCACCAAACTAACACTGTGTTGGTGTCCTCTTGGAGGTCGGCAGAGTCGAGGGGTGAACACACCACACGAAAGAATTGAAGGTTGTCAGCAAACGAAAGTTTAATAATTAATTTCTCAATACATTTCTCAATACATACATTGCAAGAGCTTTACAGCCCAATCATGTTGGACACGACCGATCGATAATTTGAAAAGCTCCGTTCTACAGTCTAAATAGCTTCCTCACGTCAAATATGTATTTTACTTTTACTTTTCCCAATTTCACCTGATGCTCAGAAACCTTTGAAAATTTAAAGAAAATACTTTCTTTTTCGGATGTGCAAACTTCAGTTATCAGTTCACCCACTTTATTTTCCCCCTATGAACCAATCAATTTTCCCAGCACCACCGAAAACTTGTTTACTTTCAAGTCCTAGTAATCCCATCTCGACCATTCACTACTCTTCTGCCACAGCAGCAGAACCGATCCGACCCGTTTTGGGTCCCATCCCATCATCACCCAAGCCGTTTATTGCGGTCGGTTTCGGTTCGTTATGGAAACCATGGGAAACTTTTCCTCCTATAGAGAGATATTGGCTCCCGCTTTTCCACTACTCTCCCCCTGGTTCCTCATGCGGGTCTGAACCAAACAAGAAAAACACCAGTCTCGCTTGGTACCGATCAGCCGAGTGAGCGCACCCGCTCAGTGACCATGCAGAAGAAAAGCGCATTCGATTCATATTTTTCGTGCACTGACTGGGAGTCATGCTGCACTGTGGGAATTAAGTTTGGCCAAAACTTCACTCTGTGAAGTTAATGAACTGAAATAATCAAACACCTAAAAAAATATCACTAACATTCTCTGTCATGGCGCAGTGATCACCTGTTCGCCTCACAAGCGGATAATCAACGGTTCGATTTCCATCCCCAGCATATGTATTTTTTCGTTAATCGGTTTTCTGCAACTCATTAGGCCGATGCAAATATTATTTTTCTTTTATGTCCGAGACCTCTCATCGGGTACAAGGGGGGGGACAAAAATAAATAAGGAACAAACGAAAAAAAAACTATTGAAAAATTACAAATTTTACCAACTATTGAAAAAATATTTTTCAACTATTGAAAAATAGTTGCTTGTAAAAAAATTTCTATTGAAAATGGAGTCATGGGACGCCATGTTTTTTTTTCGCCCCTTCAATATTTTGGGATTTTTGAAGGGGGGGGTGACATATAACAAATTAAATATTTGCATCGGCCTTATAGGACTGAAAAAGGAACAACAGCCACGCATCAACATCATCGTGTTCATCATTCTGCGATGGACAGAGTAGAAAAAAAAGCAGCACAAAACTTACTAGTTCGATACAGTAGAATAGAGTACAGGCGCTGCAGAAAGTGTAAATTCAGCTGTCAATTGCAATCGTTCATGTAGTGCTCTTGTGCACAAAGGAGCTGTCAATAAGGTTAGGCGGCGCAATACTAGAGACTTCTTCGGGATACCTAAATTTATATGAGCCCAGAGTGACAGAGAAACGTCCACTTTTCTACAAAAAAAATATGATGCCCAACAGTAGTACCAATCTGCCTCATAGTCCAGTTGTACCGAAGCATATGAGAAAGAGAGGAGCCCATTTCTATGTATGCACTAGAAATGGGAGAAAAGCGCAAAGGAAAACCCATCGTTTGGAAATACAGTAAAACCTCCATGAGTCGATATTGAAGGGACCATCGACTCAAGGAAATATCGAGTAGTGGAACAAAAATCCATTGGGAAGTTTTTTGGGGGACCATCATAGTAACCCAGAAATTATTTTTCAGTATGCAAAAAACTACCTCCATGAGTCGATATCGAGTCAAGGAACATCGACTCATGGAGGTTCGACTGTAAAACACACACCCCTCCTACCCTCACCGCATCGCACACACACCCCTCCCCATACCCTTCGCGCTATCAAAGTCTGCCAATAGCTCTCACATGGAAAACAAGGTTGTTTTACTAACCTATTTTTTCACCCCATCCTCGCCGCACGCTTGAAACCGGCCACCACACCGCGCCACAGCTGAACAGAGTGTTACAATTCAGCGCCTGGTTTCACGTGGATGCGATGGATGTGGAGCCCACCGCCCGCCGCCGACCCGGCAGGAAACACTGTGGCATTGAATTTTATGTGCGCTTTTTGGATTTATGTATTTTTTTTCTGTTCTTCTGTTTTGGTTCGACGAGTGAAACAAAAAACGAGACCCGAATTGGGAATGAGCCGAGCCATGTGGACGTCGAGTCGACCGCCGTGCCGTCATCAAGTTCATTTGTCGTCTTGGTTTGGGTTGCGCTTTCTAGAAAGCCGTTAGCTTCGAAGGGATTGATGGACGATGTTTACGGAATGTGTATGTAGGCAGGGTGCTTTTATGAATTTGTTTACGGTGAATTATAGGGCCTTACGGTAGTAAAAGCAAGGTCAAGGCACGTTAAAATAGTACTTCGGCTGCTATGGACGATATGTTTCAAAAAGTTGCTAATATTTATAACACTGGATGACTTTTAATGTCTATGAAGTAACCAATTTGTTTCTTTAGCTGAAGAGTGGACACTGAACCATCACGCTGTTGTATTTTGTACGACACGTTGAAAAAAACTCGCTTGTTGTACTCGGAACATGCGTGGTGCTGGCGCTGGTGGACATCTGCGCGACTAGCAGATATTCGAAGTACGTGTATATATTCTAAGAAGGTAACTAGGACTAGACTGTTCCAAAAAAATTGCTGTTCGAAAAATCAAGGTGCTCAACCCTTGAATGGAAGATATACATGGGCATTTTTTTATTACTGTACGGGTTTGAGCCGAAGGGTCTCAGATTTTCATGAAACTTTTTCCACAGGCAGGTTCATGGATATATGAACAACATAAAAATTGAGAAAAATTTGGGGTTTGCCTATTTTCCCGGAAAACTCAGGTGGATTTTTTTTTGTTTTCCCCTGACACTACTTACTTTGAAAAATCATAACTCAAGAATTAAGCTTCGTAGAAGCAAAGTTTCTTAGAAACTGAAAGCAAATTTTCTAAGGAATAAAAGAATATGAACTGGAAAAAGTGCTCCAGTTGAGAAAATTCGTAAAGAAAAACCGTAAAAACTATGCCCCAACTCGTGGAAAATTTTCGATAAAATATTTTTGAGAAGGTTGTTTTTATAAGCTTCAATCGCTGAAATTTTTGGAATGCACCTTTTTTTCGTTTTCGAGTGATGGCCAATTTTGTAGAAAAATGTCCAAATGTGCCATAAAAGCCTTTTCTTTGAAAAATCATAACTCAAGAACGAAGCATCGTAGAAACAATGTTTTTTTTTTTAGAAACTGAAAGCAATTTTTCTCACGAACAAAAAAATATGAACTGAAAAAGGTTTCCACAAAATTTTCCACATTTGAGAAAATTCGTAAAGAAAAGCTGGGAAAACTTGCCTGAAGTCGCGGAAAATTTTCAAAAAAATATTTTTGAGAAGGTAGTTTTATAAGCTTTGATCGCTTAAATTTGGGAATGTACTTTTTTTCGTTACTGAGTTATGGCCAATTTTGTGAAAATGGCCCATGTAAGCCTATATTATATGGTCATTTTTCACAAAATTTGCCACAACTCAGTAACGAAAATTAAGTTCATTCCAAGAATTTCTGCGATCAAAACTAATGAAATTACCTTCTCGAAAATATTTTTTTGAAAGTTTTCCACTAGTTCGGACATAGTTTTTCCGGCTTTTCATTACAAATTTTCTCAACGATGGAAAATTTTGTGGAAAACTTTTTCTACTTCATATTTTTTTGAATTCCTGAGAAAATTTGCTTTCATGTTTATGAAAAACTTTGTTTCTACGATGCTTCGTTTTTTTCAGGCGTTTATCTCTGAGATGCCTCTGAAAATTCTACTGAAAATTTCTCCAGGAACTTCTTTCCTCCAAACGTTTCTTCAAGAGATGCAATTCCAATAAAGTTATTGTCACAATGATTCAGAAATTCTTCCAGAAATTGCTCCAGAAATTTCTCTAGGAATTCAGACGTTTTTCCAGAAACTTTTTTTTTTTAGAAATTACGGTTTGAATTTCTCCAGAGGTTTGTTTAGGTATTGCTCTATTTATACAGAATTTTTTGGGTATTTATTTGAAAATTCCTTTAGAAAATTCTCAAAAAATCTTCTGGAAGTTCCTTCTTCTTCTTCTTCTTGGCGTAACGTCCTCACTGGGACAGAGCCTGCTTCTCAGCTCCACAGTTTTTAACTGAGAGCTTCCTCTGCCAATGACCATTTTGCATGTGTATATCGTGTGGCAGGCACGAAGATACTCTATGCCCAAGGAAGTCAAGGAAATTTCCTTTACGAAAAGATCCTGGACCGACCGGGAATCGAACCCGTCACCCTCAGCATGGTCATGCTAAATACCCGTGCGTTTACCGCCTCGGCTATATGAGCCCTCTGGAAGTTCCTCTAAAGTTCCAATTTTTCGCTCAGGTATTTCTCCAGACATGCTTTCGATTTATTCAGATCTACTTTCAAAAGTTTTTTTTCAGATTTTTGACCAAAGATTCTGCCAACAAATCCTGCAAAAATAACTCCAGAATCTATTCCTTTCCTTGGATTTCAATAGTTTTTTTTTTGGGTTTCCAAAGAACTCCTTCAAGATTTTTTCTGTTTCTGCTGGCTTTCCTTAAGAAATTTCTACTACCTGGGTTTTTGTGTGCAGTTCTTATCACAAAATGTCATTAGAATGTTTTCTGAGAATTGCTTCAGAGATGTCTCCAGGAGTTCTTCCAAGGATTTCTTCAGAAAATCCTCCAGAAATATGTCAACCATTTTTCCTTAAGTAGTTTCTTCAGATATTCTCCTATGTATTATCCTCGGCATTCATCCAAGAATTGTTTCAGAGATAACTACCACAATTGCTTCAGGATCTTTCTTCCAGGAACCCCTAAAAAAAATTGAAGAATTTTCAGTCTCTATAATAAAGTAATAATAAAGTAATACTAAAGTAATACTAACAATACTTCCAACAAATCTTCTTGGAGTTTCCAAAGATATCTGTGTGAGTTTTTTGAAAGGATGTTTTGAGATGACCTCAGTGATTTCTTAAAAAAATCTCAAGTGATTCAATAATTTTTGTGCAATTTCTGGAATAACTTCCGCAAAATACCTGAAGGAATATCCTAATAAATTCTGCACGGATCTCAAAAGACAACTCAGGAACAGCAGGAGCAGTTTCTATAAAAAATCTTGCTGGACCCTCTGCAAGAATCACTGAAGGCATTTCTCAAAGAATTCTTGAAGAAACTCTCGGAAGAATTTTCGAAGCAATCCCTCCTGAATTAGTGATGACATTTTTAGAAGAATTTCTGAAATACTTCATGGCCGAACTTTTGGAGAAATCCCTAAAATTTTGAACAAGTTTAGGAAGATAAAAATATCTTCTCGAAGGAATTTCAAAATTATTCCCAGTAGGAACTTTTGAAAGAATTCCTAAAAACTTTTTACAGGGATTTTCCGTAGAATTTCTGTGGCAATTTTAGTTAGTACTTGTGAATGAATCTATCGCAGGGAAATTATCGAGGACTTATTTCAGAACTGCACTGGGCTGCAAAACGGTGAGTCGATAAGGAGAGCGTCCAATATAGCTCTGGTCCTCACAAGTTCCTACCTCATGCTTCCACGGGTCAAGCGATGACAAAGACCGCCAGCTAAGAGTTGTGTGCTTAGCTGGTAGTTCAGCCTGGGCACTGTTGTCCTTCTGACTTCAGCTAGATTGAGGAGGTACGATCCGAGTGTCTGTTCACCAAGGAGGTGCGGCTCAAACAGCGTCTGTTCTGGCATCCAGCGGCTGAGTAAGAAACGCTGCACCACGCCCAGCTAGATCCAAGATGGTAGCCCCATCAGCGTGGTCGTCCCAGTGTTGGTTGGGACGTTAAACAGAACTGGCACGATGGCCCTCCGGCGAGACAGGAGTGTTGGCGTAGGCCCAATAAGCCACCCGTAAAAATCCCCATTGCGAATAACATAGGAGAAAATACGACTCGATACAATCGGCATAGACCCACGCGACGAAATAAGGACTACGATTGGAAACTTGGAACATGGAATTGCAAGTCACTTGGTTTCGCAGGATGTGACAGGATAATCTACGACGAACTACATCCCCGCAACTTCGACATCGTGGCGTTGCAGGAACTTTGCTGGACTGGACAGAAAGTGTGGAAAAGCGGGCATCGAGCGGCTACCTTCTACCAAAGCTGTGGCACCACCAATGAACTGGGAACAGGATTTATAGTGTTGGGTAAGATGCGACAACGTGTGATCGGGTGGCAGCCGATCAACGCAAGGATGTGCATGTTGAGAGTTAAGGGCCGTTTCTTCAACTACAGCATCATCAACGTCAACTGCCCACACGAAGGGAGACCCGATGACGAGAAAGAAGCGTTCTACGCGCAGTTAGAGCAAACATACGATGGTTGCTCGCCGCGTGACGTGAAAATCGTTGTCGGCGACATGAACGCGCAGGTAGGAAGGGAGGAAATGTACAGACCGGTAATCGGGCGAAACAGCCTGCACGCCGTATCGAATGATAACGGCCAGCGATGCGTAAACTTTGCAGCCTCCCGTGGGATGGTAGTCCGAAGCACCTTCTTCCCCCGCAAAGATATCCACAAAGCCACCTGGAGATCACCCGACCATCAAACAGAAAACCAAATCGACCACGTTCTAATCGACGGTAAATTCTTCTCAGATATAACCAACGTCCGCACATACCGCAGTGCGAATATAGATTCGGATCACTACTTAGTCGCTGTATGCATGCGCTCAAAACTTTCGACAGTTATCACCACGCGTCGAAGTCGAACGCCGCGGCTCAACATCGAGCAACTTCGTAACGTAGAAGTGGCTCAAGACTACGCGCAGCAGTTAGCAGTGGCCCTACCAACGGGAGAGCAGCTTGGCGCAGCTACACTTGAAGATGACTGGAGGGACATCCGATCCGCCATAGGTAGTACCTCGGCTACAGCACTAGGCTTCGCGACTCCGAATCACAGAAACGACTGGTACGACGGCGAATGTGAACAGTTGAAAAACGAGAAGAATGCAGCATGGGCGAGAATGCTGCAACACCGTACGAGAGCGAATGAGGCACGTTACAAACAGGCGCGGAACAGGCAGAACTCAGTCTTCCGGATGAAGAAGCGCCAGCAGGAAGAATGAGATCGCGAAGCGATGGAAGAGCTGTACCGCGCTAAGGACACACGAAAGTTCTACGAGAAGCTGAGCCGCTCGCGCAGAGGCTTTGTGCCACAAGCCGACATGTGCCGAGATAATCACGGGAATATTCTCACGAGCGAGCGTTAGGTGGTCGAGAGGTGGTGGCAGCATTACGATGAGCACCTCAATGGCGACGTTGCAAGTACCGAAGGTGGCGTGGTAACAGATCTAGGAGTATGTGCACTGGACGAAAGACTCCCGGCCCCTGACCTTCAAGAGATTGAGGAGGAGGTTGGCCGGTTGAAAAACAACAAAGCCGCTGGAGCAGATCAACTACCAAGCGAGCTTCTAAAATACGGTGGAGAAGCACTGGTGCGAGCACTACACTGGGTCATTACCAAGATTTGGGAGGAGGAAGTATTACCGGAGGAATGGATGGAAGGTATCGTTTGTCCCATCTACAAAAAGGGCGACAAGTTGGATTGTGGGAACTACCGCGCGATCACACTACTGAGCGCTGCCTACAAGATACTCTCTCAAATTTTATGCCGCCGTCTATCACCGATTGCAAGAGAGTTCGTGGGGCAATATCAGGCTGGATTTATGGGTGAACGCGCTACAACGGACCAGATGTTCGCCATCCGCCAGGTGTTTCAGAAATGCCGCGAATACAACGTGCCCACACATCACTTGTTCATCGATTTCAAATCGGCGTATGATACAATCGATTGAGAACAGCTATGGCAGATTATGCACGAATACGGATTCTCGGATAAACTGATACGGTTGATCAAGGCGACGATGGATCGAGTGATGTGCGTAGTTCGAGTATCAGGGACACTCTCGAGTCCCTTCGAATCTCGCAGAGGATTACGGCAGGGTGATGGTCTTTCGTGCTTGCTGTTCAACATTGCTTTGGAGGGTGTAATAAGAAGAGCGGGGATAAACACGAGTGGGACGATTTTCACGAAGTCCGTTCAGCTGCTTGGTTTCGCCGATGATATTGATATTATTCTTCGTAAATTTGAGACGATGGCGGAAACGTACATCCGACTAAAGAGTGAAGCCAGGCGAATCGGATTAGTCATTAATGTGTCGAAGACAAAGTACATGATGGCAAAGGGCTCCAGGGAGGAATCACCGCGCCCACCACCCCGAATTCATATCGACGGTGATGAAATCGAGGTGGTTGAAGAATTCGTGTACTTGGGCTCACTGGTGACCGACGACAACGACACCAGAAGAGAAATTCAGAGGCGCATTGTGGCAGGAAATCGTGCCTACTTTGGACTCCGCAGAACTCTACGATCGAATAAAGTTCGCCGTAACACGAAGTTAACCATCTACAAAACGTTGATTAGACCGGTCGTCCTCTATGGGCACGAAACATGGACCCTACGTGCAGAGGACCAACGCGCCCTTGGAGTTTTCGAACGGAAGATGTTGCGTACCATCTACGGCGGAGTGCAGATGGAAGACGGGACGTGGAGAAGGCGAATGAACCACGAGCTGCATCAGCTGCTGGGAGAACCAAACATCGTCCATACCGCGAAAATCGGGAGGCTACGGTGGGCGGGTCACGTCATCAGGATGTCGGATAGCAACCCGACTAAAATGGTTCTCGAGAGTCATCCGACCGGTACAAGAAGACGTGGAGCGCAGCGAGCTAGGTGGGTCGACCAAGTAGAGGACGATCTGCGGACCCTACGCAGAGTGCGGAACTGGAGACAAACAGCCATGGACCGAGTGGAATGGAGGCGGCTACTATGTACAGCAGAGGCCACCCCGGCCTAAGCCTGACCGGTAAGTAAGTAAGTTATTTCAGAACTGCTTGGATAAATACCTGGAGAAACTTCTCGTGAAATCTGTTGTGGAGTACCTAGAAAAGTTAATGAGGAATTCATAGGAAAATGTCAGGAGAAATCCTTTCGTAAAAGTCTTGGAGAATAAACCGAAGTATTGCCGAAGAAATCTGGTGACAAATTTCTGAATAAAAAAATCGTGTAGAAACGCATGAATAAGCGTCTGAAAAGATTCCTGAAAAAAAAACTCTTTAGATACTTTTGAAGAAATTTCTGTAGAAATGCTGAGGAATGTTTGTGAATAAATTTCTTAAATAAACAGTGAAGTTGGCTACACATTCACTTGATAAACGGATATCAGAGAGTAAATACTACAGGATTCTTTGTGGGATTCCTCGCCTGAATCACTGAAAGTAATAAATCCCCACAGTCACTGTCAAGGTGGCGACAGAACGAAGAAGAAGAAGAAAGTAATAATGCATGCATCTATGAAGGAATTCCTGCCGGAATTCCATAATTAATCCCTTAATAAATTCCTGCGCAAAATTTTCAACATGATCCCTAGAGCAGTTTCTTAACAAATCTTTGGTAAACTTCCTGAAGATATTAATACATAAAGAAATTTCTTAGTGAATATCTGAACAATATTCTGAAGAAACAACTGGAAGAGTTTATTAAAGAATTTTTGAAAATTTGACGGAATCCCTGTAGAAAAATCCGAATCCGTAGAGAAATTTCCAAGGTATGTTTCCTATAAAAAAATTCTAAAGCCCTGCTGGAGTTTCACAAAGAACCCATACAAATCTACCTAAACATTTTTTGAAGAAATTCAAGAGGGAATATATAAAGGGAGCCCTGGCGAAAATTCTTAAAAAAATCCCTGAAAGAATTTTTGAAAAAGAAAAACGCCAGAGCAGTTTCTGGTAAGCTTGGTGGATTTTAAGTTCGAGTTCCTGGAGTAATTTCTGAAGGGATCGATGGATAAATTTTGGACGAAATCCATCGAAAAATTCCTTGGATTTGGAATCTCTGGACAAATTTGTGGAGGAATCTTATTAGGAATTTATAGAGAAATCTCCATGGAAATTTCTTAAAGGATCCCCAGAAGAATTTCTGAAGAAATATCTATTCAATAAGGACTGTATCGGAAATTAACTATAAACGTTCAAAATTGCCTGAAAAGTAATCTGTTCGAAATAAACATAACTTTATTTTTGGAGATACTATATAAATCTCTTAAATAAAGAATTGCAGTTCTGATTTTCAAAAAATAATCATTTAACTTGGACTTTTTCTCAAAGATTGCACATATGTTTTTAAAAATTTGGACACCTCCTAAAAATTTAAAATTGCGAAAACTGTGGGAAAATATTCAGTTTTTTCTCTCATTTTTGCGCAAATATATTCTTTTCCAGAATGCTGATGATGCAGGAAAATTATTTTTATCAAGCAAAAAATCCCTCCGCAGTTTAGGGCAATTTTTGGAAATGAAAAAAAAACCTTTTTTTTGAGGAACTATTTTTTTATACGTCTTCAAAGAACGATTACGCAAATAAAAAAATACGTAAAGTTGAAAATTTGCATTTTTTTTCGATTGGGTATGTATTTAAATCTATTGAAGAGGTAGTTTTACCAGAGAACGGAATTTTATAACCTCTGAAGATATTTAAAACAGAGCGTAAAAGTTCGACCAAAAAGTAGGTGTTTTTTGGGAAAGACCTTATTCTTAATGTTGGAGGTTTTTCTATCCAAAATAAGAATTTAAAAAGTCGGTTTTAAATGATATGTTATGTGTACAGAACTGCTAGTAATAATCATTATTTTTTAGATTTTTTCCCGTACAATTTTTTCGCTACAAATGATTGAAACGTTAAAAAAATTCCAAAAAAATGCAGTTTGTACAGATTGTTATTTTGTGTGGTAAACTCATAGAATCATATTTTCAATAATACTAAACATTTTCCAAATTTCTTCAAGCTGTTCTAAACTTAACTATATTCTGAAGATTTCATAGAACAACCGGAATAAAAAGACCAACCGTACTTCGAGATAGAGCATTTTGAATGTTTATAGTTAATTTCCGATACAGTCCTTACAAAATCAAAATATTTCCAACACGATATGGTTTATTGAGAAATGCGCAACAAACAAACAAACAAAATAATGACAGCTTATGACTCCGTTTGCAATGCCAAAATGCAAACGGAGTCATAAGCTGTCATTATTTTGTTTCAAGACGAAATATTGATTTTTCTAAAAAAAATCAGAAACAATTTTTGGTTACCACAAAACGAGTTTGAAATAAATCGATTGTTTATAACTGTATTTAAGATACCAGTACACAAATATTTGTTGAAAAAGAAACCAATGCTCAGAGATCTTGTTTGACTAGATACAATTTTCAAGAGTGTCAAACAGATGTTGTTTCTTGAGTTCTTTTCTTGTCTAATACTCGATCCTGTGTACTTATAACCTTAGAAACGCAATGACATACATTCTCAAACATTCAGCCTTGGCATGGATACCTATACAATTTGAATTTAAAAATTAATTAATCAACTCCAAATGGTATCCCAGAGTTTCGTATATGTTCTTCTTCTTCGTCTTCTTCTTCTTCTTCTTTATGGCTCTACGTCCCCACTGGGACTTGGCCTGCCCCGCTTCCAGTTAGTGTTCTTTGAGCACTTTCACAGTTATTAATCGAAGGGCTTTCTTTGCCTGCTATTGCATGAATGTGTATATTGTGTGGGAGTTAAGAAAGTTTTCCCGACCGGAACGGGAAATCGAACCCGCCGTCTCCGGATTGGCGATCCATAGCCTTAACCACTAGGCTAACAAAAGACCTCACTTCGTGAATGTAACTTTTATGAAAGTGCTCTTTTCAATAAAATGCACGATTTATAGTAAATAGTCCTTAATTTTTTCTTAGAAATTGCCGACATTTAGGCGATATTTGAGGGTTAGAGGATTTTGATCTTAAAATAACTATAAGAATTTTGGAAACAAATTTGGAATTAGCTACCCCATATTTAGTAGGTTAAGATTTATCAACACAAACGAACATTGATCACTAAGATGACCAATATAATCTAAAATCAACAAAATCAAAAATTGGATTATAAAGTATTGTTTCTAAATACTTTTTCAAGCTCAACACATGTCCAGTACTAGTTTTTGTAATAAAAAAATGCAATGTAAGCTCTTTTAAAAAATTCCCATCAATTTTTGATTGCCGTTTTACTACAGCCACAACTACCAAACAATAATTCCACACGGGATTCCCCACCGTCCAACAATACCTGCCACTGCCAGACAATTCCCAGCAGCAGCAGCCACAGTCAAGAAGTCCAATTTCTCGCAACGTAAACAAAAACAACAGCGACTTAAACACCGCAAACCAATCTGCCAGCCACCAGTCATAACACCGAAACCGATTACCATTTCCCTTTCAATTTTCTTTTTCCGAAATAAATGCTCCAGCGCCAGCGTCAGTCTGAACCTCAGCAGCCTCAGCTCAACCAGCCAAGCTTTATAATGTAGCCAGCCAGCAATCCCCATCCACCCGAAAGCCATCCTTGCCTTTTCCCTTGCGTACACACATTTGTTTCTTTTTCCCATTCAGCAGCCAGCCAGAAGCTTTCGCTTTCAGTCCAACTCAGGTGGTATGATGTGCACTGACTGCGCACACTTCACCCGGTTAAGGAGATAATGAGGTAAAATGGCACCTTTAGAGGAAATATACAAGTATCAGAAAACAGGGTTACAACTAACAAAGCTACTCGATTTAAGACAATATTTTTAACGTTTCAGCGATGTGATCCACCAAGCAAACAAATGGAACAGTTTTTGATGATGTCGTTTCTTACGTTTTACACACGGCCTGGGATATGTAGGGTTTTGTTTCCTTTTTATTTTTTATGACGTTGCACAGTGGGAAAAAATAGGTATAAAACGCGAATAAATTCAATATTTCTGCTCGGAGTGGATAGATTTGAATGAATTTTTGACACAAACTGCAAAAATCTCTATAGTTTCTGATAAAGAGGGTGTCATTCGCCGCACGATACTGGAAATCAGTGTATTGAGCTCGTTTTACCCCGCGCTCTCTTTTTCACACCTTTTTGAGAAAATCCTCATCTATTTCCGACTGGCGTGCAAAATTAATGACTTATTTAACTCGTTTTTGTGTAGAAACTTCCATTGCATCGGAAATTTCACATAAGATTGCTCCTTCTCTTGTCGATTGCATTCCACTCCGGGCAGAGATGCATGTGAAAATTTAAAGAAATAGGGGATATCGGGGTTATTTGAAGATAATTCAATTTTTGAGCCCGTGCGGTGAGCCAAACCAGCTCCATTCGATACTACGGAAGTTTTAACACAAACACGGATCAAATAAATCATTTATTTTGCGCTTCAGGATTTTTCCAAGAAGGTGAAAACGAGAGAGAGTGGGGTAAAACGGGCCCGATACACTGATTTCCAGCATCGTGCGGCGAATGACCCCCTCTTTTTCCGAAACTGAAGAGTTTTTTTGCAGTTTGTGTCAAAATTTCATTCAAATCCATCCACTCCGAGCAGAGATACTGAATTTATTCGCGTCTTATACCTATTTTTTCCCATTGTGCGTTGCGTCTCAACTGGGACGTTTTTATTTCAGCATAGTGTTGTCTGGCACTTTCGTAGTTATTAGATGACAGCTATCTTTGCCAATTCATCTATTTGATTTCGTTTTTAGTGTGATATTCCAAGTCCGTCACTTACATACAATTAAGCCAATTTTTTTTTATATTCACCGATTAAAAAAACATGCTACATTAAAGTTTAATGGGTCATTTCACCCCAACAGCGCATCTCATAACGAATCGCACATACGTATTTTCACGACTTAATGCTTCCATTCTTCGACGGTTAAAGTCACCGCCATCGAGCAGACAGGATCATTTTCTTCCGAGGAATTCGCGTTTCTTCGCAGAGCAATAATGTCTTACTTGGAAGAAATCGATAGTGAAAGTTACTACCCAGCCAGGTAGTGCTATACCTGTTGGTAGAGAGTCATCGAAAGTGTACAAAAGAAGCAATTCCATTCCATCGGAAACTATAAAACTTGAAAAATAAACCGAGAAGAACAATGGATCGTTATTGGTAGGTAAGCGTGATCGCTTTTCTTCCCTTGCCTGCCATCGAACGAAGATCTGGAAATTGAATTCTTTCACACCACGTGCTCACATTGCCGCTGCGTTGCGTTGGTTGGCTGGTTTCTGGTTATGGACATTTTGCGGTTTGACGGCGGCTTCCTTCCCCATCAGCAGGTGTTGATTTTCCCACAGTTATATTCATTGCACATTGCGAAGCCGTTCGTTTGATGGATTTAAATTTAGCACTTTGCGATGTGGGGAGATGACAAAAGGAGTAAAATAGTTAACGTCAACAACATTCCACAGTTTTTCAACAATTTTTCATTCCATACTAAATGCATAACAAGCGGCGGCTGTCAACGAAGCGTAGTAAAGATTAAAAAAATAGTTGTGTGCAACTCAGGGATCACAGAGTGCCTGTGATTCGAACTTGTCTACTGAAATATGTAAATAGTTAAATCGGCCCCGTTAAGCCTTTCGGCGCATGGGTCTACCAAATAGAGAGATTATAAAACAATGCATTAAGCTTTGAAATGAACTTTTTTTCAAATACCTTCAACCTGACGTAGACATAATTTTAAAATACTTCATAAAACATTGTTGTCCGAAGATTTTTCAGATATGTTCCATTCAAAATAGACAAAAAAATCACTTACGCCGCTTTGCATATAGGTCCCTCAAATAAACTTTTGAAGAAAACTGTTGATCTCTAAGTTTTAGCAAATACCACAGTTACTGCTTTTCTCAATGTGCATGTTTTTATAGCTTCAGTTTATCTTCTAAAACATCCTAAAGCGAAACACATTCGCCACGGGTGATCCTTCCTACGGCGCAAAATATATTGCTCCGTAAATCCTGCCGTGCCACCGATTACTTATTATTGTAGCGAAAACAAAGCGCATATGTGCTAATATTTTTATGATTGTCGTAAAATTTAACAAATATCGGTTTCACCATCGTGAACATCGACGACCAACATTTTATTACTGATTTACGAAACGAAGTGCAAATAGCCGTTTGGAAGCGAAGCAAGCGTCAATAAACGATGCTTAGCCTGGAAGTAAATAAAGAATTTCGGTATCATGTTGCTTAAACGAAAAGGCAATTAAAAGAATCCCCAGAGTTTAAAATTATATGGACCGCCGATATGCGCAATAAAAATACAGCAATATCGAACCTTTATACATGCTAACTGAATTCACGGGAGAGTGATTAGGCAGATTTACTAATCACAGTAAGAATTACATATTTTGCGACAGAAAAATACTATAGCGCAGCGAAACATTTTGTTTTTGTTCTTGTACCGACTGTAAAACTTGATTTTTGCAGTTCTCGTCATATTTGTAACTCGTTACCAAAATAACTATTTTATTTTTTTATTTTTTATTTTATCATTTTTAAGATGGAGTCAAAAAATCAGTTTTTCAAAGAATCATCATTTTTGAAACAGTGTGAATCCATTCATTTTTTTTTTGTTTGAAAGGCATTGATTGCAGTTTTCAAGAAAAATACGTCTTGGTTTAGTGCAACTTTGTTTTCAATATAATTGCTTTCCACGATTTTATAAAAAAAAAAACAAAACGTCAAATGCCGAAAACGTTGCAAACTCGAGTCTCTTTGTGTTCTTTATTATTTTAAAGAAAACCCATTCTATTTATTTTTTTAAGAACGTGATTTTTGGTCTCTTTCGGCCAGGGCAGTCTATAAAAACAGCAAAAACCGATTTGCCTTTTTATCCGACGGTTTCGGTTTTTATTAAATCTTTTTCAAGGATTCCATGAAAAAGGTTCAATAAAAACCGAAACCGTCGGATAAAAATACGTTTTTGCTGTTTTTATAGACTGCCCAGGCCGAAAGAGACCAAAAATCACGTGATATCAGGTCTACAGTCGAAACACAATTCTTATAGAAATTTTTAAAAACTTTATCGAGAATTTCTTCACAGATTTCTCTCGATGCTTTTCCAGTTATTTTCCATTAATTTCTCCATGGCTTCTTTCAGAGATATACTTGATTATTTTTACCCATTTATTTCTCCGATGATTCGATTTTTTGCGAGGATTACTTTAGAAATTATTCCATAAATGTTCCATGGTTTTTCTCCAAGAATCAGTCCAGAATTAACTGTGATGATTTTTTCAGAAATTTCAACAAAAGCTTTCCTCAAAAATACGGCGAGAATTCTTAAAGCAATATATGAATCAGCTCACTGAGAATATCTTCTGGAATTTTTATGATTATTCATCTAGTTTTTTTTCCTTTATTTTAAAGGATTTTTCGAGAATTCGTCTTAAAATTCTATTCCAGAAATCTCTTTGATCATTCCACCGGTAGTTTTTCCTAGGATTATTCCAGAAACTTCTTCGATAATTCTTTCACAATCCTTACAATGATTGTTGCACAAATCTATTCAAAATTTTCAAATATGTTTTGAAGAATTTCTTCTGAGATTTTCTCTTTTTCTTTTGGAATTTTTTTCAAAAATTCATCAGTCCATGCACAATTCAATTTCAATTTTTATTTACGTATATTTTAACAAATTTCTCAGATTTATCTCAGAATTTCCTCGAGGATTCCACAGAGTGTTTGGTAGGATTTCGTCCGGGTGCCAGTTCGCGCGCGTTTGCTCCGGTGGTTCGATTTTTTCTCTTTCTATTTTGTATTCCGTAGTGAGCATTTTGACGGCGGTGAGTGTGCGGTGGACGCGTCGTGGATCGAGTCGGTTACGAATTTTTCGCTTCCCGTCGGCGAAGCGATAATAAATATTTTCTTTTATTTTATTGCATTTAAGGAATCGCGCCACTTGGGCGGTGACTTCTATTTTCGTCTGTTTTTCGCTATAACTCAGTCAAATTTGAACCAATTGACACAATTTTTGGAATGCGGTGGGATAGGTAAGTATCTACCCGTGTACAACATTTCAAGTCAATTGGTTCAAAATTGACTGAGTTATAGTGGAGACAGACGAATGTGGAAGCCATCGCCCAAATAGCACGATACCCTACACAAAAGAGTGAAAAGTGTTAGTTCGGGCTCGCCGGACGAAAAAAATTCGGGCGCCTACAAGTGAGTCGCGTTCAGTGTATTTCTGTGTGGAATAGACTAAAGGTTTCTGCTCCCTAGTGGAGTGGAGACGCGCGATAGAATTTTCTTTATGGCTAGTTTTTGCGTCGAAAAGTGGTCGGTTGTTAACGGCGGTTTGTGTATATTGATCCATTGTCAAATCATATCACCAACCATAGGTGACTCCCGGACTGACAATGTACCTTACCCCACTAACAAAAAATTCCTTCCTGAGACAAACGTGGAGATGCAGCGATTCGCGGTCTTTATAACAACGTTTGTCTTACTAACATTCCCTCCCATCCTCGATGACCGTAAGGACATGGCCGGCGCCGCTATTGACCTTATTAAAGTTGAAAGCTCTCGAACTGTGTACATTGAGAATAGTAAGCTAGTCCTAAGCCCTATTCATTGGTTCCTTGTGCAATTTCGATTGCTCTGGTCAATCACGGAGTAGCAACTACGAATTGTGCGGTCATCTATGCTAATGCTCATGCTCATGCTTATGCAATTTCCGCGAGGATTCCACAAACCAAGATCCTTCGAAGATTCTTCCAGGAATTTCTTCACGGATACATCGAAGAATTTCTTTAAAGATTCGTTCAAAAAATCATCCACTACTTTTTGCGCAAAATCAAGCGCAGTATCCTCCACATTTTTTTCTTCGAAGTTTTTAATAATTTATCCAGAAATTCCTGTGATGTGGAAGGGCCGAATTGAAAGATTTCTATCCTGGGCGATTGCCAGCCATCGCCTAGACCTGTGGCCAGGTCGAAATTCGTCTTGCATGATTTCGTTGCTGAGGCTGCGCCGCCATGAGCCTCTGGGTGTGCTTCTGCTGCGATGTCCTGCTGGGTTTCAATCTAACGCTTGCTTGCAGATTTCGTTTCCGCCTCTGCGTAGAGTATATCTGACCCACCTCCACTTTCGCTCACGAATTTCTGTCGCTATCGGCTTTTGATGACATCGACGATGGAGCTCCACGTTGGAGATCCAATTGTGAGGCCACCATGCACGAATTTATACCGCAGGCATCTATTGATGAAGACCTGCAGCCGCTGAGTGTTCTCCACTGATACACACTAGGTTTCACTGTCGTATAGCAGCACAGAATTGGTCGGGGTTCTGCTAAACCGAACCAAAGACCATTTTTTGAAAAATTGAGTTTTCTCTACCATTGGATGAAGAAATTGATGATCCTCCTTCCATGTAAAAATGCAGTAATTCTGACAGCTCTTCGTGGAGTAAATTCAAAATTTCAGTTTGGCAGAGCATACAAAAAATAAAATTGCATCCACCCAGAGTGAACTGTAAACCATTCCATAGAATCAGCGAAATGTTTTAGTGTTGGTCCAGATGAAGAACATTTCAATTTATGCTCATCGCCGTCAAATTTCTGACTTCCAACCGACTCATAGTAACAATCTGTAGGAGAATTGAACACGTTATTAGAAGTACGGATGTTGGGGGATACAACTATGTTTGGACAGTGCTGATCGCCATTTCTCCAAATGACATTCAGCCAGACCGAACCAAATCCACTGCATTTTAGAATCTATTTATTCTCAACAATACAAAAATCAACTGGTCTTAAATACCTGCGTTATGTCGACACACCTCATACTGATAATTTAACACAGAAGCCGTCATTGAACAACAAGGCTAATAAGAATAATAAAGCTTGAAAAAAAATCAAACACTTGGTTCGCTTTGGCTGATCGAAAAATGGCGTTTTCACGAAAACCATGCTAGAGAAGAATGTTTAGAACTTGATTCAGACTTAACGACTGACCTTCAGCTAAGTAAAATGACCTAGAGGTAACGTGCTTGGATATCACTTAAAGGACCCAAGTTCAAATCACTTTAATATTTTCGATTTTTTTTTTGTCTTAGTTCACTTTGGCAGATCATTTTCATGGTTTTCTTCGACCAGTATAAATTTGAAGTACACAAATTGCTCCATTTTCACATCTCACGATCTCAGGACATGCAAGGACATCATTTTACATAATCACTCTTGCTTTGTGCCTGCACATGCACCGCCTATAAAAAAAAACATAGGTGGGAAGGCCTGAGCTGGGAGGGCTTCCGGGGCTTCCGCCGTTCATATTTCAAACTATTTTGAAACCTCCATGCAACCATAATATACGCGTCCTCTCTGATTCATGTAAAGAATTGTGAGTGATATCGATTTGAATTTCATACACGATGAAAATTCGAGTTTTTTTTTTTTCACAATCCGAATGGTTTTCTATGAAACTAAGAAACACAGCCAGCCACACTGAACTATAAACCATATTCCAATATTTTTGTTCAGCCAGAGTGAACTGAGTGCGAAGTACTGAAAAATTAAATGTAATTATATCAATGATTTCAAATAATTTACATGTATTCTTCGTCTCTGATGATTCATAAAGGCTTGTAAGTTACATGCGTGTGGAAAAGTTTCAAATAATCTTAGCTGTTGTTTATTTGTGAGTGGTTGAACTTTAAGCTTAATTATCTCGGAATAAAGTTTTTGGCGCTTAGTTCGGTTTAGCAGAACCCCGGCCAATTCACGTTCAAGTTGAAAATTCGGATTTTAGTGCGTCGACTAATCTGGTTGTTTTCCCGAGCAGAGGAAAAAAGCTGAATAATAGCATATTTTGATATGGAGAACAAAAAGTGATATTTGTTTGTTTGAGATAAGAGGTAAAAGTACTGATAATAATATCTCAATTTTACTCCTGGAACATCATCATCATAACACATTTAGCTCTTGGTAAGATCTAACCAATAGCAGTGAGCTATTTGATTGATCTTCAAATATCTTATTTTGCTATTGGTTAGATGGTTCAAGAACAAATTTTTGCTATTATTTTCAGTATTTTTACCTCTTATCTCAATCAAACCAATATCACATTTTGATCGTCAGTACTTGAACTCTGCCCGGGTTTCCATACATTTCTTAAATTCGCAAAAGCAGCCCTCGCCTTCTTGTTCCGTGCACCTATGTCGATCTTGGTGCCACCATCGGCCGCCATTTGGCTACCAAGATATTGTAAGCTTTCAACATTCTCCACTGATTGCCCGTAAAGCTGGAATGGTTGACCGTGACTATTCATATAACTCAACTAAATCTACGAAAGAGACAAGCATTCATTTGAAGAGATATGCTCTCTACAAAAAAAAGTTCCACCGGCAGCACGAAGCTACTCGCGGCGAATAGTTTTCTAATCTTCGCGAAGAGCACCTCTTCAGGCAATGAAGCTTTGGAACCGATCGGATTTTGAGTACATTCATTGATGACGACCAGAACTCTTACATTGGAAAATATTTTTTCGCAGTTCCTACTTTAATGGAGAAGCAATATTTATCGCCCTTCGTTTGTTTCATTACTGTTCATTGTTTTTGGCCCCTCTTGAAACCCCCTGGAACACCCCTGAGACCCTCTGGAACTCCCCTGGAATCCCCTGAAACCTCCTAAAGACTGGACTCGAAAAAAATGACACTCAAAATAATGTATAACTTTTGACTGCGTTCACAAAAATAGCTGATTTTTTAACCAGGAATAGCATCTTATGTGTAGTTAATGCCCTAAAAATTTCATCAAAATCGGTTCAGTATTGGCGCAAATATTTAAAAATTGTTTAGGCTATAACTTGGTTGTTAGCTCATCTACACGTCTGAAAATTTGACTGTAAGTTTTTCAAGTAAGTCATAATAGGTGGTAAAAATTTCATTCTAATCGGTTCAGCGCTTTTTTTTAATTCAAACAAAACAACGGGGTTTTCAAATTTTGGGCACTTTTTAACATTTTAAAATCAGTGTGCGTTATTATTTTGACTGTAGTATTGGCAACACTGTCCCGATTTTTTTTTTTTGAAACTTTGACAGTGTAAAATCGTTGTGTTAATCTGGTCCCAGTGAAAATTTCAGCCATTTTGATTGAACATTTTAAAAGTTAGAGCAGTTTGAATGTCACTATTCCAAAAACCACATTTGCTTATTGTGACATAGTGCTACATGGCTATAACTATATGGCTATATGGCTATAACTTTTTAAAGGTTAAATCAAATTGAATGAAATTTTGACACAATACATCTACAAACATACTTTTAGTACAGAAAAATTTTCATTGAAATCGGTTAAGTATTTTTTGGCTCTACAGTTTTAGGTAAAAAATGTGATATTTTTTAAAATGTTTGTTTGGCCCAAGATTCTCAAATGGTAAGTCTCTTATTTCGACGATATCTCCACCAACACTTAACCGATTTTGATGAAATTTTTATGGTATTAGCTACACATAATGTACCATTCCTGGTCAAAAAATCAGCTATTTTTGTGCACGCAATTAAAAGTTATACATTACTCTTTGTGTCTCATATTTTTCGAGTCCAGTCTTTAAAATGTCCCTGAGACCCCCTCTACACTGATATCTGGTAGACCCAGAAACCCCCCTGGATACCCTGAAATGCCCATGCAACCTCACTTTGCTCTCCAATAAACGCATGGTTATCGTCATTGTTATATTTTCTTCTGCACAACATTGATTATGGATAGCTCTCCCTCTTCTATACATTGAATGATGTATATGAGGATTTAAAGGGATGCTATTGAGGGTCGCAGCGAGGTTTTTATATTGGTATTGATGCAGCCTTAGTGGATATGAAACGGCTTCGTGAAGTTCATGACACTTAAAGGAGTCTACCAAGAGATTTCATGGGGCACACGAAGTTTCAAAGGAAGTTTCGAAAAGATTTCACGGAGTTTAAGGAGCACACAACTAACATTTATTGTGAATGTAAACGTCAATTAAGCGTCCTCAATACGGCTTGGTGCTGAGTTACTATGTTGAACATATAGACGGAAGCTTCTATGGAAGCCCTTTACCAATGAATTTGGTGAACTTAATCCTCATGTATATGCTGTGCGAGCAGCTTCTATGCCATCTCGTCATAGCTCCTTCTCGGCTCCTATGTAATCAGTAACTGAATAACATCTTGAGAAGGCGCTTTTTCAGTCTTTTCACAGTTGTTAAATAATAATGATACGGTATCCCCAAATAAATCGATTTCATATGATAAGGTTATGGATACCTTTCGTGACGACAAGTATTGCCGCTGCTTGGAATCGAGCTTCCGATTTCCGTATCCACTGGTCCCGATTATCCGATGATGTTCTTGCTGCTACACTGCTCTGTATAAATAGTATAGAAAATAGCCCGTTTTATTTTACTCCAGACAAGGCTTTATAATTGTGCCCCAAGAAACCTTACCCAACGTGCTGCAAAAGCTTGTGAAACGCCAAACGCAATAATCAGGGGGGTCTCAAAGGATGTCAGGAGGCGAATCAGGGGGAGTCATGGGAAATTCAGGGGTCTTTCAGGACGTTTCCAGCGATCTCGGGTGGCTTTAAGGGTGCTCATGGATTATCAGGGGCGTCTTAAGAAGTGGAGCTCCCTGAAAATCCTTTCAAAATGCCCTTAATTATCTTGAATTGAGAAGGCTGTCCATGAAATGGTCTCAACATTGACAGTCGTCTGTTTTAATATTAGCAAAATATATGTTTCCCCACATTAATCCTTTCCTTCCCACGACTTTGAACGACTATTTCTATGCCAAAAAAAAACGTTTCCGAAGAAAGTGCTTGAACAAACATTATTGCATATTGGTCAAATTTTTCGAAATCAACAAAAAAAATAGTTGTAAATCAATAGTATTTTGATTGTTTATCAATAGTTCCACTATTGAAACAAGTAGTTGGGAGTTAAGTTTGCCTAATGAGATTACAATCATATTCTAAAAACTATTGCATCATATTCGTCTTCTTCCGTTTGTCTCGAGTTCGTCGGAAATCGATGGAGCTCTAAAGCAACCTTGGGAAGTAGAGGGTTAAACCAACTAATGGTAATTTCCGATTGTTGGTCATTATGGACATAGTGTCTGTCAATGCATTGAGCTTTGATCTACTGACCTAGAGCCAAATTGGTTATGCCTTAAGAGGAACCGTATGGCATGGCAAGACCAGCACTGGTGCATACCTAATGGGAAATTTATTCTATAAAATTCTGGAATTTCTGTCAGCAAATCAATAAAAAAATGGCGTCTGTGGCTACCACAGGTGGAACTTTTTCTCAAAATCCGAAAAATTATGCTAGTTTAACTCGTATATGTGTATGAACAAAGTAGCATAAATTCAAATCAAAGATAAACTTGTTAAATTACACATATGAAATCGCATTATCATGTATCGTTTATATTGACATATTGCGAATGAATATTTGACAGCAATAAATGAGCTGCTGTTTGACTGCGGTTGCACTGTCAGAAAGCTGCGAGAAAGTGAACAACCGCAGCCATCATTGTAATCACTGAATCAATCTCTTTTATTTTCATGGATCTGATAATCAACAATGAGTGGTACCAGCTAGGAAATTGCAGTGAACACTATGCGGAAAGTTAAAGAAGATAGGGTAAGCATTGTTCCTTTCAATCCCACTAAGAATTTGCATCATTTGACAGGTGCGTACTTCGACCTCAGTGTCTCATATTCGACTCGAAGTCGTGTACAGCCTCGTAGCCGTGTGATTAGGATCACCAAGCTTCCAATAACACCATACTGTGGGGTGATGGTTCAACTCCCGCTCCGGATGATGAAACCTTTGGCGAGAATAGTTTCTTCTCCGTATCCACTTGAGTATGATCCGTTTCTCCATTGTCTAGTGTTAAGTTTCGTTCAGTGTATACAGACGCTGGCTGAAGACGCTGTTCGTGTCATTAAGTCGCATATTATGCTATAATGCATCGCAATAGTGCACACCGCAAATCGCATAAGATATCGCTTCAAGTCGAGTCAAGTGTTTTTGCTCTGCCAATAATGCACGTATGCCGGCTCCACTTTTGTACGCATAAGGCACTTTTGCTGCATCCTATGCGATGTAACTTTCATGTATAAGAGTACGTATATCCCGGTACTACGTGCAAATTGGTTGCCCGGGGTGGGTCTATGAGTAATTAAAATGAAAAAGCTGCCTACTCTATAGTGATCTCTAGCCAAGCTAAACCCAGGTCATGCCGAGGTTCTCAAAGATACCCCGCTTCCCATATGTTGGTTTTATGTCCAATTTTAATTGTCACGGAGCCAAGTAAATAGGAATTGTATGGTCTATGCTTGTGCTCATATGGAAACCATTTGACCTTGCATCTGAGTGCTTATTTCCCCATTACTTGTAAACATGCTTTTGAACCTGTCGTGTTTTCTTATAATTCAAGCAAGACTTCAAAAGACTTATGTACCTCAAATACAGTTTATAAAGCCCTATTGATTGAAAGTACTATCCACCTAATCAAGCAAGTTACTTCAATCCTAAAATTGAGGCTGCTTACGGTGATTGCATAAATCAGTTTACTAAATTCGTTAACTCATCTCTAATGGTGATCTATATTTGATACTGAGATCATTCTTCTTATGGTTTATTTTCCATATGGATGCCGGCACTGGAATTGAAGCTGGCAGTCTCATACTATCTACAACATCTACATGATAAGCTAGATTACCACATATTAAGTTTAGACATTAGGTTTATGAACTTTCTCCTAACTCTCCAAAGCATTAAACAAAATCCAAGCATATCACGTTTACTATCTAAGTCTAATTGAGTCGTTTTGTTTCCATTTTTTCCACAGGTAAGACAACCGATTGAAGGCAACTATCCAATATCCACCGAGATTGTCCAGGTACTTCCAGAATAATCCCTCCAGATCCAGTTACATGGGTACAAAACTCATCCATCATCCAGCACTAGAGTAAATTAGTAACCCCCTACACAATAAGTACGGTGATTTGATGCCACATCTGAACACCGCTTACACAATTCATCATAATCTTCTTGATACCACACCCGCGTATAGCCACAACCAACGCTAATCGACTGTAGCTAACAAACAGTTAATTGACCAATTTTTCGATCCATCAATCAGACCTAATCAGGCGAACGCCGGGGGTAGTGCGGGCGGCCCGCGGCGCGGTGGAACTTTGTACGCACCGCACCCAAAATGCCGAATTCGAAGGTCAGTTCCATGAGCACAGATCGCGCAGCGAAGGCCGCGACTGCAGCAAACAATCCAAAAACGCGGTGCGAGAGCGGGAGTTAAAGAGTTGAGCATCGACAGCTGGTCATTCCGCCGATCACAACCACGCTGATGGTGGAGTGCGTGGTGGTGTTGGTGCTATATAATTCACCCGTTACGACTATCGGTATCCAGGTTTTGGGTGATTTTTCTGGGGCGCATCCAAATTAGTGGCCGCTTGGTGCTGCTGAGCGTTTTGGAATTGACGTATAAGCATCGAGTCGGTTGCGCTCGCGGCGGACTAATGACTGTGGTATTGTGTACCCTCCGAATAGGTGTTATCCGCCACACCACGCGTATCCGGACCGGAGAGTGATTAACCGGTGTGAAAAATTGAACGCCCTTTTGAAGGGTTTAATGTGCGTTTCCGAGCGAAAAATTAATTGAGACTGTTTGAAACGGAGGAAGCGGAGTTTTCACCATGCCGATGGATGCGTAGGGGAAATGATACACTGAATGTGAATAAGAGATCGATAATTGCAACTATATTGTGATCTATTGAATTATACACTTAGAAAGTGATATATGATAGCAATTCACCTGAATACCGTGAAAAAGCAACAGCTTTCCTTCCTTCCATTCAGCAGTTATTTATGTAACCTCGATCAAACCCTTGTTGAGACTGCTTTTCCGTTTATACTAATTAGTGTGATTATGAACTACCCATTGAATACATGGGAGCTGCACAAATCGTTTAATAACTGTTTTACAAAGTAGCACAATAGCTGGTTTGATCGATAGATCCTCTTTTTGTTGAAGAATGTTGCAATGATGCCTCCAGAGGATTCCACAGAAGTTGTTTCAAGAGTACCTCGGAAAATTTTCGAGGAGTTCCTTCAGCAGTCTATCCCAGATGTTGTTTCAAGATTTTACTCAGGAGTTTCTCAGAGGAATTCCTATAGAAACTCGCACGGAAACAGCAAGGAAGAACTTCTGGAGAAATTCCTAGAGAGTACTTGGAGAGATCTGAATATATTTTTTTAGTCAAATAGACTCGAACAGGTTCTTGGAACCACAATAAATTCAAAATAAAAGGTTTTAGGTTTTATGGTGGTTTTTCAACACCTCTACAAGACTAATCCTAAGTAATCAAAAGTTCCGTTTCCCATGACAAAATGCACTTTCAAGTTCCGCGAAGTTCAGATTCAGTTGCGAATGAAACTTTCTGGCTGCTTAAGAGGTTAACATTGAGCCTTGCTGAAACTTCGGTCACAAGTTCCGGCAAGGCTCATTGTTAGCCTCTTAAGCAGCTTCAAAGCTGCTAAAGATACTACTCTGAACTTTCAAGTTCATAGAAGTGTAGTTCAGTAGCATTGTGTTTCAATGAAAATTAAATGTCATTTTTTTTGCCGAAAACAACTGTTTAAGCACAGACAAACAACGCATCACTTGGAACAATTTGCGATAAAAATCATCGTCAAAAAAAATATGCCGCCCACCGGATTCGAACCGATTAGGCTCACATTGTAGTAATGTGAAAGCCCTACGCTCTTCCACATTACTACAATCACGATTGAGTAGACAGGTGGTGAAGTCTAACTTGAATCGATTTTCTGTCGGCAACTAGTTTTGCATACTGCCGTAATTCTGCAAAGTGACGTATATTATATGTAATATCTGGTGTAAACATAACACTGTGGTATGCCTGTTGTATTAGAATGCAAGATCTAGTCGTAATCTATCATCTATGGAAAGAAACTTAGAGGATGAGCAAGAGTTTTATGCATAATAACAAAAAAATGGGCCAAAACTATCAATGTCGCTTACGTCACTTTGCAGAATTTGGGCAGCATACTTCTCGCGCTCAGTATCATACGGGAAATGATCGATTTCTCTTCATCGATTTTCTCTTTGGTTAATAACTTGGTCGACAAATCATATTTGGTTGTTTTTTGTTGTTTTGTGAAGCCCTAGTCGTCCTTCACCGAAATACACCGATAGATCATCCGACTATTGGTCGTATTTCCCGGAATAATCCGCAGAGAAAATCGATGAAGAGAAATCGATCATTGTAGATACGCCTGTATGATACTAAACGCGAGACTTGTATAGTAGAGAAGTTAGCTTATAAGAGCAATTTCAGACATGAGGTGTGATTCTGAAAAATATATTTTTGTTTCTGCATGAATCTTGTGAACTTGTGAACTTTCAAGTTCCAAAATTACTTAAAATGAAGCTGCCTAGAAGGTTAATGACCAATTGGATAACTTTGAACTAGCTGCTTAGCTTATAAAGTAACCTCTTGTCTGAACTTTTGGTCAAAATTTTACTTAGGATGTCTAGAAGGAGTTCTTTGAGGACTCTTCGAGGACATCTATGAGTAATTTCTGGAAGCAACTTTTCTGTTTGTAAAGAAGGATGAATCACTTATGAAACTCTTCAAGAAATCCCTGAAGGAACTCCTGACAGAATCCTGAAGTATCATTAAGAGGAATTTCGAGAGGATTTCTTAAGGAACTTTTCTGCAGCAATCTCTAAAGGACATCCTCTCGAAGGATTTAGAGAAAGAACTCTTCCGAGAGGAATCCCTGATGCAGGTGGAGTTTCTGATATGGACGATTTAATTCAATCAAATACCTTATTTCAGAGGGCTAATTTTGGAACAGATGGTGTCTCGATAGTATTGTTTAAGTCATTTAAGTTACTCATGCGATTGAGAGCACTGCTGAAATTGTTTATATAGATTACCTCGAGCACCGCAGTTAAAACTAATGATTTGTAAGAATAATGTATTGCTAACGAAATCCCGGGTAGAGCTTAATGGCAAAATAATGGCAAATTTTACCATTAAAAAAGAATGTTTGAATGGCAAAATGTGTTATTTGTTTGTTTGAAATAAGAGTTAAAATAACAAAAATAATAACAAAATTTTGATAGCAGAAAAACTTAAAAATAACTTATTTTGCCATTGTAATAACAAAGTAATGGTAAAGCATGCGGATTGAATTGAAGAACAAAATAAGTTATTATTGAGATATTGATAACAAAATAAGACCCAAATTAACTGTTATCGGTGAATAACAAAATATGACATTCTTGAGTTATTGATAAATAACAGAATAAGAACAAATTTAGCTGTTTATGTGGCGATCAAAATAATGGTAGCACAGCAATAGCAATAATGTCTGTGATGGTAGGTTTAGTTGTTCAAATTCAATATTAAAATAATGGTAGATTCAGTTATTATTTCAAAGTAGCAGAAGAAAGGTAAAATGAGCTTTTTCTTTTTTTTTTTTCTTCAATAAAATTTAAGTTAATCAATCAATGTAAAACCAGTTTTATTTTGTGGAAATTAAAAACTCAAAACGAAATCTTCAGCGTAATGAAGATTAATGATTCAATACAAGAATGTATCAGTATGAATATACAAAGCGACAACAGTACAAAACATTACATATCAAAGTGTAAAATTCGCACTCAAATTGACTGAGCATTGAGAGAGAAAATAGCAAAAATAAAAATTTATGTTGTACACAACTAGTAGAATTGATGTTTACATGTGCAAGAAGAATCCCACTACACCAGTGCCCTAGTAGCTTTCTTAAAAAGATCGAAAAAGATAGATACGTCGTTTTACAAATTATACTCTTTAATTGTTTGAGTTCTAAATTAACATTAATTGATGTGCATCAAATAGAATCCATTGCGAATCAAACACACAGCTGAAAATCCGGATTTGCTTACTTTTGCGAGATACGTCGAATTGAAAAGTTATGCTTCAAATATACAATATAATAGTTAATGGTATATTAAGAGTAAAATATGTTATGGTGCCTAATGTTTATAAATAATTTCTCACAATATCAAAATAATGGCAAATTTAGCTAGGAATGTAAATTATGTTATTGTTTTGATATTTTATAAAATACATTATAAAAGGTGCTAAATTGCAAGTTTTACCATGATAGTAATTTTTGTTATTGATGTGTTATTTAGCATTATTCATGAATAACATATCAATGACAAGATTTGCTATGATTGTATATTTTGCTATTGATTTGCCTTTTAAGTTTTTCATAATAACAGAAGAATGGCAAAACGAGATATGATGGCAAAACCAGTTATTATTTTGTCCTTTGTTTGCCATTAGCCTCTACCCGGGATGTGCTAAATCCCTGTAATAAATCAAGAATGTCTTCTTAATGCGAAACTGGAAGCATTTTCTCATTTTTCGGATTTTGATGTTTCATTAAATAACGAAGCAATAGTTTCGGTTTTCGTACACATGTAGAGATCAAGGTATCTTCTTATTTTTTTTTGAAGTGGAAAATGTCAAGTGAAGATCGTCTGACAATTCCCTAAAAAAACTGTCGAAGGAAATTCTAAAAAAAAAAAATCGAAGAATAAATTTCCAGCTGTTTCTTGAAGAATTCCTTTAATAATTCCTTATAGGAATTTACTCTCCATTTTCTGCAAGTTGTTTGAAAGTGTCTTAAGCAATTCTTCTAGGGAAATCTCCGTCAATTTCCATAGGCATGCATATGGAAAATTCATAAGAGATCTTTCTAGCTATTTTTTAGTTATTTTTCCAACAATTTCTCTAGAAATTTTTCCACCAAATTAACATTTATTTAAATAGAGACTCCTCCAGGATTTTCTCCAGAAATTTCTCAAGAAATTTCCCCAGGAGTTCCTGCAGGAATTTCTCCCGAAAATTCTCCAAGGATTCCTCCAGGAATTCCTGTAGGGGTTCCGACAAGAATTTCTCCAGGGATTTCTCCAGGCATTCCTCCAGGATTTCCTCCTGGGATTTCTCCAGGAATTCCTTCCGAAATTCTTCCATTAATTCCTCCAACTAATTTCTCCAGGGATTTTTCCGGGAATTCATCCAGGGATTGCTCTACAAAACCGTCTAGTGATTCTTTCAGAAATTCCTGTCCGGATCTCTTCAAAAAAATTATTCAGGGATTCGTTTAGGAATTCCAGAAATCCTTCTATAATATTTTCCAGACTTAATAAGCGATGACTTTTTTGAATTACTACAAAGATTTTTAGAGAAATTTCTTCAGCGATTTGTATTGGAATTCATTAAGATAATTTTAGAGGGATGCATATAGCAGCCAGAAAATTCTCCGATCCAGGAATTCTTTCATCCACGAATTTGTTCAGCAATCCATCCATGAATTCTTTCCAGAGTATGCCCTGAAGCTCATGCGAAACAATTCCTTCTGAAATTCGTCCTTCGATGCTTTCAGAAATATATCTTGACATTATTTTTTTCTCCAAGAATTCTTCAAGAAGTTATCCATGGATTTCTTCAAGAACTCCTCCAAAGATTTCTTAAGGAGTTAGGGTGTTCCTTTAGAAAGTCTGTCAGATGTCTGTCCAAAAGGATTCTTTCAAAAATTCCCCAAAAATGCCTCCTCCAACAATTGTTTTAGGAGTTATCCTAGGATTCCTTGTAGTATTTCACCTGGGATCTCCTTCCGAAATTTGTGTAAGAATTTCTCCAGAATTTTTCCTTTGAATTTTTCCAAGAAGTATCCTAAAATTGTCCAGGGATTCTCTCTGGAATATCTCCAGTAGTTTCTTTAAGAGATTCCATTAGGAATTGTTCACCAGGGATGCTCTTCGCGATTTCACCTAGAGAAGACTTTTTCGGAAAGCTCCCAGGGATTCCTCGCGCTTTTTTTTAATGTAGCGAGAATTCCTTCTTAAATTCCTCTACACATTTCTTTTTGAATATATTCCAGTGATTCGTCCAGGAGTTCCGTCAGGTGAATTCAAGAACTTTGCGACGGAGACTTCTCCGGGAATACCTCCAGGAAATTCTTCAAGACTTTCTCTAGGGATTTCCTTTAGGAGTTCTTACAGGGATATCTCTCGGGTTTCTTCCTAAGATAATTTCAAGAATTATTCCATAGATCCTTCCGGGAATACTTCAGCTGACATTTCTTCATGATTATAGTCTGAGGTGAGTAAATGCATATGAGTATATGAGTATATAAAACTATCTTCGGAGAAATTACTCGGAACCATACTACTGAAGGTTTGTCCTTAGCAGAATACAGATCCAAGATTGCTGATAAGCATAGACAATCTGGATGATTGATTACTGAAAAAAATCTCCAATTAGTCATGTTTTCAAAATATGTTCAAAAATCTTCGGCGGGTTTCCATTACGTTGGAGAAAATGTAGAAGGAAATCATGAACAAAATCTTGGATCAGCCCTAAAAGAGTTCGTATTTTCCAGTTCAGTTCAAGGTTCAACTATGGTTTCTTGTGAAAGTTTTGAAGGTATTAACAAAACATATATCATGAGCGGAGATACGTAATTGTCTTTTAATCAATTTTGAGACAGTAATTCTAACCTAAAGTAGGGTTAAATCTTATTAAACGAGCGATATTCCAAACATATGAATGCATAATTGATAACCTCGTAACTAGAAGCAAATTTCATCGAAATTAGGTTATATGACACCTAAAAAGAACGAAGAACCACTTTTCATCCTACATGATATTAATGTATGTTTCTTTCTTTTTGCGACTCCCCATCCCCACATCAGCTGTTCAGCTGCGCCGGAGGGCGTCGCATTGTATAACACCGGTTAAGTTGCACCGCTCTCGCTGACAGACAGACGATGACCGACCAGTTGCATGGAGTAAGTTTGGTTTTGAATAGGGTAAAAGGGTATAATGCGCCCCACCGGGGCAAAACGTCCCTCTTCATTTTCTAGTGATTCAAGCGGTTTTCGCATGCGTGATCGATTAGAAATCTCAAATATTGAAGAGTTATTGCCATCAAGCTGGTCCATAAATGGATTGGTACAGAAAAGCAATAAAAATATCAAAAAGTCTGAAATCGAGACTTTTGGCGTAATATTTTACCTCTTGTGAGCGTGACTTCATTGTAAACGAAGCTAGTTCTGTTCGCTTGTGTTACTTTGCAACTTTTATGCAGTTAAACACTTGTTGAAAGACCCTTCTAGGATAAGCATGTGGTGTAATTATCCCCTGGGACAGTTTTATCGCGGGGCTGGACGTTTTTCTTTTGATGGGGCGTATTGCCCCGTTTGTTTTGAAAAGGCAAATTTTGGAACGTTTTAAAAAAACGTTTCAAAGCTTCCATAGCCACCTCTCCAAAGGCAAAGTTCACATGTAACACTTTACTAACTTTAGTAACAACGATTTGCAGTGAACAATAGATGGAATAAGGCGCCATTTCTGCTTAGGGGGGGCATATTATACCTGTTTACCCTACACGCTAAACGTTGCTTCCCGTTATGTCCTCGATTCCACGCCTAGGCCCGACTAGCTGTTGCTGGCTAGCAGCAACAACTTCTTAGAAGTAAAGGTGCAACGCGGTTCGAACACACTTCCGATTTCAATGCGTTTGCAAGCGCGGTAAAAGTTTTTAAAAGCTGTGCGTATTTTTCAGAAAAAAAAATATTTGCTCTTTTAAATAGATACCAAAAAAATTGAGCATTACTTCCGAGCGTTTAAGTATTCCGTTAACATCTTCATCGATTGACCCACATTTCCACCGCCACCACGCGCGCCGTTCAGTAGGTACATATTGGCAGGTTGTTTTCCCACGGAGCAAATCGGCAAAGCGCCTACCGAAACGATTCAAAGGAAAACTGAACTGAACGTCTTCATCGCAAATAAACCGAACCAACCAAGCAAACAAACAATCTTCATCCTCATCTTCGTTGGTGGTCTTGGCGTGTGGTTGGGAATCACGTACCTACCTATATTGGCCATGCCAAATAGCTGATTGCTCCGGCCAACCAACGGGGGTGGAGTTGGTAGCTGATAGCTACTAATTAACCGAAGGTTGTTACTGGCGGGAAATTGTAAAGGTAAAGTTGAGTCGAATGACGTAGTTTCAGCGCCGTGAACGAGTTGGGAATTGGATCATTTAAGCGAAGACTACTTTATCAGTCAATTTTGAACCAATTGACTTGAAATGTTGTGCACGGGTAGGTACTATACCTATCTCACCACATTCCAAAAGTTGTGTTAATTGTGTGGAAAACAGACGAATATAGAAGCCGTCGCCCAAGTGGCGCGATTCCCTACACAGAAAAAAATTGTAATTAAAATTCAGCGAGAAATCATGCACATAAAGGGAATGCTAGAGGTAGTGCACTTTTACATGAGATATAATGTAAAATTACATTACCATCGTGTAAATTTCCGCCAACCATCGCGTACACCATCATGGACACCAACCGGTTACGCGACTATTAGCGGAAATTTACACGAACGTAACGTAATTTTACATGATATCTCATGTGAATATGCACTAACTCTAGCATTCCCTTTATGTGCATGATTTTTCGCTGAATTTTACATGAATATTTTTTTCTGTGTACACGAATGCTTCAACCGCCTTGATTTCATCACCGTCGATAGAAATTCGGGGTGGAGGGCGCGGTAATTCCTCCCTATCCTTTACCAACATGTACTTTATCTTCGACACATTATTGACTAATCCGTTTAACCTGGCTTCATTCTATAGTCGGATGTACGTTTCCGCTATCGCCTCAAGTTTGCGAGCTATAATATTAATATCATCAGCGAAACCAAGCAGCTGAACGGACTTCGCGAAAATAGTTCCACTCGTGTTTATCTCCCCTTATTACACCCTCTAACGCAATGTGAAACAGCAAGCACGAAAGATCGTCATCTTGCCGTAACCCTCTGCAAGATTCTAAGGGACTCGAGAGTGTCCCTGATACTCGAACTACGCATATCACTCGATCCATCGTCGCCCAATCGTTTCAGTATATCCGCGAATCCGTATTCGTGCATAATCTGCCAAAGTTGATATCGATCGAATGTGTCATACGCTGATTTAAAATCGATGAACAAGTGATGTGTGGGCACGTTGTATTCGCGGCATTTCTGCAACACCTGGCGGATGGCGAACGACTGCTCCGTTGTAGCGCGTTCACTCATGAATCCAGCCTCTCTTGCAATCGGTGATAGACGGCGGCATAAAATTTGAGAGAGTATCTTGTAGGCAGCGCTCAGTAGTGTGATCGCGCGGTAGTTCTCGCAATCCAACTTGTCGCCCTTTTTTGTATCGTGTGTCCCGATACCTTCCATCAATTCCTCCGGTAATACTTCTTCCTTCCAAATCTTGGTAATGACCCAGTGTAGTGCTCTCACCAGTGCTTCTCAAAAGGACAATGTCGTCACTTGAATTTGTTGCGACATTCTACCCAATGCGACATACGATTGTCCCTACTTGAATAGAATAGGACAAAGATCGTGCACCACGAGTTTAGGAATTCTTAAGCTTTGCATTGTGATTTTTGAGTGGTAACTTAGAGTCGGTAAACACTGCAACACTGATGAAGATGTTTCATCAAAAAGTTTCGATTTTGGGTTGGAAATAATTGATTATTCACGAGTTGAAAAGTACGCAACAAATTCAGCTTCCGTTTTGTCTGCAACAAAAAAATCATGTCATTATCTGTTACCAGTTGGGATAAAGAGTAATCGCCGCGTCTTCTTTGTTGCTTGTTTTGTGCCTCTTTTGTCTGACAATTCTCTTCACTGTCCTGTGCACATACTTCTAGATCTGTTACCACGCTACCTTCGGTACTTGCAACGTAGCCATTGAGGTGATCATCGTAATGCTGCCGCCACCTCTCGACCACCTCACGCTCGCTCGTGAGAATATTCCCGTGATTATCTCGGCACATGATAGCTTGTGGCACAAAGCCTCTGCGCGAGCGGTTCAGCTTCTCGTAGAACTTTCGTGTGTCCTTATTTCGTGGCTTTATTGTTTATAATTTGTACTTGGACAAATTTCGTCAGCTTTGGTGGGTGGTTTGTTTGAATCTAATAATAAGTGAGGTTCGCGTTGGAAAGTGTGCTGATTTATGACTCGCTTGTAGCAGTCCTCCAGGAGTTCCTTCTGGGATTCCATTCGGGATTCTCCAGAGTTTCTCGGATTGCTTCGAATTGTTCCAGGAACTTCTTCTAAGATTTCTATCGGGAATTTATCCAGGAAGTCCTCCGGGATTCCTTCAAAGATTTTTCAAGAAATTCCTCCTGAGATTCCTCCAGAAGATCATTCTTGGATTTTCCCAGGGGTTTTTTCACGGCTTCGCTTCATAGTTGAGTTCAATGTGGAGTCTTCTGTGATCCTTCTAGCTATTTAATACGCGATTTCTTCAGGAATTCCTCCAAAAATGATTTCGGTGACTGCTTCTGGAATTTCTTCCAGGGTACTTTGAGGTATTCTTTCAAAAATCGTGTATTCCGGAATTCCACCACGACTCCTCCAAGAATTCCATGCGATGTTCCTTCAAAAATTCCTATTGGGATTTCACCAGGAATTCTTTTGGAAATTCATCTGAGAAATCCTTCCAGGAATCCTCCAAGAACTTCTTCTGGTATTTCTTCAAGAAATTCTTCCAGAAACTTTTTCCGCAGGAATTGTTTTTGGGATTCCTACAAGAACTCCCGGGATTCCTGTTATAATTCTCCCAATTCCTTCGGGAACTTCTTCCGACATTCCTCCGAGAAATCTTTCCGGGGATTCTTCCAGGAACTTCTTCCGTGATTGTTTCAAGTACTGCTTTTAGGATTTCTCCAGGAATTCTCTCTTGGATTTCTTCGGGAATTTATTTCGGGACTCTCCAAGATGCTCCTCCTGAAGTTTATCGCTAAACAGCATGTTTTTTTCCTCATCTGTAGAGCCTTTTAACCACTGCGTCCATTACTTAGAAATATTGTGGTATGGGTATGACCCATATTTAATTTGGTGCTAGTTAAGTATCCTGTCACAATTGAGCTGTGATGGATAATGGTTGATGTAACATCTGATCCCAACTAGGCACAACTCGTTTTATAAAGTTTATTACCCTGTTGGGAAAACAGCATTTTTAAACCAGCATCTAATGTAGTGGTTGGACTCTTTGCGCTCAATATAAGGAATCATCAATGATGTCCGCTCAGCAGTAGGGCGCGGGCGGGGTTGACCCTGCCCGCCTTCCGAGGACAAAGGGAGTGGCGAGGACCACTCGGGAAACTGGCTAAGCGCCAGCATGCTATCGTGATGGACTCTCCAGTGCGAGTCATCGATGTTCGTTGCTGCTAGGCTACGGCAGCTAACCTTGAGGGTGCGGTATGCACTAGCCCCTCTCTGAAGCAATACCTTCTTGGTGGTTCCGGAGAGACGTAGGGTTTGGCGACCATAGGAATGTGTTTTAGTGGGTCGAGGAGAGAGTAGTCCTGGCTTCTACCGGCATTGTAGAAGACGGCCTCAACCCCACACTACGCTAACCTTCCTGTTAGGGTGTCTGATGAGCAGATTTATCCCCCTATGGTTTAGAAGGAAAAAAAAATAAGGAATCATCAAAACATAGTTTCGTAAAATCACCGTTTCTCGAAAATGGCTTGACGGATCTTTTCCAAATTAAGATGGTATGTATCTGTATAACCCCTAAAGTTCCATGGTGCACCTTTCCCTTTTTTTATCATTTTTATCAAAAAGCGTTCGAAGCCCCTCGAAAATGTTTGATATTCCCAAATTTCAAATCGAAGCCTCTACCCATTCTCAGAAGGCGAAGGGCCGTAATAGAGTATATTCATGACAGAGAATTGAATGAAAAAGATAAATGTTCAGTTGAAGTTAATGCCTAGGTATGACGAAAGTCAAATTAAAAAAAAAATGGGAATTTCAATCTTCACTTTGGGTTTTTGAACCGGTCAATAAATAAACGGTTTGACTTGATGAAAACACTTTAAGGTGAAAATATGTCAAAGCCACACCTTTTCAATAATTTTCAAGAGCTCAAATCTTTAGAACCAGCACAGAAAAAAATATGTAATTAAAATTCAGCGAGAAATCATGCACATAAAGGGAATGCTACAATTGGAGCACTTTTACATGAGATTTAATGTAATGCACAGTGAAGAGAATTGTCAGACAAAAAAAGCACAAAACATGCAACAAAGAAGGCGTGACGATTACTCTTTATCCCAACTGGTAACAGATAATGACATGATCTCGAACATTTTTGTTGCAGACAAAACGGAAGCTGAATTTGTTGCGTACTTTTCAACTCGTGAATAATCAATTATTACAAACCCAAAGTCGAAACTGTTTGATGATAGATCTTCAGCAGAGTTACAGTGTTTACTTACTCGAAGTTACCGTTCGAAAATCGCAATGCAAGGCTGAAAAATCTCTAAACTCGTGGTGTACGATGTTTATCCTATTATTTTCAAGTTGGGACAATCTTATGTCGCATTGCGTGGATTGTCGCAACAAATACAGGTTGCGACATTGTCATTATTGTTGCGCGATGGTTGAATTTTGATACACTGGTAATGCATTACCATCGTGTAAATTTCCGCCAACCATCGCGTAAACCATCATGGACACCAACCGATTACGCGACTATCAGCGGAAACTTACACGAACGTAACGTAATTTTACATGATATCTCATGTAAATATGCACTAACTCTAGCATTCCCTTTATGTGCATGATTTTTCGCTGAATTTTACATGAATATTTTTTTCTGTGAAATGACGGGTTGTACTAATAGTTTTATCAATGGGGCTCGTTCGGTGTAGTACTAGATTTGTAGTAATGAGCTGAATTTTAGTATGGTGAGAAGGTCAATTCTCCGTTTCTGCAATGAAATGGTGCAAACACCGTGGTAATTATGATTGCTTGCCTAATATATTCACTATTCAGCATCTGAAAAAATCTGCGATTATTGGTCATCATGCATCTCCCAACGAAACGAACTGAACACCTCAACTGCACAATGCACATAAGTCACTGGGTATTTACGTATATTCATTAATCATTCCTTGTGGTGTTTGGACCATCCGTCTATCATACCGTCTCTTCGTCTTCGTCAAGAGGGTGTATTCTCTCTTCTAAACAATGCTACTTACACTGCACTTCCAAGAGCCATTATTGGTCACTTCTGGTGGATAATGATCTTTCCTTTATTTTGTTTGTCTCACGTTTTATTGTTCCCAGAGGTAAACCAGTTGAGGTTGAGTAGCACTGTGCAGCAGGACTTGTACTTTCATTCGTCGCGCAGTTGGATACGTTCTTCTCGGTTCTCTTTACCTCTGAAAGTGGCGCGGCACGACCGACGAGATGCTGGCTGCTGGTTGAGTCAGATACTTGTGCCCCTGTAGCAATGGAGAAAGTGAACTGAGGTAACATAGCCATTTCGAGTGTGGCTTATCATCGTCATCATCTTGGCGCGGTATTGTCGTTATTTTTTTTTCTCTCGCCCAAGTTGGTTCTATTAAGTAAGACCAAGGTGAAATGGTTTCCGTCTAGACGGAAGACAGCGAAGATGACGATGCTGACAGCCCATCAACCCGCGTCCAGTAATGGGCTGTTTTGGACGATTTTGCTTTCGTCGGTAATTCTACTGATGTAATCCCAAGGGAAGCTTACGTTCGCGTCGTAACTTTCTATTTTCAGCGCAATCCAGTTGATTCGGGAGCGAGGCGAGGTAATTTAGATCACGACGGCGCGGAAATTGGATCATCGGCAGCAGAATTCTCGCGAAAGCAAGCCGGCTAACACTTTATGCAAACCCACCAATTAGCGAATCGATTCCAACGTCGTTGACCTGGATTCTGTCTGGAAACAGACACGGTCCACTTGAACACGCACACGCACAAGAGGCCGGTTTTCAAGTGTTGATCTACGATCTTTAAAAGCTCAGTGCGGGAGAAGCATCAGCACTTCCCATTTACTGGATGAGTTGAATCAAGTTCCTTTTCATCAATCTCGTTTTCTTCGGTAGCGGAGAGGTCATTGTTGGCTTATAAGCCAATATATTGCGATACGCTGATTTTTTGAGTGGCGAGTGTTGGGATAGGCACAAGCAGGCTAGCCGAGCGGGAAAACTGGGTAAATTGACCATTACGATGCCATGGGTTGTAAACTAACAAAGCGTTGAAATACCGATGATAACACTGCTCGACCAAATTTTGGGACCCTATATGGGATCCTAGAAGTGTCATTTTCGGTATTTGGGTTCGGTATTTGGGGTAGTTTCGTTATTGTCTAACCTCTAAATATATGCACAGCGCGTTCTAATGCTCATATCAACTGAACACCCCAAGTTCTCAATTTTTTTTTTTAACGGAATGATAAGTGCCTGAAGTCAAGTGCTTACCGTGAATCTGATTTAACAAATGTTATTGCACTAAAACCTCTATATAAGCAGGGATTTTCAATGCACTTTTATTTTATGCACCAATATTGTGGTTTTACCGGCTAATTGGATTCCACCGGTCACTTAAGGCGAAACTGGATCCATTTCCTCACTTTTTGGTTTTTGATTTTTATAAAATAACGAAGAAATATTTTGAAAATCGGTTTTCGTGCACATGTAGAGTATGGATCAAGGTGTCTCCTGAATTTTTCCCAGGTGGAAAAAGTTTTTAGTTTTTGCAGAAACCATTTTTTAACAAATTTCACAAAAAAATGGTTTCCGCAAAAACGAAAAACATTTTCCACCTGGGAAAAATTCAGGAGACACCTTGATCCATACTCTACATGTGCACGAAAACCGATTTTCAAAATATTGCTTCGTTATTTTATGAAAAATCAAAAACCAAAATAATGAGGAAATGCTTCCAGTTTCACCTTAAGTAGCCGTTCGGAAGTAGCCGTTTTTAAATTAAAGTCAACTTAATTGTCAAAACATGTATCTCATTGAATAGCTGGTGACTAAAAATGTTAGAACTCATTTTCCATTTTTGCGGCTACTTTGGAAGCCCTACTGAAATGACCGATGGAATACTAGTAGCCGGTAAAACCGACCGGGGTGCGCTTATACGGGAAAGTAAAGGAAGGTTACAGTGGAATTACAGAGGGTCCCAGGGGGTTGTTGCAACGGGGTATCAGGAGATGGCAGGTTTTCGGATTTACCTTCGGAAATTTCCAATTCAATTTTACTTACCGTCGCACACTGGGGCAGGATTGAAAATACACGGAAAAAACCTCTAGCTCGTCGAGATGTCGAGATACTCATTTGGTGTCTCCAGAGAAAATATTTCTATGGACATGGTTGATATTCTAAGCGGTAGGTAATTTTTCTTACGTTATTCACATAAAAGTCCTATAAGTCATTTTGGCCAAATTACATTTAAGCGATATGGTGTCTTCGGCAAAGTTGTTCGGCTATTTATGCTGAAAAAGTTTGCTGAAGACGTAAAATTTCCAAAGCCTACTATTCTTGAGATATTGACCGATTTATAAAATACCTACCTAAAATCGATTTTTTTCATTCAAATACGTTTTAAAACAAATTTAATGTCCGTTTACGAGTTATAATAATGAAAAATACTAAAATAAAACATATATCGAGGAAATTAGTTGAAAAAAATAAAATATATATTGATTTTATATAGAAAAATCCCGAAAATCACGCAAAATGTATATAGGACGTTCTTGCAGTCGGGCAAGTTCGGGCAAGTTTTTTCATCGGCAAAGTAGTGTTCTAATCAATTTCATTCAACGCACCAAAAGTGCACATTTTCTGTACCAGTTTTCCGTAGAACCTGAATTATATGACTCTTACTGAACGCATTTTGAGTTTGTTTATCTACTGAGCAATCCTGTCTGTAAAGTCCACCATGAATTTCACCGTTCAGGTCCACTTCTGTATTTGCTGCATCATTGAAAATATATAAACCTACCGTAAACGTGGAGATGGAGTATTTACCTGTAACCGTCATAAGTTCTGATTGTGCTATAGCGCTTATAATTCTTCTCCTATCTGGAGGCACAGAAAGGAAAATACAGCTTACTCAATTTACCATGAGAGCCTGGACAGGGAATGAACTTCGTAAGTTTGTACCAAGCAGTTTATTCCGTCAGAACGCCTTATTCTGACCACCTCAGAATGGAACGAGAAAGTGGTTAATTCTCCAACCAAGCTTACTCGTGAACTCCGTGATCCATCCGGATAATACTGAGTACCCATTTCATCAACAACAGTAATCAAAAAAGCATCAACCACGTCTGAGGACGTGCACAATGGCCAACCAGTCTACGTTTCCAGAATAAGTCCATTTGGCTTAAGCAGTGACAGGCTTGTAAAGGAACAGTGTTCGCACATCTCCTGGTCCAGTCCGATAGCAAGCAACGGTCGCCCACATGGTTGTCATTGGTCAGGCTCGAGCTATGAATAAGCCAACCAGGGACAACTTTGGATTGGAGATCATCAACTCCAACTTCCGCATCAAAAGCAGCAGTTCTCAATCACCAGTACCTGCAGTTGATCAGTTCAACGAACAATAACATCGAAACATTGGCGGGTCCAGTAAAAACGCATCACCACGCCTTCCCGGAGCACCCGCTCCGGGAGACAGATAAGTATTCATGCTCCAATTCACTGTTATCAATGCTTCGTAGAAGTAAGTTCGTTTGATCTTTACAGATTCTACGAGTAGTAACGTTGGTGCTACTGAGACACTCACTCAATCAGTCTTGAAGGACACCACAATCATCAGTTGCCATCCAATCCTTCATCAACAAGGCGTTCCTGGGAAGGTTTTCGCTATGCGTCCTGTTAAATCGGTATGAATGATCACAGACATCCCGGTCCTAAATATCGATCAATGTTCGTCATCAATCCGTCAGTGAATCTCCACAACAACAGTACATAATTGGTCCCATCCGTTTAACACCATCAGGCCAACGGTTAAAGGTTCCGTTGGTACCTCATGAGCAGCTAGCCTGCCAACAGTCCAGCAATCTGGATTGCTGGGGCATGAGGACATGTAACGTTAAAGGTATGTTGCTCTGTCATCAGTCCACTCGACTAGAGTGGAGGAATTACATCGCACTGCATAGTGGGTGTGTTTCCATCGACTTACTTACTAGTAAGCATACCATGTCCTGGGCGCTCACAGGAATGGGTTTTCATCGTTTTTCGGCTAGAGAAACGACTTCACACTCGTGAAGTAGCTGGTCCAGTTAGTACCTCAACCGAGGTCGAGTCAAGCTAACCTGGATCTCCAGTGGAGCGCATCTTCAGCAACATACCATTCAGTCATGAATACACATCTGTGTAAATTGTCACAGTTAGTCAGTTATCGAACATTGAGCCAAACATGGAACCCTTTAAAGAACCAACCGAGCGTCAACTAGAGTGTCTTCAGTACGAACCAACCACATCATATGGAATCAACCACTGTTTTACGAGCCATTCATCTGTACCTGTAGTTAATCACCGGATGGACAATCGCATATTCCGGTGCAGCAAAGGTGTGAGCATATCAACTATGTCAAAAGAACCTATGAAGTTAATTATAAGCAATCACACGTTTGTTCAGTTATCCTCCTACTTTTTACAAACATCTATATCCAGTAAGTTACATTAACATTAGTTTTTGCAACATAGTACAGACAATCGTTAAGGTTTTCTCAAAGCAGTAGTAAAATACGAGTAGAAATACCCAATTTAACACCAACATATCTAAGATTCAGAATTATTGAAAGCCCTTGTCCTTTCAAGGAGGGCGGTATGTTTATGCAAGTTTAAGCATCAAGTATCGCATTAACACCAGAACAGAATTGACTGTCATCAAAGTGCATCTTCCATTGTTCATTCTGATTACCCTGTTGTTACGCATACGATGATCATACTACTGTACTTCTAAGCACAATGATTTCATGATGTATTATTTCAATGTTTCTATAGTCCTTCTTCTTTAACAATAAGTTGAAATGGTATATAAGATGTTGAGAGGCAGTACTTGAGACAGTCCAAATAGTCCAACGTTATAAGTAATTACCCAGTGAACTATATGCAGTTACCGAATAAGAAACAGATTGTGAATACCATAATGTGAGAACATAGACCAATAAACTGTTTAGTAATTAGTTAAAGGTTGTTGTGTTCAAGAATTCAGTTACATTCATCATACTTTTGGCACCATGAACTAATCGCCCTTATGTGCGCCAACAAGGGGTTTTAATCCTTTACAAGATATGCTAGCGAGTTAGTACACAGGGTTTCAGGAGGCTTCAGCAGCGTTTACGAGAAGGTGATCTCAGAAGGGCTTTAGACGCATTTCAGAATGTTGCAATGAGCACAGGGAGTTTCAGGGGGTTTCAAGAGGTTTCAGGGGCTTCAGGGGCTTTTGGAAGAGTATCAAAGGTGTGTCCATATGGTTTCAATGCATTTCAGTAGATTCCTTCACGTTTCAGGAGCCTTCAAGAGAAGTTAAGAGAAATTTACGGGCGTTATGGCGTTTTCAAGTTCTGTTGGCTGGGTTCCGGAGGATTTAGGGCGATTTTCGGTAGTTGGTGTGTTTTACAAAGGGGTTTCCGGAAGTGGGTTCCAGGAGGGTTTTAAGTGACTTAGGGACGCTCAGAGGATTTTAGGCGCTATCATAGGGTTTTCTGAGAAAATTGATCAAACATAATAAATACTAGTTGACCCGGCAATAATTATGCGTCGAGTTTATAAAACTTGAATTTTCAGCTCGAATCGTACATCTGAGGCTTCCGAGATAGACAAATACGAAGTGTGCTGAAAATTCGAGTTTTTCATAATGCAACCTATTTCAAAAAATTGGCCATGAAAATACCAAAAGGAGTTATATGTCCATGGGGTTTAGGTTCCGGTTGGTGGGTCCAGCTCAAAACTAAGATTTAGTTGGAGGTGGCCACTTGGAACTGATACCAAAGGGACCACGGTTTGGCCATTTTCTCAGGAGCGTATTTTTCGCAATAAATTATGCAAATTACAACTGTTCTGAATGCACTGAAAAAAGCGGCAGAAAAAAGAACCAAATAACTAAGTCAACTGACCAGATGAGTTTAGGCCATCAGGTGGCCAAGGGAATGAATCTTGAGGTCCCAAACCGGACTCCCGGAGATTCTCGAGAGGTGACCATTTTACAAATTTGGTAAATCCATGCCGTGTGACATATCAAAAGTTGCAGATTTCTTCTGGGAAATACATCAGTGTCGATGTGGAAGGCAAGATTGGTCACTTGGTGATCCCGGTACCGGTGCCGGAGACCCCTTCAATGTGGTTAAAAAACTCCTTATATTTCTCATAAAATAATCATATAAAATCTCGATCAAATTATCTTTTAGTGGACCCCTTGGGTCGTGGGGGTCCACTATTGGGTAGATCATATTCTCTTACCATGTTAAATCAGTGACAATAGCGGACTCCGTTTAATTTAACCCAGACTTGTTTACATTTACAATTTTGCTTAGATAATCACATGATTGCTTTTCAACCTAGTTCCACCTCAAGGAACAGCTGTCTAGGAACATGAGCTATGGTCTCCCGATGGAAGTTTACCCATAGAAGCGGATTCGAGCAGAAAACTTGAGTATAATAGCTAGGGGTCCACTATAGGTTTTGGGTCCACTATTGGGTAAAATACCCTGTTTGATATTTGTATTTCAAAATCAAAAGCTTTTTTGCTTCACTGTAACGCTATTCATACACTCTTTCGATTACTCATAATTTATTTCCGGTATGTCTTCGTAACCTCATCGTTTTCAGATTCAAGAAATCCAATTTGCGTAGTAAGCTGTAGAAGTAAATGATACCTATCATAAGGATCAATGGATAACTTTACCTTTGTTTGTTATAACTTAATCCAAGCTTTAAGATATCTTTTCTATTCAGCTTCACAGAAACACCTACATGAAGCGTTCATATTAACTGAAAGATTTGTTTAATTTCTCTTTTCAGGTAACGTTTGGCGCCCAAGGAACCTTATGTGGTAGCACTGTATTGATCCACTGGAAGTTAAGTTTGCATACGTGATGTGTTTATTATTGCATATCAATAACAGATTAAATAGACAGACAAACAACACTCTTAAAAACGGCTTGGCACATGCATTTAACGATCAATTCAAGTTGCATTTGATTTTTGCGATCCTTCCAACAGAGGCGCTAGTGTTCGATTGCTTTGACCTTCCAAACTGACTCCGAAGCCGCACCGTCAACACTTCTATTTCACAAACTCATCTCTCTTTTCGGCTTAAATGCCAATCCACAACACACTCCTATTTGTGCCCACTAACTACAAGTGCGAGCGAATTATTTATATGAAGCCGAGACTTACTCTCGCACTCCGCATACCTAGCCACCAGGCAGTTTGTTTTGCTGCGTCGAGAGCTCGGCACGGTCGGACGCTCGGACGACCGAACTGCGCCAAGTGACGCAAGCAAGAGTACAATGATACATATTGCCCATTTTACTGGCATTTTACCAGATTAGCTGGTAGGAGTGTTCACGGTGCGGCTTCGGAGTCAGTTTGGCTTTCTATTCCGCAGAATCATTACCTGTTCTGTGGCTTAGTTGGTTAAAGCGCCGGTCTAGCGAATACGGAGTCGTGGGTTCGAATCCCAGCAGAACGCGATTTTTACAAGTTTTTCCAGTATGTTTCAGACATACCAGCTAATCTGGTAAAATGCCAGTTAAATGGGCAATATGTATCAAAGATCAGCTGTTCCCAGCAAAATCAAATGATCATATTTTCAACCAGTAGATTTGCATTAGTGTTCGTGACACCGCGCTGCATAACCACTATAGGCGATTTGTGTAATAGTGTGCTTGTTAGACAAAAGTTTAACCGAAATCCATCATGGCCGACAGTGTTTCGCGCGGTTCTACCAACAAGTGGCAGTGCCCAGACAACCAGAACTCGCATAAAAATGCATAGATTTTATCATATTACCACTAACTTACCTTACAATCACATAAATGTACAAAGTGCGAAATTCATCGCAATAAACGACATTTGATTGTTGTTTTTGCGACAAACAAAACTGAATCGCATAATCATACAAGTAGACTCACAAAACAACATTCGCATTCGCATCGTTGTGTACTGTGATGATTATGCGTATTTCACCTTGTTATGACAACTCTACTCGCTTTGGTTAGTCAATTAACTCGTACAAATGCATATGCAAGTTTGTTTACGTATACATACAAACTCACATTAGCGAGAATCTGTTATTCACACATAATGTGATTTGAAATGTGATAATAAGAAAAAAGTTACTGTCTGATTGTAGTTGCGATGTGGAACCGTATCGAAAGAGGAAAACTATTCAGAAAGTAAGCAATTTGTTATTATAAAATGATTATTAGAAAATCAAAACGAATTATCAGCTTGTTCTGCAAGAATTTGTGTGGCGTTATGTATACATTACCGATTGTTACTCCAAAAGTCTTAAGTTCGATACTGGGGGTGCCGTGAGTTGTATAATTTTGTTTTATTAAAAATAAGTCGCACAATATGACTCATTACGTCGCAATATAGTACACATCTTTAATCGCAGATGATATCGCTTCAACTCATATAGTGTTACCTTTGTTCCATTCATGCACGCATATCGCCTCCACTTCTGCACGCATAAAGCATATTTATGCAATTCAGTATCATAATTTCTATTTTATTTAACTCGTTTCAGTATCATAATGGTCAATTTTTCCGAACTGGTTCATTATGCAACTAAAATTAGTTGCATAATGAAAAATAGTTGCATAATGTTCATTATGCAACTCATTTGAGTTGCATTATGAACATTATGCAACCCAAATGAGTTGTATAATGAAAAAATCATTGCATAAAATTTTTTATGCAATTCAGTATCATAATTTAAATTTTAGATAACTCATTTGGGTATCATAATGGCCCATTTTTCCGAACTGGTTCTTTATTCAACTGAAATGAGTTGCATAATGAAAAATAGTTGTATAATGTTCATAATGCAACTCATTTGAGTTGCATTATGAACATTATGCAACTCAAATGGGTTGCATTATGAAAAAATCATTGCATAAAATTTTGTATGGAACTCGTTGCAAAACTCGATTTTTTCAGCACTCTTCGTATTTATCCAACTCGGCAAGCCTCGTTGTATAAAAGTACGACTCGTGCTGAAAAAATCAACTTTTTGCAACTCGTTACATAAATAACTAGTATACCACTCGTTGCAAAACTCGATTTTTTCAGCACTCTTCGAATTTATCCAACTCGGCAAGCCTCGTTGGATAAATGTACGACTCGTGCTGAAAAAATCAACTTTTTGCAACTCGTCACATAAATAACTATTTCATCATTTTATGCGATGAAACTTTCACGGGTAGTTGCGCGTATAACAAAATCGTAAACTTCGTTTAACGTATAAGTTGGTTGTCTGGGTGTGCCCATGAGAAAGACATCGGGTACATGTTTTTGATGAATTTCCTTGCAGACTGGCGTCTGTTTGTTTGTGCTAAATATTTCAGTTTACTATACAATTCAAAAGCAAAACATTGCCTTATTTAAATGTTGGGCTAGGGCTAGACTTGATCTATTCATGGTAAGGCGCCAGCCCCAGGAAAGCTCAGAAATAATGATCGACGGAACGTACTAATAGGAGAATGTCAGCTTCATACTGTTTCTAAGACCATTTTGGTATTATTTTTGGAAATATTTATAAAAAACGATTTTGAGACACACATTGTAAATGTTGAAGTGGCATAGTTAAGGCCGGACGGGACGTAGGTTATTATTGATTGACCAGAAATTCGATCGTTTATTTGCTTACCTGTGGTGCACAATTGACTATAGTTTCAGCTACTTCAATGTAGTAGAAATGATGTTTGCATTTTCAAAATCGCGAGGCAAATTGTTAGAAAGAGAGGGAAGATTGCAAAAATTACACATTGTCCCGTGCGGCCTTAATGCAAAATGGTCAATGCCAGAGGAAGCTCTCAGTTAATGTGGACACTTAAACTGTAGGTGCCATAGAACACTTAACAGTAGGTTTCATCCCAACGGGGACGTAACGCCAAAAATATTAAGAAGATGTATATGTATAAGTGATGTGTAAATTTGAGCCGACACTTGATATGCGGAAATTATTTTTAATAATATGGAACGAGCTCGCCTAGTAATATCAACCCTTTTGCTGAGTGTGGCCAAATCCAGCAAAGACCAACATGTTTATCTCGACAATATTAGTCATATGTACTTCAAATTCAAGGCAAATTGGCATATTCTGAAAGTTATAAATACAATTCACATTTTCCTGAATGCATATGGAGGAACAATATAAAATTTCATGCAGGAGAAATATTTTATTTTGAGCTGTCCTTTTCTGGCAATCATTCATTCCACAAAATGCTCTTGTGTTTGCTACCTGATTTCCCTTTCCCACATCAGAAAAAGACGACTCACATCCGGGAAAGCATGTCAATTATCCGAACCGCACTTGTTCCACACACTCTAAACAGCCAATAGAAATTGGACCAGTGAAATTGAGCCACTGACTGTGCCTAATTGGTTACACACATCTGGGCAAGGCCGTCATCATCGTCGTCGTCGTCGCCATGACGAAGAAGGCTCCACGCCAGCCCACGCACGCGTGCGCCCAGGCATTCATCTTCCGTGAAGTGGAACCGATTGTACTTGACGAAGAAAACAAAATAAAGCTGAACAAATATTTTCCAACCGTGCGTGCTGGTGATCGCGTTTCTTCCTATCTAAAGAGACGATACCTGCGCGTCGTCGTCGTCGTCGACGAGTGGTATGCGGGAGGAGAGAGCATAACGCCATCACTCGATCGCTGCCGGCGGCGGGGATGACCGCATAACATAAAACGACATAATTGAGTCTTTTAAAATCGAGTTTGGTTAGTTTAAGTGTCAGAAAATGACAAACATATACAGCCACCAGCAGCACCTCGCTGGAATTGGGGTTTCGACTTTCCTTTTCTGTTATGGATGGAGTTTAATCCGATGCTTCAATTCGTTTTGGATGGGTTCCATTCAAGAGTTCAGTGATCTTGGTTACATGGTTGAATGATGGCAGGCGAACAGTTGTTGCGACAATTAAACATGTTCAAGATGTTCTCTTCAGAAGTGTAAAGAATAAATAGAAACATCTTATTCATAGAAGTTATATTTCTATACTTTTCATGTAGATATGAATAGCTGTAGCAATGAAAAAAATGGCATTGATGGTCTGAAATATATAATGAAGCTACATTGAACTGTTTTTATGTCTATTTGAAAACTTAAAACGTTCTTCAAAAAACTTCATTCGTAATGTGCCTCATAAAACGTAATATCTATTATTAAAAAATGAAGGTACAATAGAAATCTCGAAAAATCTTGTTGAAATGATTGAGTTAAATTTCTAATATTTCAAGCACATTTTGGATTTTATTTTCTTTGAAACATATGGGTCATTAAATGGATATAGCAACGGCTGGCAAGGCATCGCCGCTCCCGAGCCTGACGCAATCTGACCCACAGACTCAGTTCCAATGACCTCCAAATGGGAAACGTGTTGCCGCGGCGCGGCGCGGATACTGTCCAGAATGAAAGCTCGAAAGAGAACTCCCGAGAACCTGTTGAAATTCCCGAGACGTGTTTGTTTACCTATCTATGGTGAGCGGTGGTCATGGGCGAAGAAACAGAGAAGAGCCAGCGAGCGCAGCGTAGCGTGTGAGATGAGAATAGAACCATAGAAGAAGGTGCGAAGACTGAGCCGGTTTCTTAGATCGTGTGGATTCGGGTCAAAGCGTTAGGTGAAGGTCTTGGATGGGCACTGTGGTTCGGAAATTGGAAATTCACGACGAGCGTACCAGGGCTCGATTCCGTTTCAAATGTAAAACAGAATGCATTCATGATGTACTTACAAGAAGTTGAATCGATGAAACAATTTGTGGGAATAATAGAAACCGTACCGCAAACGGAGTCATTGGAGACCGGATTCCCAAGTCAGTCCAGGAATTTTTCGAGAAGGAAATTCCCTTGACTTACTTGCCTGTCACACGATAATAACTGTGGAAGTACCGTAATCCGGGGTAACATTGATCAGAATTTTTTATCTTTCTTGAATAATTCTCGTGTTAAAGCAAATGTTACATGTTTTATATTTTTAAAACAAGTACTGGCACTCTCAGTATGTGTTAAGCAACTCGAAAAACTATTGTAAAACTTTAAAACATGTTTAAATAGTCTTTTTAATCTAAATTTTGATTTTGTTGATTTGGGGTAACATTGATCATGTCAGTGATCAATGTTTGTTTGTGTTGAAAGTACCCTTACTTACTAAATTCGGGGTCGCTGATTTCGAATATGTTGTCAAAATTCTTACAAGTTATGTACTTTTTTAGTTATTTTAGGAATAAAATCCTCTAAACCACGAATAACGCCTAAAGGTAGGCAATGGCTTAAGGAATTGATAGCTTACTTTAAATAAATCGTATATTTTATTGAAAAAGATGATTTTCCTAAAAGTTTCATTCATTAAATTCAACTCTAGGATATCATATTGAAGTAATACAGTGATTTCGAAGCTCATATTGTTTCTAGTATTTATGTCAAGCATGAATGTTTAACAATGTACCTCATTGCGGTACGAAACACAGTTAAGGAAAAATCGATTTATTTCGATGTTCATTAAATTCAATTTTCATAAATTGCTAGTCATTTGATAGCTAAATGATAGCAGATTACGATATACTTATCGATAGTAAAGACTGATTCAATGTAAAATGCTTGTTTGATCATTTAATGAGGTCGGTTATGCCGATCAATGTTACCCCGCTGATCAATGATACCCCGTTTTACGGTACTTAAAGAACAGCTGAGAAGCAGGATTCCCAGTTGCGACGTTACGCCAACCATGCTTTTGAATTGAAATGACTAGGATCATCTTGGGTTTACTTTGAGGGCTTCCCCGCTATTATTTCTGGAATTCGACCACGAATTACTTCCGAAATCACATCAATGGTTTTTCCAGGATTTTTCGGGGGTTTTCGCCCAGGCTTCCATCAGGACTTCGCTCCTAGATTTCTTCGTGAATTCCTCTCAGGATCCCTTCATTGATTCATCTCAGGATTAATTTAAGAATTTTTCCCGGTATTTCTGCGGGATTCCTCCCGAGATTCTTTTGTCCATTTTTTCAAGGGTCCTTTTAGAGATTTCTCACGAGATTTCTCCTGGAAATTCTATCTATACTGTTCCAGAGATTTCGCTCGTGGTTCCTTCTGGCATTCTTGCTGAGATTTCTTCAGGAATTCCTTGCACGTTTCTTTCAGGGATTTATTACGGGGTTCTTACCTAGATTTCTCTTGGGATTTTGTCCTGTGATTCTTTCACGGAATTCTTAAGAATTCTGTAGGAGATTCCTCCCAGGATTTATTCAGGGGTTGCAGCAGAATATTCAACGGGATTACTTTTCAGTTTATTCCAGGAGTTACTTTAAGATTCTTTTAAAGATTCTTTTGAGAATTTCTGCCGTGTTTCCTTCGGGGAATCTTTAAAATATTTTACAGGGCTCTCCAACGGGAGTTCTTCCAAGATTTTGCCGGAATTTCTTCATGAATTCCTCATATGATTCCTTCCGATGATTCCTGGTTTTTTAAGGGATGTCCCCCGAGCTCAGGGACTCCTTCAAGGATTCTCCCGGGATTCCTTTGGTGATTTCTCTCGGCATTTTTTTCCCGAGATACTATTAACGTGTTTCCCAGAATTTCTTCCAGGGACTTCTTTTAGGATTCCTGCAGAAATCATTCCACGATTCTGCCAAGGATTGCTCCAGATTTATTTCAGGAATTCCAAAACAACATTTTCATGACCAATTAGTCTTGTAGTCTTGTAGAGGCTCTAAGGACAAACGTCTTGACATCCTGATTCAACAATGCATGACAACTTTAGACGCACAAATCTCAAGAAGCAAGCTACAAACAACAATGCGTGTTATTATTCTGTTCTTGCTCACTTGTAATAAGCTTAAAATAAGAAGATCAGATGCGCTGGTTTTGTTTACCAAGAGATTTGTGCCCTCAAAATCGTGAGTAGGTGCCGAAGTCGGCCATTGTGGCGACCATTTTGGGATTCTAACAAGTCTGTCCTTAACAAACGTCACAAAATCCTATTCCATTAATTTTGGTTTTATGATTGTTCCAAAAACCTCTTCTAGTCTATTTGACTACAACATGTGACTTGGGTTATTACCTCCGGAGATTACTTTTGAGACTTCTCCCTGGATTCTTTCAAGGTTACCGGCATTTCATTAGGAATTCATTCTGGGGCTCTTTGAAGGATTCTTCTCAAGATTCCTTGCAACATTCCTTCATTGATTTTCCCGGGACTCCTTCCAGCATTCTTTCAGGTATTTTCCCAAGATTTATTTTGAGGTTGCTTAAGGGAATCCTCCCGGATATGTTTAAAGATTTCTTTCAGGTTTCTTTCATTGACTTCACCAGGGGTTCCTTTGGAAATCTCTCTCGGGATTAGCTAAGATTTTCCTTCAATGATCCTATTGGGGATTGCTCCATGGATTCCTTGAGATTTGTTCACAGATTTTTTCTGGCTTTCCTGGGCGTGATTCCTTGAATGATTTCTTCTGGGATTCATTTCGAGAATATTTTCCGGGATTTCTTCATTGATCTTTCACGAGATTTATTAAAGCTTATAATTCCCCTTGGGATTCTTTCTATGATTCCTTCGGTGATTTAAATAGTAATTCCTGTCTGGATTTCTGCGGGAAATTTTTCTGAATTTTTTTCAGGAATATTTTCAGGGATCCTCTCGGGTTTCCTTTAGGGGCTTCTCCCGGGACTCCTGCTATCATGGAATACTGCGAGAGTATATCAGGACTCTAGGAAAAAAAAAACTCCGGGACTTTTCTTTCGGCATTTCATCAGAACTTCCTCCCAGAATTCCTTTATTTATTTCTCGGGAAAAATAATTTTCCGCAGGTTTCATTCAGATATTCCTGTAGAGATTTATTCAGATTTTTTTTTCGAAGATGCTTCGTTGGATTCCATTAGGATTTTCTCCCGGGTTTCCTTCTGAGAATACTTCGTTGATTTCTCCTGGGATTTCTTCCGGCATTCCTCCAAGATTCATTTTGGAATTCCTATGGGGACCCCAGCCAAAATTTCTCCTGTGATTTATCCCGGTATATTTCGGGATTCGTTCCGAAAATTTGTCATTGATTCTATCAGGGATTCTTTTTTTTACGGATTTCACCTGGGAGTTCCCAGATACTCCAATTACGACAGCCAGGTCGAAAATCATCCCAGATGTCCAGATTCCTAAGCTGATAACTGCCTCCTTATACATTTTCGTCACGGTTTTTTTTATGGATTTTAAATTGGATTCTGCTTGGAAATTTCTCCTGAGTATCTTTCATGGACTTCTCAAGGATTCCTGGGTTTCCAGGAATCCTTAATTTATCCCTTCAATGATTTCTTTCGGCGTTTTTTAAGCTTCTTTCAAAATTATGTTGGGAATTTCTTCCAGGACTCGTTCAAGAATTTCTCCCACTATTTTGTAAGGGAGATTTTTCAATGACTGCTTTAGGAATCCTTTCTAAATTCTTTTATGTTTTTTTTTTGTGGATTTCTTTCTAGATTTGTCCTAGGATTCCTTCACGGAAGCTCCCACACAGAATTTTCCTGATTTTTCAGAGATAATTCAAGCAATATTTTATGTATTCTAGGAATGAAAATTCCCAAAAGATTTCCATCCAGGATACTTTTACGGGTTCCTGTCTGTATTCCCAATCAGATTCTTTCAAGATTCTTTTAGGAATTCGATCAGAATTCTTCAAGTGATTTCTCCCATGATTTGTTCCTGGATTACCCCATGGATGCTATCCAAAATTCTTTCATTGATTCATCCCGGAATTTCTTTGAAAATATCTACTGGGTTTCCGTCAAAGATTCCTCCCGGGTTGCCTTCGAGGGTTCTTTGAGGGATTTCTTCAGAAATTCCTCCCAGAATTTCATTATTGATTCCTTCAGAGAATCTTCCATGATTCTGTATTAGATATTTCTCCCGGATTCTTTCAAGGATTCTACCAGGGTATCGTTTAGAAATTCCTCCTATGATTGCTTCCATCATTCCTTTATTGATTTTTTTTGATATTTCTTGATGGTTTCTCTCGAAAAACAAACCGGAAATCTTTCAGGTACTCCCCCTGAGATTTATTTAGGGGTTACTTTGGGGGTTACTGCTAGATTCCTTTCAAGAGGTTTTGAAGGAATATTGACCTCTTCGTGTTTTCTCAAGGGATTTCTTCTGGGATTTCTCTAGGATTCTGTCAATGTCTCCACCAAGGATTGTGTCTGGAATTTTGTTATTCCTACTGGAATTCCTTTAATAATTTCCCTCTTTATGGATCTTTTCCGGGATTCCTTGCAAGGGTATTTTCCGGGAATCCATCATGGATCCTTCTGGGATTCATTTATGGGATTTCTTCCGGGATTTTTCCACGGATTACTCCCGAGATCGGAACAGGGGTTTTTCCAGGACCCTTCATTATTTTGCCCCCGGGATTCCTATAAATAGTTTGCCAAGTTTCTCCAGGTATAACTTCCGAAACTCGTTAAGGAATTCTTTTCTTTAGGAATTTCTCCCGGGATTCATTCATTCTGGCATTATTCGGGCATAACTCCTAAATTCTTTCGGGAATTACTGCAGAGAACTGTCAAATTTATATCAGTTCTGCTGAGATTTTTTGATAATATCTTAAGGAATCCTTTCGGGACTTCTTCGGAGATTCATTAGTGGATTCTTTTTGAAATTCCTCCATTAATTTCTCCTGACATTTCTTCAAAAATTTCTTCCGGGGGATTTAAGGGATTTCTCCAAAATTTTCTCAGATACTTTTCATGATTTTTTTTTCAGCGGTTACTACAGGATTCTTTCATGGATTGCTCTAGGGATGCCTGATTGAATTTCTGCCAAAATTTCTCTTGGATCCAGGGATTCCTCCCGGGGTTCCTTCCAAGATTTCCTCTCAAATTTCTGCTGGGATTTTTTTTTTCTAGAGGCTGGTTTCTACAATAAGGCCCAAAAAAATACTTAAGGAATTGTAATCGCGTAAGAATCGCCTGATAAATTCTCAAAGCAATTGTCGAAAGTATTTCCAAAGGAAATGCCATAAGTGGCATTTTGCCTTTCTCGTACGCCAAGGTGTACCGAAAGGCTATATGTTCACTCCTAAAATGAAATCTTGATAGAACCCCCGGAGGGCCAAATCTTATATACCAATCGACTCAGCTCGACGAGTTGAGATGATGTCTGTGTGTGTGTATGTGTGTGTATGTATGTATGTGTGTGTGTGTGCGTGTGTATGTGTGTATGTGTACAAAAATGTCACCTCACTTTTGAATAGTAAATATCATCCGATTTCAATGCTTTAGGTTTTAATCGACGCGGAACATTGTCCCATTGTTTCCTATTGAAAATGGTTTGAATCGGTCCAGCCATTCCGGTGTTATGGCCATTTAGGTGTTCCGGACCGGTACCCCAGGAAGGGGCCAGATATGAAATTGCAACATACCCAAGCATGCGACCCATCAAACCACGGCATTTTCGATTATCTGATAAATAGTAGACAGAAAAATAGTCGCAGACTATATCTGAACCGGTAGTGTTCCGGAACCGGTTCCGGGTGTCCCGCCGGAAGTGGCCAAATATAAAAGTGAACAAACCCATGCATGCGACACATCAAATCACTTCTTTTTCTGTAACCTGATGAATGGTAAACAGGAAAATGGTTTCAGACCATATCTGATCCGGTAGTGTTCCGGAACTGGTTCCGGGTGACCCGCCGGAAATGGCCAAATATAAAATTGAACCAAACCCATGCATGCGACACATCAAATCGCAGCTTTTCCTATTACCTGATGAACGGTAAATTGGAAAATAGTGGCAGACTATATCAAAACCGGTAGTGTTGCGGAACTGGTTCCGAGTGTGCCGCCGGAAGTGGCCAAATATAAAAGTGAATCAATCCCATGCGTGCGACACATCAAATCACCGCTATTTCTATAACCTGAGAAACGGTAACCAACAAAATAGTCTCAGATCATATCTGAGCCGGTAGCATCCCGGAACCGGTTCCTGGTGTCCCGCCGGAAGGGCCTAATTTATACATGCGACACATCAAATCGTGGCCTTTTCGATAATTTTTACGATCGGCAAGAAAATAAGCTAAGCCCACATTATTAACTACTGATAGTGTTCCGAAATCGGTTCGAGGTGTCTCGCTGAAAGTGGCCGAATGTAAAAGAGAACTAAAAAATATTTCCGACACATCAAATGGCTTTCAAGGTATCCTGATGAAAGGTTACCAAGAAAAAATATCTCAGATCATGCTTGGGAAAACTGGTATTGTCCCGGAATCGGCTCCCGGTGTCCCTCCGGATGTGGTCAAATGTAGAAGAGAACCAAACTCCATGCATGCGCTTCATCAAATCGCGGTTTTTTCGATAAGATGATGAACGGTTTTCAAGAAAATCAGCTCAGATTACCTTAGAGACCACGCACCGGTAGTGTTCCACAACCAGGTATCAGGTGTCCCGCCGGAATTGGTTAAATGTAAAAATAAACCATGTAAATTTTCCGGAACCGGTTCAGGGTGTCTCACTGGAAGTGGACATATATAAAAGTGAATCAAACCCATGCTTGCGGTACATCAAATCGCTTTTTTGTCAGTAACCTGATGCATGGATAATAGTAAAATAGGCACAGTCCACAGAAGTTACTACCGGTAGTGTTTTTAGTTCCGGGTAACCTGATTAACAGTTTTCATAAACTCAGACCACATTTAAATATACCGGTAGTGTTCCGGAATCATTTCCGGGGGTCTCGTAAGCAATACAAAATAGACTCAGACTACAGAAGAGGCTACCGGTGGTGTTGCAGAAGCAGCGTTGGGTGCTTCAGTGGAATTACGAAAGTGAACTAAATCAATGCAAGCGATGGATATGTGTAAGAGAACCAAGAACCTAAAAAAACTAAAGCGATCTCATCAAATCACACCATTTTAGATTCCTGAGACGTAAATTTACAGTAGGATGCGTCAACGTTGAATAAAAAAAAAATAAATTTCAAGCGCATCAGCCCCGAACATTCTTTTAAATCTTTATTTGCGTATAAAATTACTGCGCAAAATTTTTATGCGACTGGAGGGCGAGCTACGTAATGTGGTTGATATATTGGAATGTGATATAGAATTGGCATTTCAAATCACTAAATTACAAATTTTACATGAATCTTGTAGCCAATGATAATAAAATATAGCATAAGGGGCTGTTCATAAACCACGTAGACCATAATTTGGCCATCTCTGAGACCCCCCTCTCCCCCTCGTAGCCTTTTTTCATACATAAATTTTGAAATTTGTATGGAGCGTAGACTTTGGCTAGACCCCCCCTTCCCCCGAAAAAGTCAACGTGTTTTATGAACGGCCCCTAAAGTGTGCAGATAAAACTTTATCAAAGTGATCTGTGAAAAAATTTAATCCTGGCTAGTAATTGACATCTTGGTATGAATCAGCCTCCAATGAAGGTGGTCAAGCAGTCAACTGAAAGGACTAAAACATTCAGCTCTGCCCATACGTTGAACATAACGTCGGAAAAAGTGCCCCAATTCGATGATGACCTTGATAAAATTCTTGATTTGAGCATTTCCTCCTTCTCGTCCGTTACCAATACAGAGAGATTTGGGGCTGATCACCGACTCTAAGGCAAGATTGATTACGTCGACGGAAAGATCATGAGTATGAGTACATATTCGACGAGAAAGGCACTATCACCACCAGGTGGATTAATCTGGGTTTTTAATTATATAATTATTCAGGCAATTATTGCCTCAATCAATTCCTAAAATAATTTCTGAAAAAGTTTCCATAAGAGATTCCGAACAAATTTTCGTACGAATTAGTCAAGTCGTTTTTGAAGTTTGGAAAGGAATTGCTAAAAAAAATTCAGCCAAAGGAAATTCCCTTTTCAAAAAGTTTTCATTCCAATTTACATAAAATTTGCTAAATGAATTTTCAAAGGAAATGCTGAAATAATTACCTAATCAATTTTCGTAGGAATTGACGCAGAAGTTTCCAGAAAAGTGTCGAAGCAAGTTCTCAAAGCACGCAAGATATACGATGCTCATAATAAATTGGACTACTTAACATTGGCCCATATAGCCGAGGCGGTAAACGCACGGGTATTCAGCATGACCATGCTGAGGGTGACGGGTTCGATTCCCGGTCGGTCCAGGATCTTTTCGTAAAGCAAATTTCCTTGACTTCCTTGGGCATAGAGTATCTCCGTGCCTGCCACACGATATACGCATGCAAAATGGTCATTGGCAGAGGAAGCTCTCAGTTAATAACTGTGGAAGTGCTCATAGAACACTAAGCTGAGAAGCAGGCTTTGTCCCAATGAGGACGTTACGCCAAGAAGAGAGAGAGAGAACATTGGCAATCGCTCTGCTTTCATAATAAATGTCTAACGACGAAATTAACAACACACAAGTCATTTTCATCGCAAATTTTCAAATTCTGGTCCATTGTACCAAAGATTGATCTGGAATTCATGCGTGGTTGTAAGACTTGGCAATAATGGAATATAAATTTATTCTTTTTACGATCCGCTCAAAAGATGATGAAAGAAAGGAATTTTGATTACACTTACAAATTCAGTTTCTGTAATCGATAATAAAATCTATTAGCAAAATAAAACTCAACTAATTAGCTGCTGTTATCTAATCAAAAGCCGTCCTCTTGACCCATTTCCATTGTAGGATCCACAAGAGTCTCACTTTCAAGAAGCGAGCGCGTTCCAATTTATATTGGCGATTGAATCGGGTTCATGTGATCGTTATACCGATATGTTGATTTTCTTTTTTATTTATTCCTACGCCGATGATGAATTCGCTACACACTCCACCTTCCATCGCCGTCAGGCAAATTGGGATCGAACCGACCAAACGTCTTGAACCAATGCAATGCGATAGTAGGCCAATCGCGCGCCCGCGTCTGGGCAGTCAATGAAAACACTCATCAGTGGGTAAATGGGAAGTATCAACAAAAGCGGCGCCTGGAGAAATCAACCGACCACCCCACCAGACAACGTAGATACCTACACGATGAGTAATGTGGAAGCAAATAAATGCAAGAAAGAAAAAAAAAACGAAGAATAGAAATAGCAAAGTCGTGGGCCTAAATGGTCGTAATCATTTGACTTCATCAGAATAATCATCATTATATTCTTCATGATTATATGTTAAGTTTTTGCGGTTGGCTTGTTTGTCTACCACGATGCTACTCAACGACGGCACGAGTGGGCTGTTCACACCTCCGTCTATAACAATCAGTGGAATTGGACCGGTACAATTTAACATTTCCAATGACTTTGTTACACATTGTGGGCATAACTTTTCTCATGAATAAAACGCCTTCATGCTATTTCGTAATATTTCTGAAGAAAAAAGATACAAGAAAACTTCATCTTAGATTGAGCAGGATAAACCCGAGAACAACTGGTAGGTTTTTATTTATTTTTAAATTTTCTTCAATGTTTATTTTTTTTTTTTTAAAGATAACTTTCAATTTTTTTTTGCAAATTTGGATATTTTTCCATCAGTCACCCATACAACAGATTTTTGTTGGATTTACCTCAATTTATCGTAAAATTTTAATGGATGTGGTATTTCATTGGATAATACGTTACATTCTGCGCATCCTTAAAGTACCTAATTGTAGAACTGCGTTCTTGTGAAAAAAATAAATCAATTTCCAGTCAGAGTCCTGGTGCATTATTTGAAGTAGTTAGTCGTTGCAAATATTGTTGTTGTTTATCTGAACAAAATATTTTGGCAAAAAGTTGCAGCGGAAGATGAAATTCCTGAAAAATTCCCTGAATAAATTGGTGCCTGATGATTACTTGAAGTTCCGATCAAGGTTGAAAAAATCTCATTCAATTGAATGAATTTCTGCCAAACTGACGAGAGAATTTTTATTCTCTTTTCAATTGCCTCCGTGAAGGACAGGGGCTTCAACGTCAGAAGCGGTGTGGTGAAAAGACAAAAACAAAAACTCACGTTCATTGGGAGCTTCGGAATTTTTATAACCGTGGTTCCGATAGAATTTCTAATCAGGAACTGCATCGCAAATGTTGAATATTACAATTGATTGATACTTTAGAGAGGTATTGGAAACTTCTCCCCCCAAAATATAAGAAAACCGCCTACGAATTTGTTTGCGGTTTTCATTTTTTTTTCGGTGCGCTTACACGTGCAAAAAAAAAACTCAGTGATATTGGGATTAATCAGAAATCGCACCAGATAAAATTAACATTTCAGGAGTTTTTTTTTATCAGAAATTTGTTCCGGGGTTTCTCCCCGAATTTATTCAAGGAAAACCCCAGAAATGCTACTCTATGATTTTTTTCGAAATCTTTAAGAGATTCCTTCAAAAAAAATTATCGAAGGATTAATTTTGAAAACCATCCAATCTTCCAGGGAATTTTGAAGAAATTTTGCAGATTTCTATGAGAATTTCTTCAGGAGTTCTTCCAGGGGTTACTTCAGGAAATTTATGATTTCCTTTTCAACTTTTTTTTTCATTTTTTTACAGACTACCCCAGAATTTTATTTTGGAACCTTATAAAACTTTATAAAACCTTCCCGAAATTGTGCTATGGATTCCTTTAGAAAATCCACCTAGAATGCTTTTGAAACTTCTTATAAGACATTTTGATTATTTCATAAAATCCTTTTGAATTTGATTCAGAATTTCCTTCGGGGCACTGTTGTGTGCGTCATACTTGTCCCATGTTCTGTGTTCTATGTTCCATGTTCTTATCCCTATTAACATGGGACATGGGACACTATACTACACAGCAGAGCATCCTGCAGAAATTCCTCTTCATTATTTCAGAAGTCAGTCGAGACTTCTTTCAAAAAATACAAGAATTCCTTCGGAAATGCTTTCAGCAATTCATTAAAAAATCAACAATTTCTCACAGGTTTTCTTTCAAAAATCTTCCAGATTCCTTTGAAAAATTTTCAAAGTTTCCTCTACAAATTCTTCCAGGGACTTTTTAGAGTGCTCTTCAGAAATTCTTTATGAGATCCCTCCATCAATTCATCCAAGTATTCATTTAAGCAATCTAATATGGATTACTTCCAAAATTGCTCCATGTATTCCTTCAGAAATTCCTACAGGAATACAGTCTGAAAATCTCCGAAGGCTTCTTTAAGAAACTCCTCTACAATTCTCCAGGAATTTTTCATGGTATTCCAGAAATTTATACTGTGATACCTTCAAATGTTTCCTGAAGAATATCTAAAGCAATATTACTAAGTTTCCTTTTAAGTACATAGATTTCCTTGGATTTCTTTCTAAAATTCCGTCGGGCATTATTTAAAAAAAATCCTCTAGAAATTCGTTTAGCAAATCACAATTTCCTCCTTCAGAAACACTTTCAAAACTTCTTTCATCAATCCTTCCAGTGGTTTCTTGAGGAATTCTTCGAATTTTTTTTAGTAATTCAAATACGTATTTTTTTCAAGAAGTCAACCAGAGATTAGTCGAGACTTGCTCAAGAAATACCATTCAAAATTCCCACAGGTTAAGAAATTTCTTCAGAAAATTAATAAGGAATCCCTCCATAGATTTTTGCAGACATATCTACAGAAGTTCATACAGTGTTTCTTTCATGACTTTCTCCAGACATTGCCTTATCCACTTCGTCAAAAATTTTCGCATTTTCACAGAAGACATTTCTTAGAATTCTCCTCGGATTATTCAAGGAATTTATTCATAAATATTTCTTAGAGAATTCCATAGAAATTCCCTTAGACAATATTCAAGAGTTTTTTCTATGGATCTTTACAGAAACTTTTATATTAATTTTTCCCGATACACATTTACGGACATTTCTCCAAGAAAGCTTTCAGAAAATCCTCCAAAACTGTTCCAAAATCTTCAATATTCTCCAGGGTTTTCCGAGGAGTTTTTTTCCAGCTTTTTTTCAAGAAGTTTTCCAGAAATACCTCCTGGGATTCCTTTGAAAATTGATCTGTGATTTCTTCAGGTCTTGTTTTAGAAATTCATGCATGGGTAGTTTCTTTGTAAAACAGACCCGACGTGATGGCGAAAGCACGTGACTATCACGCCGAAGGCCTGGGATCGAAACCCACACAATGTGACTGTTTCCTTCGGAAAAGAGAAACTCTACTGAAGATTTCTATAGAAATTCCTTCTCCTTTCAGAATATTCCGGCTCGTGGGGCTTCTGAATTTCCTTCAGGGATTCCTTCAACACTGTCTCAAAAGTGTCTTCAAATATGTCAGCAAGGAATCTCTGAATGAATTTCTAAAGAAATCGCAGCAGTATTGTTAGAAGCAAACTGATGATACCTTTAGAGATTCCCAGAGGAAGTTTTTTTTCTAACATTTTCTAGAAGAATTCCTGGACGATATTTCAAAAGCTATTTCTGAAGCTATCTCTGGTGGAACTTCTGGATGAGGTGAATACTTGAAGATACTCCAGAAGATTCCTACTTAATTTCTGGAAAGAAGTAGTTCATAGTAATAATAGCTTGATAAATATCTGGAAAGATTCCTGGAGAAATCTTTAATGATGTTGTGAAAGAAGCTCTGAAAACATATCTTTAGAAATTTCTGGAGAAATCCTTGGAAGCAAAACTCCTGAAGGTATCTTTAGAAGAGTTCATAGAAGAATTTCTCATAAAATAGTGGTCAGTTTTACGTTCCTGTGATTTGGTGCGTCGCTATTGGCTATAGCGGGAAGAAAACCCTCCGGTGGCCGGCAATAAGAGATCCACGCTCGACCATTGGTACCCAATTCTTCCAAGAATTCCTTCAGAGATTCCTTCATGGATTTCTACAGGAATTCTTCAAGGGATTCCTCCAGGAATTTATTCAGGAACACGTTCAAGAATTTACTAGGACTGCCTCTAGGAATTCCTTCAGTAATTCCTCCAGGAATGCATCCATGAATTCCTCCAGGAATTCTTCCAAGGATTCCTCCAGGGATTCCTCCAGGGATTCCTCCAGGGATACCTCCAGGAATTCCTCCAGGGACTCTTCCAGGAATTCCCCCTGGGATTCCTCCAGGAATTCCCCCAGGAGTTCCTCCAGGATTTCACCCAGGGATTCCTCCCTCAGGCATTCTTCCAGGAATTCCCCAAGGGATTCTTCCAGGAATTCTCCCAGGGATTTCTGGAGGAATTCCCCCAGGGATTCACGGAGGAATTCCCCCAGGGATTCCTGGAGGAATTTCCCCAAGGATTCCTGGAGGAATTCCCCCAGGGATTCCTGGAAGAATTCCCCCAGGAATTCCTTCGGAAATTCCCCTAAGGTTTTCTTCAGGAATTCCTCCAGGGATTCCTACAGGAATACCCCCAAGGATTCCTCCAGGGATTCCTCCAGGGATTCTTCGAGGGATTCCTCCAGGAACTCCTCGAGGGATTCCTCCAGGGATTCCGCCAGGGATTCCGCCAGGGATTCCGCCAGGGATTCCGCCAGGGATTCCGCCAGGGATTCCGCCAGGGATTCTTCCAGAGATTCCTAAAGGAATTACTCCAGAGATTCCTCCAGGGTATCCTCCAGAGATTCCTCCAGGGATTCCTCCAGGGATTCCTCCAGGGGTTCCTCCAGAGATTCCTCCAGGGGTTCCTCCAGAGATTCCTCTATGGATCCCTCCAGAAATTCCTCCAGGGATTCCTGAAGGAATCCCTGAGGTAACTCTTGAAGGAATCCCTGGAGGAATCCATGGAGGAACCCCTGGAGCGATTTTGGGAGGAATCCTGGAGGAAGTCCTTGAGAAATCGCTGGAGAAATCTTGCAGAAACAAAAAAATCCATGAGATTTTTTAGCAGACCACCAGAAAACGAAATTAAAAAAAAAGGTTTGAAAGAACCTTTTCAGGTATTCATGGGATAATTTTTGGCAAAATACCTTAAAAATCAAAAGGAATTGTGTAACTTCAGCAGACGTTACTAAGAGAACCCCTTGGAGTTCCAGAAGAGTCTCTTAAGAGCTTTCTATAAACATTCATTAATAAGTGTTTGATTATATAGCGTAAAACCTGAAGGAACTGCTGCAGAATTTCCACCAATAATATCTGAAAGAGCTCCTGAGAAAATGAATTAATAAGGAAAAGGAATTACTAAAATAATCTACTGAAGAATTTTATGAGAAATTTCTAGAAGAATTCCTGGAGAAATAAAAAAAACTCTTGGGGAAATTTCTTTTGAATTATTTAAATAAATACACGAAGGAATACATACGAGAACTTCTGTAGCAATCCTTGAGGGATTTTGTTAAAAAACTTTTGAAGGAATTTCTGAAAAAACTATTAAGTTGAAGTAAGGCAGACAAAGTTCCAGTGGGAATAAAGAGCCAGAAAGAAGATGAATTTCAATTCCAATATTTAGTTTCGCCAGAAGTAAATTTTGGTATTCTTTTCTTAAATGCTTCAAGTAGTTACGTTAGTGCTTTCTATGCTCAAATTCTACTTAAACATTTTCATGTAAATCGTCCATCAACTCCTCCAAGCACCCGGGATTCTGTTAGAATTTTTCTTTTTCGCTTCCGCAGAAACACCCTAAGGGGCTGTCCATAAACCACGTGGTCATGAGGGGGGGGGGGGGGGGGGGGTTTCGGCCGACGACCATTTTGTATGGACAAATAAAAAAAATTGTATGGACTAATGACCACGCGGGGGGGGGGGGGGTTGAAAATTCCCAAAAAATGACCACGTGGTTTATGGACAGCCCCTAAGCGACGCTAGAGTTTTTACTGGAATTTCGGTTGAAAACACAAGTTTACAAAATAAAACGAAAGTCGTGAACTTCTGTCAACGACCAAAATTTTTGAAGCACAATTTAATGCTGATTCCGAAACCGACCTTCAAAAAATTTTAAGTAGAACAGTTTCTAAGTTTTAGCTCAATATCGAGTTTTGCAACTTTTTAAAATATATAATTTACTAAAATTCAAATATATTGCGTTTTGTTCAACCAATTTTAATTTTTTTTTTCCATAAATTAAAAGCTGAATACAATACCATTCGATCATCTGAATACAGGTTTTGCGTCAGATTGATAAAATTCAAGATATTGGCGAGTTTTAGGAACGATCTTCTTAAATTTTAGCAAAATTCCCTAAATTTTTTGAAGAAATGTATTTTTTCAATAAGAAAAAACCAACTTAAAAATTCTTTCTCGACGTTTATTTGACATATCATATGTAGGCGAGTCGGAGGCGAATGACTATTTGTTAAAACCTCGTTAATAAATAAATAATAATAATAATATGTAGGCGAGTTACAGTAAAAATTTCAGCTCAATCGGAGCATTGATTACGGAGAATGAGATGTTTGAAGTGAGCGACTTTGCTTAAAAATAGAACAAAAATCGATTTCAAATCATCAACCTTGTATGGAAAGTCGAAAAAATTTCCGCTCTACTGTAATTTTTTTCTTTCGCGTTTTCGAACTCAGGGCATGATTCTACACCAAAAATGATCATCAGCTTACCGAGTTCAAAAATGCTGTATACTAGTGAAATCATCTATAAGTCTTCATTTTTTACCAATTTTATATTAGGTTCCCTCAAAATATATCTCGCAATTTTGTTGTCCTGCCCCCAAAATTGTAAATTCAGCATTAATTAATCGCAAAAATTAGCATGATTGCAAGCATCCGAAAAACGAATCCACTGCAGGAAGAAAAAATACCATGAAGATAATGTGATTGCTCAGGCGCAAGAAAGTTTGGAGCAGAATGATATGCGGAGGTTTTACGAAACTGTCAATGGCGTGCGGAGAAAAACAGCGAGAACAGTCATATGCAACGACCGTGAAGCGTACAAAATTTTGTCCGTAATTCTGTTTAACAGGCTTAGGCCGATTCAGGAGTCCTTCGTCGGAGAATATCAGGTGGGTTCTCGTGAGGACCTATCCACAACGGATCAGATGTTCACCCTGTGGCAGATTCTCGATAAAATTCGGGAGTACTTGCAGACCCATCATCTGCTTATTGATTTCAAGGCGGCGTAAGATTCAGTGAAGAGAAGCGAGTTAGGGCAGATTATAATCGAACATGGTTTTCCTAAGCTGATTAGACTGATTCATGCAACGCTTGACGGTTAGAAATCAAGTGTACGGATTGCATTCGTAACCTGGAGTAGGGTGATGCTCTTTCGACCTTACGATAAGCTTTCCTTGTGCAAAGGAGCGGAACCATTGTCACGAGGTTGCATATGTTCCTGGGCTCCGCGGATGATATCGACATCATCGGGATCGACCGTCGGACCGTGGAAGAGGCGTTCGTACCTTTCAAAAGGGAGGCTGCGTGGATTGGAAAAACGATTAAAGAGATGGATATAGTGAAGCGAATAAAACACGGTAGGATGCGGTGAGCTGGGCACGTAGCTCGTATGCCGGAGGAACGACAAGCTAAAATCAGATTCAGCAGAGAACCAGGAAAGGTCCGTCGGCTTCGTGGTAGGCCGCGCAAACGTTGGCTTTGAGCAGTTAAGGAGGACCTAAGGGCTCTAAACGTTCAGGGAGACTGGAAGCGATTGGCCCAGGACCAAGAAGAGTGGAGGCGAATGCTTCATTCGGCGTAGACTCGCCGCTGCAAGTTGTAGCCTATCAAGTTTCAATTGAGTAAGCATTTCGAAACATTTATATCTAGTCATAAAAAATTGGCACAAGACAAATATGAATTACCTATACTACTACTCAAGATATGATCTCAGAATCTTTATAATTGCAAGATCATGAATTTTGTAAATGAATGAGAGCTCTCCCATAGACGCTGTTGATTCAAGTTTAATAAATTCATTATAGATTTTATTTGTTTGTGTAATGGCAACTACAGGTATAATTTCAAAGGACAATTTACAGTTGATGATCCATCAGTCTCGAATGGTTAAAACTTTCAACCGGCTGTAAATCCAATATTTCCCTACCAGGCCATGCTGATGGGTCCATAAAATGATTGAGCAATCTCCAATCTCTCTCCTCCGCTCTCACTCTCTCATGCAACATCTTATTTTGCTTCATCATCACCATCATAATAATCATCGTTGTAGTCGTGTAGCGTATCATCATCGAGGAAACCATCAAGACTATGGTTATGACGATAACTTTCTTGAAAGCTGTAGCAACATAAGCTTTCACTATGTTGCTCTCACAGCCGACGCAATCATTGAAAGCTCATCATCTCCGCTCTCCTCAATTCCATTTCTTCAGAGAGGCAAACTGAGAGTTTGAGTATCGCAACGTCGCGCGAGAACGTTCGTTGGAAAAGCTCATCACTCGTAGAGCTTTCCCTCTCACCGCACAGGTGCACGAAAATTGGCATGCAAAGAAGCGTGAGCATCAAAACAAACAAAGCATCCGAAACAGGTGTGCCACACAAGAGTATGTGTAAAAGGAGGGAGGGTGGTTAATAAAGGAAAAAGCTCCTGCTCATTTGGCATCATCAATCAGCACTCAGCAGTAGTGAACTTTATGCTGACGGACCTCAACCATCACGATGACGGAGGCGATGGTGGAAGACAGAGCGACTGACTCTGGGTCGTCTGTTGTGCGGAAGAATGCGTCCCACTCTGATTTATGACACCCCTGGCGGCTCGACCCGCGCGGCGCACAAATGAAAGTGACGAGACAACCGTTTGTTTGAGTGATATATTTTTTGCGGACGTGCGAAAGTGAATTGTTTGGTTGCTTAATGCGAAATGATATGGCTTTATGGGGCTCGGTGAATGGGGCGTGCTAAGGTGGGTGGGCTTTCGAGGTTGTTGTTTAATTTGTTGGAGTAATTGAAATTAATAGCAAAGACTTTAGAGGTGGAATGGGCAGCTAATGGAAGTTAAGAAATGAAGGTTGATGGATGCTGCCATGTGATAAATTACTCGGGACACTGAATTTCAAATGGCCTTGTGTGACGTTTGGTGATGACAGGTACCTATTTAAATTAATGAAACGTTCAACGTGCCTGTTAGTTGCTTGTTAGTTGCTCAGAAAGTTTTTTTTAGTTTGTTGTTTATATTTTCGTTTGATGTTGGTTTGATATCGCCAGCAGTACAAAACCTAGAATGTAAGTGAACATTTTACCCACAACAGCTATTTTGGTTTATTTTTTCTGCTTTATCGTCTATAGCAAAAACACAGAGCAAATAATTTTGACACCATTCGACATAACCTTGAAATAGAAAGATTCTTGTAAACCTGATTTTGCAAGCTAATTATTAACGACCGGGTCCTTCTTTCCTAGAATACGCTACCAGCCACTTCATGCCCAATGAAATTTCTATGCTATCTTACATGCAATGTAGCTGATTTTTAAAGGAATTTGAGCTGAGTGCATAAGCGAGTCACATATGTATCTCACTAGTGAATTAAATTGGTTAGAAGCCAGCTGAAAAACTGTGTTAAGAGTTGGATAGGAGAACCGATTGCATATCGCTTTGAGATTGCATGAGATTTTCAAGCGAAATTTATTTTGCTTTACCATACTATAGGACTGAACTTCTCTATAAATAATAAACACACGGCGAATCAATGCAAGTAAAATCATGTATTTTCTATCAGTGGTAAATTCTACGAGCTGAAAATGTCTTCTAATTTGGCATTGTTTTGTTTATATCTTAGTCACGAATCCTTTTCATCTATTTTATGCTGAATCTGAACCCAACTTGAAGAAGAAAGAATACATCATATATACTGTGGTGTATAATTGATCGGACAAACGCCGATTTTCATACAAAATGGCCAAGTTTGAGATGCTGTGCTATGGTTTGTGTTGGTGGATTGAGCTCAGTTTTTGACACGGAACTACCAATAGAGCTATGTTCACTTAGAATCCGGAATCATGTCACATTTTCTAGTGGCGCTCTCAATGAACATAATCATCATTCTTTTGCAGCACTCTGATCATACACTAATCCTCTTTAAATGGTGAAAATTTCATCGATTTTCTTGCAACGAGTGAAAAGTTATTTCAGATTGAAGGAAAAAAATCTTGCACAAACACGTTGAAAATTTAGCGTGGTCAGGTACGACAGTCGCGAAAAATGTTAATATCGTCAAAACCATTATGTGTTATGTGCACAGATGTTGTTAATCATGTCATAAGGAAGTGTCCTCGGAAGAAAAAAGCTTGGGTTCATTGATAAATCTGCTTTGAATTTAAAGATTTGGCAAGAAGTTCGAACTCTGGGCATGGTTTTTTCGCAACAAGATGATGAGAACCAATTCAAACAAGGATGACAGCCTCAAGAATCGCGTGCTGCTTTTCAAAAACGCACACAAGGGATATGTAGAGGTTTTACCTATTTTGATGAGCTGCCATGACAGCCGGAGACGTTCAGTGGTATCGTCACAGATGGGTAGTGTTTATCAACGAAAAAAAAAAACACTCAAATTTCGCGTTTTCTCAATTCACTGAATTGCCCCCTCATAAATAAAAAAAAGTTTGGCCATTTTTCTTCGGAATCCTAGTCAGACTAGTCAAGGCACTCAGGACACTACATAGATGACCTGATTGTTGAACAAACGTGCGGAAGGGGTTGTTGCTAAAATTTACCAGATTTTTAGAGAGGTCAACACTGAAAAAGTGAGAAAATGTGTGAAAAATAAAAATAAATAATTTCAATGATATTTTTTCATGAAAGTACAATAAATAACCTTTGTTTTGAGGGCTTCACCTTTTATGTTTGTTATTCCATCCCTAAGATATACGTGATTTTGTCATTCCGGATTCTAAATGAACATAGCTTTATGCTGAAGCATACAATGGTTTCGTACACGCGTGCCGCTATCCGATCACTGTTGCACTTTTTGAACGCTTTGCCACGCCCAAACCTGTGAACGAAAACATTTTGTATTTCGTATACGTAACATTCAGCATATTGGTAGTTCCGTGTCAAAACTTGAGCTCAATCCATCAACGCTAACCATAGTAACAGCATCTCAAACTTTGCCATTTTGTATGAAAATCGGCGTTTGTTCGATCAATTATGCACCACAGTTAATGTCACGCTTTTGGAATCAAAGCTTTCTCTAAATCAAACAAGATTTTTTCGAAGTATCTCTCTATTCCTCCTCCTCTCTTGGCGTAACGCCCTCACTGGGACAAAGCCTGCTTCTCAGCTTAGTGTTCAATGAGCACTTCCACAGTTTTTAACTGAGAGCTTCCTCTGCCAATGACCATTTTGCATGTGTATATCGTGTGGCAGGCACGAAGATACTCTATGCCCAAGGAAGTCAAGGAAATTTCCTTTTACGAAAAGATCCTGGACCGACCGGGAATCGAACCCGTCACCCTCAGCATGGTCATGCTGAATACCCGTGCGTTTACCGCCTCGGCTATATGGGCCCTCTCTATTAGTAAGTTCAATACACACTGTGCTGAAAGATAAAATGTTTAACCCTAGTCGTGCATTATTGAGGACATTATGACCCAAACAGGCATGCTGAGCGTGCTCTACGCCAGCGTGGTGAACTTTAGCTAATGCACGAAGAAGGTCAAACGTTGTAAGATTTAAAATATAAGAATTACAAACTACATACTAAACCTTATATTTTCCAACACATTTTAATTTATTTCTATTCTTATTTTTTTCAGGTAATGATTACACCATCAAGGCAATGACTTTCAGCAGAACTTATGGAACTGTAAGTTTGTTTGAATTGCGAAAATTCTACTTTCTCAAACCATTTGAGCTACGATCCCGATATGAGTTTTTACACACAAATCAAAAAAGTATAAGATTAATTATATTTTGTGATGATTAATACAACAAAAAATACATTCTCAATTTGGGTAAATTAAATTGAAGTAATGTTATCTAAATAGAAATCAACTGTATTCAGAATAGTAGGAAATGATCCCAGTCAACACATGATCGCATATGCTGTTGAACAGGGTGCTAAAGTGCGGTTAAATGGCAGCACGTACGCCTATGGCCTCTACCTCAGCATCTTATTCGACATCATACACGACTTCGTGTTGGCTGAGATTCCTACGGTGACCTTCAAGTGGGTTACCCGAGCAAAGTCTGAAAGCAAATTGAAAACTAATTTTGATGTTGTGATATTGCAAATTTTGATAACTCAGGTTGCTGTCGTTATGGTCGTTTTAACGGTTAAAATAACAAAAATGAGAGCAGAAAAATGTTTCTGTGACAGCAAATTGAAAACGATTCCTGCTATCGATGATAGCAAATTTATAACTGTTTTGTTAGCAACGCAAGAAAAATGAAAATTCGTTAAATGTAGAGTTTTATGGTTGATGTCAAATCAAAAATGCAATAAAATAATTGCACTAATGACATATCCCTAGAATTACTTTACATAGTTCACTAAAAGATTTTATACTATTTTAACACTGAATGTTTACATTAATTTAAAATGACAGCAAACCGAAAACAAAACTTGATATCATATTAAGTAAAGATAAACTGAAATCAAAATGTGATATCGATTTGTTGCTGAATAGAAATCATGTTTTCTATTTGCTGTAATTTTGTTGTTGGACTTTGCTCGGGTAGTTAAAGCACGCCCAAATGGAGTTTATGTTAGAAGGTCGGAGGACCATGGAGATCTTACGAAATATCTAAGGATATACAGTCGGGTGCCCGGCCATTTGGCCAAATGCCGTTTGGCCGAATGTCGTTTGGCTGAACGCCGTTTGGCCGAATGCCATTAGGCCGAAAGGGTCGTTTGGCAGAATGTCGCTTGGCCGAATTTTTATCTCAAGGATTTGGAGGCGTGGACAAACTCTGAATAGCATTCTAGCTGCCAATATGATCATCATAAATATTTCCTTTTTTCAGTCATAGGATATTCTTCCTAGTTTTACCATCAAGGGAATAGTTGGCGTTGAAACCGATAATATTTTTGTCGGAGATTTTTCCTTCCTTGAATCATAGGCTATTCTTTCGAGTTATACTGATATAGGAAACAGTGGCATAATCACTTAAGTTCATTATACCTTTTTCGGTCAAACGGCATTCGGCAAAACGGCGTTCGGACAAACAGCATTCGGCTAAATGGCCTTCGGCCAAATAACCCGGAACCCTTTCGAAAATACATTACAAATATTGTAAAACTGCATAGAGCCACCTTATACTCATTTAAACCCTCACAGGCTTCTCCAAAACACCCTTACACTCTTCTGGAACCTCTCTGAAACCCCCTGAAAATCTCCCAAAAACCACGGCAACCCTCAGAAACCCCCTAAAATGTCTTGAGGCGCCTCCTTGAAAGTTTCCTGAAACCTTCGACTCCGGAACCGACTTCTTCACCCCCTGAAACTATCTGAAAGCTTCTGAAACACCTTGGAACCCCACTGAAACTCCTAAAGTGTCCCCAAAATCCATGTGACTTCCAAAAACCTCTACGAAGTTCATATCGATGTTGCCCTTCAATGACATGTACCAGTACTAAGTACAGTACTAAGCGGCTGTTCGAGTCCGTATGAAGTTGATCATCAATAATAACTTCTTTTCTCGATCAGCCTACATAGCTGTGTAGTGTCGGTAGCGATTGTCTCAATTGGCTAAGAATAACACTACGGACCGCCTATTCCGGTGGTAAGAATCCACCAACAGGTGACCCCTAATTCATGGTGTGATGCGGCTTTATGCTTACCGTACCTAGGAATGAATGGCTAGGGGGGTCTAATAAAAACCTAACCGCTAACGGAGCCTGTGGAGTAGCAGGGCGCCCTCCACAGTATGTAGCCCTTACTGCGCTAACCGGAGCAATGGTGCAGTGGACCTTGTGTTTCTCCGAGACAATCAGCTGCCCTTCTTTAGTCTCACTTGAGGCTAAATAAGGGCGGGATTATGAAGATGTTGTTAATTAGTTTAAATTTTCACCTATATGGTTTCGCATTATCCGATTTACATAGTGTATTCTGTGTATCCTCGCCTTTAGCGTTTTCCAAACGATACCGATTTGGTTTTATTGTTGCTGTTCTTTGTTGTGCTGTTGTTGCGAAGAGTTTAATCTTACCTAGTTTGGGTAGTGGCTACGGTTAAGATAGCTTAGATCAATCTTCAGCATAAAAGAACAGCAACGATCAATCTTTGCACACTTATGCAAAATGGTACAGCCCAAGTGGCCTTGGTACAAGAACCTTACTTTCGTAAGGGAAATTTCTATCTAGGAAACCTTGTGAACCCGGTGTTTGCCACTTTCAGTAAACATGAAATGGCAAACTCGCGTGTCATGCCTCGAGCCTGTGTGCTTGTCAACAACGCAATAGTTGCTACACTCATCTGTGAACTAACCACCAGAGATGTATGTGCTATCACAATTGATGTATCTGTTGGACACCTCAACAGGAAATACGTCTATTGTTCTGTGTATTTACCGCATGATGAACCATCCCCTACGGATGCTTTCAAACAAGTCATCGCATACTGCACTTCAAAAGGCCTTCCGCTAATTGTTGGCAGTGATGCTAATGCTCACCATATCATCTGGGGTAGCTCAGACATTAACTTGAGAGGCTCCATTTTGATGGAGTACTCAAGTAGTACAGATCTTGCATTACTTAACATAGGCAACCGCCCAACCTTCATGGTATCTGCTAGATAGGAAGTGTTAGATATAACGCTTTGCTCTAGCAGAATTAGTCACGAGCTGACCAATTGGCATGTGTCAGATGAAGAATCTTTATCTGACCATCGCTACATCTTTTTTGAACATTTAAATGTTACTTCGCAAACATTGCGTTTCAGGAATCCTCGGTCAACAAACTGGGATCTTTATACTGATTTGGTTGCAGCCAAATTTCATGGATATTCACCATCCATTGACACTCCAAGTGATTTAGATGATGCCGTTGATATTACAACGACCTTCATCATGGAAGCTTTTGAAGAAGCATGCCCTCTACGGTCTGTGAAGATCACAAGAGGAACCCCTCGGTGGAACTCTGATCTGGCGAAACTCAGGAAACAATGTAGAGACAGACGTAGTTGGAACAGACGACGTTCGGCTGGTTCGGAGGCTTTCAGGTCGGCTCGCAAGGCCTACAGGAAAGCTCTCCGGTCTGCTGAACGATCCGGCTGGAAAAACCTTTGTACAAATGTTTCCAGCTTGAGTGAAGTCAGTCGGTTAAACAAAATCCTTGCGAAATCTAAGGATTTCCGGGTGAACGAACTTCGTTTGCCAAATGGCGATCTGACTTCCTCTGATGAGGAAGTTCTGGAATGCTTATTCAGCACACACTTCCCTGGATGTGTGGATATTACATCTTCGGATGATCCTGATGTCTTTTCTTGTAGTTATGATTCTTTAGCTTCGGCTCGGAGTATTGTAACTATAGAATCGATTGAGTGGGCTGTTAATAGCTTTGCTCCTTTCAAATCTCCTGGGGCAGATGGGATTTATCCTATTTTGCTTCAGAAGGGATTTGATTATTTCAAACATGTTTTGAAAAAACTACTTGTTTGCAGTTTTGCTACAGGGTATATTCCCAAATCCTGGCGGGATATTACTGTAAAGTTTATTCCGAAAGTGGGTCGTGCGTCGTATGAAGAAGCAAAGAGTTTCAGACCTATCAGTTTGACCTCTTTTCTTCTGAAATGCTTAGAACGCATTGTGGATCATCACATCCGTGATGTTCATCTGGCCAACGTGCCTCTTCATGTGAACCAACATGCCTACCAATCTGGTAAGTCCACTGTGACTCTTTTACACAAGGTTGTTTACGATATCGAGAAAGCATTCGCTCAAAAGCAATCTTGTTTGGGTGTTTTCTTAGATATCGAGGGTGCCTTTGACAACGTGCCTTTCGATGCCATATTGGAAGCCGCACGGAGTCATGGTATATCTCCAATGATTTCCAATTGGATTCACCAAATGCTCAAAAACCGATATCTCTTCTCGACATTGCGTCTAGCAGGGATTAGGAAATTGAGTGTTTGTGGATACCCCCAAGGGGGAGTCTTATCACCGCTTTTGTGGAATCTCGTAGCAGATACGCAATTGAGGCAACTCAATAATAGCGGTTTTCCTACTTATGGTTTTGCCGACGACTACCTAACTTTGTTAGTTGGTATGTGCATCAGCACCCTTTTCGACCTGATGCAAAACGCCCTTCAGGTAGTTGAGGGTTGGTGTCGCCAATATGGCCTTTAGGTTAATCCGAGTAAAACATCTATTGTTCTTTTCACGGAAAGGCGAAACCGTAATGGCGTTCGACCTTTGCGTCTCTTTGATTCTGAAATCGATGTTACTGAACAGGTAAAGTACGTTGGAGTCATTCTTGATTCTAAGCTTTCCTGGACACCTCACATTGAGTTCAGAATCAAGAAAGCTTGTATGGCCTTTGGGCAATGCCGGCGTACTTTTGGTACAACTTGGGGTCTAAAACCCAAGTATATCAAATGGATTTACACAACTGTGGTTCGGCCAATATTGGCTTATGGATGTCTTGTGTGGTGGCAAAAGGGTGAAGTGAAAACGGTCCAATCAAAATTAGGCCATCTCCAAAGGATGTGCTTAATGGCGATGTCTGGAGCGTTCTCTTCAACTCCTACGGCAGCGCTAGAAGTTCTCTTTGACGATGCCCCACTACACATTCATCTCAAACAAGAAGCCCTTTCTTGCACTTACCGGTTACGGGTACTCGGTCTACTAGAGGAAACTCCTGTGAACCGCACATCAACACACACCTCGTTGTTTCCACTTTTAGTGAATTGGGACAAAATTGCCCTTGCTCCAAGTGATCTTACAATTGCTTGTAATTTTCCATATAGGACATTTTCCACTAAATTCCCTTCCCGGGAAGAGTGGACATCTGGTTATCTGGAAAGAAGTATTTCAGACGGCATCGTATGTTACACTGATGGCTCCCTTCTCGAAGGTCGAGCAGGTGCTGGTGTTTATTCTCGTGAGCTAAGGCTGTATCAGTCTTACTCGCTTGGTACACACTGTACCGTTTTTCAGGCCGAAATCTTTGCTCTTATGTGCGGAGTGCAATCAGCACTTCAGCAGCACGTAATGGGCAAAGTAATATACTTCTGTTCAGATAGCCAGGCTGCTATTAAAGCACTTGCTTCGGCCAACTCCAGGTCGAAGATAGTTATCGCTTGTCGAACTCAAATCGAGGAGCTGAATTCAGCAAACGCTGTTCACCTTCTATGGGTACCTGGTCATTCTTCCATCGCTGGAAATGAATTGGCTGATGAGTTAGCTCGCTCTGGAGCATCACATGACTTCATTGGCCCTGAGCCAGCTATTCCGATATCGATGTGTTGGATTAAGCTTCAGATTCACACCTGGGCTGTCACTCAATACAGACAATATTGGAATAGTTTGGAGTCATGTCATCAAACCAAATTGTATAGTGCTGAGCCAACTCTACGGGTGGCGAAGTATCTAACTAATCTGTCTAAGCATAATTGCAGCATTCTGGTCAAAGCATTGACTGGCCACTGCCGACTCAGCTATCACATGGCGAATATTCAGCAAGCTGATTCATTTGCCTGTGATAGCTGTGAATCCGATTATGGAACTTCGTATCATTTGATATGTAACTGTCCAGTTTTCGCGCAACTGCGTTTCCGAGTATTCGGTAAACACTTATTAAGTGAAACTGACTTCAGAAACCTGAATCTTCAGGATATTCTGTTGTTCTTAACCCGCTGTGGTAAAGAGCTATAGGCTCTCTTTCGCTTTATGCGTTATTACAGTGCCCTTTTCAGGGCGCTGTTTGAACCCATTGTGGTACACTTGTGCGTTAATACCCTCTTCCAGGGTATTTTTCCTATTTCCCTACCTGTCCCTATCCCCATCCAAATCCTTTTTCCTTCCTTTTCCCTCAGGTAGATGATGAAATAGGCTGTTATTTTGGCGATGGCACAAATGTCCCAAATGGAGGATAACGTGCCTCTGGAGCCGGCCTTCTGATACCTGATAGTAGAACATATGCGCTACTAGGGTTGCTAATGCGTCGCAACGTATTAGGAAAAATTTGAGAACTAGAAGACTCAGAATGTAGATTAATTGCCAAAATGAGAGATGAATTTGTGGAAAAAATGCGTTTTGCTGGGATTAGAACCTTAAATCAACTAAGCCAATTGACTCGGATATTTTTACTCTAAACATAAACACATATAGGGTTTTCTTGAAAAAATAGGGGAAATAATACCATTTTCGGCAGCCTGTTGAGCTCAAGTCCTTAGAATTTGGCAGACACAAAGACCACGTGTGGCTAGGGTCACCAAGCTCTTAATCGCATCGTGGCTGAAGAGCGCGGGTTCGGTTCCCGCCGCAGCTGTCAGGAAAAGTTTTCGGCTGTGCCACTGGGCGTTGCATGCTTGTCCGTTGTCTACTGTCGTGCTTCCTTCAAAGAGCGAAAAGCTCACTGGAAGCATTGAACGTGTCCGTGTATTGAAAAAGAAAACTGTCCAACATATCCAAACCCAAGCAGCATAAATGTCACAAAACTACCACAGCAGCATAGGTGTTTGGTTGTACAGGAGCAAATTATATGGTATTCTTCAGTTAAGTCTCGTTTGGTCAATACTTGTTATTTTACATTCGATCTTAATGTGTCACGTAAGGTCAATAAGCGTATCTTTAAGCGTGTATTTTGTTAAATTTTAGCTGTAATTTCATATTTATATTACTTGTGTCATTGGGATGAAAATTGTACCTGTTGACTTTATACGTATGAATAAATAAATAAATAAATAAATAAGTTCTAACCCAATGCTGGAATTGCTTGGTGATGACTCGTGTGAAAAAAAAATGACCACTCGTAGGGGAACTGCGGCCATAACGCCCATAGGGGGCAAGTTGCGCCACCCTTGTTTTAGGCAAACCACGTTATTTTCAGTACTTTTTTCAATTGCAATCGCTAAAATAAGAATAAAAATGCTTCCTAACATTTGAGTTTACATATTTTTACTAAAAAAATTGTACAAAAACTTCGAAAAAAGATTTTGGTTACTTTTGATGTAATTTTAGCCCGTCAAATGTTTGTACTTTTTTACATCATTTAAAAGATTTTTTTTCTCGCTATCCCCACAAACTGTTTTGCACACTCCCATTATTTGTGCACCAAGCGAAAAAAGTATCAAATTTGACCCTTACATCATTTTTACAAGGGTCCAAACTTCTGAGGCATGTGTGGGGTAAAATGCCCACCCCTAGTTATTTACATTAAAATAGCCATTTAGATCCAAATTCTGCCCCAAATTATGTAGAACACAAGTTGGAACCAAGCAATAGCACATTTATAGTAAAAATAAGTTCACTAATCACACATCCATGCGTCATTTTGTAGTAATTATTGATAAAACAGCTCACTATGACGTTTACATGGAACTGACCCATAATTACAGGTGATCCATAATTATGTAATGACTGTATACCATTTACGAACAATACCAGTTAACAATAAACGAGGCGTGCAAGTATATGTACACAATTTGGCATCCTAGCGTTAGCTGTGACTACCCGAGCAGGAATGAATAACTGACACATAACTGCAGCATACCAAAGTCAGGTATCATACCAAGACAAGGTATGGGTCGGTTATACAGGTATTGAAAATCCAAAATAAGTGGTATTATGTAGGTATTGATGAAACGCCTCAACGAGTTATTGGTTTGGTGTTGAGGACTGCTAGAGGTATTATTAAATTATGGAAAAATAGCTATTTGTATGGAAATATCGCCGATTATTATTTAGGTATTGCCATACCTGATGTCATTATTCACGCGTTATGCACAGAATACACCCCAGTTATTATTTTAGGTATTTTACCTCTTATGCAGGGCTCCTTAATACCTCATTCAGGTTGTAGGTATTCGGGTTTCCATACCTGAGTTTGGTATTCTACAGCTATTTTCTCCTGCTCGGGTAGTGGCGCGTTTCACCCCGCATTGAAAGTAAAATTCTGAAAATCAAACTTTTTTTCAAATTTGAATTTTTCAGTAGTAAAACATAAAACTGGTTTATGGTTTCTTCCATTTGGAAGGAAACATGTTGGTGCTTCATGTTAGTGCCAAAAAAATGTGTATTATAAAGTGATTCGTGGTTAAAATTGGACTCTTCCTTAACGTGGGCGTCTTACCCCCAGTTCCCCTAGTTGCTACTCTAGTATCGCCAGACCAGCTACACTCACACAAGTAACCAGATAGCTGCTTGGGACGAACAGGCACAGTATGAAAGTGTGTTTGTGTGCACACCTAAATAATCAGTCGGACATCGTCCAGTAGATGAGCAACTTCGAGCTCGAATCCGGTCGACCAAAAAGGTAATTTTCAAGTTATTTTTAATTAGTAAGAACGATAAGTGTTGTGTTCCGTCTCGTGTTCGCGTATTTTGGGGCACTAATCTCGGATTAATTGATTCTCAAGGAACTCCTTCGTATATTTTTCCTAAATCACGTCATTGTTTGTGCGTCGAAACGTTGGGATAACAACAAACGTCGTTAGCTTATTAAAGACTGCGTAGCCGGAAATACTCTTAATTAACCCTACAGTCGTTCAATTACCATCTTTACACACTTACAGGATGATTCGTAACTGATTATCCCAGGAGTAATACCAGACGGAACTCCTGGAGAAATCTAAGGTGGATTTCCTAAAGGAATTTCCGAGAAACTTTTTACTCTACTGATTTATGGTACTTACCTTACCGATCAGGCTTAGGCCGGGGTGGCCTCTGCTGTACATAGTAGCCGCCTCCATTCCACTCGGTCCATGGCTGTTTGTCTCCAGTTCCGCACTCTGCGTAGGGTCCGCAGATCGTCCTCCACTTGGTCGACCCACCTTGCTCGCTGAGCTCCACGTCTTCTTGTACCGGTCGGATGACTCTCGAGAACCATTTTAGTCGGGTTGCTATCCGACACCCTGATGACGTGACCCGCCCACCGTAGCCTCCCGATTTTCGCGGTATGGACGATGGTTGGTTCTCTCAGCAACTGATGCAGCTCGTGGTTCTTTCGCCTTCTCCAAGTCCCGTCTTCTATCTGCACTCTGCCGTAGATGGTACGCAACACCTTCCGTTCGAAAACTCCAAGGGCGCGTTAGTCCTCTGCATGTGGATTCCATGCTTCGTGCCCATAGAACGTGCGCCTGGCTTCACTGTTCAGTCGGATGTATAGGGTGGCCAAAATGTTTGGGATAGGCAACTTATTTTTCTCTCACAAAAAAGTTCAACATGCTGTAAATTTTTACAGAGTTCATCAAAAATTCTCAAATTTTGACTGTTTGTCAACCTATTATATGTGCATTGTTGGCACAAATTTGAGCCCGATTGGTTAATCTTTCGCGAACCTAGAACAGTTCTCGTGAAACTTTTCTTGTTGGGTTCTCGTGAAACACTACCTTTAAGTCAACTAAGTTTTGAACTGTCGTATCTCAGAAACCATTATACCGAATTAATTGAAATGTTGAACGTTTATCAACTATATATTGATACTTGATACGGTGTAATAAAATATAAAAAAAAAACCAGATTTATCCACCTGGTGGTGATAGTGCCTTTCTCGTCGAATATGTACTCATGAACTTTCTGTCGACGTTAGCCAAAATGTTCCTGAATCCTGATAATACTTTATATAGAAAAACAACAATTTTAACAAATCCATGACCGATTTTGGAAACTTATTCATGGTACATATTCCGATGTAATGTTCAAGATCAAAGCGGAGCTGAAAAATATCAGACATCTCAGTTGACTGCTTGACCACCTTAACCCTGGTCGTATATTGGGGTCAGAGATGCCAGATATACAGATTTTTCTGTATCATTCAGATTTTTGACCTTCTATACAGACAAGATATAGAGTACAGAAAAATACAGAATTTTGAAATGTTATACAGATTTCTCCAGAAACCATGAAATTTGTACGTTTTCACAAATGTTTTAGAAAAATAAATACCTGCAAAAGTTTTAAACTGTCAGAAAGTAGTTCATTTTTGTTAGTTCCTATTGAAATCTAGGACTCTCGGTGTCTGCTATACCCTCAAATACGGCGATACAGAAAAATATGTAATGATACAGATTTTTGATAAAAATAATCTGGCATCTCTGATTGGGGTCATTATGACTCCATTCCATGCACTACGGCAGCGGGGTGAGCGTCAGCTAATGCATGAAGAAGGTCAACTCTATTTACAATCGTAGATCACTTTGTGATCTTCGCCATTGTTTATTTCAGTACACTTTAGGCTATATTTTATTACCAAATGTAACACGATTCATGTAAAATGTGATCTTCTTACGAGAAAAATGCAGAAAATGTAAAAATTTCCATTCAAATTTCAATCGCAATGAGAAGAGCGAGGGCTCAACCAGCCGCACCCAAATTGTGAGCAGTAATTTTAGAAGCAAAAGTAGATTGAAGATTGAAAATTGATAAGGTGTTGATGCGATTAGATTTTAATTTTTCCATAAAACGTTGATCCATCCTACTATGCATTTACACCGCTGGAATCTGAAATGGTGTGATTTGAAGATATCACTTTGGTCACGATTTTGTTCTCTTGCATATTGAAGACTTTGACCATTTCTTCCCTTATAATCTTACCCAACGTTTACAGGCTATCAAAAAAGCCACGATTTGATTTATCGCTTTGACATTTATTTTGTTCACTTTTATAATTCCGCTATTTGATGTGCAGCTTGCATGGGTTTTGTTAAATTTTACGTTTACGTACCACTTCCGGTGGGACACCTGGAACCAATTCTGGTTGTCTCAAATGTGGTCTGAGATTATGTTCTTGTTAACTGTTCATCGAGTTAACTAAAAAGCTGAAAATTAATGTGATCTGATGCTATTTTCTTGCAACAGTTCAACAATTTTTTGAAAAACCACGATTTTATGTATCGCATGCATGACTTTGGTTTCTTCTTCTTCTTTATTGCTCGACGTCCCCACTGGGACTTGGCTTGCCTCGCTTCAACTTAGTGTTCTTTGAGCGCTTTTCCACAGTTATTAATTGTAGGGCTTTCTTTGCCTGCCATTACATGAACTTGTATATTGTGAGGCAAGTACAATGATACACTATGCTCAGGGAGTCAAAGCCTTAACCACTAGGCTAACTGGAGACTTCTATTAAATCACTTCCGAAGGAACACCCACAACCGATTCCGAAATATTATTACAAGTTCTAGATGTGGCCTGAGACTATTTTCTTGTTGGCCTTACATCAGATTATAAAAAAAACGCCGCTATGGTTCAGTTCTCTTCTATATTTTACCACTTCCGGTGGGCTACTCGTCTCGTCCCTAGTTCTGGAACACTACCGGTTCTCCCAAATATGGTCTGAGATTATTTGTTGGCTATCGTTTATCATGTTACTGAATAAGTCATTGATATGTTACATATATTGGTTCTCTTTTACATTTTACCATTTCTGGCGGGACAACCGGAATCGGTTCCGTAACACACTGATATGGCTTGCGTCTATTTTTTTGCAACTGTTCATCATGTTACCTAAATAGCCGTGATACCTCAATCGCATGCACGGGTTTGCTTTCACTTTCGGCTCGGAACCGGTTGCGGAACACTACTGATAATCTCTTGAATTATCTGAGCCTATTTGCTTGCAAACGTTTGTTAGGTTATCATAAAAGCCGCGCTTTGCTATGTCGCATGCATGGGTTTGGTACAATTTTATATTCAGCCGCTTTCGGAGGGAAACCCGGAACTAGTTCCGGAACTACTGACAGTCCATAATGTGGTCTTAGCATAAAAGGTCATCAAATTGTCGGAAAATCTGTGATTTGATGTGCCGCATGTGAAAACTATGTCAAATTTTATATACGGCCACTTCCGGCGGAACTTCCGGAACCGGTTCCGCAACACTACTGGCTCAGATATGGTCTGAGTCTATTTTATGCCAACCTTTCATTATCACAAAAGCCGCGCTTTGATATGTCACATGCGTGGATTTGGTTCACTTTAATATTTGGCCACTTTCGGCAAGACACCCGGAGCCGGTTCCGGAACAAAACCGGTTCAGATATGGTCTGGGACTGTTTTCTTGCTAACTGTTCATCAGGTTATCGAAATTGCTGCAGTTTGATGTGTCGCATGCATGGGTTTGGATCACTTTTTTATTTGACCACTCCCAGCGAGTCATCCGGAACCGGTTCCGAAACACTACCGGTTCAGATATGGTCTGAGTCTTTTTTAATGCCAACCTGTCATTGGGTTATAAAAAAGTCGCGCTTTGATATGTCGCATGCATGGATTTGGTTCACTTTTATATTTGGAAACTTCCAGCGGGACATCCGGAACCGGTTCCGGAACACAACCGGTTCAGATATGGTCTGAGACTGTTTTCTTGCTAACTGTTCATCAGGTTATCGAAATTGCCGCAATTTGATGTGTCGCATGCATGGCTTTAGTTCACTTTTATATTTGGCCACTTCCGGCGGGACTTCCGGAACCGGTTCCGGAACACTACCGGTTCAGATATGGTCTGAGACTGTTTTCCTGCTAAACGTTCATCAGGTTATCCAAAATGCCACAGTTTGATGTGTCGCATGTATGTGTTTGTTACATTTTTATGTATGGCCCCTTCCAAGGGTACTGGTCCGGAACACCTAAATGGCCATAACTCCGGAATGGCTGGACCGATCCGAACCATTTTCAATAGGGAACAATGGGACCAGATTCCGCGTCGAATGACCCGTTGGTCCTTAAAATCGGTTGAGGTTTACTGCCAAAAAGTGATGTGAGTTTTTTTGTACACATACACACACACATACACACACACACATACACACACACATACACACACACATACATACACACAGACATCACCTCAATTCGTCGAGCTGAGTTGATTGGTATATGTGAGTCGACACTCCGGGCCTTCTATCAAAAAGTCATTTTTGGAGTGAACATATAGCCTTTCCAGTACACTTGGCCGGGGTTCTGCTAAACCGAACTAAGCGCCAAAAAGATAATTCCGAGATAATTAAGCTTAAAGTTCAACCACTCACAAATAAACAACAGCGGAGATTATTTGAAACTTTTCCGCACACATGTAACTTACAAGCCTTCATTAACCATCAGAAATGAAGAATACATGTAAATTATTTGGAATCACTGATATAATTACATTTTCTTTCTTGGTACTTTGCACTCAGTTCACTCTGGCTGATCAAAAACATTAGAAAATGGTTTATAGTTCAGTTTGGCTGAATGTGTTTTTTTGTTTCACAGAAAACCAGGTGGATAGTGAAAAAAAATCTCGATTTTTCATCGTCTATCAAGTTGAAATCGATATCACTCACAATCCTTTACACAAATCAAAGAGGACGCGTATAGTATGGTAGCACGAAGGTCTCAAAATATGTTGAAATATGAACGGCGGAAGCTCTCCCAGCGCAGCCCTTCCCACTCATGCTTTTTCTTCATAAGCGGTGCATGTGGAGGCACAGAGCAAGAGTGATTATTCAAACGATGACCTTGCATGCCCTGAGGTCCTGAGATGGGAATGTGGAGCAATTTGTGTACTTTAAATTTATGCTGGTCGAAGAAAACCATGAAAATGTACTGCCAAAGTGCACTAAGTACAAAAAAGTTTTCAAAAAGATGAAAGAGATTCGAACTTGGATCATCTGAGTGATAACCAAGCGGGTTACCTCTAGGTCATATTACCTTGCTGAAGGTCAGTCGTTAAGTCTGAATCAAGTTATAAACATTCTTCTCTAGTATGGTTTTCGTGAAAACGCCATTTTGCGATCAGCCAAAGCGAACCAAGTGTTTGATTTTTTTAAAGCTCTATCATTCTAATTAGGCTTGTTGTTCAATGACGGCTTCTGTGTTAAATTACCAGTATGGGGTGTATCGACATAACGCTGGTATAAAAAACCAGTTGGTTTTTGTATTGTTGAGAATAAATTGATTCTAAAATGCTGTGGACTTGGTTCGGTCTGGCTGAATGTGATTTGGAAAAATTGCGATCAGCGCCATCGAAACATAATTGGTTCCTTCAAGACCCATATTTCTAATAACGTATTCATTTCTCTCACATATTGTTTCTATGAGTCGGTTAGAAGTTAGAAATCTGACGGCGATGAGGAGAACTTGAAATGTTCATCACCAGGACCAAAATAAAATGTGTCGCTGATTCTATCGAATGGTTTACAGTTTACTCTGGTTGGATGCAAAATAATGTTTTGTATGTTCTGCCAAACAGAAATTTTGAATTTACTCCACGAAGAGCTGTCAGAATTAATGGATTTTTACATGGAAGGAAGATCATCATTTTCTTCACCCAATGGTTAAGAAAACTCAATTTTTCAAAAAATGGTCTTTGGTTCGGTTTAGCAGAACCCCGACCACTTAGTGTACGAGAAAGGCAAAAATCATGACGAAAAAAGTTATACCGGTTCGACATTTTCACCCATAATTTATAATAATGGCATTATTAAAAGCAATAATCACACAGGTCGCCGTTCTGGGTTATTTGAGAATAAGCATAAGCAATAATTAATATTGAAGTGCTGATTGCCATCTTGTAACCAAGTGGCAAATAGCTGAGTTTAGGAAGACGGTTGGTTTTTGTCAAATGTGTTTCTGGACTGTGTGAAAGTTTAAATTCTTGAACTGTGGTTGAGAAGGCTATGAAATAATTGATGAGTATGCTCAAAATGATAGATTATGGTAGTATTCGCAAGGTTGCAAAAAAGTGTGAACATTTTTATGGAAGGTGAAATAAGGCATGAAGGCCATATATTGAACGAATACATCGAATGCGTGAAACTTACGTCGTACGACCTGAACTGAAACAGATCAGCTCGGTCGATAGTTCATCCCACCATACCAGGACTGGCTTTCGAGAAACTCCCACAATAATTCTCGGAAGAAGTACTGGAGGAACTCTGGCAAGACTTACCGAAACAAAAAAATCGGTGAAACTCCCTACAGGAATTCTTGGAAATATTTGGGTTCGATTCCCATTGGAGCCCGGGGATGTCTTTTCATATCTCAAATCAATTTCTTCATCACACAAGTGTTTCTGTTAAGTTTATAAATGTTAGAGCAATCAAACATTAAACTTATTACTTGACAGGTTGTGGTCTAATAGCCATCACTTCTGATTGGTTTGCAGAAAGTTTTAGGTTCAGTCCCTAGAACGTCTCTTTTCCCCTACTTTGATCGTTTTATCCCATAATAAAGTTGGTCTTATGTATCATGTATCTATAAAAAATAAATGTCATTAAATTGATCATCTTTTTAAATTTGTGGTAGAAAAAAAAGTCATTTGTTCAGAATTTTGACTATGTAGCCTCATTCTGAATTCAAATAGGTTTGTATCAATTAATCTTGAAAGTTTCATCATCACTACTCCCACACTATCCAATTCCATCGGGATACATCCCGATGGGCATCCCCCTTCCAATATCCACCACTTCCGTTTACTTAAGGTCACATACACAGCCAGTTCACCAATTTCCATTTCCACCAACAGCGTCCGAGCAATCTGCTAAAACAACAACCGAAACCGCAAAGGAAAGGTCGAAATGAAAAGTTCGTTAATAAAACTTGTCCGACGTGATGAGCCTGCCATAAAGGTAAAATTTCCCTAAGCTATATAGTTAGATCACTGTCCGAATATCCAAACCAGAGACCATAATATAAGCCACAATTCCGGAGGAAATAAAATCAAAGAATAACCGCAGGCATCAGGAGAATCCAAATCCCTGCACGCTGGCGATGATGGCTGCTGGATGGTGTCATCCGAGAGTGGTAGGTACCCTCCGTACCAAGATAGAATAAAAGGAGCTTTTATTTCCCGGACCGTTGTCGTGGGAAGGCGAATGACAATTGATTACAGTCAGTCAGTGCGGTGGTGCTTTATTACCTACGTCAGGTCTGTTAGAAGAAGTGCTATTTGTGGTGGTGGACCGTAACAGTAATTTGAAAGTCATCATTATCGTTAGGTCGTGTGTCACGAGGTGGATGAAAATAGAGCGCTGATGAGGAGTATTTTATGGTGTGCAATTTCCGACCGTGACGTGTTAAATACATTCTAGTTTTGATGGGTCGGCAAATGATGTTGTTTGTTTCTTCTCAGAATTTGCAAAATGCAGAGAGAAAATAATTTTAGGTGTACTTAATTCCTGGAGATTGCCATAGAGGAATTTCAGGGAAAATTTCATGCAAAATTCCAGGAGAATTCCACTAGGAATTCCTTCTGGAATTCCACTACACCGAGAAAAATTTCTACTCAATGACTGAGTTGGCCTTGCTCTGAAATCGAGAAATCCTTTGTTTTCTTACTCAGCTTCGGCTAAAAGTGGGACAACCCATTGACAATGGGTTGTCTCACTTTTAACGGAAACTGAGTAAGAAAACAAAGGATTTTTTCGATCTCTGAGTAAGACCAACTCAGCCACTGAGTAGAAATTTTTCCCTATGTAAGAATTCCTTCTGGAATTCCACTAGAATTCCTTTTGGAATTCCACGAGGAATTCCTTCTGGAATTCCACGAGGAATTCCTTCTGGAATTCCGCGAGGAATTCCTTCTGGAATTCTGCTAGAAATTCCTTCTGGAATTCCGCGAGGAATTCCTTCTGGAATTCCACTAGGAATTCCTTCTGGAATTCCACTAGGAATTCCTTCTGGAATTCCACTAGGAATTCCTTCTGGAATTCCACTAGGAATTCCTTCTGGAATTCCACTAGGAATTCCTTCTGGAATTCCACTAGGAATTCCTTCTGGAATTCCTTCTGGAATTCCACTAGGAATTCCTTCTGGAATTCCACTAGGAATTCCTTTTGGAATTCCACTAGGAAGTCCTTCTGGAATTCCACTAAATATTCCTTCTGGAACTCCACTAGGAATACCTTCTGGAATTCCACTAGGAATTCTTTCTGGAATTCCTCTAGGGATTCCTTCTACTAGGAATTCCTCCTGGAATTCCACTAGAAAATCCTCCTGGAATTATTTCTGGAACTTCACTGGGAATTCCTCCTAAAATTCTTTCTGGAATTTCTTCTGAAATTCCTTCTGGAATGCCCCCTAAAATTCCTTCTGGAATTCCTTTTAAAATCAATCCAGAATTCTCTCAGGTAATGATCCTGGAATTCATTCTGGAATTTCACTAGGAATTCCTTCTGAAGTTCCACTAGGAATCCTTTCTGGAATGCCACTAGGAATTCCTTCAGAGAGAAATTTCTGGAGAAACATCTGGAAAATCTCCTGAAATTCCATTATGAATTCCTCCTGGAACTTCAGTTGGAATTCTTAGTGGAGCTTCAGTAGGAATTCCTCCTGAAATTGCCTCTGGAATTCATCCTTAAATTCCTTCTGGAATTCCTCCTGGAATTCCTTTTGGAATTCCTCCTGGAATTCCTTTTGAAGTCAATCCCGGAATTCTCTCAGGAATTCGTCCTGGAACTCCTTCTGGAATTTCACTAGGAATTCCCTTTGAAATTCCACAAGGAATTCCTTCTGGAATTCAACTAGGAATTCCTTTTGGAATTCCACTAGGAATTCTTCATGGAATTTCATTAGGTATTCCTTTTGAAATTCCAAAAGGAATTCCTTCTGGAATTCCACTTGTAATTCTTTCTGGAATTCTACTAGGAATTCCTTCTGCAATTTTACTAGGAATTCCTTCTGGAATTCCACTTGGAATTACTTCTAGAATTTTTCGTGGAATTGATTTTGGAATTCCTTATTGAATTCCTCCTGGAATTCCTTTTTGAAATCCTCCTGGAATTCTCTTTGGGATTTCTCCTGGTATTCCACCTGGAATTCCTACTGCATTTGTTTTTCCGGAACTCTTCCTGGAAATCCTTCTGGAATTCCTCCTGAAATTGCTTCTGAAATTCTTCCTGGAATTCTCTCTCCAATTCCTCCTGAAATTCCACTAGGAAGTCTTCTTGGGATTCCACTAGGAATTCCTCCTGAAATTATTTCTGGAGTTGCTCCTAGAGTTCCTTCTGGAATGCCTTCAGGAATTCCTTCTGAAATTCCTCCAGGTATTCCTTCTGGAGTTTGACTTGGAATTCCTACTGAAATTCAATTTGGATTTTTTTTTCTAGAATTCCACCCAGAATTATTCTTCTGGAATTCTAGGATGAATTCCTAGCTGAATTCCAGGAGAAATTCTTAGTGGCATTCTAAAAAAATCTCCTCCTGGAATTACACTAGGAAATCCTCATGGTATTCCACTAAGAAGGCCTAGCACAAACCACAAGAGGAATTCAAGGAGGGATTCCTAAAGAAAATTTAGGCGAATTCCAAGAGCAAATCCAGGAACAAAATCTAATAGCAATTCCTAATGAAACACCAGGAGGAAATCCAGGAGGAATTCTACTAAGCCCAAGCAGCATCCAAGTCACAAAAAAGTGTCGACCACGTCGAGGACCTGGGATCGAATCCCACTCCCGACATACTCACAAAATGTGGGTTCTTCCTTCGGAAGGGAAGTAAAACGTGGGTCCCGAGATGAACTAGCCTAGAGTTAAAAATCTCGATAATACGTACAAAAAAAAAAGAGTGTCGACAGCGCAGGTTTTTGGTTGAACACGAGTCATTTTCAAGTTATTTTGCCTTAAAGTTTGAATAACATGAATATATCCCTGGAATTTCACTTGAAATTCCTTCCAAAATTCCACTACAAATTCTTTCAAGAATTCCACTAGTAATTCCTTTTGGAATTCCTGTAGAAATTCCTTCTATTGAGAATTTCGGCCGGAATTCCACATGGAATTCCTTCTTGAATTGCACAGGGAATTCCTTCTGGAATTCCACAAGGAATTTCACAGGGAATTCCACAAGGAATTCCTTCTGGAATTTCACAGGGAATTTCTTCTGGAATTCCACAGGGAATTTCTTCTGGAATTCCACAGGGAATTTCTTCTGGAATTCCACAGGAAATATCTTCTGGAATTCCACAGGAAATTCCTTCTGGAATTCCACAGGGAATTCCTTCTGGAATTCCACAGGGAATTCCTTCTGGAATTCCAAAGGGAATTCCATCTGGAAGTCCAAAGGGAATTCCATCTGGAATTCCACAGGGAATTCCTTCTGGAATTCCACAGAAAATTCCTTCTGGAATTCCACAAGGAATTCCTTCTGGAATTCCACAGGGAATTCCTTCTGGAATTCCACAGGGAATTCCTTCTGGAATTCCACAGGGAATTCCTTCTGGAATTCCACAGGGAATTCCTTCTGGAATTCCACAGGGAATTCCTTCTGGAATTCCAAAGGGAATTCCATCTGGAATTCCAAAGGGAATTCCATCTGGAATTCCAAAGGGAATTCCATCTGGAATTCCACAGGGAATTCCTTCTGGAATTCCACAGAAAACTCCTTCTGGAATTCCACAGGGAATTCCTTCTGGAATGCCACAGGGAATTCCATCTGGAATTCCACAGGGAATTCCTTCTGGAATTCCAAGGGAATTCCTTCTGGAATTTCAAGGGAATTCCTTCTGGAATTCCACAGGATATTCCTTCTGGAATTCCACAGGGAATTCCTTCTGGAATTCCACAGGATATTCCTTCTGGAATTCCACAGGGAATTCCTTCTGGAATTCCTTCTGGAATTCCACAGAGAATTCCACAGGGAATTCCTTCTGGAATTCCACAGGGAATTCCACAGGGAATTCCTTCTGGAATTCCACAGGGAATTCCTTCTGGAATTCCACAGGGAATTCCTTCTGGAATTCCACAGGGAATTCCTTCTGGAATTCCACAGGGAATTCCTTCTGGAATTCCACAGGGAATTCCTTCTGGAATTCCACAGGGAATTCCTTCTGGAATTCCACAGGGAATTCCTTCTGGAATTCCACAGGGAATTCCTTCTAGAATTCCACAGGGAATTCCTTCTGGAATTCCACAGGGAATTCCTTCTGGAATTCCACAGGGAATTCCTTCTGGAATTCCACAGGGAATTCCTTCTGGAATTCCACAGGGAATTCCTTCAGGAATTCCACAGGGAATTCCTTCTGGAATACCACTAGGAATTCCTTCTGGAATCCCACTAGGAATTCCTTCTGGAATTCCACTAGGACTTCCTTCTGGACTTTCACTAGGACTTCCTTCAGGACTTTTACTAGGACTTCCTTCTGGAATTTCACTAGGAATTCCTTCTGGAATTCCACTTGGAATTCCTTCTGGAATTCCACTTGGAATTCCTTCTGGAATTCCACTTGGAATTCCTTCTGGAATTCCACTAGAAATTCCTTCTGGAATTCCACTAGAAATTCCTTCTGGAATTCCACTAGGAATTCCTTCTGGAATTCCACTAGGAATTCCTTCTGGAATCCCACTAGGAATACCTTCTGGAATTCCACTGGGACTTCCTTCTGGACTTTCACTAGGACTTCCTTCTGGACTTCTACTAGGACTTCCTTCTGGAATTTCATTAGGAATTCCTTCTGGAATTCCACTAGGAATTCCACTGGGAATTCCTTCTGGAATTCCACTAAGAATTCCTTCTGGAATTCCACTAGAAGTTCCTCCTAGAGTTCCACTAGAAATTCTTCCTGGAAGTTCACTAGGAATTCCTCCTAAAAATAAATTCTTTCCGAAGTTGCTCCTGGAATTCCTCCAGGAATCCCTTCTGGAGTTTGACTAAGAATTCCTTTCCATTAGGAATTTCTTCTAGAATTCCACCCAGAATTTCTTCCAGGAGGAATCCAATTCCAGAAGAAATTCTTAGTGGCATTCTAGAAAAATTTCGTCCTGTAATTTCACTAGGAATTTCTCCTGGAACTTGACTAGGAATTCTTTCTTGAATTACTCCTGGAATTCTTTCTGGAATTTTCCCTTTGGGTGAAATTCCAGAAGAAATTTCTGGGGGTATTCCAGAAGGAACTCCAGAAGGAAGTTGCAGAAAGAATTCTTGGAGAAATTTTAAGAAGGAATTTGAGGAGGAATTCTTAATATTATTATAATAGAACTGATGCCCTAGGCTGGTTCATCTCTTATTATTAGTGTAACTCCGAGAGAAAATTCTAATGAATCCCTGGATGAACCCATAGTGGGATTCCTGGTGAAATTGCTAGAGGAATTCGTAGTGGAATTCCTCCTGGAATTCCCGAAAGAACTGATGAAAAAATTTACACAGCAGCTTTTTCTGAAATTTTCAAGGGAACTTTTGAAACTTCTGAACTTCCAAATATTTTCCGGAATTCTTAGAGAAGCTCCCTTGAATTCCCCTATGAAATTTTGATGAAACTCTTGAGATACTCTCAATGAAACTCATGTGAAAAGTTTCGAAGAAATTTTTGGATGGATTTTCAAGGTAACTGCCGTGGGATTTTCCGAAGTAACTCTCTTTGATTTTCCGAGAAACTCCTAGAAAAATTTCAAAAAAAAAATCAGGGGCAATTTTTGAAGACACTTTTGAAGTAATTTCAAAAAGATTTTTTAGAGAAATTTCAGAAAAAAAGTCCTGCAGGCATCCAAAGTGAAATTATTAGTGGATTTTCTGACTTCCTAAAGAAAAATTCTGGAAAGAACTCGTGTATGATATCTCTAAAGATTTCTCTAAGGATTTCTTCTAAGGACTTCTTGAATCAGATGGGTTTTTTCTATGAACTTTTCGAATATTTTTCTAAAGACCTCCTGGTGGAATTTCCAAAATCTTGGAGTAAAATCCTGTATGAACTTATGGAATGTCCAGATTAACGACAGGAGGATTCCCGGGGAGCTGTGGAGGAAATTCCAGAAGGTAGCGCTGAAATCAATATCACCGAAGCTCTGAGAGGAATTCAAGAAACAATTTCTGAAAATTAAAAAAAAAATCCTGTTCACCGGTGCTAAGAATCCACGAAATGTCCTTCTTTATGTTTTTTTTTTTTTTTTTTTTTTTTTTTTTTTTTTTTTTTTTTTTGTGGGAGACTTTACCGCTATGCGGCATTCGTCTCTATTCTTTATGTTTGTTTTGCAAAATTATTGAATTTTCCATATCACATGATGTGTCTTTGACCCGACTTAGAAGTAGCCTTTTACCAGATTCTCGAAAGACGCGAAACATGTCCCATGGTTCCCAAAGCCTATAAAATGCAGTTAAGTACTAGATCTCGTTTTGCATAACCATGAAGTCTCAGATCAGCTCTACGTAGTCCTATATCGTCTAGATTTCTTACAAACACAATCTTTGCAGAGCTGCATCACTCTCGTAAAATTTGTATTGTTGGGAACAGTCTCCTTCGGGATAATCAATACTTATTGAAAACAGATTTCGTTGTAATCAGCTTCAATGCTAAAAGTTCATTTTATTTTTATTTTTTATTTTTTTTTTTTTATCTGTATTAACGAGATTTTTAGCCCTAGGCTAGTTCATCTCGGGACCCACGCTTTACTTCCCTTCCGAAGGAAGAACTCACATTTTGCGAGTTTGTCGGGAGTGGGATTTGATCCCAGGTCCACGGCGTGATAGTCAAGTGTTCTAACCATCACACCAGGTCCGCTCCACATTTTATTCTTAAACACAAATTTTACATTCAGTTCTATTTACAAACTTACATTCTAGTATATTCACGGATCCCTGAATGAGCAGTTCTCCAATAAAACATGTACTATGCGCAGTTTCTTTGCTGCCATCTACTGTACCACCGATCTAAGAGAGTGAGGTGAAGACCGTAGCTAAACAAGTATTCTCTAAAATGTTGCCAGTTTCACTAAAACTTGTAAAGTGAAAACCTTCCCAACACCTATGTTTAAAAAACTGCATGAGAAAGGCACCCTCATTGCTAGGTGAATCAATAAGGATTCTTCTTACTCAACTCAATGTTCATATTTTTTTTCTCAGAACCATAACATAAAGCACACATATACATACCTACCTATCGTAAGTTTGATACACAATTGTTTTGAAAAGAATAGCGCTATATTTTTTTCCACCTCCGGGTTACGTTCCATCCCTCCCTCCAAAGTTCAGCGCGAAAACACGAACACATGGCAAGTTCACAGAAACTGAATAGCTTGAGGCTCTTCGGTAAGCTCATACGGTCGGGACTGCATCCTGGGATAAATTTACATATTTTCCATGAAAACATGAGGATAGCGTGTACGGCTGCCGGATGAGGCGGGAGAAAAAAAAAGTGAACTTGATACTGCCTGGCTCCACCGCCGCGGCATTATAATGGAGTGGAAGAATATTTTTAAAACGTAATTAATACCGTTTCGTGCAAGATTATATACCCGATAGAGCATTTCTAATTTGCACCTTGGGGCATGCTGTGGATTCACACATTATTCTCCGAGAAGCGTTTTCATGGGCATGATTGAAAAACGTACATCCGGATAACCTTTGAACTAATTTAAACCGAAAAATCAATAGTTTACGTGACTTGGTTCTTGTGAACTTGCCGTTTTACGGCCACAGCAAGCTCGCTCAATTATAAACTTCCATCTTTCCCCCCTTTCGGTTTGAATTGCTCTGCCGCCACCTAGCGAACACAGGGAAGATCAGGTGCACTTCTGCAGCGTGCAATATTTCCCATCTGGGTGCATGTGCTAGCACCTGCTGTGAACTCATAGAGTGTCTTTTCGAGAAAATTATCCCCAGAACGATTTTCAATTTCATCCGGTTCTTTTCCCTCACTTTGACTCAATCCCCTACCTCACTCTGTGATCGTAAAAGTCGTGATAATTTATTACTTTTTCCTTTATATTATTTTTTGTTCTCTGACACCTAACGTTGAAGCTCGCTCCTCTGCTTCAGTGTCCAAATTTCTACTCCGCACGAAATTTTCACGGGACAGACAATGGACGCCAAAAATGGCAAATATGAGCGAGCGAGCAAATGACGAGTGTGAAAACGAAAAAAAAAGTTCATGGATATCCAAAACGACTGACTGTCCCAACCTGGCATAATTGAGCGAAGAAATGGCAATTTTTATCGTAATTACTAACAGATAACGAAAAATGGCTACATACCACGCTGAGTTATGGCTCCCGGGAGAGATTCAGCTGGCTGTGCTCGGGTAAAGTTTACGTATTGTGGCGGTATATTTATTTCAGCTACAGTGGCCTATGGTATGTATTGTTCGGCAGGAAAGCAAAAATGAAATGGTAAATGAGAAGGGTTACCACTGTGAAACATTAATTACTTGTCATAATCAAGGTAAACAGTTATGAAGATTTTTAGATCATGACTAATTATTGTTGTAAAATTTACTGTTTTGTAAAGGAGAACTGAATAATTCCCACCAAAACATATTTCAGCAGATAAGGGGTTTTGATTCACAATTTGTTAGCCTGGAATTTTCAAAAATCACGAGACGTGACGCGAGACAAGACACGACACTTATCGTTCTCACAATCGTCAAGTTAATTAAAAAATACCTTAATGTCCGATTAAGTAAATCCCTACAAATAAAAAAAAAATATTTCGAGGAGTCTGCCGAAAACTCGTCACCGGATTTCTTTTAAAAAAAAAATGCAAGCATTAATCCACAGATTCCTCCTGAATTCCTCTATTTTCCAAAGAAATTCTATCAAAGTTTCATTCGGAATTTTTCTTCAGGGATTTCTATAGTTTCTAATATCTTCAGAAATTCCTTCGGCGATGCTTTGGAAAATATTCCAGGGAATAAGGAAATTCTACTATGAGTGCTTTCGGCGATTTCTCTGAAAAATCCTTCAGGAATTTTTCCATTGATTCCTTCAGAAAATTCTTAGTTTTCCTTAGAATTTTCTCAAAGGTTTCCTAGGGATAACCCCAGACATTAGTTTGGATTTTTTATGGAACTTTTCCTGGATTTCTTTCGACATTGCTCCATAGAACTCTTCAGAAAGTCTTCCAGGAATCAAATTCCTTTCGAAGGATTTCATTTGAAAGTTCTTTAGAACATTTTCCAAGCATCGCTACAGAACTTTCTCTAGAATTTTCATTGGATGATTTCGCCAATGTACAATGGGTCCAGTGCCGTATTTACGAAGACAAAAATGTTTCTGCCTAACCTTAAGTTTTAAGTGTCTTTCTGAAAGTTGCTTTTTATTTTTTGACCTCTTCATTGTGAAATTAGGGTGGTCCCTCAAGTTAAGCTGATTCAAACATCTGCTTTTTAATAGTTTTATGTACGTTAACAAAATGTTAAACAAAGTAATAGAAGAACTTATTTGGAGCAAGTTTGTCCATGAAACCATTATTCTATCTCTAATTGTTTCTAATTTTTATTTTTTTAAAGATACATGTTAGGGTGATCCATGAAATTCAGTTTTCTTGCAATAACTTTTAATTTATTTGTTTCTCGTGAAAACTTTGTTTCGATCACTTTTAGAACTATCAACAACGCATACTTTTCCCAAAGAGCTCAATGCTCTATCTCTCATAGTTAAAAAGTCATTGGAATTTTTCTTTGTAAAATTACTTGTTTTAAGTCATATCTCAAAGAGGAGCGAATGAATTTTCAATGCCTTGGTTGCATTGGATAGATCGTACTTTGTTCTATTTATGGTGAAAAAAATGCGGGTGCCTTTTTTGTTTAAATGTTTTTATTGAATTTTGAAAATACGATTTTTTTTATGGTTGTAACTCTGAATATCGATGGGATACAACAAACTTGGCGTCTTTGAAAAAAATGTAAGTTTTTTCATGCTCTAAAAGTGGCCAGAACAAAGTATTCCGCAAAAATCAACACGTAAAATTATATACTGCAATAACAGTTTTTCATGAAACAGATTTTCATGAAACTTTTTCCACAGGCAGGGCTTATGGATATACAGTCAGGTTTTTTTACGCGGAAGATACGTACCGCGTAAAAAAACTAAGTTCAAAATTCAAAAAACCGCGTAAAAAAAGTCTCACCATTTTTCGACGAATCGTGCAAAAATAAGACTATGATTTTTTTTTTGTATGGAGTTACCGCGTAAAAAAGACCTGACTGTACATATGAACAAAAAAAATTGAGAAAAATTCAGGGTCGCCTATTTTCCCGGAAAATTCAGGTGGAATTTTTTGGTTTTCCCTTGACACTACTTACTTTGAAAAATCATAACTCAAGAACGATGCATTGTAGAAACAATGTTTTTTCTTAGAAAATGAAAGCAAATTTTCTCAGGAAAAAGTTTCATGAAAATCTAAAGGTCCCATTAGACGTGACAAATATTTGGCCAAACAAGCCCAACAAATGACCGACACAGCCCGAATCATAGCAACCTTGGATAAATGTCGGACTTCAATGGCAAATATTTGGCATAATGACAAACAGTCAATTGGCCCCTTAAGACCTTACGGCCCAAACCCATACATTTAAAAAAAAATCCCCCTTACAAACATAGTAAACGGTACTTAAGAGAGTTCGATTGATGTGTGATCTAGCTACTTTATCGGCACTGCAGTCTTGGGGAATCAAAACAACTGTTTTAGATTTGTCCCGATGTTTCGATTCCGTTTCGAGTCTTCTTTAAAGGGAAAATTCTGACTAGTCGCCTTTTGTTAGAATGGACATAGGACTATCGGTGTCGTGTTTGTGTCTGTACAGGATCTCTTTATATAGACGAACCAGCCAAGGGCTGAAAGTCTGTATAATAAAGATAAATCAATCAATCAATCAATCGGATCTCTTGTCAAGTGAACACCGTAGCTTATTTTTTTTGTTGATTTCACTTCTCTCTCTCTTCTTGGCGTAACGTCCTCATTGGGACAAAGCCTGCTTCTCAGCTTAGTGTTCTATGAGCACTTCCACAGTTATTAACTGAGAGCCTCTGCCAATGACCATTTTGCATGCGTATATCGTGTGGCAGGCACGAAGATACTCTATGCCCAAGGAAGTCAAGGAAATTTCCTTTACAAAAAGATCCTGGACCGACCGGGAATCGAACCCGTCACCCTCAGCATGGTCATGCTGAATACCCGTGCGTTTACCGCCTCGGCTATATGGGCCCTGGGGTTGATTTCACTTGATTTTTATCGAATTGCACTGCACTGCACTTGTTAACGCGGTAACGGTTTGAAGAAAACTCGAAACAGAGTCGAAACGTCGGGACCAATCTAAAACAGTTGTTTTGATTCCCCAAGACTGCAGCGCCGATAAAGTAGCTAGAACTTACCAACACCCCGATCAGAAAGGCATAACAAAAATATAACAAAACTATATCAACGGTTGATAGATATATCAACGTTTGTTATATTTAGATATATTTGACAAAAATGATTTGAAAACCTGATTTAATTATATCAGAGTTATAACAAGGTCAGTTATAACACAAATAAATTTATTTTGATCATCTTTATATGCATTGGCGTAAATAGGGGTGGCCAGGGGGGGCCTGGCCCCCTCCAGAACAATCCATTTCGGAAAAAAATCACGCAATTCAGACGAAAAGTATCTTTTTAGTATAAAAAATCTATATCGACATGGCATTGGCCCCCCCTAGAGCTATGACCTAGTTACGCCAATGTTTATATGAACATTATAACAAACTCTGTTATAGTTTTGAAAATGCAGTTTATGTCAAATGAACATTTCACTGGTGGTGTTTGGTACGCAGCTACGCCGTTGTGTGGTGCTATTGTGCTTGTAAAATACAGTATTTTTGACAAGTTTGTATCATGATCCAGACCCTTAAGAAAGATCAGGTTATACGTTTGATTTATTTATTGACATACTTGTAGATTGAGGTACAGTCTGTTTATAACACATGTGTTATACCCAAGCAACACACATGTTATAATAGAGTTACAACAGCGCAAGTTTTGGTTGTATAGAAGTTTATTTTACGTAATTCTAACATTGTGTTGAAATAACGTAAAATAAACTTCTATACAACCAAAACTTGCGCTGTCGTAACTTTTATATAACATGTGTGTTACTTGGGCAGTCCCGCAAAGAGTGAAACCAAATCCACCTATCGAACTGTCAAATCGGCTACCTATCGAGCACGCCAGCAAAATTATGAAAACAAAGTCTGGCGAAGAAGAAGAACAACAATCAAAAGAAGTCGTCTTTGCATGTCTCTGTATATACAGTCTCTAGATTGAGAATTATCTAGGTTCAAATTCACTAACATAAATCAAACCTTTAATAAACTAACGCAGTATTTTTAAGAAATACTGCATTAGTTTAAGAAAGCTCAGATAGATATTGTCGCGCTTATCTTGGATTCTCAATCAGCTGCGTTCAAAACGCGCAGCATCAGATCACGCCAGACCACGCACGTATGGTTTGTACACGGTGTGCACCTTGGCTAAAACTGGTTTTGCAGCCGCCGGGTGGGAGCTGTCACGTATAATCAGCCACCTTGTACAAATCAAACTGCGGCCATCAGTATCTTATTGATGCGGCCACAATATTCAGGTCCTTGGCGAATGATTCTATATACAGCATCGCACAAAAACGTAGTTAAAAAAATAGAAATGAGTATCCTAGCAGTTTTCATTGTAGATGAGCCACACTAGAGATTTAACCCTCCTAAGATGTTATGTTTTTCGAACCACGATGGTGTAGTGCACGTTCAGCGTGCAATCTCTGACAATCTTCAGAAGTGCATTTCGCCAGAAGTGCTAACGCCACGAAGCGGTGAAATTTCCAACAACAAGACTACTGCATAACTTTGCCACAGGCAGAAACTTCCTTGATGGTGAGTGAGGAGCATTAGATAATTATTTAATAACATATGTCAAAATGTTCTAATTTAATTACTCGCTAGCACCAAGAGAAGGTGTAATTGTATACCACTCTGTTCACTGTTTAAGAGCCATTAACTATCTCTACAACTTTGATGAAAATACGACGTTTATTTCTTGTCTGAACCATGAGATAAAGCATGCCAAAATGCAGAGCAAATTCTTGAGTTACAATTATAATTATGGGTACAATTTACCCACTTTTGTTTTTATATCCCAAGATGACGTAATAGCGATCAATTGTATCAACAACACTTTTATGTGACGTCATATTTCCTCTCCCCTGTACGTTGGACAAGTGAGTCTATTTATAGATCTGCCGCTAAAACGAAGAACCACTTGATCATATACCGCCCCTCACTTCAAGTGCTGCAATGGCCTCATTGATAAAGGCGCCGGATTGCAATTGAAGGCTGGCGTCCTTGGTTCGATTCCCGTCTGGGTGAGGGTTTTTTATATACTAGGTGGAGCATGTTTTTTATACAAAAAAAATCGCTAAAAATAAATAACACTCTTAATAAAAATTACCCAAAAATGAGTTAAAATTTACCCAACTCAATTTTTACCCAATATATTTATATCAAATTTATAACAACATGTGTTATAATTTTTTGATCATTCCAATATTTATTATATCTCACGTTGTTATTAATTTGTTAATATTGTATCAACACCTGTTATGATTATGTTATGGCTAGAGCAATTTTAGTTATATTTTTTGTTATTTTAACACCTAACCGGCGAATTTTATAACTCATTCTGTTATGAAAAATCTTTGAAATAAATAACTCAATCGGTTATAATTTTGTTATGCCTTTCTGATCGGTACAGTTCCCTAAGGGTGATAACAGTGTAAATAATCATTTATTCTAAATTATATGGATGGATATTTACTGAGCTACTTAAACTTTAGACCCAAACATTATTGTCTTGGGTCCGAGCAATGATTTCTTTGGAAAATTTTCCTCAGACTCGTTCAGAAGTTTTTGAAAAGATTGCCTCAGATTTTTTTTTTAAGATATTCTTTAAGGTGTTTCTTTGGAGATTCATCCCAAAAATTCCTTATGAGATTCCTCCATAAATGTATCGTCTAAGGATTCCAAGCCCAAGAAAAACACTATTCTTCCAAACTAAATCCATTGATTCCTTTATCACTTATTCCAGAAATTTGGTTTTCATATCTATCAACGTTTCTCTCAAAAATCGCACCGGTTAATGTCGTCAAACATTCTCCCAAGAATGCTCCCTTTTGGAGCCGGATTGTTTTGCCTTCGCTGCCGCAACTTCGCTGGCCTCGAACACGTTTCTTATGCTCGGTTCCATCGGCGGGGTTATATTGACCTCTCCGGCTTCAAAGGGTTATTTTTTTTGTTATCTGTGTTAACGAGATTTTTAGCCCTAGGCTAGTTGATCTCGGGACCTACGCTTTGCTTCCCTTCCGAAGGAAGAACCCACATTTTAGTGAGTTTGTCGAGAGTGGGACTCGATCCCAGGTCCTCGGGGTGATAGTCACGGGCTTTAACCATCACACCAGATCCGCTCCACATTATATAGGTTTCTTCTGAATTCGACAAGGAATTATTTTTGATTTTTTTTCTGGGGGTTTCCTTAAAAAATCATCGGAAATTTCTCCAGGGGTTCCTCCAGAGTTTTTTCAGGAATTTCTTAAGAAATCATTTCAAATATTCTTCTTCCATTGACTTGTTCAGATAATTTTCCATATATTTTTCAGGTATTTCTTCAGAAATTTTTACAGAGGTTTATACAGGAGTTGTTCTGAATTGATCTGAAATTTCTCACATAACTGCCCGAGCAGGAGGGAATAACATCAGTATAAGAAAATGTAGTATTTTAGAAAAATAACTGAGTAATGAAATAGGTTATTTTCATGTTATTAACATAACAAATTGTATTATAAACTTGGCTGTCATAAGCGGCAAAATAACAAAATTCATAACAAAAAAATGTTCCTAGAAGACCATTTTAATAACATGTTTTGTTAGTTTGATAACAACATAATAACAATGAATTTGGAAAGTATTTCAATAACAAATTATGTTATTTTAAAGTTATTGATAAAAATCCGAAAGCAAAATTAGTTATGATATCAAACTAATAACAAAGTAAGTAATAATGCTAAGGTCTTTTACCATTTGGGCAGGTGTAATTATTTGTAACAATTGCCTTTGTAACCAAATCAATTTTAAACATAATTGGAACACGGTTAGTTACATACAGTATCTAATCCTATACAAAAATTCAAATCAATTGATTTGATATTGACTTAATTATAGCATGAAGTGCCAAAAATACCTGACCAAATGGTACAAGGCCCTAGATGAATAACAAAACAAGCGTTTAGTTATTATATAAAATCAATTGAAAATTACAAAATGAAAAATACAAGATAAGAAAATTTCTAATAATACAAGATGTACAAATCATGGCTTGCTCACTGTGCCCCGCCCACAATCTTCATTTGCAAAAAGAGAATCGGGTGTAACTATAGAAGAAATGATGTCAAGACACCGTGACATCACCTAATTTCAATTTTTTTTTTTTGATTCGTTTTGGTTTTGGTTTTATGGTTGGTTTCGTTCAGTCCCAATTAGAGGAATTAATTAGATCATACGCACGCTATGCTGTAGACAATCCGATGCAAACAAAATCTCAAATGATGTAGTTTCAATTTCAAAACTTGTTATTGTTGTGCAATTATTTATTAAATATTTGTACACTCTCAGTAGTATAATAATAACTAAATTTGTTCCATAACAAAACATATGATTGGAATATTATTTTATGGGTGTATATCAATAGCTTGATCATAACAAAATAAGATTGCCAAAAAAACATGTTATGGAAAAGTAATACTTTGAAAAGTTAATAATAACAAAACAAGATATAAAAACAGATTATGTGATTAGATAGCTATTAGTGTGATATTCCCCTCTGCTCGGGTGTGTCCAGAAATTTGTGCAGAAATTCCTCCAGAGATTCTTGCATTATTGCTTTACGTGATTTAGGCATGAATTTCTCCAGAGATTCCTGCAAGAGTTCAACAGAGGCTTCTACCTCCAGATATTTCTCGATCTTTACCCCAGAAATTTATATTATTTTTTTTTCTTATGATAACCGATTCTTTCAGAAATTTATACAAAAATTCACTCAAAGAATTTCTACGGAATCGCTTATCTATGCGTTTCTCCAGGTATTCTTTATTCGGTGATTCGTCCTCAGATTTCTTCAGGAATACTGTCAGATTATTCTCCTAGAATTTTGTGCATGGATTATGCCAGGAATTTTCCTGTGAATTCCTTGCTTTTTTTCTAGGAATTTCATCAAGAATAAACCAAGAAAGCTCGCCAGAAAGTTCTTAAGACATTCCTTCTTGGATTTCTTCATGAGTTTCCCAAGTTGTTAGTCCAAATGTTAATTCAAAAATACTTCCTAAGATTTCTGCACAACTCATATGTTCCTGGAATGATAGATGCAAGCTGACACTCCAGAGGAGAGCCCCCTGATCACGGAACATCTCAGGGTTTCTTTAAAAAAATCCTACTGGGACGGCTTCGATGATATATTTTTTTATCTCCACAGACTTCTTCAGAATTTAAGGCATTTCTTCAGAAATTTCAGCCAAAGATTTCTTTTAAACTTGTTTCAATAAGCTAAAAGAATTCTTCTGAAAATATTTTAACAAACCCCTTAAGGGTTGCTTAGAAAAATTTTTCTCAAAGTTTCTCCAAGAATTTTTTGAGAAACTCCTTCAGTGAAGATTGCAGATATTCCTGCAGTGATTTTTCTTAAATTGCTCTTGTGGTCTCATTACATAAATATCTCCTGGGATGTCTTTATAGATCCCTTCAGAATTTGTTCAGATATTTCTCCAGGATTTTTCAAGAAATTTTACAACACTGCCAAATAATTCTTTAAAAAATCCATAAAAGAATTCCTAAGAAATCACTGGAAAATTTTATCAAGAACTCCCTTAACCTTTCAGGATGCGCATCATCAAGCAACTGAAACTCCTGAAAAATAATACAGAAATATATTTATAAATTTATCATGAGATTTTTCTAGGAATTGAGTGTCTCCAGGAGGATTGAATTTCCGAACGGATTTCTGCAGAAATATTTCTTAATATTTATAAATTAATTTTTATAGAAGTTCCACTAAATGCTCCTCAAGCATGACCTCAAGGAGAGAATTTCCCATAGATTCTTTCAGATATCTCCCCAAGATTCTTTCAGAATTTGTTTAGAGACTTCTACAAGAATTACATAGCAATTTATTCAAAGCTGATCCAGGGATTCTATTAGAAATTCCTCAATGGATTCCTTCTGGAACTTCTTCAGAAATTGTTTCAGAAATATCTCCAGAGACTCCTTGGTAGTTTAAAGATTTTTTCTTGAATGTCAGCAAGGAATGTCATTCAAAAAAATCCATTGATATTTATTTTCTGAATTTTCAAAAAAACAAGGATTTTTTCAAAAAGCCTGGGTTTGAAAACTCCAAGGGTTCCTGCAAAAGTCCCTTAAGAATTTCGAACGAAATTTCTAAAAGGTTTCTTTCAAAAACATCTTTTGCGGATCTTTAAAAAATATCTCCTGGGATTCCCTCAGAGATTGCTCAACGGATTTTTACAGCAGTATTTTTTACAATCACGTAAAAATACTGGAGTCATTCTTCAAGGGATACCTGAAAGAATTTCTTAAGGAACTCCTGAAGATACCTCTGGAGATTCCAAGAAGAAATTTTTGAAAATTCCTGAATATAATTCTCTGAAACAATTTCGGGAGTAATCGTTGGAAATTCCTGGAGGGAAGTTCCTTGGGATGGGAATTAAAGGAAAACTTCTTGGAGAAGTTTCTGAGAACATCCCTTATGGGATTTCCAAAGAACACTCTTTAGCAATTTTTGAATTAAACTATTAAGCAACTTCTTTCTTTCTTGAAAAAATATTTGCCTGAATCCTTGTAGACATTGCTGACGAAGATACTGAAGGAATTCTTGAAAGAATTTTCTGCAAATTATGTTTAAGATACTAGCGGACAAACACCCCTGGAACAATTTCTGAAGTTATCTTTAGAAAAAATTTCGGAGGACAATTTTGCAGCATAAATTTCAAAAAATTGAATCACTGACTGCCTGTAAAACTGGAGAATGTTTTGCAGTAATTCAAAGAAGAAATTCTTAAGATAATCCGGGAGAAACCCCAAAAAATAAATCCTGAAATGATTTTTGAAGATATTCTTAAAAGAATATCTTAAGAGATTTCTGAAGGGTCCGCGGGAAAATTTCTGAAAGAATCCCTGGAGAAAGGTCTCAATAAATCCCAAGTGAAGTTTATGATGCAACCTTTCTTAAGATAATTCTACACTCAGTCTGTGAAGGAATGGTTGGAAGAACTTTTTTTCAATCTATTAAAGGATATCTACAAGAATTGCATTTTTGAAGAAATGGCTGGGGGTAGGGGAATTAGGGGCATAATGAGTACGTTAGACCTGTGTAACAGAGAAAATTTATGATAAATTTCTGGAAAAAAAATAAAAAAAAAAGACTGAGAGAAATTCTCAGAGAATTCCTTCCGAAACTCACCCAATAATTTCTCACAGAATACTTTGCAAACAGTTATTCTTATGAAACTCTTTTTATCAGTTCAGCAAAAATTCCTCCGAAGATATCCCAGCGTTTAATAAAACTTTTCTTTATTGTGATGAGAAAAATTAAGGCCGATTGCACGCCAAAAATGCACAAAAGAGAAATGAAAGCTTCAGTGGGCGTTTATTTAATCTATAGCAAATTTTTTGAAGAGATAGTTTTTATTGAAACCCCCGATTTCTTCACGTTCACATAGAGTAGGCAAAATACAGATACAGAAAACAAATGATTCTGTGTTGATTTTTTTAAGGACCAGCTGTAGCAGTATAAATAAAAAATCACGCCGAATACGCCGCCGGCCGCCGCTGCCTTATCATCAGTTTCGTCACGATAAAAAAGTATTTAACGTCGTGCAGGGTGACATTGGGCCTGGTGAGTGACATGGGTCCATCGATTCCACGGATTCAACACAATTCAGAGAATTCAACGATGGATGCCAAGTATCGTATAATTATGTTTTCTAGTAGTTTAGCACATGATATATATTAACGTCATATCCTAAACGTGTTGGATAGTGGCCCAATGACACCCCGAACGACGGTATTTCAAGTTTCACGTCTCATGAAGCGCTAAAAAATTGTGAGTAATAAAAATGCAACTCATATCTCATATACTTAATTTGCCATTCTTACATCACAGAAAATCCATAGTAAAAATAACAGTGTACTTATCTGCTGTCATATACAGATTGTATACCACAAACGTACATGGATAAATTGTTCAATATACTTACTTACCGATCAGGTTAAGGCCGGGGTGGTCTCTGCTGTACATAGTAGCCGCCTCCATTCCACTCGGTCCATGACTGTTTGTCTCCAGTTCCGCACTCTGCGTAGGGTCCGCAGATCGTCCTCCACTTGGTCGACCCACCTAGCGGTATGGACGATGGTTGGTTCTCCCAGCAGCTGATGCAGCTCGTGGTTCAATCGCCTTCTCCAAGTCCCGTTTTCCATCTGCACTCCGCCGAAGATGGTACGCAACATTGTTCTTGCTGCTCTGAAAGACTGCCGGAAAAAGGCCGGAAAACATAACGTTTCTCTAGCAACAAGAGAACAAAACTTCTATTCCTTGAAAATGGTAAAATACATTACCGAAACCGTCGGAAATTGAAGCAATATTGTTCTTGCTGCTCTGAAAGACTGCCAAGGCCGGAAAACATAACGTTTCTCTAGGTACGCAACACTTTCCGTTCGAAAACTCCAAGGGCGCGTTGGTCCTCTGCACGTAGGGTCCATGTTTCGTACCCATAGACATTGTGAGAATGCCGGATAACAACACTACAAAATTGATAATCACAAGACATCCCATATGGTCAAATAGACCTGGAGGACAGTGTGCAAGGTAGGCGGATCAGGTGCAGAACGATTTGACAAATATGGAACGTGACCGAGTAATAAGAAATAGATTGCTTGTTGGATTTTTATGGCATAACAAACATTCTTAGTCCATCCGTATTTAAAGAATTAGAAAAAAAACATATGACTCTAGGTTATGCCAATCAGCGAATTCAAAATCGTAATGATTAAATTCTGATTCAATGTCTAGATCAAAACAGAAGCAAGTGCCGTAAAAGTTAAATTAACCGTGCTTCAAATGTTTCCATTCAGATAATTATGTGGTACGCACATTATTTAGCATTAATTACGCTTTATTGCTCGTAATAAAGCCGTTGAGCAATAATGAACCCACATAATTACGTTGTACAATGTACATAAGTGCGAGTGCACTGCGAACAAATATTTGCTACGTCCGTGGAATCCATAAAGCTTTTACCAATCCATCCAATCGCGAAAATTCCATCACCCACGTATCACACAGCTTACCGCTAAAATAAGTACGTCACAAAATCCCACACTTCCTGCCTCAAACTCCAACCAAAATCAAATGAAAGTGCACGATGCAGTCAGTGGCAACAGCGAGGGGACACACATTTTTACTGCAGTCCATTAAAATTCAGAACGCTCGTAAAAACTCAGTGAAAATCTGAAACGGGGTGCAGTATGAAGTTCATCATGTTGGTCTACCTTTCTGGGAGATTCTTTTTTTTTTTTGTTAAGAACAGAATTCAACCCACGCCCTATTCGGAAACTTTTGTGTACCGGTTCGTTTAAGCTCGAAACGCAATGGTTGCGGAAACGGATCGGATCCTCCTCAGTGAACCATGCAGGATAATGCAGAACTTCCAAGTCAGGCCGAAAGCTTCTTATAGTGTTCTGATTACGTCTGGTCCTTTCTCGCCTCTATCATTCACTTGAAGCCGTGTTCCACGACCGACACCAATGACCAAACTACAATCTACCTAGGTTAACCAAAATATCCTTTTGACATGCAGCACCACGTAGCAGCCAGAGGACCATCGCGAAGCAATGTGGCATGAGCAACAGTAGCTGTACCAGTGAGTGGTGGAAGCAACCAAAAATAGCACAAGCTGAGCGATGTGCCGAGATTTAATGAATTTAATTTGCTCTCGTTTGGTGACTGGCACGGAATAATACCAACCAACCGCTGCTGCTGCTGCTGCTGCTGCTGCGGAAAAGATGTAGCAACGTGCTTGTCATCGTTACGGCGAGAGGAAAAACGAGTGCTTTACTACTCATCTGAATGGGATGATGACGAAAATGGGACAACGAAGTCTTAGGGAATTTTATGAAGTGCACAATTGGCAGGATAATCTAATTAGCAGAAATTTATGTTGGACAAATGGATGGTATACAAAATAAGATAAAAACTTCTTCTTTAAAATTTTTACACAATTTAAGGGATAAAAAACTACGCCTTTCATTTCATGGTGGTTCATGGTTGAAATGATTGCTTTAAAGTTTTGGCTCTTCTCTGCAAAAATGCTGGCAACTTTTGCCGATCCCAGGAACTCAGTATGCTAGAAGGGTAGAAGGGATTTGGTTCGGTAATTGTCATTGTGCGGTTATGATCAACATTTACTTAATACCCCTATGAACCTGCATTTGAATATATTTCTAGCTGTGATGATTCTGCATCACCAAATACTGCAGGTTCCAAGAATCACCGCTTAGAAAATGCTATTAGGTTCGTTCTCCAATTTCAACTCGTTTAGGAATCTAAGGAGGGATCCAGGGACAACTCCGGTCGCTGAAAGGACAACTGGATCTACACGCACGTCCTGCTGGAGCCACATCTGTTTCAACTCCTCCGCCAGGTCGCGGTGCATTGTTGTTTTGCCGGATAGTGTTGATTGGGCATCATAATCTAATCAATCTAACGGTTTAGCTATGTCGATGAGAATTACCCGGGGGGTTATGCTCTTCATTTACACTAAATTCTGTTTTTACGCGATTTTTTGTTCCGCGTAAAAAAAATCGTGTAAAAAAAGTTTTCAAAACTTTTTTAATCGGATCATCCTAAAATTTTAACAGGGTATCAAGGATGATAAGAGAGATCTCTGGTAGAAATTTGAGCCCCATCGGAAGTAAATTGCGACCAGGAGAGAAGAATCTTTCTAAAAACACATCGCGTAATTTCGAGAAAATCGTGTAAAAAAAATCGTGTAAAATAAAACTGCGTAAAAAAAGATCGTGTAAAAAAAGAATTTAGTGTATTGGTCATTAATTACACAGTCGGTCCAATTGACACAAATTAGGACGTCCGTAATGATTTCACGAATTGAGTCCGGCTGGTGCTTGTAGTAAGGGTATACATCTGTCGACAGAGTTGTGCTTTCTACCAATACCCGAGCAGAGGAGAATACCAAATCAATAACAACAGAATCACATGGCCTGTTTTTATATCTCAATTTGTTATTTTTAACTTATCAAAATATATCTTTTTAATAACATGTTTTGTTGGGAAATCTTATTTTGTTATGTTCAAGTTTTTTGGATATGTCCACAAGATAGCATTTCAATAACATATTTTGTTGTAGAACAAGTTTAGTAATTATTCTACTATAGAGAATGTACAAACATGTGACGAACAATAACACAACAATAACAAGTTCACAAATTTCCTGTTATTAAATTGTAATTGATCTAACGAAACATGTTATTGAATTGGTCTTCGAGGAACATTTTTTTTTGTTATGATATTTGTTATTTTGCCGCTAATGAGACAAGTTTATAACAAAATAAGTTATGCTAATAACATAAAAATTATTGATTCCATTATACAGTTACTAAGCCAAAATAACATATTTTATTATGCTGTTGATATTTTCTTCTGCTCGGGTAAAGCCTGCGCACTTTAGAATCGGTACACTTCCAACCGGCTTCAGATCAAAAACGGTTTCACTTGCAAAAAAGTGATGTTACAAGCAATTGAAGCCTATCTATTGTAGCTTGTAGAAAAATATAAAATATGCTGTTTTTACTTTTTTAGATGAACTATCAATCTGAATTCATAAATAGTGCCAGTTTTTTCTGCACAAATTGAACAAAAACTAATCATCGCATGAATTACACAATCAGATCAAAATTTTATCAAAGAAATAAAAACTGCAAATTTTATATCATTCTTACAAACTAGATCAGCTTAGTTTGCTTCTTATCACATTTTTTTCTAAGTCAAACCGTTTTTGATCTGCAGCCGGTTGTAAGTGTACCGATTCTAAAGTGCGCAGGCTTTATTCATGGCATTTCTGGAGAATTCGCCGTACGGTAAAGATCTGATCATTTGCCAACCGGCCGTCGATGTTGTTGTGGCTCAAATTTAGTAGAACTAATACTTTATTAGTTTTTAATGCGAAAGGTCTATTCGATGCTTATTCGCGCATGATCCAATTGCCACTAATAAATTTCGTGCTACCGAGGGATAGTGATTATGTCAGTGATTACTAGTGGTAAGAGATAGTGGAACTTAACTGTGCTGCCACAATAGTTTATAATGCTGGACCTAAATAGATATTTTATTCCCTTATTCATAGGTTTGAAAAAAAAACTCCATCAGCCTAGCCATCAGCAATACATTATCTAAATTCTTTTGTTTTCTTATCTTTACGGGTAACTACGGGCTTGTGTTCTTTCGGAATGTATGTAAGTTCTGACACCAATGACTTAAATGTGGTTATACGAAGCACTCATGCATGTTTTCATCTTAAGAATTACATTTTACGATATTCGGTTGGCTTTTCGGTCAAGATAAAATTATAAGCGTCGGATTAAATAGTATAACCCTATTTCATCCGTCGTTTCGTCCCTTGGTTTGGGCCTTCTTCAGGGAGGTTGTAGAGCTACCGCTACTGGTTTGTGTAACCGGCGACAAATAAGTAGCGGCAGCTCTATAACCTCCCTGAAGAAGGCCCAAACCAAGGATAAAAACGTCGGATGAAATAGTATCACCCCGCTTATACTTTTATCCTGACCCAAAGGCCTACCGAAGAGGAATAATTTTCTCGATTCTTGGAAGCACAGTTGGATGCATATATTTTCTTGAGAGAATTACTAGCAAAATATCTGAAAGAATTCATATGAAAGTTTCCTGAAATCGTTGTTAAAATCAAATAGAGTTTCTTGAACCAATTTCAACAGATCGTAATGAAACACTCAATCAAGGGCGTAGCCAGCTTTTCGGCCAGGGAGGGGCGAGCACCCTTACACTGAAAACCACTTTGCAGTAACAAGGAGTTCGAATAATTCATTATTAAAAAAAAAAATAAAAGTGAAGTATGAAAAATGGGTGATTAACAGGAATGGTTCAATGGAAGAATCATATATTATTATAATCCTGAGGAATTCCTCAAGATATTGCTTCAGGAATTTCTTAACAAATGCCATCATGAATTTGAATTTATCCAGCAGTTTCTCAAGAAATTTCTTTAATATTTTTCCAGGTTATTTTAATGTAGATATTCCAGCAGAAATTACCTTCGGCAAACTTGTAGTAATTCCGTTGAGAATACCTTCAGAAATTTATTCAAAAATTCCTCCAGAAGTTTTATTACGAATTTTACCATGCATTCTTTTGAGAATTTCCCCAGTAATTCTTTACAAATATCATTCTTAATTCCACCAGAAATCCGTTTGAGAAGCTCCAGAAAATACTTTAAGAATTTATCTGGGAATTCTTTCAAAAATTCCAATCAAACTAATAATAGAGGAATACCCTAAGAATTTTTTGGGGAAATTTCTTCGAAAAATCCTTTAATGAATTCCTTCGGAATTACCGGAAAAAAATCTTTGAAAATTTCAAAAGGAATTCCTTCGGAAATTCCTGGAGGAATATCTTTGGAAGTTGCTAGAGGAATGCATTCAGAAATGTTAAAAGGAATCAATTAAAAAATAATTTCAGGAATTTATTTCGAAAATCCTTGAGGTATTCCACCGGAAATTCCTTGACAAATTCTTCAGAAATTTCTTGAGGAATTCCTTCATTTCTAAAGCTCCTCGAGAAATTCCATAAGACGTCGAGAGTTCTTCTACGATTTCCTTTAGAAGATTCTTCGGGAATTCCTTGAGGAATTTCTTTGAAATAGATTTAGAATATTCCTTGAGGAACTCCTTCGGAGTTTTCGTGAGGAATTCTTCCGAAAATTCCTTGAAGAATACCATCAAAAAATTCTTGGAAGAATTCATCCAGAAATTTCTGTGAGAATTCCTTCCTAAATTCCTGAAGCAATTCTTTCGAAAATATTGAAAAAATTCCACTAAAAGTCTCATGGGATATCCCTTCTGAAATTCCATAAGGAATTTCTTTAAAAATCTTTCAAAACTTCCTTGAAAAAATATTTCGGAAATTCCTGAAGAAATGCTTTTTTGTGATTTTGTATTTCCTAGAGGAACTCATTCGGAAATTCTTTGAAGAATTCCTTTAAAAAAGCCTTGATTCGGAAATTGTTAAAGGAGTTCGTTTGGATTTTTTTTGACATATGTCTGAAATGTCTTATGGAATACATTCGGAAATTTCGTGAGAAATTGTTTGATAAGTTCGTTGAGGATTTTTTTCGGTTTTTTTATAAATCTTTTTGAAATTCCTCAAGGAATTCCAGCGAAAGATCCTTGAGAAGTTTCTTCGTAAATTCCTCAAGAAATTCCTTCAAAAATGTATTGCGGAACTCCTACGAAAACTTGAGAAACTTCTTCAAACATTCCTTCAGAAACACGTTTGGGGATTATGTGAGAAAATCCTAAGGAAATTTTTTGAGGACAACCGTCAAAAATTTTTGGAGGAATTCATTTGGAAATTTTTGGAGGTATTTCAAGGCAAATCCATAAGAAATTTCTTTGAAAATTCCGGGAGGGATTTCTTTGGGAATTCGTAGAGGAATTCCTTCGGAAATTCAGGAGAAAATCCTTTGAAAATTCCAGGAGAAATTTCTTTGAAAATTCCTGGAGGAATTCCTACGGAAATTCCTGGACAAACTCCTCCGGAAACTCATGGAGGAATTCTTCGGGAAAATCCTGGAGGAATTCCCTCGGGAATTCTTGGAGGAATTCCTTCGTGAATTCGTAGAGGATTTCCTTCGGGAATTCCTGGAGGAATTCCTTCGGAAATACGTGGAGATATTCCTTCCTGAAATTAATGGAGGAACTCCTTGGAAAATCCTTGAGCGATTCCTTCGCAAAAGTCCTGGAGGAATTCCTCCTGATATTTATGGAGAAACTCCTTCGGAAATTCGTGAAGGTATTCCTGGAGAAATTCTTTCGAAAATTCCCAGTGGAATTCTTTCATGACATTCATGAAAGAATTCCTTCGGAAATTCCGGCAGGAAATCCTTTGAAAATTCCAGGTGAAATTCCTTTGAAAATCCCAGGAGGAATTCCTTCGGAAATTGTTGGAAGATTTCCTTCGGAAATTCCTGGAGGATCTCTTTTGGAAATTCCTGGAGGATTTCCTCCGGATATTTCTGAAGATATTCATCCGGAATTTCATGGATGAATTTCTCAGGAAATTCCTGGAGGAATTCCTTTGAAAGTTCGTGAAGGAATTTCTTCAGAAATTCGTGAATGAATTCTTTCGGAAAATTTCTGGAGCAATTTCTTCGAAAATTCACGGAGGAACTCCTTCGGGGTTTCCTTGAATTCCTTTGGAAATTCATGTAGGAATTCCTTCGGAAAATTCTTTAGAAATTCCTTCGCAAAATTCCTGGAGGAATTCATTTGGAAATTCATGGAGGAATTCCTTCGGAAATTCATGGAGGAATTCCTTCGGAAATTCCAGGAGGACTTCCTTTAAAAATTCCAAGAGGAATTCTTTTGAAAATTCCTAGAAGAATTTCTTCGAAAATTCTTGGATGAATTCCTCCGGAAATTCCTCGAGGAATTTCTTCGGAAATTCGTAGAGGAATTCCGTCGGAAAATTTCTGGAGGAATTCCTTCGGAAATTCATGGAGGGATTTCTTCGGACATTCATGAAGGAATTCCTTCGGAAATTCCAGGAGGAAATCCTTTGAAAATTCCAAGAGGAATTCCCTTGAGGAAATTCCTAGAGTAATTCCTCCAGAAATTTGTGGAGGGATTTTTCCGAAATTTCCTGGAGGGTTTCTCTCGGAAATTCCTGGAGGAATTCTCTCGGAAATAAATGGAGGAATTTATTTGGAAAATCCTGAAGGAATTCCTTCGCAAAATTCCTGGTGGAATTACATCGGAAATTCATTTTTTTGGAAATTTCCAATGGAATTTCTCCAGGAATTTCCGACAGAATTTCCCCTGGAATTTCTGAAGGAATTCTTCCTGGAATTAAAAAAAATCCTTCAGAAATTTCCAAAAGAGTTTTTCCAGAAATTTCCGAAGGAATTTCCAAAGGAATTCCTCCAGGAATTTCCAATGGAATTCCTCCGGGAATTTTTAAAGAAATTCCTCCAAGAATTTCCGAAGGAATTCCTCCAGGAATTTCCGAAATAATTGCTCCACGAATTTCAGAAGGAATGCATCCAAGAGATTCCGGAATGATTTCTCCAGGAATTTCCGAAGAAATTCCCCTAAGGATTTCCGAAAGAATTCCTGCAGGAATTTCCAAAAGAATTCCTCCATATATCATCAAATTCCCAAGGAATTCGTCCAGTAATTTCCGAAGGAATTCCTCCAGGAGTAATGAAAAGCATTCCTCTAAGAAGTTTAGAATGATTTTTTTCCAGTAATGTCCTAAGGAATTCATCCAAGGATTTTCTCAGGAATTTCTCTATAGATTTCTGAAATAATTCCTCCAGAAATTTCCGGAGGTATTCATCCAAAAGTTTTCGAGGGAACTCCCCTAGGAATTTCCGAAGGAATTCCTCCAGAAATTTCCAGAAATTTATGAACGAATTCCTTCAGGAATTTCCGAAGGAACTCCTTCAGGAAATTCCGAAGGAATTCTTCCAGGAATTTGTGAAGGGACTCCTCCAAGAATTTTGGAAGGAATTCCTTCTGGATTTGTTTTAGGAATTCCTCCAGGATTTTTTGAAAGAATTACTTCAGGAATTTCCGAAGCAACTCCTCCCAGAATTTCCGAAAGAATTCCTCCAGGAATTCCTAAAGAAATTCCTTCTGGAATTTCCGAATGAATTTTTCCAAGAACCTCCAAAGGAATTCGTCCAGCAATTTCCGAAGGAGTTCCTCCCGGAATTTCTGAAGGAATTCCTCCAGAAATTTCCGAAAGTATTCATCCAAGATTTTTCGAAGTGCCTCGCCAAAGAATTTTCGATGGAATTCCTCCTGTAATTTCCGAACGAAGTCCTTCATAAATTTCCGATGAAATTTCTCCAGAAATTTCCGAAGGAATTCTTCCAGGATTTTGCGAAGGGATTCCTCCAAGAATTTTGGAAGGAATTCCTCCAGGAATTTTCAATGGAATTCATCCAGCAATTTCCGATGGAATTCCTTCAGGAATTTGCGAAAGAATTCCTCCAGGAATTCCTAAAGGAATTTCCCCTGGAATTTCCGAATGAATTCCTCCGGGAATCTCCAAAGGAATTCGTCCAGCAATTTCCGAAGGAATTCCTCCCGGAATTTCCGAAAGAATTCCTTCAGGATTTTTCGAAGGAATTCTGCTAGAAATTTTCGACGGTATTCCTCCAGGAATTTAAAAAAAAAATCTAAAAAGAATTTCCGAAAAAATTCCTCCAGGAATTTCTGAAGGAATTCCTCCAGGAATTTCCGGAGGAATTCCTCCAGGAATTTCCAGAAGAATTCGTCCAGCAATTTCCGAAGGAATTCCTCCAGTAATTGCCGAAGAAATTATTGCAGGAATTTCCGAAGAAATTCCTCCAGCAATTTCCGAAGGAATTCTTCCCGGAATTTCCGAAAGAATTCCTCCAGGAAATCCTAAAGGAATTCCTCCTGGAATTCCAAAGGAATTCGTCCAGCAATTTCCGAAGGAATTCCTCCCTCAATTTCTGAAAGAATTCCTCCAGGAATTTTCGAAAGAATTCCTCCTGGAATTTCCGAAGGATTCCTGCAAGAATTTCCAAAAAAAATCCAAAAAGTATTTCTGAAAAAAAACCTCCACGACTTTCCGAAGGAATTCCTCCAGAAATTTTCAATGACATTCGTCCAGCAATTTCCGAAGGAATTCCTCCAGGAATTTCCGAAAGCATTCCTCCAGGAAGTTTGGGATTATTTTGTCCAGGAATTTCGTAAGGAATTTACCTAAGGATTTCCTCACGAATTTCTCTATGGATTTCTGAAAGAATTCCTCCAGGAATCTCCAAAGGTATTCATCCAAGATTATCCCAAGGAACTCCCCAAGGAATTTCCGAAGGAATTCCTCCAGGAATTTTCGAAGGAATTGCTCCAGAAATTTCCGAAGGAATTCTTCAGGAATTTCCGAAGGAATTTCTTCAGGATTTTCCGAAGGAATACCCTCAGGAATTTTCGAAGATATTCCTTCAAGAATTTCCGAAGGAATTCCTGCATACATTAAAAAAAATACGAGGATGCAGGAGAATTTTATTTTTACTAGTCAAAAACAGCTCTGATCATCTATGTTTCTCGGTTAAGTAAGAATATAGTTGCTCGGTATAGTTGCACGTCCCCCCCCCTGCCCCCCTGGCTACGCCCTTGCACTCAATGTCATACTTAAGGAATTTCTCCCCAACTCGTCTCCAGAGGTGACAGCACCCTCTCAGAATCCAATAAAACTTTTTGAGTATGAAGACTTTGTATTTTGAAGCAACTTTGTATAGTTTGTTTTTTTTTTAAGTTTTCTAGACTAACATTTAAATAGGGTTCAAGCTAGGGTTCAAGTTTTTTTTACCGTGTTTTAATCAGTGTAACTCAAAAAGTTAGCCAAGGGTGGCTTTTAAAAAATTCTTTGTTTCATGTAAATTATTCGAAAAACTGACTAATGGATTCCAACATTCTAAATAATATTTCTTATTTAAAATAGTTTGCAAAAATTGCCCATTTTTTAATTGAAGTTTTTCCGAAGAAAGACAATACAAGTGTCTTAAAGTTCGCTATACATATACATATTGCACGAATTTTCCACGTCATCTATTTTTCCGTGTTTCTCGCAAACTCATACAGTACTGGTCCTAGCAGCCCTAGCAGGATCCAATATAATTTAATTAGACTTACTGGATATCTTTGCAATAAAAGAAATCATCTAGATTACCAAAGTATGAAACGATTTCACTTATTTATGGATTTTGTTCCATATAAACCATTCCAGCGAAAATCAATATCGAAAATCTAAATATCGTGTTGGTTTGTTGTTCATAGAAAATAATTGGACCCGTGTTTCATTGCATTGTTAGGGTCACATTTTTATATAAATAAAGATTTTTTGAAACTGTATGTAGGTTGCCACCATTCTTGCTTCTTAGTCTGCATGAAGTTCCACTTAACAGTAAAGGTCATTTTCATTACCAGACTGATACCAACATACCGCTGTATGAAGGGCCAAAAGGGGGTGTGGCGGACTCGTTAGTAGAGACGATTACGCCAAATCCACGGGTTTAAGAGAATTTTTAAGATTTTTCGAAACATAATATTCAAAAAAATCATAATATAGAATTTTGAGTACAGAAAGCCATATATTTTAATACTAGCTACTCTAAAATTCTCTTATTATGTACATCTCCAGAAAAGTATACATTGTATTGCTAATTTAGATGATCCCCAGTACTTTTTGTATGCATAGTTTCATAAGAATCCAAGATATAATCAAATTTACAAAACTCAGGGCTCAGAGGATAATATGGAAACCCGGGTGAAATGGACATACCTGTTTTTGTTCAAACCATGAAATTTTAGGCTAAAATATTTAATGCATTTTTTTACGAGGGCACATTCATATCTCTTTAAGGTTTATTGTGGTGGAATTCTTATAATTTTGAAGCAGCAGCAAATAAGGTATTGCCAGTGTTTGAGTGTGTCCACCGTAAAATTAAGCGACGTATTACCTTACGTTCATGTATACGCTGATTCAGCAATGGATCAAGGATATTATTTTTGATCAGAATTTACTGAAAATAGCTATTATTATTACACCTACAGATCATTAGGGTCTCCAGTTAGCCTAGTGGTTAAGGCTATGGATCGCCAATCTAGAGACGGCGGGTTCGATTCCCGTTCCAGTCGGGAAAATTTTCTCGACTCCCTGGGCATAAAGGGCGAACACGATGAAATTGCCACACAGAAAATATTGTATAACTTTTGATTGCGTTCGTCAAAATAGCTAATTTTTTGACCATGAATAGTATATTATGTGTTGCTAATACCATAAAATTTTCATTAAAACCGGTTGAGTATTGGCGCATATATTGTCGATATCATAAAATGAGATTTTAGAAAGCTTGTACAAATTATTTAGGCTATAACTTTTTTGTTACCTCATCAAAACGTTTGAAAATTTCACTCGATATTCTTAACATAGTATCAATTAAGTGGTAAAAATTTGATCGAAATCGGTTCAGTACTTTTTCTAGAAAATATCCAAAACTCAAATCGCTTCAAGGTAAATTTTAGGTACCATAAAACGGGGTATCATTGATCAGCGGGGTAACATTGATCGGCTTGACCGGCCTCATGAAATGTTCAAACAAGCATTTTACATTGAATCAGTTTCTGCTATCGAATGGTATATCGTAATCTGCTATCTTTTAGGTATTAAATGACACGCAATTCATGAAAATTGAAGTTCATAAACATTGAAACAAATCGATTTTTCCTTAACTGTGTTCCTTAACACAATGAGGTACATTGTTAAACATTCATGCATGGCGTGAATACTAGATACAATACGAGGTTAGAAATCACTGTTTTACTTCAATATGATATCCCAGAGTTGGATTTAATAAATGAATTTCAATTCCTTAAGCTATTGCCTACCTTTAGGCGTTATTCGCGGTTTGGAAGATTTTAATCCTAAAATAACTCAAAAAGTACTGAACTTGTAAAAATTTGGACAACATATTCGAAATCAGCGACCCCGAATTTAGTAAGTAAGGGTATTTTCAACACAAACGAACATTGATCACTGATATGATCAATGTTACCCCAAATCAACAAAATCAAAAATTACATTAAAAAGCCTATTTAAACATGTTTTAAAGTTTTACAATACTTTTTCGAGTAGCTTGACACATACTCAGACTGTCAGTACTTGTTTTAAAAATATAAAACATGTAACGTTTGCTTTAACAAGAGAATTAATCAGGAAAGATCGAAAATTCTGATCAATGTTACCCCGGATTACGGTACTTTTTGACCATTTTTAGTTCCGCGTGCACTATTTTGACTGTAGAACTGGTAACACTGTCCCGATTTTTATAAAACTTTGACAGTGTAAAATTGTTGTTTTAAACTGTTTACAGTGATAATTTCAGCCATTTTTGTTGAGTACTTTCAAAGTTAGAGCAGTTTGAATTTCACTATACCGAAAACCACATCTGCTTATTGTGACATAGTGCGACATATATGGCTATAACTTTTTAATGGTATGATCAAATTGAATGAAATTTTGACAAACTACTTCTACATACATACTTTACGTACAAAAAAATTTTCATTGAAATCGGTTCAGTATTTTTGGCGCCAGCGTTGAAACGGCAAAAAAGTGATATTTTCCAAAATGTTTGTTTGTACAAGATTCTCAAGTGGCAATTTCCTTGTTTCAACGATATCTCCGCCATTACTCAACCGATTTTAATGAAAATTTTATGGTTTTAGCACACATTTTATACTATTCATGGTAAAAAAATTAGCTATTTTGGCGAACGCAATCAAAAGTTGTACAATATTTTCTGTGTGGCAATTTCATCGTGTTCGCCCTTTAGTGTATCATTGAACTTGCCTCACAATATACAAATTCATGCAATGGCAGGCAAAGAAAGCCCTTCAATTAATAACTGTGGAAGTGCTCAAAGAACACTAAGTTGAAGCGCGGTAGGCCAAGTCCCAATGGGAACGTCGAGCCATAAAGAAGAAGAAGAATCATTAGAATAACTAAAATGACCGCTATGAAATGAACAGATAGCACCACCGTAGCCTTGTGTGTGACATAGCTCCACTGCTGTCACAATGAAAGTCCATATACGGTGGCGCCTTTGTTTTGATGCGGTGAGCATCGTCAGAGTTGCAAGAGAGTTCGTGGGGCAATATCAGGCTGGATTCATGGGTGAACGCGCTACAAATGACCAGATGTTTGCCATCCGCCAGGTGTTGCAGAAATGCCCGAAATACAACGTGCCCACACATCACTTGTTCATCGATTTCAAATCGGCGTATGATACAATCGATCGAGAACAGCTATGGCAGATTATGGACGAATACGGATTCCCGGATAAACTGAAACGATTGATCAAGGCGACGATGGATCGAGTGATGTACGTAGAGTATCAGGGACACTCTCGAGTCATTGTCTTTCGTGCTTGCTATTCAACATTGCTTTAGAGGGTGTAATTAGGAGAGTGGGGATAAACACGATTTTCACGAAGTCCGTTCAGCTGGTTGGTTTCGCTGATGTTATTGCTCGTAAATTTGAGACGATGGCGGAAACGTACATCCGACTAAAGAGTGAAGCCAGGCGAAACGGATTAGTCATTAATGTGTCGAAGACAAAGTACATGATGGCAAAGGGTTCCAGGGAGGAATCACCGCGCCCGTCACCTTCATATCGACGGTGATGAAATCGAGGCGGTTGAAGAATTCGTGTACTTGGGCTCACTTGTGACTGCCGACAACGACACCAGCAGAAAAATTCAGAGGCGCATTGTGGCTGGAAATCGTTCTTACTTTGGACTCCGTAAATCTTCTCAGATGGAAGACGGGACTTGGAGAAGGCAAATGAACCACGAGCTGCATGCTGAAAAACGCGACTATTGCTAAGTACTTACAGTGACCCCACAACAACAAAACACCTTAATTATAATCATGACTTGATAACCACCGTGTGATTCAAACGAGTGATTTATAAACTGTGGTATTTTTGCCGATTCAATATGAGTCGTAGAGTTGAAGGATTTTTTTATCGAAAAACACCAAACAATTGAATTTGATTGATTGGATCTTGGAACATTCGAAAGATTGTATTAGCCAAACGAATAGTATTGATTCACGTAACCACTGTACCAAACCTTCAACACTTTTATCTTGTTAACCTTATTATCATTTGAAATACCGTTTGAAATATCTTTGGCACCTTGTCAGGATCTGAAAGCACCTTCTAGGATACCTTTCACAACATTTTCATCAGTCCCAATCATCAATGATTTCATTTTTGAAATGAACTACCCTATTTACAACATCCAAGCGTTCCCAAAATCTCTCACCCACCATTGATTAGCATAGTTTTAATCAAATCTTGCAATCCATACAACCGGAGAAGGGTCCCAGCCTGTTCAAACGTGTGCACAACCAAACCATCCACCCATTCGATCTTAAGAAGACACGAAAGTGCTCATCTTCTCATTGCTGTGTTGTGTTGTTGTGTGTTTGGTGAAATGACAACGGCTTAAATAACGTTATCCCAGTTTCATCCTGTGTGATGGTTGCTAACCGACAGGACCCACCTGGTAACTACCCAAGCGTTCAACGGAAGAAATGGTGGGTAGAGGACAGTGCAGTATATTTGTTCTGGTAATAATATACAGGGAGTGGCCAAAATATTTCTCTCACAAAAAAAGTTCAACATCCTCTAACTCTAACTTTTTAAGGAGTGCATAAAAAAAATCTCAAATTTTGACTATTTTTTTAACCTATTATATGCGCACCATTGGTACAAATTTGAACTCGATTGATTAACTTTTCGCGAAGCTAGAATCGTTCTCGTTAAATAACACGTTTTAGATAACTAATTTTTGAACTGTCATACCTCGGAAAACAGTGAACCGAATTAAATGAAATTTTGAACGTTGTCAACACAGCAACGTTTATCAACACACAAGCAGGAATTGTTTTCAACATGCTGTTACGGGAACGACCAAAACGACATCAATCTGAGTTATCATGATTTCCAATATCAAGTTATGGTCAGACTTTGCTGAGGCAACTATTTCCCTGGATCGAAAACGAAGTGTTCTCAGTCCCATGGAAACTATTATATAGTAATAATTGATTCCATCTCTACATCTTGTTCATTTCATACAATTTTCCCCTTCCTGTGTACGAATGTGATTTTCACCGGGCGATGGTGTTAAGAGCAGGTGGGTGTAGATTAAAAGCAACAACGTACGTTGCTGGCGAAAAAGGAGGAACGAGCTAAGATCAAGTTGTTATCCTTCCAGTCTTACGTTCGCTTCTTCCTTCAGTAGTCGGAGAAGCGTACGGTAATTGGAAAATGGGTCAATTAGAAACTTTGTAGTGGCACTAGGTAGGTACTAGGCACAGATGCTGCCAGCCAATAGCAAAGCCAACCGACCGACACTCGAATAAACATGAGAAAATAATTACACTCGATGTGTTATGCTTGGAAACGGAAAACTTTTCCGAGCTAATGTCTGCTTAGTGCTGCTGCACATCCTGACCGACCGACCGTCAACAAACTTAAACACAATTTTCCGACGAAGAGCCAGCACTAGCAGTAACTGACAGCAACTTGTTGTTCGGGAGGAGATAGTGCCGATGGTGATGACAGCCCGGTAAAGTCGGTAAAGCGGTTGCTTCATTTTACGGGTGGGAAAACTGAAGCATTACTGGCAGTGACACGGTACATCTATTAGTTTAAATTTGAATAACGATAAGAGAATGGATGATAAAATTTTGATTTGGTACATGTGTGTTAGGTTTTCCAGTTAATTATTTAACAAGAGCTGCTAAATTATCTCCTTGATTTTTTAAGCTCCTGTTACGTCTGTAAATTTTGTCAGTTTATTTTACCTTTACCATTAGGGGTCGTCCATAAATGACGTAGCATTTTTGGGTCAATTTTCAACACCCCTTTTTCCCTTGAAGCATATTTTCCCATACCTAATACATGGCCCGTAGCAATTTAGGGGACTCCACCACCTCCCCCCTAAATGCTACGTCATTTATGGACGACCTCTTACCTTTACCTTTACCTTTACTTTTACCTTTACCTTTACCTTTACCTTTAGCTTTACCTTTACCTTTACCTTTACCTTTATCTTTACCTTTACCTTTACCTTTACCTTTACCTTTACCTTTACCTTTACCTTTACCTTTACCTTTACCTTTACCTTTACCTTTACCTTTACCTTTACCTTTACCTTTACCTTTACCTTTACCTTTACCTTTACCTTTACCTTTACCTTTACCTTTACCTTTACCTTTACCTTTACCTTTACCTTTACCTTTACCTTTACCTTTACCTTTACCTTTACCTTTACCTTTACCTTTACCTTTACCTTTACCTTTACCTTTACCTTTACCTTTACCTTTACCTTTACCTTTACCTTTACCTTTACCTTTACCTTTACCTTTACCTTTACCTTTACCTTTACCTTTACCTTTACCTTTACCTTTACCTTTACCTTTACCTTTACCTTTACCTTTACCTTTACCTTTACCTTTACCTTTACCTTTACCTTTACCTTTACCTTTACCTTTACCTTTACCTTTACCTTTACCTTTACCTTTACCTTTACCTTTACCTTTACCTTTACCTTTACCTTTACCTTTACCTTTACCTTTACCTTTACCTTTACCTTTACCTTTACCTTTACCTTTACCTTTACCTTTACCTTTACCTTTACCTTTACCTTTACCTTTACCTTTACCTTTACCTTTACCTTTACCTTTACCTTTACCTTTACCTTTACCTTTACCTTTACCTTTACCTCTACCTCTACCTTTACCTTTACCTTTACCTTTACCTTTACCTTTACCTTTACCTTTACCTTTACCTTTACCTTTACCTTTACCTTTACCTTTACCTTTACCTTTACCTTTACCTTTACCTTTACCTTTACCTTTACCTTTACCTTTACCTTCCATTTTAACTTGGAAAATCTCATGTAATTTCCCTACGTATTAAATCTCTTGAATGTCCCCCTTAGGATTAGAAATTCCCAGATCGAACTCAAGCTATGTAAGTAACCAACCCTGGGAACAAAAAGGCCAGCCGCCAGAAGAAATACAATTACAGGATTGACTGATGGACCAAGAACAATAATGAAACCTCGTCACCCTGGGATTGGACTTCGTTATCTATTTAGATAAGTGGACACTAATTATGTCGTGTATTGAATGTATGTTTTTGTACATTTGTTCCATTTTACTTTTCATACCCCATTAGTTCCCAAAGGTGGGGCTTGATACGGAAAATTAAATTAACATTTGTAGGGTTCTGCTAACAGTTGTCCGTAAGGTGTCGCGCAACAACGAGGCGCACGATGCATTTGTAGTGTTCAGCATAACTTTATTTGTAATATTGGCACCCAACGTTCCGAACCTGGGGTCCGAACCCACGACTCTGAGACTAAGAGTCTTATGCTCTTCGGAAGACGACGTTTGTGGCGGATCCGCACTTCATAATTTTCTTAGCTGCACTTGGTAGCCACGTACCAATGATGTGGCTGCCACTTACCTTCTATGCCACCTAATTGACCTTCCCAATAGACCCTTTAGGTCTGGTCATTTGTAATACACTAACGTGTGCTCGTACGCCAGCATAGTTTTCTTGTAAAACGCTGGCAGACCGAACCAAGAGTCGGGTATCTCTCGCCTGAAGTTATGATTCCAAGATGAGAAGTCAGTTGACACATGAACGAGGATGCACTCAGGGTGAGAAAGTGCCAGCTTCTTGAACGCCGTTAGTTTTTGGATCCCTTCCAGCTCTCCACAGGTGAGCAGCTGTTCTGAAACATATATGCTCATGAAGGCCGTAGCGTTCTTTTCCTGTTCTTGACGCCGTAGCCGCTCTTCCATAGGTTTAGCACCAAAGAATCTACCCATGACTCCTTGACTTTTAGTTCCAGCTCCTTGGTCGTGAGTTTAACGACCAAATACTCTAAGGCTAGGTCTTTGAACTCATCGCCTGTCATGTACTCTCCCAAGTACTCTTGGAACTCTTACGTGAGAAGTGGGGTCATCAAGTATACCAGCGATGCTCGCCAGTTCTCCGGCTTTGTTCGACTCCGAGCGTTGATGGGCAATAGAAATCGCTTCAAGACCTTGCTCCGAGGTAGCCCTAGAGCCTTGTCTTGGATCAGCTTCAACTGGTTGTCAGCACGATCAAACTCAGCATTCTTCGCAAACTGCACAGCTGCTCACTCTTCAAGCCCTATGGCTTGGTAAAGTATCTTGTTACTTTGACTGTTTGGGTCATATCCACCTGAGATAAAGGCCTAATGGGAAGGGAGAGTTTCGGTCACTAGATTCGGGAATCGCTCATGCTTCCGGAGGAAATTCCTGCACAGATCACGGACCATTACTCCTACAACAAATGAGTTTGTGTTAGTTCCTTGATTGACAATGCTAATAGCACTTACCTAGACTATTTCGAAGGACCACCTGATCTATCTCAAGGTGCTTGTGAACTCTCTCGTCGAGTTGCTTAAGACCTTCGATGACACTGATAGAGGCATGCCCCATAACCTTCACAACTCCGATCAAATCGGATACTTGTACACTCTCTAGTGGATATAGGATCTGATATAGCTCTGAATCCTCAACCTTCTCTTCCGTTACCACATGTTGACACCCAACGCTTCCATTGTTTTCAGTTAGACGAATCCGGCATTGTCATTTTCGAGCTGTTGTGATTTGGGCTCTAGACAGGGCCTGTTCTTGCGCTTTCTCAGGAGCACATTAATGCAGTGATTCAAGAATGTTGGAAGAAGGAGACTGACTGCCATACCACTAACTTCGCAAGGACCTACGTAAAAAACCTGAATTCTGCCGTAGCCTCAGCCGATATGGGAACCCCTTCCCCCCTCTTACGGTCAGTTAGGAAGGTTTGCCAAGATGTGTGGTTCCGCAGATGTGTAACGTCTCTATGAGCGATTCCAGATTAAGGCAGACCTTAAACGTATCTTCTTGACAGAGTGTATGGACATGGCTACCGACAGGCGGATTGGGTTGAGAGTATGAGCGGTACATTGTTTTGTGTTACGTTTATAAATTGTTATGAAAAGTTTGTCAGTTTATTTTGTAAGTTATGCTGTGGTTTGTACATCTGTCCCTGAACTTCAATTCGCATTTGTAGTGCTCCAGCCATTTCGGGCAGCGATCCAGTACAAAATACTTGCCGTCCATATATGAACATTTGTAGGGTTCTGCTCACAGTTGTCCGTATTGTGTGCATTTGTAGTGTTCAGCAACTGTATTTGTAACACTCCATAGAAATAGTGTTGTTTTTTTTCGCTGATCTCTTACACATTAAGAAAAAACAACATTTACATGAAACGTAAATTTCATTGGTCGGACAAAAACATTGAAGCAACTAAATTTACAAGCATTTTGCTGAAAATTACAGCCTTCTTGTAAAATTAAGGATGTAAAATGTTGGCAACCCATTTGAAATTAAGCCTTCGTAAAATAACATGTTCCGACGAGTAAATTTACATCTCCAATGACCTTCTTATATGCCACGTTCAGGAAAACTTACATGCGGTTTTTTTCTAGGTGTGTAGTTCATAAGATCCACAACATACCTAAAAAATCAAAAATTGCCAGTTTCAGGTGCTTTGGTGTTAGATGAGCTGTGCCTCCCATATAAATTGATTGTGTTTGATCTTGAGTGACTGATCTTATCAGATATAAATTGCACCGATATCCAAATGAATAAGGGCTGAGACACTACACTTGTTGTGTTTCATTCAAAACTACTAGGATTTCTGGCCCATGGCTCTGCTATGGACAAATGCCGTTTGAACCGGTCAGAATTATAAGGTAATACTTTAACTCACGATTAGTTTCCATTCGCAAAGCACCTCAACCAGCATCACTACGCTTACTTTAAGTTTTCATTGCCACTTCATTCTAGCTTCATGCAGCGTGCCCGCGTATAGTTGAACTTTCCGGACACGTTTATCCAATTTATTTTTCCAACACTTTGCTACATCGCGCATAAAACTTGAAGCGAAACAATACCCTCCTCCGCGCGCAGTCAGAACGCGAACGAGGCGTGAGCGCCAAGAAAACAACCGATAATAGAATTATATTTGAACGAGCCTTGAGCCTTGTTCCAAGAACAAAAGAAGGGGGCACATCACATGGGATGAAAACAGAAAACCGATTTGAGATTTCCCATTGGTCGTCGTTTGGTGGATAATTTACAGCACGGGGCCTTGATTGAATTTGTAACGATAATTGAAATTCAATACAAATTGTTCTATTTTCGTGTTTTTTTTTTCTTTCGTTTCAGAGAGCCGGAAGCTGTTCGGTGGCTACCGGATAACACCGAAATTTTGCAATGCCACGCGGTCACTGCTGAAACGAGACTCCGAGCGACGAGGTCCTACGATCTGCATGTTCAACCATGAGTGCTTTCAACGGCAGGGAGAAGTGGTGGGAGCCTGTATGGATGGGTTTCTGTTTGGAACCTGCTGTGAACTGCCGTTGACGAACGAGGCTTCCATGGTGACTGATTCGCTTTTGGAACAGTTCAATTATACGGATGATATGGAAACCACTTCCCAGTCGCCGCTCAGCTCAGCCATTGCCAGTCAGTACGAGAAGTTTGGAAGTCAACTCTCCGGATCCGGAACTGGATATGGACCTGTGATCAATTACGAACCGGTAAAGCTTGAGAATCCGGTGAAGGAGAGCAGTGACTCGACTGGGAGCGGGAGTGCTCCGTCCAGTGAGAAGCCTTTGTTCAACAAGCTTGATAACAACTATATTACAAATGATGATCTGGACGAAGACATTGTACAGAGTAGCTTGAACTCTCATATGTATCAGCTGGCGGAAAATGCTGTTTCCGTATACTCGCCATCCACTCCGAATATCAAATCCGAGGAAATCGATATCGGTACCACTGTTCCACCACCACCAGTTCCAAGCGAAGTCAGCTACGTCAAGATCGACAACCACAATAACGTCTACAGCTCGGAGATCCCCTCTTCGCTCAACAAGTACAACGAACACCTCTCCGATGGGAATGGAGCCTCTGGGCCGTCCATTGAATCCAGCACAGACATCACTTCGAGTGGAGTTCAAATCATTGCCAATCAGATCTATCAGGAGAACCAACTCTTCGATCACAGTGATATCACGCATCCAGAAGCCGAAACCGACCTTTTCAACGAGAACGGAGCAGTTGACCAAAGCTATGCCGGTCCCAACGATTTCGCCAACCAGGAAATCGTGACGGAGGTGCTGACCACAGAAAAACCAGTGAAAATTACCCACCCAAAGCCTCAGTTCAAACCTAAACCTAAGCCAACTCAAGCAACCGAATCGAACAATTACGTACTTGTACATACTATCTCTAGTAATACCAAAGACACCGAGAACCAAACCACGAAACCAACTGTCTCCGTCAACAACATTCACTCGATTGAGTCAATCATACTGATGTTGAACGAAACGAATCTTGGACCACAGTACGAGACGGACTCGGACACTAAGCAGGGCAACGTGACCGAGACTTCCCAGACTCCACCACCCGAGACTACCTCACAAGCATCCTATGCGACGTCCTCCATTGATTACGAAAAATACGGACCGACAAGTTTCTACATCACCAAACCCCAGAAGACGAGCCCTCCCACCACCTTGCTATCCACTAAGGTCCCTTCGACCAGCTATGTGTACAGTCCAAAGCCTACGAGACGGCCCATTCTGGAACCGGTTGTAGTCCAAGCTACCTTACTGACGAGCGGATACGGAACGACAGCTGTGACTCAAAAAGAACCAGCTATCTCCGTATCGACCGTTCGTCCACCACCCAACAAACTTATCGTCACAGCCGGCGGTAACCAACGACCAATCATCATTACAAGCGAAGGAGAGCACGCCGTCTCATCGGGATACTACACTGCTGCATCAACTCCAGCACCTGTTGCAATCTCTTCTGTTCAACCAACTAAGAAAGTGAGCGCCAACCCTTCGAAACGACCAGCGCAATCCACCACCATCAACCTACCTGAATACATCGTCCAATCGTCAACGCTTTCCCATCAATCACCAGCTGCTGTGAACAACGTAAACTACGTCCACATTGCCAGTGCTTCCGATAATCCATCGCCAACCGTTCACATCACGCCAAAGCCCGTCCCAGGACTTGTTACATCTAGCACGTGGAACAACAAACTGACCAATGCTCCTGGTAACAATCAACGTCCTGGTTACTACGAAAACACCCCTCCGCCAGTCTACGTTTCATCGCTTGCCGACTTTGCCGATGAAGGATACTTCGGAGTTACGAAACGACCTGGAGTTGCTCCAACAGTATCATCTACTGCAATCTACACCATCGTTGACTCGAATAACGTTATTGGTCATATCGCTTCTTCCACATACGCTCCAGCTTATCCTTCAATAAACCGAATTCCTCCGAATAACCAGCCTACACATATCTACATCGCGCAAGCGGTCGAATCATCTACCATCAAGAACGAGCTCTACACCACTCCCGATGACGTCAACAACTTCCCTCCAGTTAGGAATCCCAATCTCAACCTGACAGACTCTACCATGATGAGCAACATCACCAAAATCGAGAACTTCTCTGGAATCAACGATGACGACAAGGTCAACATGCTGGTCAACAAAATCGTGGAGTCCTTCAACGGAAATTTTGACGAACTAGAAGCCATCCTGAAAGAGCGAAAGAATCTGACCTTGGCCGCATCACCGACGACAGTTTCAACTACCACAACTACCGAGGAAATCCCAACCACAACTACCGTGAAGGTAAAAACTACAAGCTCGACAACCAAACCAGTGACGAAGAAGAAGAAGAAGCGTCCAAGTGGCAGCAAGAAACCATCCAACTCCACGTCCAGCTCGTCGACTAGCATCAAGAAACCAACGACAGCCAAACCAACGGTCATCGAACAAGATACAGCCGCAGTGTCGACATACGAAGCCACTTCCACTACGAAACCAGTGTCCAAGCCATCGAAGAAACCCACCAAGACCAAGCGCCCGAGTAACTCCACCAAACCAACTTCATCATCTTCGAGCAAACCGGTTGCAACCACCGCCCTCGACACCCCTACGAAACCATCCAAACCTTCCAGTACAAAGCCGAAACCAAGTTCCAGTTCGACATCGACTCGTCCAAAACCGACATCCAGCTCGAAGCCCCAAGCCGACGAAAAGCCATCATCACCATCCACCACCAAGAAACCCTCGCGACCTTCGACCTCAAAGAAGCCCGCCAAGAAACCAACCAACCGACCGACCCCAGCCGAAACCGAACCCATCACCGTGACGACGACCCGCAAGCCGACCAAGGTAAGTGCGACTCATCGATGGTGCCGGCGGTGTAGGGCTCCTGACAAGCCGCGCAAAATGTGTTCCTCTCTTTTATCAGTTCAAGAAACGACCATCGCTCTTATAGGCGACGAAGCGTACCACGAAGCGACCGACGACGACGACGACCACCAGCACCACCACCACTACACCGGCCCCGGAAGACGAACTCATCGAGGAGGAGGAGAACGCCGTCGAGGAGGAAGAGGAGGACGAGGACGTCGGCGAGGAGACCAACAACGAGACGGTTGATGACCAAGCGCCAAGAAAAATACGTAATGCACTCGATCTCCGGTTATGCGTCGGAATTTGCCTCCGAATCTCAGATGTTGACTAATATTTCTATCTATTGTTTTTCTTTGTCTATTGTTCAACGTTGATCCTACAAAGTTTGCGGCCAGCGACCGCTGATGAAGAGTGCCCGTGTCGTTGGAGGAAAGGCAGCCAAGTTCGGCGAGTGGCCCTGGCAGGTGCTGGTACGGGAATCGACCTGGCTCGGACTGTTCACCAAGAACAAGTGCGGCGGAGTGTTGATCACCAACGAATACGTCGTGACGGCTGCTCACTGTCAACCTGGGTAATTACGAGCCTCGTTCTTAATCACACGAATAATTTCATCGTAATCTATCACTTCACAGCTTCCTGGCCTCCCTAGTAGCCGTGTTCGGCGAGTTTGACATCTCGAGTGACCTGGAAACGAAACGATCCGTGACCAAGAACGTCAAGCGGGTCATTGTGCACCGGCAGTACGATGCGGCCACCTTCGAGAACGATCTTGCCATCCTGGAGCTGGAAAGTCCCATCCACTACGATGTTCATATTGGTGAGTGAAATTTTACTGATAAACGAATCATACATTCTAGTGGGGGCTGGACTATATCGTATCAACTTTTATTAAAAACGGCTACGCAGTCTTGAATTAGCAAACGCTGTTTATTAGTTGTCCAAAATTTCGACAAGGGGTAAGTGTCTTCTTCAGGGAGAACTTATTTGGTCATTTTTGTCTATCTGTAACTGTCCTGTCATTAGTTTGGTAGTACATGACTTAGTTGGTTTGTTATAATTTTCAACAGACTATGGGGAACGTGTTTTAAGAAAAACCCTGCCGCGATATCGAAGACAAATTCCTCCGCAAGCTCCTCCAGGAATTCCAAAAGAAATTTTTCCGAGAATTCCTCCAAGAATTCTTACGAGGATTTCCCCAGGGATTGTTACTAGAATTCTTCAGGCAATTGTTACACAAAATCCTGCGAGAATTCCAACGAGAATTACTCCAGGAAATCGTACTAGAATAATTTCAGGAAAAATTCCACCAGAAATTCATCCAAGAATTCTTACGAGGATTTGATTGGTATTCATTTGAGTATTCTACCAGAAATTTTAAACGAGAGCTTCTCCGGGAATTCTTACGAGAAGACACCCAGGAGTCCCGACGAAAATTGTGAGGGAATTTTTTCACGGAATTCCTCTAACAATTCTTGCGGAGATTTCTCCTGGAATTTCTGGGAAAATTTCTCCAGAAATACTCCCGGAAAATTCTGCAACAGTTCCTACAGGAATTCCTCCGAAGATTCATCCATAAATTCCTCCACGAATTTCTCCAGAAACTCCTCCAGGAATTCCTTCAGAAATTCCTATAAAAGTTCCTCCAGAAATTCTTCCGGGAATTCCTCCAGAAATTTCTCCACGAGTTTCAAGAATTCCTCCAGCAATTTTTTAGGATTTCCTCCAGAGATTATCCCAGAAATTCTCCCAAGAATTTCCCACAGAATACTCCCAAAAATTCCTCCTCCCAGAAATTCCCACAGAAATTCCTACATAAATTCCTTCAGGAATTTCTCCAGAAAATCTCTCAAGGATTCCCTCAGCAATTCCTCCTGATTATATTGCAGAAATTTCTCCAGGAATTCCTCCAGAAATTCATCTAGGATTTCTTCAAGCAATTCTTCCAGAAATTTTCCCAAGGATTCTTCCTGGAATTCCACAGGAAATACATCCAGGAGCTCCTCTAGGAATTCCAACAGGAGTTCCTCTATAAATTTCTGCAAAAAATTTCTCCAGGAGGTCCTCCAGAGATTCCTTCGGAATACTCCAGGAATTACTCCAGAAATTCATCTAGGATTTTTTTCTTCCAGGAATTCCCCCAGAAATTTATCCAGGAACTCCTCCGAAAATTCCTTCGGAAACTCCTCCAGGAGTTCCTCCAGAAATTCCGACAGAATTTTCTTTCAGAAATGCCTACAGGAATTCCTCCAAAAACTTCCTCCAGAAATTGCTCCACAAATTTCTCCAGAAACTCCTCCAGGAGTTCCTGTAGAACCTCCTCCAGAAATTCCTCCGGGAATTCCTCCAGGATTTCATTAAGAAATTCATCCGAAAATTCCTCCACGAATTTCTCCAGAGACTCCTTTAGGAGTTTCTCCAGAAACTTCTTCAGGAGTTCCTCCAGAAACTCCTCCGGGAGTTCCTCCAGAAACTCCTCGGGGAGTTCCTCCAGAAACTCCTCGGGGAGTTCCTCCAGAAACTCCTCCGGGAGTTCCTCCAGAAACTCCTCCGGGAATTCCTCCTGAAACTCCTCCGGGAGTTCCTCCAGAAACTCCTCCGGGAGTTCCTCCAGAAACTCCTCCGGGAGTTCCTCCAGAAACTCCTCCGGGAGTTCCTCCAGAAACTCCTCCGGGAGTTCCTCCAGAAACTCCTCCGGGAGTTCCTCCAGAAACTCCTCCGGGAGTTCCTCCAGAAACTCCTCCGGGAGTTCCTCCAGAAACTCCTCCGGGAGTTCCTCCAGAAACTCCTCCGGGAGTTCCTCCAGAAACTCCTCCGGGAGTTCCTCCAGAAACTCCTCCGGGAGTTCCTCCAGAAACTCTTCCGGGAGTTCCTCCAGAAACTCCTCCGGGAGTTCCTCCAGAAACTCCTCCAGAGACTCCTCCGGGAGTTCCTCCAGAGACTCCTCCGGGAGTTCCTCCAGAGACTCCTCCGGGAGTTCCTCCAGAGACTCCTCCGGGAGTTCCTCCAGAGACTCCTCCGGGAGTTCCTCCAGAGACTCCTCCGGGAGTTCCTCCAGAGACTCCTCCGGGAGTTCCTCCAGAGACTCCTCCGGGAGTTCCTCCAGAGACTCCTCCGGGAGTTCCTCCAGAGACTCCTCCGGGAGTTCCTCCAGAGACTCCTCCGGGAGTTCCTCCAGAGACTCCTCCGGGAGTTCCTCCAGAGACTCCTCCGGGAGTTCCTCCAGAGACTCCTCCGGGAGTTCCTCCAGAGACTCCTCCGGGAGTTCCTCCAGAGACTCCTCCGGGAGTTCCTCCAGAGACTCCTCCGGGAGTTCCTCCAGAGACTCCTCCGGGAGTTCCTCCAGAGACTCCTCCGGGAGTTCCTCCAGAGACTCCTCCGGGAGTTCCTCCAGAGACTCCTCCGGAAGTTCCTCCAGAGACTCCTCCGGGAGTTCCTCCAGAGACTCCTCCGGGAGTTCCTCCAGAGACTCCTCCGGGAGTTCCTCCAGAGACTCCTCCGGGAGTTCCTCCAGAGACTCCTCCGGGAGTTCCTCCAGAGACTCCTCCGGGAGTTCCTCCAGAGACTCCTCCGGGAGTTCCTCCAGAGACTCCTCCGGGAGTTTCTCCAGAGACTCCTCCGGGAGTTCCTCCAGAGACTCCTCCGGGAGTTCCTCCAGAGACTCCTCCGGGAGTTCCTCCAGAGACTCCTCCGGGAGTTCCTCCAGAGACTCCTCCGGGAGTTCCTCCAGAGACTCCTCCGGGAGTTCCTCCAGAGACTCCTCCGGGAGTTCCTCCAGAGACTCCTCCGGGAGTTCCTCCAGAGACTCCTCCGGGAGTTCCTCCAGAGACTCCTCCGGGAGTTCCTCCAGAGACTCCTCTGGGAGTTCCTCCAGAGACTCCTCCGGGAGTTCCTCCAGAGACTCCTCCGGGAGTTCCTCCAGAGACTCCTCCGGGAGTTCCTCCAGAGACTCCTCCGGGAGTTCCTCCAGAGACTCCTCCGGGAGTTCCTCCAGAGACTCCTCCGGGAGTTCCTCCAGAGACTCCTCCGGGAGTTCCTCCAGAGACTCCTCCGGGAGTTCCTCCAGAGACTCCTCCGGGAGTTCCTCCAGAGACTCCTCCGGGAGTTCCTCCAGAGACTCCTCCGGGAGTTCCTCCAGAGACTCCTCCGGGAGTTCCTCCAGAGACTCCTCCGGGAGTTCCTCCAGAGACTCCTCCGGGAGTTCCTCCAGAGACTCCTCCGGGAGTTCCTCCAGAGACTCCTCCGGGAGTTCCTCCAGAGACTCCTCCGGGAGTTCCTCCAGAAACTCCTCCAGGAAGAACTCCTCCAGAAACTCCTCCGGGAGTTCCTCCAGAAACTCCTCCGGGAGTTCCTCCAGAAACTCCTCCGGGAGTTCCTCCAGAAACTCCTCCGGGAGTTCCTCCAGAAACTCCTCCGGGAGTTCCTCCAGAAACTCCTCCGGGAGTTCCTCCAGAAACTCCTCCGGGAGTTCCTCCAGAAACTCCTCCGGGAGTTCCTCCAGAAACTCCTCCGGGAGTTCCTCCAGAAACTCCTCCGGGAGTTCCTCCAGAAACTCCTCCGGGAGTTCCTCCAGAAACTCCTCCGGGAGTTCCTCCAGAAACTCCTTCAGAAATTCCTCCAGAAACTCCTCCAGGAATGTCTCCGTAAATTCCTCTGGGAATTCCCACAGAAATTTTTGCAGTAGTGTATTCAGAAATTCCTCCAGCAGTTACTCCCAAAAATTTCGTTCGGGTATTCCTCTACAAATTCCTCCTGTATTCACAGAAATTTCCAGAAATCTAGGACTCCTGGAGGAATTGCTAAGAGGATTTCTGGAGGATCTGCTGAAGAAATTTCTAAAGGAATTCTTGGAAGAATTTCTGGATGAATCCCTGGGAGATTTTCTGCAAGACTTTCTGTAATTCCTCAGGGAGTATCATCTCAGATTCTTCTTGGGGTTCCTTGAGAATTTCTCTCTAGAATTTTTCCAGGATTCTTTGGATTGATTCTTCTGGGACTTCAGGGGCTTCCTTCCGAAATTTCTACAGGAGTTTCAGGAATCCTCCAGGAATTGTTTTCGAGATTTTTTTCAGGATTTCTCCAGGAATTACTACGGAGATTCTGCTAATATTTCCTTTTAATGCCTTTGAAAGTTATTTTTTTTGTTGGGTTTCCACAAGGAATTCCTGAAAAATGGAAACCCAGAAGGAACTTTTGGAGGAAACCCAGAAAGAACTACAGGGGGAATTTGTGAAGAATAAGCTTAAGTTAAAATTCACAAATAAAAAGAATTTAAAAAAATACAGGGGGAATTCCTTACAAAACGGATGAAGGAACTCCTTAAGAAATTGATGGAAGAATTCCATCCCAGCAGCATCTGAGAGAATTCTTAAATAGACTTCCACAGGAATTCCAGAAGCATCTGCAGTAATTCCAGAAGAATCTTCTGGAGCAAAACTGAAAAGAGTTAGAACAATCCTGGATGGCGTTCCTGCAAAAAACCGGAAGCCATTTCTGAAAGGATCTCGGAAGGAGTTCCCGGAGAAATCCCAGAATATCCTCGAGTATTGACGAAAAAACCTCTTAGAGGAATCCCGCAAGAGCATCTTGGAAAAAGCTTCGGAAGAAGTTCCCGGAGGAGTACCAAAACAAATTCCCGGAAGAATCCTAGGAAGAGTTCTTCAAGTAGTTCCCGAAAGAATCCCGTAAGAAGATCGTGGAGTATTCTCGGAAGAAGTTCTTGGTAGAATCCTGTAAAGAGCTCCTGGAGGCATCCTTGAAGGAGATCCCAAAGGAACCCGGAAGGAGTTCCCGAAAGAATCCTGGAAGAAGTTTCTGGAGGAATCCCGCAAGGGCTTCTTGGTGGAATCTCGGGAGAAGTTCCCGAAGGAATTCCAAAACAAATTTCCGAAAGAATTCCATAAGAAACTCCAGGAGTCAGGGATGGGAACACTCACTTGCAAAGAGTTACACTCACTTGCTATAATCTCAGCTCAGAAGCCTGCAATCAAGAAACAATGTATTAACGACTTTTATTGTGATTTTGTCTAAAAGTTTGCCGAATAGAGTAAAGGTCGCACACGTGAAAGTGAAAGAGCTGTGAAAGCGACTCTCCACGAGGTGAGTGTAATTTACATTCACCTCGTGGAGAGTTGACTTCGCAGCTCCCTCACGACTTTGGAATGTGTGTGCGACCTTTACACTATTCTGCAAACTCTTAGGCAAAACCACAAGGCAAAAGTCGTTCATACATCGTTTCTTGATTGCATGCTTCTGAGATGAGAAAATAGCAAGTGAGTGTAACTCTTTGCAAGTGAGCGTTCCCATCCTTGCCAGGAGTATTCTTGGAAGCAGTTCTTGTATGAATCCTGACAGGAGTTAAAGAAGAAAACCTGGAAGAAAATTAGCCTAGTGTAGAATTAGCAAAAGTTAAAATATACAATAATAAAAAAATTTAAAAAAATAAAAAAGGAAAGAAATTCCGGAGGAATTCCAGAAAGACTCCCCAAAGAATCCTGGAAGAAATTTCTGGAGGAATCCTGGAAGAGATTGTTGGAAATATATCAGAAGAAGTTCCCGGAGAAATCCCAGAACAAATTCCTGTAGAATCCCGAGAATCCGGAACAAAGTCCAGCACTCGCAAGGAGTCCCGGAAGAATTTCAAAGAAGAAGGAGTTCCCAAAAAAAAAACCCGGAAGAAGATCCTCGAGTATTTTCGGATGAAGTTCTTGGATGAACCCTGCAGAGAGTTTCCGGAGGAATTCTTGCAGCAGATCCCAGAGAAATCCGGGAAGGGATTTACAAAAGAATCCTGCAAGAAGTTCCTGAAGGAATCCCGTAATAGCTTATTTGACGAATCTCGGAAGAAGTTCTCGGAGAAGTCTTGGAAAGAGTTCTTGAAGCAATCCCGGAAGTTGTGCCCCAAAAAAATCCGTAAAATTCTCGCAAATTTTTTTTTGCAGAAATCTCCCAAGGAGTTCCCGGATGAATCCTGAAAGGAATTTCCAGAGGATCCTGAAAGGAATTTCCAGAGGATCCTGAAAGGATTTCCTGAAGACTTTCCTGGAGGAATCGCGGGAGGAGTTCTCGAAGCTATCCCCAAAGTAGTTTCTAAAAGAATACTGTAAGAAGTTCCTGAAGGAATCCCGGAAGGAGCTTCTGATGGAATTCAGGAAGAAATGCTTAAATTAGGAGAAACTCAGAAAGCAGATCCTGGACGAATCCCGAAAGAACTTCTGGAGGAACTCCGGAATCAAGCTTTGGTGAAATTTCTAGTAGAATCCCAGAAGGAATTCTTGGTGTAATTTCAGAATAAAATCTTTGAGGGATTTCAGTAAAAAAAATAATATTGGAAGGAACCCATAATGTAACCCCTGGAGTATATTGAGAAGAATTCAAGGATTAATTCCCGAGAGCAACCTGTCTGCAGGAATCTCAGATGGAATCTGTTTAAGAATCTCAGAGGTCATTGCTAATAGGGTCCCAGAAAGCACTTCTCAAAGAATCCTGAATAATCCCCTAGAAGAATTGCAGAAGAAGTATGGACAAGACCTTCGAGGTCGAGGCTATTGGTCTACAGTCAAATTTAGCCTCTAAGGGCCTGTCCATAAACTACGTAGACTCTTAGGGGGGGACGGGGGGTTCTGGCCAAAGTCTACGCTCCATACAAATTTCGAAAATTGTGTATGAACAAAAGTCTACGAGGGGGGAGGGGGGGGGGTTCTCAGATGGCCGAAAAAAAGTCTACGTAGTTTATGGACAGAGCCTAAGGACGATCGGCCCTTCACGGCGATTGGTGTAGGGAACGATTACTTTGGACTGTAGGAACTAAGGAACGTTTGGGAAGGAAAACTCAAATCAGTTTGTAGAATGGATAGATGGTACAAATGGTAGTTAAACAAGATTTCAAAAAGAAGCTCGGACTTTGCAACTTCGGAGAAGTTTCATAGGGAGCTCTTGAGAAATTGAGTTCCAGTTTTCAGACGAATTGGAAGAATTGGAAGGAATTTAGAGGAGTTCCTAAAGAAAAACTATTGCAGAAGTCCCATGAGGAAGTTTAAAAGTTTTTGGGATAACTTTTGGAGCAACCTAAGGAAGAATTCCGAAATAATTCTTTGCCAGAATTTTAAAAGAAATCCTTGAAAGAATTTTTGAAGGAAGCCTTGGAAGAACTAATGAAGAAATAGGGAGAAAATGTCTATGGATTCCTTGAAAGAATTTCTGAAACAACCATCGACAAAATTTTCGAAAGAATCCTGGAAGAATTTCTTGAAGAAATCTCTTAATGATTTACTGAACAAACCATTGGAATTTCTGTAAGTAAACTTTAAAAAAATCTGAGCAGATTGTTAAAGTTATTTCGGAAGGAGTTCTTCAGAGAACTTCAAGTATTTCTTGGAAAAATTACTGAATATCCTTGTGAGACTTTCTGAAAGAGTAATAGAGTGAATTCCGGAGTCAGTCGGTGCTGTAATTCTCAACGGAATTACCTCAGCAACCCTTGCGTGAATTTCTGAAGAAAACATTGGAGAAATTTTTAAAGGAAGTCATGATCGAGGTTCTGAAGTGATTTCAGATGAAATCCTACGAAGAATTTCCGGGAGCAATTCTTGAGATAAACTTCGGAAAAGCGTCTAAAAGCAGCTTGAAGGCAGTACTGCTGTAATACTGCTGAAAGGGATTTTAAAGAAATAGAATGCTCGAACAAATTTTTGGAAGAATTTCTAAATAAATTCTTGGATGAGTTCCCAAGGGAATCCTAAGAGAAATTTCTGCAGGATTTCGTGGAGAAATTTTTGCAGGATTTCGTGGAGAAATTCCTGAGGAGTTCATAAAAAATCAATGAAGAAAACCCATGAAGAATTTATAAAGTTATCTTGGGGGGAATTCTTGGAAATTACTGAGAAAATTTCAAATGGAATCCTTGGAAAAGTTCCTAAAAGTTCTCTGAGAAAGAGTTCTTGAACAAATCATTGGAGGAGTTTAAGATGAAATATTTGTATGTTTTTTTTTTTTTGAAAATTCCATAAAAATTTTACTAAAAAACATCCTAGGTAGAATTCCTGAAAAAAAATATTAAATGAACTCCTGAAGAAATCCATAGAAATTTACTGTTATAATTCCTAGAAAAACTCTTGAATAAATTGTTGTACGTTTTCCTGAAGGAATCTAAATGAATCCTAGGAGGAATTCCTGGGAGAATCCTTGTAGAGATTTTTGAAAGAAATCTTGTAAAAATCCTTATTTAAAACATGGATAAATATTTCGAAGGGTCCATGGAAGTTTTAATAAAATATTCCCGAAAAAAAATCTATGACATATCTCGGAAGAAATTCCTGAAGGAATATTTGCAAACTCATCAGAAAGAATCGTTGGAAGAATTCTTTAGAAAATCCTTCAAGAAATTCCTGATGGATTCGTCTTAAGAATTCTGGTGGCATTATGAATAGAGAAATTTTGGTTGAATGACTTGAAGAAATTCCCTAAGAAAACTTGAAATAATCTTTGAACTACTCTTTAGGGGCATTCCTGGAAGGACCACAGGATAAATTCCTAAAAATATGGAGGAATCCTTGAAAAAAATCGTGGAGGAATATCTGAAAGAACTACCCAACAAACATGTTTGCTGAACAAGAGTTGAACAAACGGCTCTTAAGCAAATGTTAGCTTAAGAAACGCTTATTCAGCCGCTTTTGTTACTTGGGTATGCTAAAAATTCGGAGGAATTTCTAGGATGATTACTCGGCGAAATGCCAGGATGGATTTCTGAAAGATTTATTGTCATATCATAATCATACAATCTGTGTAGGAATTCTTGAAGAAATACTTGTAAAGATATCTGAAGAAATCCTTGGATGAATTGCTGAAGGAATCTGAGCATGAGCATGGGAATAGATGACCACACAATTCGCTACTCCGAGATTGTCCGAAGCAGTCTTAATTGCACACAGGACCAATAAATTGGGTTCGAGACTAACTAATCATTCTCAATGTGCACAGTTCGAGAACTTCCAACTAAAATAAGGCGAATAACGGCGCCGGCCACGTCCTTACGGTCATCGAGGATAGGAAGGACTGTTCGTAAACCAAACGGTTTCAAAAAGACCGAGAAACGCTACATCTCCACGTTTGTGTACGATAGTCCATCAGTCACTTGTAGAACTACTCTTCTTCTTGGCATCTCAGCTATTCTTAACACGCTTCCACAGTTATTAACTGAGAGCTTCCTCTGTCAATGACCACTTTACATGTGTATATCGTGTGGCCGGTCTGAAAACACTCTAGGCTCAAAAAATTCCGTTATGAAAACTTCCTACGTCGACCGCGAATAGAATTTGTCCTCCTCTGAATACCCACGTGCTTACCAGTGACCTCCCTGACCTATCCCACCTTAGAACGAAATTCCGCAACCCCCCCTATAATCCATTTGATGCCGCTGTCTCATTACATCCCGAGCATAAATATCCAATTAAATAGCTCGAATAATTTGACACTAACGACACCACATCCAACTACACCGTACACACCACACCATTATCACGGGCCATAAGCGATGCAATCAGCAGCGACGGCATTTGCGCTCTTCCCTGCTCTCTAAATGCTAAATCCTGATGTTCTGTCGTGCAGCTTTCCCCTTGGTGTCTGAGCCAAAGCGGATCGAAACGAAAACACCAATCTGATAACGCTTTCGATAATAAATTCAGCTCACCTCGTCGCCGCAAGCTTACAGAGTTCTGGGCGCGAGATACTATTATGCATAGGAAGAACATCCCTCATCCGGGCTTCCTATGAGGTTGGTATAGAGTTGCAGAAAAACGGCGGCAAGGTCGATAAATCTTCCGCTGCTGCTGTTACGTAGAAACCGTTCGCTACAAGTGGAAACTTTCTGTTTTTCTCTCGCTCGGAAAATTAAAACCTCGATGTAGCCTTGGTGTGAGCTCGCTCTACGTGCCCTGCAAGTCGAGTGAAAACTTTTCCGTGGTTTCTTCCCGTGCGTCGCCCTTTGTCCTGCCCGGGACGGAGCAGCAGACCGAACCCGGAATCAGCCCTAGCGGGAGGCCATCCTGGCGTGTAATAAATTATATCGAGACAATGTGCCATAGTGGATTAAATTTGTAATATTTTAGTTTTCCAGCCGCGGTTCGGGACGAAAACTGCGGTCACTATCTGACACAATCAGGGTTGGTTTTGGGACGAATCGGAGAAATTTAGTCTTGTAATCAGGCTATCGATTACTGGTAGTGGCTGTAATCGAGAAAGGATCTCAGCATTCCCTTGAAGCCGGAGTTTTCTACACATGGTGATCAATAGCATTAAAACGGTATAATAATATACAGAATATTTTTTCTTGATATCCTAGGTCATCCAAACTATTCTTGAGTTTAGATCCTAATGTCTACGGGTGTAACGGTACCTTCTTTCATTATACAAACCTACGATTTGTAATCTATCATATCCAGTCAGTCTTCTGAAAGTTCAATAGACAGTATCAGATCAGTCGGGATATCCTAGGTCATCCAAACTGTTCTTGAGTTTGAATCCTAAAGTCTATGGGTGTAACGGTAACTTCTTTCATTATACAATGCTACGATTTGTAATCTATCATGTTCAGTTAGTCTTCTGAGAAGCTGTTAGACAATATCAGATCAGTTGTGATATCCTAGGTCATACCAACTTTTCTTGAGTTTACATCCTAAAGTCTACGGGTGTAACGGTAACTTCTTTCATTATACAAAGCTACGATTTGTAATCTATCATGTTCAGAAAGTCTTCTGAAAAGTTGTTAGACAATATCAGAACAGTTGGGATATCCTAGGTCATACAAACTTTTCTTGAGTTTAGATCCTAAAGTCTACGGGTGTAACCGTAACTTTTTGCCTTTCTCGTACACTAAGTGTACTGGAAAGGCTATATGTTCACTCCAAAATTGACTTTTTGATAGAAGGCCCGGAGGGTCAAATCACATATACCAATCAACTCAGCTCGACGAATTGAGGTGATGTCTGTGTGTGTGTATGTGTGTGTGTGTGCGTGTGTCTGTATGTGTGTGTACAAAAAAACTCACATCACTTTTTGGCAGTAAACCTTAACCGATTTTAATGACCGACGGTTCATTCGACGTTGAATCTGGTCCCATTGTTTCCTATTGAAAATGGTTCGGATCGGTCCAGCCGTTCCGGAGTTATGGTCATTTAGGTGTTCCGGACCAGTACCCTTGGAAGGGGCCATACATAAAAATGCAACAAACACATACATGCGACACATGAAACTGCGGCATTTTCGATTACCTGATTAACAGTTAGCAAGAAAACAATCTCAGATCATATCTGAACCGGTAGTGTTCCGGAACCGGTTCCGGATGTCCCACTGGAAGTGGCCAAATATAAAAGTGATCTAAAACTATGCAAGCGACACATCAAACTGTGGCATTTTCGATAACTTGATGAACAGTTAGCAAGAAAACAGTCTCAGACCATATCTGAACTGGTAGTGTTCCGGAACTGGTTCCTGGTGTCCCGCCGGAAGTAGCCAAATATAAAAAATCAAATCCATGCATGCAACATATCTAAGCGGGGCTTTTTTGATAACCTAATGAAAGCTGACAAGAAAAGAGTCTTAGACCATATCCGAACCGGTAGTGTTCCGGAACCGGTTTCGGTTGTCCCGCTGGACGTGACCAAATATAAAAGTAAACCAAATCCATGCATGCGACATATCAAAGCGGGGCTTTTATGATAATGAAAGGTTGGCATAAAAAAAAGACTCAGACCATATCTGGACCGGTAGTGTTTCGGAACCGGTTCCGGGTGTCCCGCCGGAAGTGGCCGTATATAAGTGAACAAAACTTATGCATGCGGCACATTAAATCACGACTTTTCCGACAACTTGATGACCGCTAATCAAGGAAGTAAGCTAAGACCACATTAGGGACTGACAGTAGTGCCGAAAGTAGTTCCAAGTTTCCCTCCAAAAGCTGCTAAATATATTGAACCTAACCTATGTATGCGAAACAGCAAAGCGCGGCTTTTTGATAGCTTAATAAACTTTGCAAGGAAATAGGCTCAAACCAATCCCATACATTGAGATATCGTGGATTTTTAGGTAACATGATGAACAGTTGCAAAAAATAGACGCAGTGTGTTACGGAACCGATTCCGGGTGTCCCGCCAGAAATGGTCAAACGTAAAAGAGAACCGATACATGCGACATATCATTGATTTCTTCAGTAACATGATAAACGGTTAGCCAGCAAATAATCACAGACCATATTAGGGAGAACCGGTAGTGATCTAGAACTGGTGATGAGACGAGTAACCCGCCGGAAGTGGTAAAATATAGAGGGAAACCAAACCAGAGCAGCGTTTTTGATAATCTGATGAACGGTGAACAAGAAAATAGTCTCAGGCCCCATCTAGAACTACTAATAGTATTTCGGAATCGGATGCGGGTGTTCCATTGGAAGTTATTAAAAAGAAGTAAACCAAAATCAAGCATGCGACTCATAAAATAGTGGCTTTTTCAAGAATTTGCCGAACGGTTAGCAAGAAAATAGCCTCAGATCACATTAATATTCGGCTTTTTAGGTAACCCGATGAACAGTTGACAAGAACATAGTCTCAGGCCATATTTGAGATAACCGGAATCGGTGCCGCCGGAAGTGGTCAAACGTAAAATTGAACAAAACCCATGCAAGCTGCACATTAAATATCGGAATAATAAAAGTGAACAAACTAAACGTCCAAGCAATAAACGTTGGGTAAGATTATAAGTGAAGAAATGGTGAAAGTCTTCATATATGCAAGAGAACAAAATTGTGACCAAAGCGATCTTATCAAATCACACCATTTCAGATTCCTGCGGTGTAAATATATAATAGGATGGATCAACGTTTTATGGAAAAAATATAATTTGATCGCATCAACACCGAATAAAGTTTTTTCAATCTTCAATCTCCTTTTGCTTCTAAGATTACAGCTCACAATTTGGGTGCGGCTGGTTGAGCCCTCGCTCTTCTCATAGCTATTGAAATTTGAATGGAAAATTTCCATATTCTGCATTTTTCTCGTAAGGAGGTCAAATTTCACATGGATCGTGTTACCAATGATAATACATAAAATATAGCCTAAAGTGTGCTTAAAAAACTTTGTCGAAGATTACAAAGTGATCTTTGATTGTAAATAAAGTTAACCTTCTTCATGCATTAGTTGACGCTAACGCCGCTGCCGTAGTGAATAGAATGGGGTCATAATGATCCCAATGCATTATGCAAATCAGTTTTGCTGTTGAACATAACATCGAAATATGTACCACCAATAAGTTTCCCAAATCGATGGTGGCCTTGTTAAAATTGTTGCTTTTCTACATTTTTGCTAACGTCGACGGAAAGATCATGAGTATTTATTCGACGAGAAAGGCACTATCACCACTAGGTGGATTAATCTGGGTTTTTCATCATACAACCCGGGTAGACGAGAATATCTAAATAATATCTCAAATCGAACATTTTTTGCTGTCATAGCTCGATATGATTTTGATGTGTTATTCAAAAATCTAATGAATATCGCACGAATAGCTCAAAGTGATATGATATCAGTTTTTGTTCTTGTCGAAATAGCTGAAAATATCAACATTAGAACAAGTTTAGCTCTTCTGCACGAAATCGAACACATACAGGGGATAGACAAAATGATCGGGACAGGCAAAATTTTCATTTTTCAAAAAGTGTTCAACTAGCTGTAACTTTTCGAAAAATGCATCAAATATTCTCAAAATTTTACTGTAAGATCATCAACTAGATGTGTATCAGTGGTCCAAAATTAGAAAAGATCGGGCCATTCTCCACGAAGTTATAAAGATTCTTGAAAAATGTAAAATTTTCCGATGGCCAACTTTGAGCTGTTATATCTCCGGATTCAATGATCCGAATGCAATGAAATTTTGACCATTCATGACTTATCCATCGATTTCGGTTGATATTTAGGGGTGGCGCAAAGGGTTCAAGTGAAATTTTTGCTAGAACAAACTTTCAAAAATCATTTCAAATTCATTTTCAAACTTATTTTTTCTAGACTAAATCGGTGATTCTAGAACCCAATTGGACCAAATTTGTGCTCAAAATTGCGATATCTCCACTGGTTCCTGAGATATTTGAAAAAAATGTCGTTTTTCAGTATTTTTTGGGTTTGGTGCCAAAATATGACATTTAGTCTAGAAAAAATAAGTTTGAAAATTAAATTTGAAATGATTTTTGAAAGTTTGTTCTAGCAAAAATTTCACTTGAACCCTTTGCGCCACCCCTAAATATCAACCGAAATCGCTCATTTTTGTACAGCTGACTTATTTCGACTAGTAGATCACTTTCCACTTGAGAAATCATATATCGGAGAGATTTTTCGAAATTAGCCCCACCCTACTGTACACCCATAGTGATGGCTAAATGTTAGTGAAATGCCATGTGCCCCTTTCTGAGCTGTGGAAGCGAAGAACCGCATGCTCTTATTCCCATGTTATTTACAACAGTGAGCCACAGTTGAAAGGTCAGCATTGCCGCCTGTGAATCCTAAAGTCGTAGGTTCGATGCTGGATGCTGACATTTTTTTTAATTTTCTTTTTCTAGAAAAAAAAAATGACAAATCTTTTCTGCTATTGTTTTGGTCTTGTAATATCTTAAAGAGCTATTATTGAGTAGTTCACCATATTAGATTTTGCTATTATTTCTGATCTTTTACCTCTTATATCAATGAAACCAATATCAGTGTTCTTCAGTAATTCAACCAATAATAGCTAAATATGCTATTCATCAGATTTTTCCATCTACTCGGGAAAGCTTCGATTTGTAATCTATCATGTTCAGTAAGTTTTCTGAAAGGTTCAGAAGGAATATCAGATCATTCGGGATATCCTAGGTCATACAAACTGTTCTTGAGTTTAGATTTTAAAGTCTACGGGTGTAACGGTAACTTCTTTCATTAAAAGCTACGATTTGGAATCTATCATGTCTAGTAAGCCTACAGTGGTTGTTTTTATAAACTAAGCTTCATAACATTAAGGAAGCCCATAATATATCAAAAATATATGGCAAGGCTTATGGTTCTTCTAACTACCTCGGTGAGTACAGTGGGTTATGTATCACTACTTAACGTAGTAGCAAAAGCTATTATCACAAGTGTAGCTGTGGTCTCCGGAGTAGTGTTGTTGATCTGAAATATCTCAAAACTATCTCGAAATGACTCATGATATGCCAGGGAGACTACAGATTACTGTTTAAAGCTCATTGTGAGAATAAAAACTGTTACTCTAAAGAGCTAAATTTCAGGATAGTTTGGGCGACCCTCCATATCCCAAAGGTTCATAATAATATATGGTAGACTTCAGGTTGGTTCAGTCAACGCGATTGATTATGAAACGTTTCTCAGTATGTCAGATATAGCTGATGTTACGAGTGTAGACCAAGGTGTAAACCTGAAGATCTGAACTCAAAGATAGTTTGCAGGCATAGTGTCTCTAAATGACATTTGAGATTTCAAGAGCTTCACGGATATCAGAAGATTATGCTATGCCATTATTTATGATGAAAACACATAAAGTTTTTCTTGTAGATTTGAAAAACTTCATTATACAACGAACCTGTATGTCCCAAAGGTTTATAATAAAAAAAGTAGACTTCAGCTTGATCCAGTAACCAAGGATAAATATGCAACGTTGCTCAGTATAGCAGATATGGGCTGTTGTTATGAGTGTAGACCTGAAGTCCTCAACTCCAAGGTAGTTTGGCTAACCTGGAGTATCTCTGTAGTGTCTATTGATTACATATGAGATTTCAAGAGCTTCACAGATCCCAGCAGTTAATGCAATACTATTATTTATGGCGAAAACACAAAGTTTTTCTTGTAGATTTGAAGAACTCCATTATAGAACAGTTTGGGTGACCCTGAATGTCCCAAAGGTTTATAATAAGCTAGTAGGCTTCAGATTGATCCAGTAACCACGGGTAAACATGCAACGTTACTTAGTATAGCAGATATGGCTATTGTTACGAGTGTAGACCCGAAGTCCTGAACTCCAAGGTAGTTTGGCGGACATGGGATATCCCTGTAGTCTCTCTTAGCAGTTTATGCAATACTATTTTTTATCGCGAAAACTTATAAAGTTTTTCTTGTAGATTTGAAGGACTTCATTATAGAACAGTTTGGATGACCCTTAATGTCCCAAAGGTTTATTATAAGCTAGTAGACTTCAGATTGCTGGCACGGTAAAGGCTGGGTATGCTGCGTAATTCAGATCCCATTGTGATCCACTAGCCTCTACCCAGCAACTCCTATTCGAACCTCCTCGCGGTACCGGCCGGAAACTATGAGCAACCTTAGGGAAGATCGGGTAACCAATCCCGGTGGGAACTTTGGTCGTAGGCTGACGGGGAAGGTGGGGTTTGCTTCGGAAAACCTGAGCGTCTGTTCTCCAAGAAGAGCGGCTCACAACAGCGTCTGATCTCCATGTTAGGGGCGGCTGATCTACGTCCGAGTTCCAGGGAAGGACTCTAAGCTCAACTGTGCACTATGGTCCTCCGGAAAGTAGGGGGTTGGTGTCAGGCCCTACGAGCCAGCCGTAAAAACCATTGTAGCGGAAAATCAGCAACAGAATAATACGAACCGAGACCAACGGCAACGACCCCAGCGAACAAAAAGCACTTGCGATTGGAAACTCGGTACGTGAAACTGCCGATCTCTCAACTTCATTGGGAGCACCCGCATACTCGCCGATCTACTGAAGAACCGCGGGTTCGACATCGTAGCGCTGCAGGAGGTGTGTTGGACAGGACGTGTTGCGAACGTTTAGAGGTAATCATACCATCTACCAGAGCTGCGGCAACACACGCGAGCTGGGAACAGCTTTCATCGTGATGGGCTACATGTAGAGGCATGTGATCGGTTGGTGGCCGATCGACGAAAGAATGTGCAGGTTAAGGGTCAAGGGCCGATTCTTCAACTTCAGCATAATAAACGTGCACAACCCACACTCCGAAAGCACTGATGATGACAAAGACGCATTTTACGCACAGCTCGAACGCGAGTACGATCGCTGCCCAAGCCACGACGTCAAGATCATCATAGGAGATTTGAACGCTCAGGTAGGCCAGGAGGAGGAGTTCAGACCGACGATTGGTAAGTTCAGCGCCCACCAGCAGACGAACGAAAACGGCCTACGACTCATTGATTTCGCCGCCTCCAAAAATATGGATATACGTAGCACCTTTTTCCAACACAGCCTCCCTTATCGTTACACCTGGAGATCACCACAGCAGACGGAATCTCAAATCGACCACGTTCTGATTGACGGATGGCACTTCTCCGACATTATCGACGTCAGGACCTATCGTGGCGTCAACATCGACTCTGACCACTATATGGTGATGGTCAAATTGCGCCCAAAACTCTCCGTCATCAACAATGTACGGTTCCGGCTACCGCCACGATACAACCTAGAGCGACTAAAACAACCGGATGTCACCTCAGCATACGCGCAGAATCTCGAGATAGCGTTGCCAGACGATGGCGAGCTCGCTGTGGCCCATCTAGAGGACTGCTGGAGAACAGTAAAAGCAGCCATCAACGACGCAGCCGAGAGCACCATCGGGTACGTGGAACGAAATCGACGGAACGAATGGTTCGACGAAGAGTGCAGAACGGTTTTGGAGGAGAAGAACGCAGCGAGGGCGGTAATGCTGCAGCAAGGGACTCGACAGAACGTGGAACGTTACAAACAGAAGCGGAAACAGCAGACCCGCCTCTTTCGGGAGAAAAGGCGCCGTCTGGAAGAAGCGGAGTGGAACTGCTGTGCCGTTCCCAAAAAACCCGGAAGTTCTATCAGAAGCTCAATGCATCCCGCAACGGCTTCGTGCCGCGAGCCGAAATATGCAAGGGATTTGGACATAAGCCTTTTGACGGATGGACGTGAGGTGATCGAAAGGTGGAAGCAGCACTTCGACGAGCACCTGAATTACATAAAGGACGTAGGCACGGGAGACCACGACAACGAAGGGAACGACTACGCCAATGTAGCAGAGGACGGAAATGAGCCAACTCCCACGCTGAGGAAAGTTAAGGATGTCATTCACTAGCTCAAACCCAACAAAGCAGCTGGTAAGGATGGTATCGCAGCTGAACTCATCAAGATGGGCCCAGAAAAGTTGGCCACCTGTTTGCACCGGTTGATTGTCAGGATCTGAGAAATCGAACAGCTACCGGAGGAGTGGAAGGAAGGGGTAATCTGCCTCATTCACAAGAAAGGCGACCATTTGGAATGTGAGAACTTCAGAGCTATCACTATTTTGAATAATACCTACAAAGTGCTATCCCAGACCATCTTCCGTTGTCTGTCACCCAAAACTAATGGATTCGAGGAAAGTTATCAAGCTGGCTTCATCGACGGCCGGTCGACAACGGACCAGATCGGAACACGGTAAAACCTCCAGAAATGATGGTATACCAGGTTCGAAAGCATCTCCTGTTCATCGACATCAAAGCGGCATACGACAGTATCGACCGGACAGAGCCATGGAAAATCATGGATGAAAACGACTTTCCTGGGAAGCTGCCAAGACTTGAACGGTGGTCTAAATTGCGTTAGAGTTTCGGACGAACTATCCAGTTCATTCGAATCTCGCCGGGGACTTCGACAAGCGGACGGACTCTCATGCCTACTTTTCAACATTGCTCTGAAAGGTGTGATGCGACAACCCGAGCTCAACAACCGCAGAACGAGTTTCACAATATCCGGTCAATTTGTTTGCTTTGCGGACGACATGGACATTATTGCCAGAACATTTGGAACTGTGGCAAAACTGTACGGGACTGCGCCTTATGCTTATGTTTATGATTGATTGATTGATTGATTGATTTATCTCCATTACAGAGACTTTCAGCCCTTGGCTGGTTCGTCTTTTGCTTCCGTTTATGTTCCTATATAATCACTGGAGGGAGATAGATGTTTTAGGCATTAAGGTTATTTAAACTGTGACAATGGGATACTTGTATACTTTAGAAATATACTATCTACGCTAATCATTATTAGGTACCAATTTCTTGGAATAAAACTGAGCCGGACCTGGTGTTTGTATTTTTTTTTTTTTGGTTCACTTAATTTTTCATTTTCATTCCAAAACTGAACCTGTAATAGCGTTTCAGCACCACTAAGTTTACTCATCATGGATTTCCTCCGCATTTTCTTCCCCTCGATCTCTTCCAGTGCCAATTTGCATGCCATCAGACGAAGCTGACTTTACCGGCCGAATGGCGACAGTAACCGGATGGGGACGTTTAACGTACGGTGGCGGAGTGCCCTCGGTGCTGCAGGAAGTGCAGGTAAGCGAAATGAATTTTGCATCCAATCGAGGCTGTTGTTCTTGGAAACTTAATCCCCATTTTGCGTAAGCTGACTATAATAACATCACCACTTCTGATGCCATTTTGCTCTCCGTTTCGTCCGTTCGTCCAACAGGTCCCGGTGATAGAGAACAGTGTCTGCCAGGAGATGTTCCACATGGCTGGCCACAACAAGAAGATCCTGCCGTCGTTCGTTTGTGCTGGCTACGCGAACGGCAAGCGAGATTCCTGCGAGGTAAGTTTCGTTTAGTCTAGGGATTTAGGTCAGCCATGGGGGGAGAGTGTTCCGTTCATTCTGTGACCGTCAACCGGAGCAGAGCTGATTCTTTCATTTTCTAAGCTTCCAAACCTTCCAGCAATAGGAATGTTTCCTTAATTTTATGGAAATAACAAACTTTGAAATATTTTTGTACTGCTTGTTCACTACTAAAATTATACTTATTCAAAAAAAAAATGCTTGCAAGTATGTGATTCAAACAGCATAACCGTTGAAAAACGTTTAAACTTCTGCAGTTCTATACAAAAACAATCTACTAGCTACAGACAACTGTTTAGTTCTAAAATTAAATCCCGCTGAATTAAGTCACCCCATCTAACGGTATCGATTTTCCACACGGAGATACGCTCCGTTATAATGGCAACATTATCGGTGTAATTGAATAAGTTGGAGTTCGCTGAGACTTGGGAACTTTTCTCCCCCAGGGCAGGGAAAATAAATGATTGAGCGATGCATCATTAGTGCGATGATGCCGAGCAACAGAATTTAGTTTCAATTTAGCAATCGTCCAAGTGGAAAATTTAATTAGCTAAGTTCAATCAGAAACAGACATTCTCGTTAGCATTACTGCAGGGTGTAGGACAATGTTTATATGTCTGGTATACTTCGTAGTAGCTATTCATATAAGTCTACGTCTAGTCGTTGTACTAATGTTATTGGACATGGTTCATTGCCTCTGATGTGTCGATACCATGTTTAGAGGAGTCGAATTAATAGAATCAATGAGATTGCATAAAAATTGCGAGTGAGTCCATTTTGTATAAATCATTCAATTTCAGAAATAAAACCCAATAAAAAAAAACAAGAACGTTACAGAAACACAGCAAATATTCTTAAAAAGTTTACCAGTAAGCTTTCTGTCGATAAGGACATCTATTCCATTGGAGTTTTGAAACCACCGTTGCATTCGATAAACACTGGCAGAGAATGAACAAATTAAAGTTCTAAGTTTATTTCCACACATCTACAATGAGTTCGTAATATAAACAGAAGAATATGAATAGAAAACCGTTGAAGATCATTTTTCCATTCTACCCTTCAATCGGTATTCACAAACGATGACTACCGTTACATATCAGCAGTCTATCATGGAAGCCGAGTGGGCTACGTTGATATAAATAACCCATCAACCACTGCGCGTGTCTTCCACGTATCGGTCGGGAAAAAACTTTTTCCTTCTGATAATATTTACTCCCTTAATGCAAATATTCTGACCTTAGAATGGGAAACACTCCAATCAGCAACGCGTTAGCATTGCACAGTGGTACTATTTGTTCGAAAAAGCGACCATAAACATGTTTTGTGGATATTGCGACTAACTGTATTCGCTGCATTCCACTCCATTACACCGAAAGCCACTACCCCGAATCATTCAAGAGATCACCCGAAAATCGTTGGCCGCGGACAAGTTAGGAGAAGTTTATAAAGGTTATAAGTTAGAAAAGGGTAATCAGCAACGAAGAATATGAGTATGATTCTCCAGCATGTTCATTGTTCATCATATTCTAAGAAAAGGTGATTTAGGTAACGATTTTCCCGTTATTTTTGTTGTCCTAAAAGCTCACTCGGAACAAAATAAAACACTACAAATAGCGGTTATTTGCTTTATTTTAGATGGGATAAATATGGGAGCACTTCGTTTAAGATGGTTCCGTTCCCCTAGGTTGTGCTTCATAAAAAAAAAGGTTCTTGAAAACGAAAGAAGCGGGGCCATGCGAGGTTTCAAGGGTTTTTCATGAAGGGGAGGGGAGGGGCTCAGAGGCATTACAGGTGGCTAGAGGGGCATTTTCAAGGGGTTTCGGAGGGTTTCAAGTGCAAGGGGGTCCGATGGGTTCTTAGATGGATTTCGGTGGTGTTTCAGAAGGTTGCAGAGGATTTTCGCGAGTTTCAGATGTATTACAGAGGTATTTTCGGAGGTTTATAAGCGTATCAAGCACATTCGAAAGCGTTACATAAACTTTTCAAACGGTTTCAGAAGGTATTCAAGACGTTCCACACCGATTACGCTTGTAGATCTGAAGACTTATATTCAAGGGAACTTTCATAAACAAAAATTGAACTCACCACTTGACAGCACATAGTGGCATGATTTTCATTCAAACACACAATATATGCTTGTAGATTCGATGATACAGGGGATGGCCATAATGTTTGGGATAGGCAACTTTTTTTTCTCTCACAAAAAAGTTCAACATGCTAGAACTTTTCATAGAGCGCATCAAAAAATCTCAAATTTGACTGTTTGTCAACCTATTATATGTGCATCATTGGTACAAATTTGGGCTCGATTTATTAATATTTCGCAAAGTTAGAACCTTTCGTGTAAAACACTATTTTTTAGACAACTCATTTTTGAGCTGTCATATCTCGGAAACCAGTGAACCGAATTGAATGAAGTTTTGAACGTACACTAAAAATATGTAAATGCTTCACAAACTATTAAAACATAGGTACTTTTTAAACGTTCAAAAAAGTTATCATAGATTGACACTTTGTGGATTTTCTCGAAAAAATGTAATTTTTTTACATCAATGTCAATAAATTTTAGTGTTGATATCCAAAGATTTTCCACTTCTGATATCAAATTATCTCTAATCAGATATATTAGAGCCTGTTTAGGTTGAAGGAAGAACACATTTAATCATTTTTGTGTGGTATTGTAAATTTGATTTATTTTCCTCTATATTGGTAAAAAAAATCAACCCGGTATAACTTAACTCGCCGTGAAAAAATATTACATTTTATAACGTCGTATTATGAATCAATATATTGTTGATACACGTTAAAAAAAATATTCAATTCGGTTAACTGGTTTCCGAGATGTGACAGTTCAAAAAATAGTCGTCTAAAAAATAGTGTTTTACCCAAACGGTTCTAACTTCGCTAAAAATTAATCAATCGAGCCCAAATTTGTACCAATGATGCACATATAATAGGTTGACAAACAGTCAAAATTTGAGATTTTTGGATGCACTCTATGAAAAGTTACAGCATGTTGATTTTTTTTGTTGGAGAAAAAAAGATACCTATCCCAAACATTTTGGCCATCCCCTGTAGCTTCATTTCAGATTTTTCTTGTGCTTCCTTCAGAAGTTCCCTCTAGAACTCTTTCAAGATTCCATCGGGGATTCATTCTGGGACTTCAAGGAATCCCCCAGCTAACCACATATCGTAAATCATTGTGTGGAAAAAATCGTATATGTTTATATATTGAATCAGAACTGTATAATAATATGTATGTTGACAATGATTGCGTAAAATCGCATTTTATGCCAAATGAAATTACAATTTCGATTTGGTTTCATATAGTCGTCTCCGGTCGTAAAAGATGCTTGATACTATCGGTAGAATCGTACAGAATAGGATAGAATCATTAGATAAAACATACGTTCTGAGTGTCAAGCTTCAAGTTCGGTAGCATCGTATATGTGATTTATTTGCTTCGTAAAAATTGTCGCATTACATCTTATAGAAATCTGCTAAATGGAGCTGCCATCCTAGACGTATGATCAAAATCGGTGCAATCGTTCTTTGTATACGATATAAGAATATTGTATACTGATCGTTTTCGTCATACTTGCATCGTATACGAAGTGAACGAAATCGTAGAAATCGTATACAGTAATGTTCCGATTTTATCACGCCCCTTTTCAAAAATGTTTTAAAATATTCTACAAAAACTATACGCATATTCAATATTTTTGACGTTGCAAAACGCTCCTTCAATATTCATCTTGAAAACGAGGGGAAACACTTGATCTCAAATGTAACGGCAACTGAATGAAAAATTAACGACTGACGCGTAGAGGCCGTAATAACATCGGAACATTACTGTATTCATGTTTACAGGCGCATATGATTGTTACCGCACTTTTGATAGTCGAATTTTAATCTTGGAAATCGTAAATGGTTTTATATACATATTTGTACAATAGAGAAAAGGAAAAAAAATCATCAAAAATTTGTTTTTTTGTTTGGTCACATACCAACTATTGTAGCAATAATTTCAACCAAATTTGAAGGTTTTCATCCTTTTTTTATACAGCATAGCATAGTATTCAAAAAGTATGAAAAGTAGTGTATAGATTCCAACAACGATGTTAATTCCAAGCCTCTTGCAAGGCACCACTTTTGTTGCCACTCAATGCACAACAACAACTCTCCTACCACAATTCTGGTGCCGTATCATGCTTATTTTTATTCGTTTCATCCCATTCCCTTTGAACTCTTTACTTCCAACTTGGCAATATAGCGAATAGAGATAACACGCAGTTCTCAATCAAAGGACCTAAGTTCGATTCCCACTGAACACCAATTGTTTTTTTTTTTTACTTGAATATTTTGGGGCGTATATAGGTACACTCAATCGTAATAAGATCATGCGTAATCGTATATTTAGTCGAAGAAAATTGGCGAAATCGTAGAAATTTTTCGAGAAATCGTAAATCATGTCGGATATAATCGCAGTAGTCGTATATATGTTTAGATATGGCCTCCACTTTGGTATAGGCGTATACTGTTTCGTGCATTGAATACGACTTCTTGGCTGGGTAATTCCAGAAGCTTCGGGAGATTCTCCTAATATTTTCTTTTTGTAATGTCTTCGTAGGTTTTTTATGGGGTTTCCAGAAACATATTCTGGAAAAACTGAAATTTGAAAGAAAGTTTTGAAGGAAACCCAGAAGAATTTCATCACAGGAACATCTGGGAGAATGCCAAAAGGAAATACCATAGAAATTCCAAAAGGATCTGCAGTACGGAGAAATTCCTGAAGGAATCCAAAAGATAGCTGGAGAAATCCTGTATAGAGTTGCTTAATACAATCCGGAAGAAATTTCTGAAAAAAATCCTGGATAAAGTTCCCGGAAGAATCCCGTGAAAAGATTCTGGAATATTCGCGGAAGATTTCTCGAAGGAATCTTGGAAGAAAATCCCAGAGGGATCCCGAAATGATTTCCCTGAAAAATCGTGGAAGAATTTTCGGCAGGTATCCCTCAAGAGCTTCTTGGAGGAACCTCGGAAGAAGTTCCTAGAGCAATCCCAGAACTAATTCCTGGAGAAATTCCAAGAAGAGTGTTTGAATCATTCCCGGAATTAGTTTCGGAAAGAAAGTAGTTCCCGTTAAGAAGTTCCTGGAGAATAGTTGGTAGAAGTCCTTGTAGGAATTCCGCAAGGAGTTCTCGGAGCAATCCCAGATGGAGATCCCGGAGGAATTCCTGAAGGACTTTCCGGCAGAATTCTGGAAGGAGTATCCCAGAATAAAACCCTTGAGGAATTCCTGAAAGAACAATGGAAGGAACCCGTAAGGAAACACCTCGGGAAATATTGAGAAGAATTCCAGAACGAATTACTGAAAGGAATCTCTCTGGAGGATTCCCAGGTGGAACATATTTAGGCTTCTGACGAAATTCCTAGAAGAGTCCATAGAGAACTTCTGAAAGAATCCTAGATAAACGTCGTGGAAAAATATTGTGGAGAAACCTCGGAAGGAAAAGTTTCCTGTGAAATTCATGTGGAATTCAACATCGAAGATCAGTGGGAGATTACTTTCAAGAAGTGCTGAAAATGTCTTTTTACCTTATTTAGATTCAATCGCCTACAGCTCATTTTAAAAGTTAAACCTAAAAATATGAAATACTTGTGTGGCTACATCAGCTCTACTAGAAAAACCGCTTTTACTTAACCCTGTTGGGGTCTATACGACCCAGAAAGGAAGGTTGAACGTGAACGATGGCGTACGTGGTGCGAAAATCCTAACAACTTAGGAAGGTTAAGTATTTAAGGCTTATGTCGTCGACTATCTTCGAAAAATACTTGCATGATGCCCTCACAACAAAACGCGCCGCCAACTTCCAGTGGGCATCTTAGCACCGACGAACCGACGTGACAGCTAGAACAAATAAATTCAAATTTGTTGTCCCCGACGCCATGATGAAAAATAGCCGAACAGTACCGCCTCCTCTATAACGGTTCGCGTTGTTTTGATAGCTTGACTCCAAACCCCCGTGTATTCATATGGAAAGAGGTTCGCGTCTGCGCTTATTTGACAGAAGCGTTCGCTCGCTTCGCTGGTCGACCGTTAAATTAGGGGGGGGGACAGTTTTGAATCACCACTGTCACGTCGGTTCGTCGGTGATCTTAGTACTATCGCGACAAATCAGGCGCCATCTGCTGGTGCTTGTGTTAGTGAAATCGGAGAAACATCAGACTCTCACTTGCTGATTGGTTGGCAACGGCTCTGGCTGTGATTTTACCCACGATGAAGTCATATAGAGCAAACGTTCCAATAGTGGTGCTATTGTAGCTCCTGGTAGTAAAATAATTGAACAGTTTATAAACCCATAAACACAACAAGAACTGTTGAACTTATTTTCAGTTTTATAAGGCTCTTGTAGTTATCTTCAATCATCCGTTCTAGATCAAGAGCAACTGTTCTCGCATGAGAACAGTTTGGTACATGAAAAAAAAAACAAGAGAAATTCAAGCATCAGATTTTGATTCTCATCGTTCTATTGATTGGCAGAACACTTACCCGGAAATCCAAAATAAGGCTATGCCTATGCACTGGTGAAGTCAGTTAGTTAGAAGACGTTAGAAAACTAGTATTCTCCGCATTCCTCAAAAGGTCTCAGTCTGTTTTACAAGGATGCGACAGTTTTTTGTATGCCGATTTTGAAAAGTAATCCCTCTGGCACGCTCTAATTTGTGCCCTTTTGTAGATTGAGCATATGAGACCATACATCAAGGCAATGGTGGGCAATTCTTCTTCCTGATGATGATTAACCTGGGCTTGTTAGGGGAATATCTGTAAGTAAAATAAATCGCGTTAAGTACTGTTCCTTTGAATTCCACTAAGAATTTGCATCCTTGACAGATACGTATTTCGATCTCAACTATAAGGTCGTCTTCAGTGTCTTGTACTTGACTTGAGGACGTGGCCGGTGCCGGTATTGATCCAAAATGTATGAACCATTTATATGGCACTTTGAGAATAATTGGAGTATCCCTACCCCTTATTCAATTGGATCTCAGTGCTATTCAAACCAGTTCAGATCAAATGCGGAGAAGCAGCCATTGACATGTACAGTCAGTCTAAGGTAAACAAATTCTGCCATGAGTGCGTTCGGAGATTTCTATGAGAAATCCTTCAGGAATGCTTCCATTGATTCCTATGGAAATATCTTAGATTCTAAAACTTTCTCCAACGTTTTCCATTAGGATTTTTTGGTAAAACCTTCCTTGGATTCCTTTCGATGTTGCTCCATGGATTTCTTTGGAAAATCCCCCAGGAATTTCTTTCGAAAAGTCTTCCTCAGAATTCTTTCGAACATTTTCCATGCAACACTTCAGAATTTTCTCTAGAATTTGTATGGTAATTTTTGTTACAGGATCCTCCTGAAACCCTACGAGAATCCTTTCAGGAAATCAGCCAAGGATTATTTTAGAAATGCATTTAGCAATTCTTTAAGAAAGATTCGGTTCGGGTGGTGCTTGGAATCCAGTTTGACTTTCTATTTCACAGAATTGTAACTTGTTTAGTGGCTTAGTTGGTTGAAGCGCCGGACTAACGATACGGAGTCGTGGGTTCGAATCCCACCAAAACTAGTGGTATTTTTTTCACAAATTTATCTCTCAATTTGTCAATTTGTGCCTTTGAAAAAAAGCTTGAGCTTTTTTATCAATTTCTTACAGAACGTTCTCCAATGATTTCTGTTGAAAATCAACCACAGACAGCTTCAAAAATACCTATGAAGATTATTTCATAAATTCTTCCTGGGATTTGTTAAGGAATTTCCCTGGAGATTCCTCCATGAATGTGTACAAGGATTCCAAGTTCAAGGAAAACTTCTATGGATTTCTTCCAAAATTAAGCCATAGATTCCTTCAGAAATTACTCCGGGAACTCGATCTTAAAATCCACCAAGATTTTTACAGAAACTCCTCCGACTGTTTCTGAAACTCTACTTAAGAAATTCTTCCGGGGATTCGTTTGAATAATTCATCGGAATATTTTCCAGGAATTTTTGTAGAGGATTTGTTTGGATTGTTTTTATCTATATTAACGAGATTTTTAGCCCTAGGCTAGTTCATCTCGGGACCCACGCTTTATTTCCCTTCCGAAGGAAGAACTCATATTTTGTGAGTTTGTCGGGAGTGGGAATCGATTCCAGGTCCTCGACGTGATAGTCACGAGTTCTAACCATCACACCAGGTCCGCTCCATTTTTTGTTTTAATTCTTTCAAAGTTTCTTTTATAAATGCTTCTTCAGAAATTTCCTGAATATTCGTTTAGAAATTCTTTCAGGTATTTCTTCAGGAATTCCAAAAACATTTGTTCTGGGGATTCCATTTAAAATACCAATATATGTACTAGCGTGGTTCAAAAAATCGTTTTTGCTCCACACCGCTTATTCGATTCCTAACCAGATTATATGCCTCCTCCCAAAATTTGAGCTCATTTGGTTGAAAATTGAGACTGCACAAGCCCATCAAAGTTTGTATGGGAATTACTATGGGAAAATGATGTTTTTCATTCGATCGACCATAGCATTTCCCCAAGTGCCTTAGTGGGTTAGTCGACCCTTGGTAATCCTAGGCTACTCTATCAGCTACAACTTTGCCGAAGACCACATTCAAATCGGACGCCTCATTAATTAGTTATCGATTTGTATCCAACTGGGCAAAGTTTAACAGTGATTCTCCAGCTTCCCAGCAGGCAACATTGCTGCATATGGCGCCAAAGATAGCACACTGAAATCATGGCTACTATGTTCCACTGCAAAATGCAGTGATGCCCATCGATTAGTTTAACCATCATGAGTAAAGATTTCGATTCAAGATAAAAATCGGTAACTAATTAATGAGGCGTCCGATTTGAATGCGGTCTTCTGCAAAGTTGTAGCTAATAGAGTAGCCTAGGATTACCAAGAGTCAACTAACCCACTAGGGCACTTAGGAAAATGTTACGGTGGATTGAATGAAAAACATCGTTTTGCCATAGTAAGCCCCATACAAACTTTGAAGGGCTTGTGCAGTCTCAATTTTCAAAAAAATGAGCTCAAATTTTGGGAGGAGGCATATAATCTGGTTAGGAATCGAATAAGCGGTGTGGAGGAAAAACGATTTTTTGAACCACGCTAATATGTACATGTGTCCAAAAATTTCTTCAGGGATTCATCCACAAAATCTTACAGAAATTCCTTCGGAGGTTCTTGTAGTATTACTTTCAATGATTCCGGCAGGAAATCCCCCAGAGATTCCTATAGGAGTTTATACTGAGTTTTCTTCAGGATTCCCTCCAGATATGTCTCGATGTATTACCCCAGAAACTCATCCTGCATTTCTTCCAAGGATATCTGCAATAATTTCCCCATAGATTCACTATGAAATTTATTTATAAAATATTTCCTAGGAATTTCTACAAAAATTTCTTCAGAAATGTCTCGAGACTTTTTTTCTAGGGATCTTTGCAGTCGCTTATCTATGCGTGTCTTCAGATAATCAGAACTTTATCCAGAGGTTCTTGATAAATTCCTCCTGGGAATCCTTTAAGGATTTCTTCGGCTATTTCTCCAGAGATTTATTCTAAATTACTTCACAAGGTTTTACAAGGATTTTACTGAAGATTTATTCACTATCAACAACCCTTGTATCCGGAGGGGAGCTTTAGTGTACTCATACGTTCATAAAATGAGAGCTTCGGAGGAGAGTCCGCTTTCTGACCACGGAACTCCTTGGGGTTATTTTTCAGAAACTCCTTCTAGGATTGATTCTGAAATCCTTTTGTGGAGATATTTTTATCGCCAGTGACTGCTTCAGAATTTCAGGCATTTAAGGAATTTCGGCAAGGGTTTTCTTCAAAAGTTCTAATCAGATTTGTGCTCTTGAAAATCGGAATGAATATCATGGCGACTATTGTGCCAGCCATCTTTGGAATAAATCATGTAATGTTGCTAACTTAATTTCAGTTTAATAAAAGTCAATGATTGCTTACATTATTTACAATTATTACAAGATTGAATAAGAAGAATAACTTATGTTTCCGTTTTTGATATTTCACAAACTGTTTTCAGTCATTAGGTATAACAAAAAGTATTGCAAAGCTTTTTTACCAACGGTGATGCCACTGTGCATTTGCATTACTTACTATCTAATATTTCCCACAGGAACCGAAACCTCAGCCGGTCCTTGAGGCTGACCCCAGACAACCCACAGATTGCGTGCAGGTGTATGAGAAATCTTCCAAACTCGCCTCCACCTTAATTACTTTTCATCTTAATTTTAATTTCGCCATATTTAAGTTTCGAATTGTAATTAACTTTTGTTCCTCGCTTTTCTCCCCCCCTCTCACAGGGTGACAGCGGTGGTCCACTGGTGCTGCAGCGTGCGGACGGTCGCTACGAACTGGTCGGAACGGTATCCCACGGAATTCGCTGTGCGGCCCCCTACCTGCCCGGAGTCTACATGCGGACGACGTTCTACAAACCTTGGCTGCGAAGTGTCACCGGTGTGAAATAGACTGGACCTACCCATCAGGACGATGACAAGGACGCCGACAAGGACGACGACGACGACCACGTCGACGATGACACGATGATGATGAAGATGGAAAGCCGCCTTTTCCTCCTCGTTCTACCCCCTCCCCCACAAGTCGTCGCAGTTTAATTAGTTTGTAATGCACGTGCGATGGATGGAACATTTTTGGTACGCTTGCGATGGGTGATTTTCGGAATGAGAGTCTGTCGGGAGAGTGAGTGTGATGTGTGTCTGTTCGAATGAGTAACCGAGCTGTTGAACCGTTTGTTGAAACTGTTGTAGCGAAATTTCGTAGGTAGTTACGTTTTAGGGAACAAATTGCAATAATTTATCTAGCGATTAGATGGATGTGATTTGGAGTCATTGTTAAGGATTAATTTATTATTGTTGTTAGTTTATTTAAATTATTTATTGATTAGCTTGTAAGCGTGAACCCGATCAACAAAAACACAAGGGAATCAACTGAAAAGTAAAAGGGTGGGAAGCAATGACACGGTGTAAAAATGTGATTATTTTAATTTATTTCGAACGGAGAAAAAATAAGAAATTCCTATTAAAGAAAACAAGTTTCCTTTTCTCTCCCAAAAAAGCAATATCCGAATAAACCCGTTCCCCCCATCACATGAATAAAACCCCACGTGTGAACATCGAAAGCGATAAATTAGACCTTTGTGCAATCAGTCTGAACACGCTTCCCAGCCTTATGGCTTTAAGTCACGACAAACGGCACAGTTATAATGACTATTCCACCGAGGATTCTTCCGTGTTCAACATTGGTCATGACTTTGGATATGCCAGGCCGGGTCAACGATAACGAATGGTGGGCTGGTAATTTAAACTTCATGCAATTTTCCACTCTAGATAAGTACGAAATGGCACTGGCTGTACCGTGGTATGTACAATCAATTGGGAAAATCGTTTATAATGCAGAGCATTTGCGGCGCTAATGAATTAATTATGACAGCTTGAGCACGCTTACTAATAGTGCAATTAGTGAGTTTTTAAAGCGTTTTCGATGAGAACGTATATAAATAGAATGCTATAGGGGTTTGCCTGGGTCCCATATAGCCGAAGAAATTTGTGTTCTGAAAAACTATTTTGAAATGGTCAACTGGCAAATAAAACTCCCAGACTATGGAAAAACAGAAGGATTTCCTCATATTCATGAAGAATATAACGATCATCTTGGTACATCATTCGCAAAGCAAATAAATTCACATGTTAAATCCACTTTTTCGTCAAAATCATGCCGTGGCTGTCTAGCCCGGCCCTACGCATTACACCACACCTTCCAGGATATTCTAGAGCAACAGGCAGGAGAGTCTGTCACTTTTTCACAATCTCCGGCGAGTTTAGAACAAAACAGTTCACCCAAAATCCATACGCAGTTTTCTCCATTGTTTATCGTTGCTTCGATAAGTTCGGTCGTGGTCAGTTTACTGGAAATGTTCTGGTCCGTTTTCGATCGGCCGTCGATGAAACCGGCTGGATAACTTATCATAAATTCATTAACTTTATGTTCAGGGTACGCAGAATATGACACCGCAAGTGAAAAATAGGCAACAAAGACAGCACGGCAACAACGCTTTGTTTTTTCGTTAGCAGATAATGACAAAGATCGCTCCCGAGTTTGTTTGAAACAAAAACGGTAGGAATATTTGTCTCGTTTTGTTCACATCGTGATTTTCGCATTGTTTTACAACTGAAACTTGACTTTAAGGTTTGCAAAAGTCTTAATCCGTCCAAATGCGTATAAATTCGATGATGTGGGTCGAAAATTTCTGCAGAAAAGCCGGAACATCAGAATACGCACGGCAAGCGATGTTTGTTTTATTGCTCTCATCGCCTGACATGCGCTTGTTGCGAAGCGCCTTCGTGACCGACATAAACCGTTTGGGACAAAGCGTTTGTTTTTCGGCGGATCCGTTTTTCGTACCCTGTTTATGTTACATACGACAGAAGATGATCTTAAATATTTACTTTATAGGCAGCATTCAAAATGGCGATCGCCTTGAAGTTCTCATATTCCAAATGGTCGCCAGTTCTTGTGAATGGGTCATTCCTCACACTCCTCTGGTAGCTGTTTCGTTTCCCAGACCATGACCATCATTCGGTGGAGGAAGGTAGCCAACTTTTCTTGGCCCATCTTGATGAGTTCAGCTAATCTGTTGGTTTTGTGGTGATGAATGCTACCCTTAATTTCCCTCAACGTGGTAGTTGGATCATTTCCGTCCGCTGCTGCAGTGGCGCAATCGTTTTCTCCGTTGCCGTGGTCTCCCGTACCTACATTATCCACTCCATTCAAGTATGTACTTATCAAAGTGCTGCTTCCACGTCCGTTTGTCAAAAGGCCCTCGTTTTTATCGCTACATATTTCGGCTCGCGGCCCGAGGCCAGCATAGCAATTCCATCTGCTCGCATGACATTTTTTCTCTCAAAAGAAGCAGATATCTGTTTCCGCCTCAATTTGTAGTGTTCCACGTTCTGCTGCGTAACCATGCTGCAGCAATACCGCCCGCTCTGCGTTCTTCTCCTCCAACATCGCTCTGCTCTCCTCGTCGAACAGTTCGTTCTGTCAACTTTCTTCGTCGTAGCTCTCGGCTACGTCGTTGATGGCTGTACCTTTTACTGTATATTCCAGCAGTCCTCTAGAGCGACCACATCGTGCTCATCCTCGTCAGGCAATGTTTCCTCGAGATTCAGCACATATGCTGGGGCTACATCCGGCTGATTTAGTCACGCTAAATTGTACAGTGCAATTCTCAGGTATTGTACATTGTTGGTGAAAGAAAGTTTTGGGCGCATTTCGACCATCACTGGTAGTGGTCGGAGCCGATTCTAGGGCCTCGATAGGTCCTGATGTCAACAATATCGGATATGTGCTGTCCGTCAATCAGAGCGTGGTTGACTAACCATTCCGTCTGCTGCGGTGATCTCCAGAAGTAACGATGAGGGAGGCTGGAGCTAAAAAAGGTGCAGTATACCAATGTTTTTAGAGGCGGCGAAATCGATGAGTCGTAGGCGGTTTTCGTTCGTCAGCTGGTTGGCGCTGAACTGTTCATCGGTCCGAATTCCTACTCCTGGCCGGCCTGAGCGATAAGGTCTCCTGAAATGCTGGTACACAGGGTCAAATATTTGACGAAATACAAATCAATGCTCAAACATAACATGGTTTGACTCGATCGAATTTTCATTAGTGTCAAGCAGATGTTTACTTTTGAGATCATTCCATGTCAAACATTTGGCCATGTGTTCTCGGTACCTCAGAGTCAGTAAATAGCACCAGATCGCTATGTTCTGGTAACGGACGGAAATGAGGCAACCCTCACAACAGTGCACAGTGATCCACGAACCTTATTTATGAGAAAAGATGCATTCAGCTCCTTCAAATGATTGTTTAGACAAATATGGTCTTCAACAAAGTTTTTCCAATGTGCATGAAAAATAGGTTGGTCCATATTTTCAAAGATATTGGAAATCAAACTGTTTTATTTGCAAGAATAACTATAGACATTCTTTGAGATCTATCAACTTCTTGAATTTTTTGTAGCAAATCTTTCACGAATTCCTTCATGAGTTTCTCTAGGGTAAGTTATTTTTTTTTTCTGAGACGCTTCTAAGGATTGATTCAAAAATTTTCCCATGTATTTTTTTTGTAATTCGAATGGAATTCCCTCAGAGATTCGTTCAGGAATTTCTCCAGGGTTTCAGTCTTGGATTCCATTGAAGATTTCCGAAAGGATGCCTCCATGTATCATCAGGGATTCGATCATGCATTTTTGCATGATTACTAGGAATAATTCGTACAAAATTTCATATAGAGATTCCCTCGGGAATTCCTTTGGATATTCTTTTCTTTTTCTTTTTCTTTTGCTCAGAAATTCCACCAAGATTTCTTCCAATAATGATAACTTAAGGCACCAAATTAACTATGGGTCATACCAGAACACTCTTAAATAATGAGCGCAGTAGTTAAAAAGGCTCTACAGATGAGGAAAAAAGGCATTTTTTTCTTAGAATAGTTCAGCATATTTTTCAGAAATTTCTTCAGAAAGAAATCGGAAATAGTAATACTACAGGAGTCCCCACAGAAATTTTACAACAAATTTGTCTAGGAATATTTTAGGTTAACCACACATTTGTTTCGCAAAATATTTCTTCTCAAATTCGCTCAGAAATTCGTTCATGGGTTCGTGCAAAAGAAAGCGCTTTGATTTTGGCGCATTCAGAAGCGTAATTTTCTATTTTTTTCTGATCTTGTCCATTTTTTTAATTTTCACATTATTTACCATCCAGTGGTTTTGTAGTTATCAATAGATCCGTATTTATTAGTTCTTAATTAGGGTGACTCTGTCCAGGATAGGTTGGTTGAAAAAAGGCCTTGTTGTTTACAATTCGGAATTAGAACAGTTTCGTTGACATCATCAAGTAGGTATGGGCAGAGATGAACCAGCCACGGGCTGAAAGTCTCTTTAAAAACCCAATATAATCCACCTAGCGGTGATAGTGCCTTTCTTGTCGAACATGTTCTCACAATCTTTCCGGCAACGTAAGTCAAAGTGTTTCTGAATCCGAATATTTTTATAGAAAAGCAAGCATTTTATCAGACATCTTTGAATTGACTTAAAACTTATTGATTGCACATAGTCCGATATTATGTTCAACGTATAAGCAGGGCTGAAAAATATCAGACTTCTCAGTTGACTACTTGAGCACTTTGTTGAGCACCTTCACTAGCACTGGAGGCTGATCAATATCAAGACGATACTAACAAGCTAAGCTATAACTCTTTACACAATCACAGATCACATTTTTTTTTTCTGAACGTTTGGGCTGTATCTTAGGCCGGAACAAATCTCATTTTCTTCTTTTGTCACAGTGCTCGTTGACTCGTCAAGGGGAGGGATGATAAATAATAAATGATTTAAAAGAAAAAATACCCAAACAATTAGGCAATATCATTAAACTCATTGGATTTGTTGAGAAAGTTTCTGGGCAACTCTAATTTTTCCTTCAAATTTTTAAATTTCTTGGAAAATTTATTTGTGTCCCCCTTCAAAATGTTGAATTCTAACCAAAATTTTCCGAGGTGACCGGTGACATAAGCGAAAATCGAAATTTGTGTCAGCCTTATTGACCGTTGAAAACAAGAGCGATAGGTAGTGAGTATAGTGCGACGTCTGTTTGTATGTGGGTTTAATTTGTAAGATTTTGTTCTCTTACACATATTTATCGCTTGCATTGGTTTTATTTACTTTCGTAGTTCCGGCGAAGCACCAAACGCTAGTTGTGCAACCCTACCGGTAGTCTGTAATGTGGTGTGAGCCTATTTTCTAGTTAACCGTTCCTCGGGTTATTCAAAAAGCTGGTACATTTGGTTACTTTCGATGCGGTACCGGAACAGGTTCCGGAGCACACCGGGTCTCCCAAATATAGTCTGAGACTATTTCATTGCTAACGTTCATTAGGTTACCCAAAAAAAAACACGATTTGATTTATCTCATGCATATGTGGGTATAGTTCACTTTTACATTTGACCACTTCCAGTGCACTAAGGGCCAGAATCGCAATCTAGCGGAACAAAATTAATTACTCCAAAACGAAGCATTTCCGGCACATGGTATCTTCGACAAAGTTGCTTGACATCAGCAGGGGCATCTATTGCCAAGAACGTAGTAGTTCGCAAATCGTCCGCATAGGTGGCGCCACCATCTAACTTCTTTGTTTTACGTCCTAGAGACTTGGCATCTTCCGCAAAGTTGTTCATTTTGGCAAAATAAACAACACTCTCTCAGACGTCAAAATTCCACAGCCTACTGTTTTCGGGTTATTTTAAAAATAAAATACATTCAATGAAAAACCAGTTTTTTAAGCTTATTTTGACATTTTTACTAGAAACCATGTGAGTTTAAATTTTTCCCCAATGCAAATATGTCAAACCAAACACATTGTATTGAAATATATTCAATATTATCATTAAAAACCCTAATTAATCCACCTAGCGGTGATGGCGCCTTTCTCGTGCCTTCGAAAACACATTTCAACACAACTCAAGTGACATGTTGATGAATATTGCACTTTCATACGTTTAACAGAAATTCATTTCTTGAAATCAGAGATCATATCGTTCATCTGGTTTTTAATTTTTGAGCCGCCGTTTAGGATTGAAGTCCGGCAGCTTGGAAATTCTGGTCGCTATTTTTGGACTCCAGAATTCTTCCTCATACCAGATACACCCATATTGAATGGTCTTAGAGTCCAAAACTTCATTAAACGGCCACCATTTTGAATGTTGAGACGCCTTCTTTGATATTCTGGGAGCTATTTTTGAACTCCGGTTGTCTTACCCATAGGCCCATATTGAACGGTTTTAGAACCTAAACCTTCATTAAACACCTGCCATCTTGAATTTTGAGACGCCATCTTGGATATTTTGGTAGCCATCTTGGATATTTTAATCGTCATTTTTGGACTCCAGACTTCGTCACAATACCAGATATACCGTAATCCGGGGTAACATTGATCAGAATTTTCGATCTTTCTTGAATAATTCTATTGTTTAAGCAAACGTTACATGTTTTATATTTTTGAAACAAGTACTGGCCCTCTGAGTATGTGTTAAACTACTCGAAAAAGTTTTGTAAAACTTTAAAATATGTTTAAGTAGGCTTTTTAATATAATTTTTGATTTTGTTCAATTGGGGTAACATTGATCATGTCAGTGATCAATGTTCGTTTGTGTTAAAAATACCCTTACTTACTGAATTCGGGGTCGCTGATTTCGAATATGTTGTCCAAATTCTTACAAGTTATGTACTTTTTTTAATTATTTTAGGATTGAAATCCTCCAAACCGCGAATAACGCCTAAATGTTGGCAATGGCTTAAGGAAATGATAGCCTACTTTTAATAAATCGTATATTTTATTGATAAGAAGCATTTTCTTAAAAGTTTCAGTTATTAAATCCTACTCTAGGATATCATATTGAAGTAATACAGTGATTTCGAACCTTATACTGTATCTAGTATTCATGCCATGCATGAATGTTTGACAATGTATCTCATTGTGTTACGAAACACAGTTATGGAAAAATCGATTTATTTCATTGTTTATGAAATTCAATTTTCATAAATTGCATGTCATTTAATAGCTAAATAATAGCAGATAACGATGTACCATTCGATAGCAGAAACTGATTCAATGTAAAATGCTTGTTTGATCATTTCATGAGGTCGTTCAAGCCGATCAATGTTACCCCTCTGATCAATGATACCCCGTTTTACGGTACCCATATTGCATGGTTTTAGAGCCTAAAACTCCATTAAACAGAAGTCATTTTGAGTTTTGAGCTACCATCTTGGATTTTAGACCACCATCTTGGATACTCTGTTTGTCATTTTTGGAGTCCAGATTTCTTCCCCACATCAAATATACCCATACTGCATGGTTTCAAGTCCATAAATTCCATTAATCAGTCGCTATCTTGAATTTTAAGACGCTGTTGGATACTTACCGCAGTGGACTGTATTAGGTTGGGATATGGGGCTGGCTATTGGCCGGTTTGGCGTCACCGAATGTGCTCACGTCCCCGCAGAGACGGAGCCAGGTGGGAGCAGGGGTTTTGGGAACTCCTTCCCGGGATGCCCTCAGGCTGTGAAAATTTGGGAGCGATTGGTTGCGTCCCCGTATTCCGCATTGCGATTGAAATTTCGACACTGATTCTGGCATTTTCGATTTCTCTTCATCGATCCTCTCTTTGTGTTATTACGGGAAGTGTATTAAGTTTTCCAAAGATTTTTTGGTTGAAATGCGAAGACGACGACTACATCTTGCTCTAGAAACAAAAAGAATAATAATTTGTTTTGATCAAGTTTTTAGCGAAAGAGAGAGTCGAGATCACTTTGCGGTCTTCGGCAAAGTTTTTCGGCTTATCCTAGGCTATACTTTAACGTCAATAGTTACATGGTGTTAGACAAAAGAATTCAAATTTTGAATAAAATGCAGAAAAGTACGTTTTCCTATACTACATTCCATACCAATTTCAATCGCAAGGCGGAATACAAGGACGCAACCAATCGCTTCCAAATTTTGCACAATTGTTTTGGACGCTTATACAGATTGAAAAAACTTTGTTCCGGGTTGATGCGATCAAAATTAAGTTTTCTCCATACAACGTTGACCCACTCTAATAGACACATACAGACGTCATCTCAATTCGTCGAACTGAGTTGATTGGCATATGTGACTTGACCCTCCGAGCCTTCTATCAAAAATTGGTTTTTGGAGTGAACATATAGCCTTTCAGTACACTTCGGTGTACGAGAAAGGCAAAACAAATCTTTCGAGCTTATTTGCATTAGCAAACTAAGTTATTTAACTAAACCAATAGATTGAAAGATATTCTTTGGTAGAAAATTAAATAAACTTTCGAATGAGGGTTAAAAAGCTGCGATAAGTTTGACCGTTTTCAAGTAATAACCAGTTTGAGGCAAGCAAAGTTAAAAACATGTAAAGTTCAATTACTACGTAACGGTTGAGATTTAACCATATGCGTACACATTTTTTTCACCATTTATGATCCTCTATCACTCCTTAAAAAGTTTGCATTCACCCATCGGGACCCCCCGGAACCGGTTCCGGAACACTACCGGTTCAGATATGGTCTGATACTGTTTTTCTGCTAACCGTTCATCAGGTTATCGAAAATGCCGCTGTTTGATGTGTCGCATGCATGGGTTTGGTTCACTTTTATATTTGGCAACTTCCGGCGGGACTTCCGAAACACTACCGGTTCTGATATGGTCTAAGACAATTTTTCTGCTTACCGTTCATCAGATTATCGAAAATGCCGAGGTTTGTGTGTCGCATGCATGGGTTTGTTTCTCTTTTGTATTTGGCCACTTCCGGCAGGACATCCGGAACCGGAACCGGTTTCGGAGCACTACCGGTTCAGATATGGTCTGAGACTGTTTTTCTGCTTACCGTTCATCAGGTTTCAGAAAATGCCTCTGTTTGATGTGTCGCATGAATAAGTTATGTTCAATTTTATATTTCGCCACTTCCTGCGGGACACCCAGAACCGGCTCCGGAACACTACCGGTTCAGATATGGTCTGATACTGTTTTCCATTTAACCGTTCATCAGGTTATCGAAAATGCCGCTGTTTGATGTGCCGCATGAATGAGTTATGTTCAATTTTATATTTGGCCACTTCCGGCGGGACACCCAGAACCGGTTCCGGAACACTACCGGTTCAGATATGGTCTGATACTGTGTTCCTGCTAACCGTTCATCAGGTTATCGAAAATGCCGCTGTTTGATGTGTCGCATGAATGAGTTATGTTCAATTTTATATTTGGCCACTTCCGGCGGGACACCCAGAACCGGTTCCGGAACACTACCGGTTCAGATATGGTCTGATACTGTGTTCCTGCTAACCGTTCATCAGGTTATCGAAAATGCCGCTGTTTGATGTGTCGCATGCATGGGTTTGAATCTTTTATATTTGGCCACTTCCGGCGGGACATCTGGAACCGGTTCCGGAACACTAACGGTTCTGATATGTTCTGAGACTATTTTCCTGCTTACCGTTCATCAGATGATCGAAAATACCGTGGTTTGATATGTCGCATGCATGGGTTTGTTGCATTTTCATGTCTGGCCCCTCCCGGGTACCGGTTTGGAACACCTAAATGGCCATAACTCCGGAACGGCTGGACCGATCTGAATCATTTTCAATAGTAAACAATGGGACTATATGCCGCATCGAACGAACCCTCGGTCATTAAAATCGGTTGAGGTTTACTGCCAAAAAGTGATGTGAGTTTTTTGTACACACACATACACACATACACACACACACGCACACACATACACACATACACACATACACACACACAGACATCACCTCAATTCGTCGAGCTGAGTTGATTGGTATATGTGACTCGACCCTCCGGGCCTTCTATCAAAAAGTCATTTTTGGAGTGAACATATAGCCTTTCCAGTACACTTAGTGTACGAGAAAGGCAAAAATTTAAATTAAAATACAAATTCGAAAAAATAGTGTGAATTTCAAGCCTTAATATCTCACAAAGCGCAAAAAATCGCAACTTCAAATTTTCAGCAAATACGAAGCAATACTAGTTGAACATACTGTCAAAAATTTGGAGAGGTATTTTTTGGTGTTTTTGAGATAATAGCTTTTTAGTAACACCATAAATATAAGTAGTGCCAGCGTATAACTTTTTACTGTTGCACATTAGAGAGTTTATGTCTTCGAGAAAGTTGTTCATTTTGACTAACTAAACAACTGTTTCTTAGACGTCAAAATTCCACGGCCTACTGTTTTCGAATTATTGTATATAAACTAGATTTTATTGATAATATTTGTCAATAAAACACATTTTGATGCAATAGTATGAACTATTTTTTATTGTTTTAATTTTTACGATACATAGTAGGTCATGAAAATGTCAGTATACTATTGTCAGCATGGCTCAAGGTAACTTTTAATTTTTTGCATGTTATTTTCCAAATGTTTTAAGCTTAACCTTTTTTGTCAATCATTTTAAATTTTAGAGCGCGAAATATCTTGCTGAGAGCTCGTGGATTTGTTCCTGGATGGAAAGGACGTTGATCAATCTCTAGAGATTGTGAAACTGGAGCTCCACGAAACTGACATTTTCATGACCTACTATGTATCGTACAATCAAAAACAATAAAAAATAGTTCATACTATTTCATCAAAATGTGTTTTATTGACAAATTTTATCAATAAAATCTAATTAATACACAATAACTCGAAAACAGTAGGCCGTGGAATTTTGGCGTCTAAGAAACAGTTGTTTATTTAGTCAAAATGAACAACTTTCTCGAAGACATAAACTCTCTAATGTGTAACAGTAAAAAGTTACACGCTGGCACTACTTATATTTATGGTGTTACTAAAAAGCTATTATCTCAAAAACACCAAAAAATACCTCTCCAAATTTTTGACAGTATGTTCACCTAGCATTGATTCGTATTTGCTGAAAATTTGAAGTTGCGATTTTTTGCGCTTTGTGAGATATTAAGGCTTGAAATTCACACTATTTTTTCGAATTTGTATTTTAATTTCAAATTTTTAATGATAATATTGAATATATTTCCATAGAATGTGTTTGGTTTGACATATTTGCATTGGTAAAAAATTTAAACTCACGTGGTTTCCAGTAAAAATGTCAAAATAAGCTTAAAAAACTGGTTTTTCATAGAATGTATTTTATTTTTAAAATAACTCGAAAACAGTAGGCTGTGGAATTTTGACGTCTAAGAAAGAGTTGTTTATTTTGCCAAAATGAACAACTTTGCCGAAGACGCCAAGTCTCTAGAACGTAAAACAAAGAAGTTAGATGGTGACGCCACCTATGCGGACGAGTTGCGAACTACTACGTTCTTATCAATAGATGCCCCTGCTGATGTCAAGCAACTTTGTCGAAGATACCATGTGTCGGCAATGCTTCGTTTTGGAGTAATTAATTTTGTTCCGCTAGATTGCGATTCTGGCCCTTAGTGCAGTGGGACACCCAGAACTGGTTTCGGGACACTACCGGTTGTCTAAAATATGGTCTGAGGCTATGTTCTTACAAATCGATAATCGTATTCAAAAAAGCTACTATTTGAAGTACTGTCAAACACTTATTTGTGCATTTCGCCAGTTCCGGCGAGACACTCGAAAGTGGTTCCGGTACACTACCGGTAGTCTTAAAGTGGCCTGAGACTTTTCTTGCTGACCGTTCTGCGCGTCATCTAAAAAGCCGATATTTAATACGCGGTGTGAATGCGTTTGGTTCCGTTCTACATTTTACCACTTCCGGCGGAGCACCTGGAACCGGTTTCGGCACAGTATTGGTTTTCCAAAGTGTGGTCTATGATTGTTTCTTTTTTTAACCGTTCATCAGGTTACCAAAACAGATATTTATGGGGTTGGTTCTCCTTTACATTTGACCACTTCCGATGGGGCACCCTTAATCGGTGAGGAATACTACCGGTTGTTCCAAATATGGCCGAAAACTTTTTTTTTGTCAAATCAAGATACCTGAAAATCCGCGATTTGATTTGTCGCATGGGTTTGGTTCACTTTTTTGTTTGGCCATTTCCGGCGGGACACCCGGAACCGGTTCCGGATTGCTACTGGTTCAGATACATATGGTCTGAGAATATTTTCCTGCTGACTGTTCATCAGGATATCAAAAAAGCCACTATTTGATATGTCGCATGTATGGGTTTGGTTAACTTTGAAACTTGGCCACCTCTGGCGGGACATCTGGAACCGGTTTCGGAACACTACCGGTTCCGATACGTTCTGAGAATGCTTTCCTGCATACTGTTCTTCAGGTTATCGAAAAAGCTGCGGTTTGATATGTCACATGCATGGTTTTAGTTCAATTTTATATTTGGCCACTTCCGGTGGGACACCCGGAACCGGTTCTGGAACACAACCGGTTCAAATATGGTCTGAGAATATTTTCCTGCTTACCTTTCATCAGGATGTCAAAAAATCCACTATTTGATATGTCGCATGCATGGGTTTGGTTGACTTTTATACTTGGCCACCTCCAGCGGGACATCTGGAACCGGTTCCGGAATACTACCGATTCCGATATGGTCTGAGAATGTATTCCTTCTTACTTTTCATCAGGGTATCGAAAAAGCTGCGGATTGATATGCCGCATGCATGGGTTTAGTGCACTTTTATGTTTTCCACTTCCGGTGGGACACCCGGAACCGGCTCCGGGACACTACCGGTTCAGATATGGTCTGAGACCATTTTTCTGCTTACCGTTCATCAAGTCATCGAAAATGCCGTAGTTTGATGTGTCGCATGGATGGGTTTGTAGCGTTTTCATATCTGGCCCCTTCCTGGGGTACCGGTCCGGAACAGCTAAATGGCCATAACTCCGGAACGGCTGGACCGATCCGAACCATTTTCAATAGGAAACAATGGGACCACATTCCGCGTCGAATGAACCATCGGTCATTAAAATCGGTTTAGTTTAGTTCAAAAAAGTGATGTAACCTTTTTGTACACAGACATACATACACACATACACATACATACACACATACAGACATTTGCTCAATTCGTCGAACTGAGTTGATTGGTATATGTGATTCGACCCTCCGAGCTTTTTATCAAAAAGTCGTTTTTGGAGTGAATATATAGCCTTTCCAGTACACTTAGTGTACGAGAAAGGCAAAAAGATAATAAAAAAATAATAAAAAACCCAGATTAATCCACCTAGTGGTGATAGCGCCTTTCTCGACGAATATGTTCTCTAAGATATATCCGTCGCCATAAGCCGAAGTGTTCCTGAATCCTGAAAATACTCTAGAACGGAACAAATATCATTTTCTTCTTTTGTCACAGTGCTCGTTCGTCAATGATGGGGTGGAGTTGATAAATAATAAATGTATTTCGGCACCAACATTTAAAAAGGGCGTAACTGCTTTTGCAACCAATGCCTTCTCACAAAGCTGTGGGTCGTATTTCATTCATCTCACGCAATTCACATCCATTAATCGAAAGAGAAGGATTTTATCTTTCTATTTGTCCTAGTGGATTGCTCTGAGAGGGATGGGATACGCTCCACAGCTTTGTGAGAAGGCATTGGTTGTAAATGCAGTTACGCCCTTTTTAAATGTTGGTGCCGATTTGATGAAAAAAATACTCAAACAATTAAGCAAAATCGCTTAATTCATCGGGTTTGGTAAGAAATTTTCTGGAGGACTCTTTACCTTAAAATTTAAAAATTTATTGGTTTATTCATTTGTGCCCTTCCTCAAAATGTTGAATCCAAAATTTCCAAGGGGGGGCCCTCTTGAGAAAATCGAAATTGGTGTCAGCCTTGTTCAGAAAAGGGAGCATTCATTAAGTACGTCACGCTAAAATTGGGAATTTTCGACCCCCCTCTCCCCTTCGTACGGGTTTTTCCTATACAGGGTGCGGCAGGAAAAAATGCGAAAAGTTCAAGGCACTATTACACGCTAAATATGGGATATATATGACTATTTTTTCATGACAGTGTATCAGTCAATGTCTATATTCTAGCACTGAAAAATAAAAATGAACACATTTGATGTTTAACATGTGATAATGTAGGCCTAATTAGCGGATATCAATAAACTGCGCGCCCAATGGTCATTAAACAAAATGACTATAACAGTAACAAAATTAGCTCAAATTCGATGAACAACCAGACCACACTGATCCAGAGTCATGTAGTTTCACATACCAGATGAAATAAGTACATATATTTGATGATATTGTAGAGAAAATCAAAAATTTTGTTTTATCAGATGCGAAATTTAGCGACCTGTGCGATTTTCTGCGGTTTGAAAATTCTGGTTGTCTTCATCTTCAGGCGCCGCCCTGTAAAGGTTAGTGACCAAAATGGGAAATTTTTTAATTAACTTTTCAGAAAACTAGCCTATTATAGGTCATGGAACGTTGAAACATAGATTGGTTAATGTCAAATGGACGAAAATGAGGTTTGAAGTTGAAAAACACTTTCGCATTTTTTGCTGCCGCATACTGTATCTCATGCATTGCTTGTCACACTTTCACAACCCCCCCCCCTCCCCCCCCCCCCTAGGACCGTGACGTACTTAATGGATGACCCCGAAGCAAGAACCTTATCAAAGCCATAATCAAATTTGGAAACTTATTGATGGCTCATATTCCTATGTTATGTATTATGTTAAACGTATAAGCAGAGCTGAAAAATATTAAACCTCTCAGTTGACTGCTTGACCACCTTCACTAGCACTGGATGCCGAACATTATCAAGACATTTCAGCAATTTCTTTTTCTGCATAGTTTAGCCTTTACTTTATTAACATTGGTCATACTGCCGTCCCGAGCAAAGTCCAACAACAAAATTACAGCAAATCGAAAATATGATTTGTATTCAGCAACAAATTGATATCACATTTTTATATCATTTTATATTTACTTAATTTGATTTCAAATTTTGCTTTCGGTTTGCTGTCATTTTGAATTAATGTAAATATTTAGTGTTACAATAGTTTTTAAATTTTTTAGTTATCTATGTGAAGTAATTCTAGGGATATATCATAAGTGCAATTGTATTATTGCATTTAGGATTTGATATCAACCGAAAAACTCTACATTTAACGATTTTTCATTTTTATTGCGCTGATAACAAAAACAGTTATCAATTTGCTATCATCGATAGCAGGAATGGTTTCAACTTTGCTGTCACAGGAACATTTTTCTGCTCTCTTTTTTGATGTTTTAACCGTTAAAACGACCAAAACGATAACAACCTGAGTTATCAAAATTTGCAATATCACAACATCAAAATTAGTTTTCAATTTGCTATCAGACTTTGCTCGGGGCTCTACGCATGATTATCCCATGTTATATGTAATTCCCATATAACATGGGACAATTGGCGTGGAACGGCAGTATAAGATTCATGTAAAATTTGACAAAAAAGTGCAAGCAAGTAAAATTTCCCATAATAACACCCATTCCCGTGTTACAGAGCGCGATGGCTCAATCAGTTGCATCAAAATTGTGCGCAGTAATTTAAGTCGCAAAAGGGGATTGATGCTATAAAATTAAAATTTTCCCATACAACATTGATCCATCCTACTGTATAATTACGCCTCAGGAAAATGGTGGGGTTTGACAAGATCGCTTAATTTTTTATCAAAATTTTGTTCGTTCACGCATATGTATCGCTTGCATCGATTTTGTTTGTAATTTCAGCGATGCATCTAATCCTGATTCTGTAACACTGCCGGTAATCTTAGGTGCGGCCCGTGGTGCCCGTTTATCTGGTTATCGAACATTTTTGATGATTTGATATTTCGCATGCATGGTTTTGGTTCACCTTTTAAACTGGCCACTTCCGGCGAGACATCTGGAAACGGTTCCGGAAAACAACCGGTTCAGATATGTTATTTAGAGCAGAGGTTCCCAAACTTTTTACTATCGCGGCGCCTTTTGAAATTTTTGAAAATGTCGCGGCGCACCAAAATTTTAACAGAGAATTTTCTTTATTTAAAACAACATTCAGTTCGAAAAATTGTATGCAAAATTGTGAGGTATTAAGGTATGAGTACCATGTTTTCTCAAAATCCAAATAAAATTTAGTTTCTCAACAGGTTTTTTTTTTAGAAAAAAACGTTTAAAGATTACATGAATAATTGTTAGATTTAAAATGTTCTATTTTTTATTCATAGCACAAACTAAATGAATCTGCCAAAAATTTCTACATCTGAAGCAAGCTGCTGATTATAATCATTCAACCAAAAACAGTAAAAATGTTGCAATACCTACTTTGATAATGTCGGGTGAATTGAAATAATTTCACAGAAATTTAAGAAAATCTTAGATTTCTGCGGGAGCTTAGATACAAAAATATAATGCTCAGGATTGATGATAGATTATTCGTTACCATGCGTTTGATCATCATGTCTTGAGATAGCCCTTCATCTTTCACATGAGGTTTGGATGACATTTCAATGTTCACGAGCGTTGTTGACTTACTTTAAGAAGTGCCTTTGGTGCTCAACATTTATTAAAAAAAATCTTGATCTCGCGATTTTCAAAGAACTTCGGAACAAATCCTATCGAGATCAAAGTAATATAGTTTCCATCATTTCCATCAAGATCTCAAGAATAATCAATTTTGAGGTATGACCTTCTAATTTGACAATATCTACAGAAATAGTTTGTTAGTAACGTGCAGAAGTAGTGACGTTAATAAAATATGGCGGAGACTGACAGAAATTATTATGAAAACATAAATAATATTTTTGAAATATTTACTTCTAATTGCAAGCTTTGGTAGAATCGAAAACTCAATTGAAGTATTGAAAATTCTCTTAATCAATATTAGAATCTGAACAAAAATTTTCAAAACTCCTAAAATTGAAAAATTTGGTAAATGTCAAAATGTTTCAAGAGGATACCGAACATTCCATAAAATATTCGAAGTTGGGATAAATTTTTGAAAAATGCCGTGAAGCAACACTTCCAAGTTCCATAAAACGAAAAAAAAACTTACTCATACTGACTTAAACTTGTTTCTTTCTGTTTTGGCTCAAGAGCCTGCGGCGCACCTACGCATTGTTCACGGCGCACCAGGGCGCCGCGGCGCACAGTTTAGGAAGCACTGATTTAGAGGATTGGTTGGTGATTATCGGTGATAAACAGCTTGTTAAGCGTTTCGACCTACTATTCTTCGGTCATCATCAGACGCATTCAGCAGGATTCACCCCTTCAACTTCGTCAGTTTACTATATTAGCGATTCAGATATGGTCTGAAACTATTTTCCTGCTAACCTTTCATATGATTATCGATAAAGCCGCTATTTGGTGTGTCGCATGTCTGGGTTCGGTTCACTTTTTTAATTGGTCACTTCCAGCGGGACAGCTGGAACCAGTTCCGGAACACAACCGTTTCAGATATGGTCTGAAACTTTTTTCCTGCTTACCGTTCATCTGGTTATCAAAAACGTCGCTTTTTGATGCGTGGCATGCATGGGTTTGGTACACTTTTATAGTTGGCCACCTTTGGCGGGACACCTGGAACCGGTTCCGGAACACAACCGATTCAGATACGGACTGAAACTATTTTACTGCTTACCGTTCATCTGGTTATCGAAAAATCCGCTCTTTGATGTGTCACATACATGGGTTTGGTTCACTTTTTTAGTTGGCCACTTCCGGCGGGACACCTGGAACCGGTTTTGAAACACTACCGGTTCAAATATAGTCTGAAACTACTTTCCTGCTTACCGTTCATCAGGTTGCCGCAAAAGCCGCAATTCGATGTGTCGCATGCCTGGGTTTGGTTTTTTTTATTGGCTACTTCCAGTGGGACATTTGGAATCGGTTCCGGAACACAACCGGTTCAGATATGGTCTGAAACTATTTTACTGCTTACCGTTCATCTGGTTATCGATACAGCCGCTATTTGGTGTGTCGCATGCCTGGGTTTGTTCACTTTTTTTAATTGGCAACTTCCTGCGGGACACCCGGAACCGGTTCTGGAACACAACCGGTTCAGATATTCTAAAACTATTCTCCTGCTTACCGTTCATCAGTTTATCGAAAAAGCCACTATTTGGTGTGTCGCATGCCTGGGTTTGGTTCACTTTTTTAGTTGGCCACTTCCGGCAGGACACCTGTAAACGGTTCTGGAACACTACCGGTTCAAATATAGTCTGAAACTACTTTCCGGCTCACCATTCAACTGGTTATCGAAAATGCCGCAATTTGACGTATCGCATGCATGGGTTATGTTCACTTTTATATTTGGCCACTTCCGGCGGGACACACGGAACCGGTTCCGAAGCACTGTTCGCATGCATGGGTTTGTTGCATTTTCATATCTGGCCCCTTCCTGGGGTACCGGTCCGGAACACCTAAATGGCCATAACTCCGGAACGGCTGGACCGATCTGAACCATTTTCAATAGGAAACAATGGGGCAATATACCGCGTCGAATGAACCATCGGTCGTTGAAATCGGTTCATATTTACTATCTAAAAATTAGGTGACCTTTTTGTACACATACACACACACATACATACATACACACACACACACATACATACACACAGACATCATCTCAACTCGTCGAGCTGAGTCGATTGGTATATAACACTTGACTCCTCCGGGGGCTCTATCAGATTTTCGTTTTTGGAGTGAACATATAGCCTTTCGGTACACCTTGGTGTACGAGAAAGGCAAAAAGTAGGTATGGTTCGCGCGCACGTGGTAAATACACCAATCCAAAACTGTTGGGTGTGATTTTGGATAAACCTGAATTATGACACTATTGAAAATGCTTTGGCATCCATGTGTACAACAGAACATGTGCTCGATGAACAAATTGAGATTTGAATTATGAAAAGAAATCCACGTACTCCGGTAAGACTCGAACTCACGACTCCCAATTCGCTAGACGGGCGCTTCTATTCCTTCAAGCTACGGAGTCACACGACTATCTCCGTCGCCAGCAGGCTTAGAACTGAACTCGATTCCACTGTCTCACATGGTTATCTTCTTTTCACAATCAAAACCTCCTTCGGATGGGATTAGATGAACATCAAACACATACACTGTTGTGCACATGTGTGTCAAAGCGGGAGAGGAAATTATCGTGGAAGAGTCGTGAGTTCGAGTCTCACCGGAGTACGTGGATTTCTTTTCATAATTCAAATCTCGATTTGTTCATCGAGCACATGTTCTGTTGTGCACATGGATTTCAAAGCATTTTCAACAGTGTAATTTCCCACATGGTTTGGTCAGCCAAAGCAAAATCAAGAAATTGACATCTGAATTATGAGATTCGAAATAAGACGTTCTTGGGTGCTGCGCAAACTGGCATTGAACATTTGGGAATTATTTTGAAAAACGAATCGAACACTTTGAGGGTTTGCGTGGATTCAGAAGTATCGTAATTTGTTAAATACTGGTGAAGTTTCCTCAGAGGCTTCTTCTCAGGGATTCCTCCAGGACTTCTTTCCGTAATTTGTACAGGAGTTCCTTCAGGAATACCTTTCGGGATACCCCTGGCATTCTTCCTGGGATTCATCCTTCCTTGGTTTCTCCAGCCATTTTTTTTTTTTCGGGATTCCTCAAGGAGCTCTTTATGAGATCCTTCGAGAGGTTTATTTACGATTGCTTCAGAAATTCACTCTTAGATTCTTCTTGGAGTTTGTTCTGTAATCCCAAAAAAGGTTTTATTTGGGATTCCTCCAAAAGCTATTTCCGGGGTGCCTCCAGGAAACCCTTCCGGGATTGCTCTTGAAATTCCTTCTGCGGTTTCTCTCGGAATTTCTTTTGGGATTTCGTCTGTTGTTTTGGGTTTTCGCCAGGAATTTATTTCGAGATTTCTTCAGCAATTCTTTCTGTGAATTCTCCAGAAGTTTCTTCTGGAATAACTGTGGGATATGATTCTAAAATTTTCCATGAAATCTCCTCTAAAGATTTCTTTAGGAATTTTATGCAGGATTCCTCCAGCAACTTCTTCGGGGATTTCTCCAGAGATTCCTTCCCAAATTTCAACAAAAAATCTTTCTAAGGTTTATCCAATAGTTACGGGATTGCTTAAGAAATTCGTACATGATTTCTATAGCAACTCGTTCAAAGATTCATACAGATATTCCTTCTGAGATTCTCCTAGGAATTCCTCTTCAGATTCATCTAGGAATATGTGTCGAGATTCCTCCAACAAAAGAAAATCCGTTACGATATTTCTCCCGGAATTTGTTCCGAGGTTCCCACAAGAAATTTATTTTTGGGAATCCTCCAAGAATAGACCTTTTAGAGGAGACCTAGAAAAAAATTCTCCCAGAAAAAGCTCCTCAAGGAATTTTAGTAGAAGACTTATTTAGGAATCCCAGAAGGAACTGCGGGAAAAGAGCACCTATTAAAATCACTGATGAAACTTCTGTGGATGCTATCGACAGTTGATTCTTGGACATAGAGAACATATGTCGTTTTGATTGCAAACCGAAGACTGCAAGGCCGAAAGAAACCCTCAAGATGATGAAACTGGAATTTCAGAAGAAACTCCAACAGGAACCTCGTAAATTAGTTCTGGGGGATTTCCGGAATTTATTGAGGCATCCTGGGCATCCTGAAAGAAATCCCTAGTGAAACCATGGATGGATTCCCGTAAGCAGTTCCTGAAGAACTTGTATGCACTCTTCGTTTAATCCCACCACAAATCCCAGCATACCACCTATAATCCCATTACTGTTCCATATGAATGGGAAACCCAGTAAATATGGGACTGATATGCGATCATAGGTAGTTTAGGAATCTAAAAAGGATCCATTAACTTCTGGAAAAATTACTGAAAGATCTTCTGTAGGATCCCTGAACAAATTCTAGACAAAATCTCAGAACAAGTTCCCTGAGGAATCTCAGAGAAAACTCCTAAAGCATACAGGAAACTTGTAATTAGAAGGCACAAAATTTTACTTACTGACAAATTGAGAGATGAAATTTGTGAAAAAAAATTCGCTAGAACGGCGCTTTGACCAATTAAGCCACAGAGCATGTAACGATTCTGTGGAATAAAATTCCAAACTGACGTCGAAGCCACACCATGAACACTCTTTTTTCACAAATCCATCTCTCTTTCGGCATAGATGCCAATCCACAACATACTCGCGTTTGTGTTCACTTTTTTTCTGGGTATCAATAGTTCCCAGACCAAACTTGTGAAGTCAAATAAACTGGAATCTAACAAGAATCGCGAACAAACTTCTTGACGTACCTAAGAAGGACGAATCTCGAAACTACTAGAACATTCCCGGAACTTTTGAATGAATTCCGGTAGGTGTTCCTGGAGAAATCTTGGAAGAAATCTCTGAAGGAATACCGCAACGTTACTAGAGAACTACCGGTGAGAGTTTCTGAAGAAATCTTTGTTGGAACATCTTTAGAAATCTCAAAAAAGAATACTGGAAAATTCAAGAGGAACTTCTGTTACTTATCTTCCCTATCAGGCTAAGGCCGGGGTGGCCTCTGCTGTACCTACATAGTAGCCGTCTCCATTCCACTCGGTCCATGGCTTTTTGTCTCCAGTCCCGAACTTTGCGTAGGGTCCGCAGATAGTCCTCCACTTGGTCGACCCACCTAGCTCGCTGCGCACCACGTCTTCTTGTCTATGACTCTCGTGAACCATTTAGTCGGGTTGCTATCCTACATCCTGATGACCCGTCCACCGTAGCCTCCCGATTTTCGCGGTGTGGACGATGGTTGGTTCTCTCAGCAGCTGATGCAGCTCGCCTTTCATTCGCCTTCTCCAAGTCCCGTCTTCCATCTGCACTCCGCCGTAGATGGTACGCAACACCTTCCGTTCTAAAACTCCAAGGGCGCGTTGGTCCTCTGCACGTAGGGTCCATGTTTCGTGCCCATAGAGGACTATCGGTCTAATCAGCGTTTTGTAGATAATTAACTTCGTGTTTTTTTTTCTCTGTTCGGAACATAAACCACTGCGACCAATATTTGATCTATTGTGGTATATCCCGTGTCATTTGTATAGTGCATGTCGTACTACTTTTCCATTATTGAGAAGTTGTGAAGTATTCGGTTTTATTACAGTAGTCATTTTCAGCTTGATCGCAAGGGAGGATTCTGATTGATAGGTTCCGCTTTGAACACGCTCCTTTTTCAGTCAAAATCGGATCCCCTAACGATAAAGTCAAGAAATGGTACCGATATTGACCATGCATCGGAACCCTAGTCCTTACTGTTTCAAACTAGTGAACACCGAATAAAAGATTAGGAATACTAATCCATTTGTCCCTGTTTCAAGGTCTATCTCGGCCACACCTAAAACCGAGACCTATCACTTTCAACAAGGTGTAAAATGTAATAAGGACCAAAGTGTTTTCCTTTGATTACACAAGTTTACAAAATAAAACGAAAGTCGTGAACTTCTGTCAACGACCAAAATTTATGAAGCACAATTTAGTGCCGATTTCGAAACCGACCTACAAAAATTTTTAAGTAGAACAGTTTTTGAATTTTAGCTCAATATCGAGTTTAGCAACTTTTCAAAATATGTAATTTACTAAAATTCAAATATATTACGTTTTGTTCAACAAATTTAAATCTTTTTCCATAAATTAAAAGCTGAATACAATACCATTCGATCATCTGAATACAGGTTTTGCGTTAGATTGATGAAATTCAAGAATTTGGCGAGTTTTAGGGACAATCTTCTTAAATTTTAGCAAAATTCCCAAAATTTTTTGAAGAAATGTATTTTTTTCAATAAGAAAAAAACATTTTAAAAATTCTTTCTCAGCGATTATTTGACATATCATATGTAGGCGAGTTACAGTAAAAAATTTAGCTCAATCGGAGCATTGATTACGGAGAACGAGATGTGTGAAGTGAGCGACGTTGCTTAAAAATGGAACAAAAATCGATTTCAAATCATCAACCTTGTATGGAAAGTCGAAAAAAAATCCGCTCTACTGTAATTTTTTTCCTTCGCGTTTTCGAACTCAGAGCATGATTCTACACTAAAAATGATCATCAGCTTACCGAGTTCAAAAATGCTGTAAACTAGTGTTACTAAGTTATGCTGTTCCACTAGTTGGAAGCAGTTAGGACTAGGGTTCGGTTTGGTAGATCTTTCATCGCAACGCAACCCAAAAAGGCGATCTACCCACGCTACGGGCTCCGTTAAAGATCGAGCATATTTTAAACCCCCTCAACCATTCATCCCTCAGCACGGGTCGCCTGACACCTTGGATTGGGGTTACCTGTTTGGTGGACTTTTACCACCGGAACAGGTGGTCCGTAGTGCTATTCTAAGCCGGCAGCTACACGGGCACTTCGTTCTGCGGAGTCAGAAGTAAGAACGATTTCCTGCCACAATGCGCCTCTGGATTTCTCTGCCGGTGTCGTTGTCGGCAGTCCCAGTGATCCCAGTGAGTGAGTACACGAATTCTTCAACCGCCTCGATTTCATCACCGTCGATATAAATTCGGGGTGGCGGGCGCGCTGATTCCCCCTGGAGCCCTTTGCCATCATGTACTTTGTCTTCGACACATTAATGACTAATCCGATTCGCCTGGCTTCACTCCTTAGTCGGATGTACGTTTCCGCCATCGTCTCAATTTTTCGAGCAATAATATCAATATCATCAGCGAAACCAAGCAGCTGAACGGACTTCGTGAAAATCGTTCCACTCGTGTTTATCCTAATTACACCCTCTCTAAAGCAATGTTGAATAGCAAGCACGAAAGACCATCACCTTGCCGTAACACTCTGCGAGATTCGAAGGGACTCGAGAGTGTCCCTGATACTCGAACTACGCACATCACTCGATCCATCGTCGCCTTGATCAATCGTACCAGTTTATCCGGGAATCCGTATTCGTGCATAATCTGCCATAGCTGCTCTCGATCGATTGTATCATACGCCGATTTGAAATCGATGAACAAGTGATGTGTGGGCACGTTGTATTCGCGGCATTTCTGCAACACCTGGCGGATGGCGAACATCTGGTCCGTTGTAGCGCGTTCACCCATGAATCCAGCCTGATATTGCCCCACGAACTCTTTTGCAATCGGTGATAGACGGTGGCATACAATTTGAGAGAGTATCTTGTAGGCAGCGCACCGTAGTGTGATCGCGCAGTAGTTCCAGCAATCCAACTTATCACCCTTTTCGTAGATGGGATAAACGATACCTTCCATCCATTTCTCCGGTAATACTTCCTCCTCCCAAATCTTGGTAATGACCCAGTGTAGTGCTCTCACCAGTGCTTCTCCACCGTATTTTAGAAGCTCGCTTGGTAGTTGATCTGCTCCAGCGGTTTTGTTGTTTTTCAACCGGCCAACCTTCACCTCAATCTCTTGGAGGTCAGGCTTCGGAAGTCTTTCGTCCTGTGTACATACTCCTACACTGAAACGAAAACACCATTAGTTTTTATGTGCGCAAAGCATATAAAAGCGAATCGGTGGCTCAAATCCTCACTTTATGAGCGGCATTTGGATTTTAAAGTGTTTGCATTAAATATAATTGAGTTGCACATATTTTTCATATGCACAGCTATGAATTCTTAAAATGATACATTTACAACCTAAGTTAACTGAATATAAATTTTGAGTGTATCGATTGATATTTCAAAACGTTCAAAACATTTCGTTAACGGAAAATGGTAGAGCACAATACGTTTGTTGTTGGCCGAGTTCACGGTCTATATTTGAAGTCTCCCTGGCGAATTCCTGCAGTAACGTATTTTCATCATTTTCTTTTACGTAATAATAATCCAAATATGCCAACAGATCGAGATCGAGGTTACAACGCGGCAAAGCAAGTTGACCAAAGACGAGCTTCTGGAAGATTTGTCAGAATCTGACATAAACATAAATAGGTGAAATTTACCAGCGGATTTTTGCTTGGAGACAAGAGTCCGTAAGTATTGATTTATTTTTGATTGATAGAACAGCATTTGATTTAATAATAAACATTTTCTTTCAGGGGCTCAAGTGGAGGTGCTGGTCGTGAAGCAGAAACGCTGAAACGGATTACGAGTTTGACAGCAGCACCAGTAACGCGCCACGCCACCATGGCTTTCCGGGGAGAAAGCTTTCTAAGTTTTGTTTCTAAATCAAGTTTCAAATATATTTTTCATCATAAAATAAGTAGCCTGATTTATTTTATTTCTAGAAAATCACACATAGTATTTATTTGTGAAGACATATAAAATGCAATAGGCTGACCTTTAAGATGAAAAAGTACAGATCTTTATTATTTATGTGCATTGCATGTAGAAACTAAGATGGGCTAGAAATCTGGTTTTATGTGCAAAGCCAGTGAAGTTTATGTGCAAAGCTTGATTGCAAAAATCTATGTGCGCGGCATATACATACTAGATGCGGATTATTTTTAGTGTAGCAGAGAGTAAAAAAAATCGAAGTTTCATAGTGAAGATTGACATTCTCATTTTTTCATTCGTATTTGGCCATTGTATTTCTGACAATGAATTTGGCCACGTATTTCTGACAATGAATGCCTCTTTTTTTCAATTATCTCTCATGAATGAATGTCTCAAACTGTAAAATTTTAAATACTTGACTAAATTTGTATCTTGACGAAGTTCCTGCAAACGGATATTTTTGTTTGAACAATTTTGTATAACCTTTTAATATTTATTGAGGCACCAATAAACTATAATGTTCGCCTCGATAATGATGATGGAATTTTATTGTATTGACGTAATTTATTCTATTTTTTGTGTAGTCTACAAAAGTTTGAGTCTCGCGCGCGGTGACAGGTATAAATGACTTTTTTGTATTTATTTATCATATGGAATATTTGTACTGTTGAAGGATTCTGTAGAGTAGTAGTGAGTTGTCTGGTTGAATGTCGGGAATTTCATGAGAATGAGAATATTGCCGACTGTTTTGACATCGCGCGAACGTTATCAATCCTCGCAATATTTTTGATTTTCTGATTTTTCATGATCACTGGTAATGCTTGCAAACATCTGTAGTTGAGAGCATCAGTATTTTAAAATTTATGTTTTTGCTGTATAGTATGACAAATTATAAAGTTGTTAATATCTGTGAAAATAATCAGACCGTATTAAGTTTGCAAATCTGATTACATTGTTTATAATTAATAATTATCTTAAAGATATATCGTCTAGCTCAAACCTTTGTAGGGGTATGTGGCGGGACCATCATCATCATCATCATCATCATCATCATCAAACGTCATAAAATGTCCAATTTCTATTAACAGACGTTTAATCCAACTTAATGGACAAATAGAGCAGATAGTTAGTATTCTACAATTGGGAGTTACGGTCTAGTTATATTTCCCAGTGAAAAATGTCAGTTACAGAAAAATGAATGAATAAGTGAGAAAATTCATTCATCAAAATAAATTGTATTGTGATCCCTCAGTTGAGAATTGCGGGGATGTAATTCGTCGTAGATTATCCTGTCACATCCTGCGAAACCAAGTGATTTGCAATTCCATGTTCCAAGTTTCCAATCGTAGTCCTTATTTCGTCGCGTGGGTCTTTGCCGATTGTATCGAGTCGTATCTCTTAGGTAATCGTGTAAGACATTTCTGAAGAAAACATGTGCAGAATTTCTGAAGGAATCTCGGAACGAATTCTTGAAAGAATTTAAGAATTAAAATTTGTGGGAATCTTTGAGCGAATCTCTGAAGGGAACTCGAAGTTCCTGGAGAAGTTCTAGCAGAATCCCGGAAAGAACTCCTGGAAAAGTTCTAGGGGAGACTTCTAAAGGATTCCAAAATCAACTTCAAGAATAATTTTATGAGAAGCTTCGGAAATGTTTTAAAGATTTCTATTTTCTCAATTTGTTGCATAAGTAACTATTAGGATTCGCTGCGTTGATATGAACTAATACATTGTTTATTCATCTATAAGTCTATAAGTTTCAAAATTGTGAGGGTTGTTTGCTTATATTCCTAGTTTTTCACTAAAAATCTCCAGTAGAGTCTATTGATTCAAATACACAATTCTTCCACAACCCGAACCAATATTTCAGCATGAGTGCACACTGCAATCACCGTTTCCGGCCTGTCAGTACTTCAGACCCCCTGCCTGCAGCATTACCCTTCATAAGATGTCACCCGATCGAACAGCAGCCCGGCCACAAGAAGAAAAAAAAAGCAAATCCCCTAACGAGGACAATTCTGGCCCGATCTCACCCATTTTGGCCCGGGATAGGAAGCAGAGGCTTCTGATTCGGATGGCAATCAGCAATGCCATCGGCACGGGGCGGCAGCAACCGTATCAGCGGGATTGCAGCTGCAGTAGCGACGCCAACGACCAACTACGTGAGCAGGATGCACAAGTGTTGAAATAAAAGCCCTTTATAAGGGAGGAGGGGGCGCAAGCAAACGAGAAAAATCTGCCTCATGCCGTGAAAGACGGCTTGCAGGCAGGCCAGGCTAGGGATGATAGCTTTCCTTGCATGCATGGGAGCAACCAATTGCGAATAAAACGGAAGGAAGTTTTTCTCGTAAAAGAATGGGGGTGGCATTGCGGAAGCACTTGGTGCAGATTTTACCGAGTAAGAAGGTCAAAGATTGAATTCTGACCCGGGTGGGCTAGTTTGTGCACTTTGGAAAATGGTAGCTCAGTCGAAAAGGAAAGAAATTAAATTACCCTATGGGGTCCTGAAGTTAAGTCTTGAGATGTACATTTGAACTCAAAAGTTTACGATATCATTATGGCTCCCCATTCAATGCTCAGAGTAGTGTGGACTAAATTAAAGAGTTTCAAAATAAAGTTTGTCATCTTGTGATGCAGTTCCATACTGTCCTAGTACAGAATTAACTTTCAAATACCTCTCTCCTCCATTCTCCGAACCCCGAACAAACACAGACCAGCACGGTGCTGCGCTTTTGCTGTTTTCCCGCGCACCAACCTTGACCCACTAACCTCTCGAAATTTCGTTCATTGCCACCCTCTCGCCGAAAGCTTTTCTCCCAATATCCCAGAAGAAATAATTCACCCTACAGCCCGGGGCAATGCGGTGTTTTATCTGTTACTCTATGTCCCGATGCTTGTTTCTATTGTTCTCCAGAGTGGCAATTTCATCAGCACTGCGCTGCTACTGTTGTCGAAAGATAAAGATAACGCTGCAAAATGAATTGAGTTGAAACTGGTACGTGGAAATGGATGCACTTCGCTTGGAACGAACCGAGCACATCGGGACTCGACTCCCTCCCACGCTGAGCAGAGAATTTCTTCTTCGAATCCTCCGTTTACGGTTTCAACGCTAACACCCTTTGATCCCGATTTGATTTTTCTACGTCATCCCCACTCCTCTCCTCCAGTGTTGTACGATATGCTTCGGTAATCCTTTAACCTGGTACATATAGTTCGATGTCGATTCGGCTGTGCCAGCACACAGCCAAGCGCACCGAAAGGTATCCATTTCCCACTCCCACGCTAGGCGGCCCGGCTTAGCTAACTGGCGTTCTCGATTCGCCTTCAATAACGTTTTGAAAATCCAGTTTTAGTGAATGGGGGATGCTGCTGCTGCTGAGCTTGGACGTCAGCAGTGTTATGTCTGCGGCAGTAGGTATACAGGACGATAGCTCTAACGAACGTGCGCGTGATGACAGGTTTATGGAGATAACTGAAATTTGTGGCAATTGCTGCATTGTTTGTGCTGAGGGAGCATTTTGCAAAGGTAGGCGATGAAAAATTGCTGGAGTTTTAGTTTCAACCACTAATGTGTAGCATGAAAATAAATAAAGATTCTAATCAGAGTCGCACCTTTGATTTCCGGCCTCTAATACTTATTTTTTGACAAGTACGTTAGTTTAGATTGTCAGCATCAGGCATCCACAGTGGATAACAAATTTCCGTCCTCGCTATTTTCTTCAGAAATTATTCCAATAATTTCTTAAGTACTTAAGCCACCCAGCGCAAATTTAAAAAAAATCATCTTCGAGTCTTTCAGAAATTCATTGAATATTTCACCGGCAAATCTTTCAGGATCTCCATCGGAAATACTTTTTCAAACTCCTCTTGAATTCTCTTTAAACATTTTTATGGAATTAAGACCGGCAATTTCTCAATGATTTTTTTATCAGAAATTCCTGTAATATTTTCTAAACGAAGATTTGTACATGAATTTTCCCAAAAATAATTTTATGAATTTCTTCGGCAATTAATTCGTAATTTTTTTGGCAGTTTGTTATGGGATTCCGAAAATTTCTTTATTATTTTTGTGAGGACTTCCTCCAGATATTATTTTTTTAATTTCTTAGACTTTTTCTAAGTAATTTACTAAATGCTCAAAAATCCCTTTAAAGAGACGAAACAGCCAAGGGCTGAAAGTCTCTATAATAAAGATAAATCAATCAAAAATCCCTTTCATAAAAAAAAAACATTTTTGTTCGGAAAGTCCTAGGCAGTATTTTAAGGAATTTCGGCATAATTTTACAGATATTCCGCAAGGAAATTTACTTAATTTTGTTCAATTAAATTTCTATATCAGGCATTTTTTTGGGAATTTCTCCTGAAATGTCTTAATAAATTCTTGAAGCTATTTCTCCAGGCATTCCTCCGGCAGTATCTTCATAAATTATTGTGACACTGTTTGTGAATTCTCCAATATTTCCATTTCTAGGAATTCTTCATGCAGTTTTTTGGAAATCACTTCATCATTTTTTTTAGATATTTCCCGAAAAATTTTACAAAAATATATTTTTGAGAAAATTGTTTCATAAGCTTTAATCGCTGAAATTTTTGGAATGCACTTTTTTCTCGTTTTGGAGTTATAGCCAATTATGTTGAAAAATGTCCAAATGTGGCATATATGCCTTTTCTTTAAAAACCCATAACTCAAAAACGAAGCATCGTAGAAACAAAGTTTTTTATTGAAAATAAAAGCAAATTTTCGCAGGAATCCAAAAACAAATATTAAATGGAACCATTTTTCCACCAAATTTTCCACCGTTGAGGAAATTCATAAAAAAAAAGCCAGAAAAACTATGCCCGAACTCGCAAGAAATTTACATTTTTTTTTTTTGAAAATGTAATTTCATAAGCTTTGATCGCTGAAACTTTTAGAATGCACTTTTTTTTTCGTTCCTGAGTTATGGCCAATTATGTGAAGAATTACCATATAATATATGCGTACATGGTCATTTTTCACAAAATTGAGTTATGGTCAAGAAAGGAAAAAATATGCATTCCAAAAATTTCAGTGATCAAAGCTAATAAAATAACCTTCTCAAAAATATTTTTTCGAAAATTTTCCGCGAGTTCGGGCATAGTTTTCCCGGCTTTTCTTTATGAATTTTCTCATCGGTGGAAAATTTCGTGAAAAATTTTTGCACCTCATATTTTTTTTTGATTTCTGAGAAAATTTGCTTTCATTTTCATTTAAAAACTTTGTTTCTACGATGCTTCGTTCTTGAGTTATGATTTTTCAAAGAAAAGGCTTAGATGACACATTTGGACATTTTTCAACAAAATTGGCCATAACTCAAAAACGAGAAAAAAGTGCATTCCAGAATTTCAGCGATTAAAGCTTATAAAATAACCTTCTCACAAATATTTTTTTGAAAATTTTCCACGAGTTCGAGCATTGTTTTTCCGGCTTTTCTTTAGGAATTTTCTCAACTGTGGAAAATTTTGTGGAAAAAATTTTCCAGTTCATATTTTCTGAGAAAACTTGCTTTCATTTTCAGAAAAAAAAAAAAAGACTTTGTTTCTATGATGCTTCGTTCTTGAGTTATGATTTTTCAAAGTAAGTAGTATCAGGGGAAAACAAAAAATTTCCATATGAGTTTTCCGGGAAAATAGGCGACCCTGAATTTTTCTCATTTTTTTTTTGTTTAAATGTCCATGAGCGCTGCCTGTGGAAAAAGTTTCATGAAAATCTTAGACCCTTCGGCCCAATTTGAACGATAATAAACAAAAGTCCTCATAACTAAATTGTCTCTAACATAATTTCGTAACACGTTTATTGCAATCTGTTACAAACTTATTTCAGAATTTATAAGATTTTTTGTGTTGTCGCGAAAAGGAATGATAATTTATGTTATTTTGGTCACTCGAGCCAAGAGACTTATAACGAAACTTGTAAAAAATTTGTAACAAATAAATAACAGTACTTGTTATAATTTTATTATGAATTCGCATGTTTATTCTAACAAAATTTGATATAATTTTATTATGATTATATCTCAACTTGTTATATTTTTGTTTACATTGGAACGAGTTTTGTTAGAATTTTTGTTCTTTTATTAACGGTGTCTACAGTAGCGTTGGGCAATCTTCAATCGATGTTCGTAACATTGATGTTTTTATTCTGATCAATCAATTTTTTGAATCGATGTTGAAGCCCCACGAAATCGATTGAATCATTTTTGTACAGTCGATTTTTCGAATATTAAATTACCTTTTTTTAGAATGTACTGTAGAATTTAACCAAAAGCTGTGTATAAAATCGAGGTAAAATGTACATAAAATCGAAGTATATAAAATGGGGTCTATATAATCTAGGGTCCACTAAATCGAGGCATACCTCTATATCAAGTTTCTGGGTCAATCCCTCCCAGGAGTCTAAGTGAATCTTTCTCAGGGTTCTAAAGGAATCCTCCTTATGCAGTTTTTCCCAAACTTTTAGGAGGTATCTCCCTCTAAAGAGATTTAATTTTTCCAAAATATGCTCAGCCTTCAAAATCCACTATTTGACACTACTGTGGCAAAACTGGTATTCAATGTATCTAAATTAGTATCGCCTTTATTTTCATTGAGTTGTTATGCAAATGCGATGATTGTCTCAATTATTAAAAAAACTGCAATATTGCATGTTAAAAAATACAGTTTAAAATCATGGTTGTACTATACATATTCTTGAACAAAATGGAGCAAACAGAATTGATCGTGAACATTTACGAACACTTGTTATCCTCATTCAGATGTGCTCTAAAAGGGGATTCTTCAACACCGAAGATGTTTGATCATAAGTTCTCAAATAAGACTGGTAGAAAATTGAAAAATAATTAAAAAATATTGTATATGTAAAAAGTACACCTTGGGAATATATTGGTGTATTTTGAAATGTAGTCAACTTTGCTTAGATATTGAAAATTAAGAAAATCCAGTGATGCGATTTCACAACCTTCCTATGCATTGGTATACTTTTTATTCTCAAACCTGTAGATATGCAGGCATGCAGTCATTACTTGTTCTTTTTTTTAAGAAATGCAGTGCTAAATTTTGGAGAAATTCTCAAAATTGCTCCTAGTAATAAACAATGATTGGAATTCCTCCGGAAAGCTTATCTGAAAAATGATCAAACAATGTGATTTTTCATGATTTTGATTGAAATTTTCATGAAAAAAATGCAAATAAATTGAAAAAAAAAAACAAAACTTTCATAGCAAGTAAAAAAAAAACTGTTCCCTTAATAATTTGGACAAAAGTCAATCATGAGTTTTCGCCACAGCAGTTTCTTATTTATTTGATCTTCAGAATCATTAAGAATTCCTTCGAAAACTTGGAAATAAGACTGCTTTTATTTGTTTATTTTCTTGGAATTTCGCCTATAAGTTCACATCACGTATGTGGTGATCCTATTGCCAGCTAATGAATTTGAAAGGAGCCAATATCTATCGTGTATCCACAATAACAAAATATTGTATACACAAATATTTACATATAAGATGTTGTATTCTTAAAAATAGTGGCGCTCGCTCTTCTGTAAAATTGAATCGATCTCAAAATAGACATTTTGCCAAGCACTTTGCAACAATTCTAGAAACAATAACTTTTATATTTCCCAATTATTCAAAAAAATCGCCCCCAATTTTAGTATTTCCGCTCCCCAATTTTGCTATTTAAAATGTTCGCCCCCTTTACTATGATTTTCACCCCCTGGGGGGCGATTTCGCTCACTTTGGGCATCACCGGAGTCCCTTTCAGAGTTCTAGCGTATCCTTCTACGGATTCTAGGTCAGTCCATCTCTGGACTCCGAACATTTTTTTTTTTGAGAATTTCTTTCAGGATTCTAGATATTTCTCTTAATAATGGGGAGAATCTCTCTCAGGGCAATCTCTTTCAGTATTCTAACGGGATGTCTTTCAATACTGCAGGAGAATCCCTCTCAGGATTCTTGAAGAATCCACCAGGGTGTTCTGGGGATATCCGATCGATTCCGCTGATCCGATTCGGATCGATTCACAAAAATCGATGTCTCAGCCAGATTTGCTCAATGCTAGACTACAGAAATGGCCTGGAATTTTTTTTTCTTGTGGATTTCTCTACCAAAACCTTCAAAAGTTCAATTGACTATGTGGAATTCTTCCGGAGTTTCTCTGGAAAGATTATTTCGGACATTTATTTTGGAAATTCCATCGGAAATTTCCGTTGAACCACCATTCTTTCAGGAATCCATGCCAAACCTAATAAATCTACAAACTTTCTCCGAATTTCCTTTAGCAATTTCTTAGTCAATTACTTATTAATTGTTTTAATAATTCCTTCCGGAATTCATCAAGAGCAATTCTTTTTTAAAATTTCTTCAGTAATATGTTGATAAATTTACAGATGAATCCCTCAAGAAATTGCCTAAGGTTTGTTTTTCTTAGTTTCCGTGAAAATTGATATGCCGAATTCATAAATTTGTTTCGAAAATGTTGGGGGAGTTCAAGAATGAAGTGCTTGAGGATTTTCGAAGAATCGGAAAACAAATGAGGAAATTAGCAGAGGAATGCAGCCGAAAATGAAAAAAAAAAAAACTGGACAATCCACCTATTAGTGATAGTGCCTTTCTCTTCAAATGATTAATCGTGCTCTTTCCGTAAATCGCAGTACATACATATTCAATATTCATCTACCCTGATGAAACTTGATGTTCATTATGCAACTAATTTAGGAAGCATTATGAACATTATGCGACTCAAATCAGTTGTATAATGAAAAAAATCATTGCACAAAACTTTGTATGGAACTCGTTGCAAAACTTTATTTTTTTAGCACTCGTCGCATTTATCCGACTTGGCAAGCCTCGTTGGATAAATGTACGACTCGTGCTGAAATAATAAACTTTTTGGAACTCGTTACATAAATAACTACTCAAACTTGCACTGTAAGTTGGTCAACTAGTTGTGTATTAGTGGTTCGAATTTGGAAATGATCGGGCTATATAAGAATAGGAATTAGAAAAAAGAGAGATAAATGGAAGACAGAAGAAATAAAAAAGCAGATACATTCATGCAGCAGTTCACTCTGTAACAAGAACACGTTTCATTACTCCGACTTGTTTTTCATCTCGAAAACTTCAACTCCAAAAATAATAGAAAGTAATACCAACTCTCTACCACTACCGAGAACCAAACGAGCAAAGTTTGCACATTTTTCTTCCTGCAACTTATTTCGAACCCTTCCCACGATTGTTTTTGTTTGCCCAGAATCACAAACGGCAGAAAACTCATATCCAACTGTGTATGTTTAAAACTTTTTTTGCGAGCGGAACTCGAATGCATCATAAACAGGTGTCACTGGAGCGGTGGAGGAGCATTACTGTGAGTGGGCTTCAAAAGTTTTCCAAACTAATTATACATGCAATAGTTTCCGGGAACGCCTGGGAACGCAAATCATTAGTTCTAAGCATTCACCACTTCAGGCTTTGGAATGTGATAAGTTACCTATATCCATTATGCGATATGATTTTCCCAATCACCCGCTCCCATAGGGAGCGAGAGTCGCATGCCAAGACACGACTCATAACCTTCATAATTCAGCATTACCATTTAAAACAATGTTCGCCCAATTAAATATTCAGCTCGTTCGGTTCCGTCGTTGTCGTCCTCTGCTGGGCTGGACGACTGGACTGAGATGATATGTGGGTAGTGTCAAGAGGAAATGAGAGCACTGGACTGAATGAGCAACTCTGCCTGCATGAACAAAATGTGTTCTTCCGGCGAAGGGCTGGCTAGTGCTCCGGATTTGCTCTATAAAATTATGCAAAAACTTTTCGTGATGTGACTGTGGGAGCATATGAGGGGCTGAGAGACAACCTGAAGAAAGGAATATGGTGACTGGACACGGCATGCTGTCATCTCTCTTGAGGAAGATTAGTCCTGTGGCAATGCTAAGCCAACATTGTGATGAAGCTTTAATATATTATACCAATTTCATGAATTAATATGAGTGAGCCGAGTTAATTTGGGGAATTCAATCAAGGCTTGCATGCCACGGCAAATTTACGGACCACAAAGGAGAAATAGTAATCCTTGCTCTTTCAATTAATAAGCAAGCTTGGGTATAACTTTGCGGGATAAAAAAGGGCAAAATCATCAACTTTTTTAAAATGAACTACATTGTTCTAGTTCGTAATAGAGGTACACTTTTCCGACAGGGGCCCCTGTTCATAAACCACGTAGACTTTTTGGGGGGAGGGGGGGTCTGGCCAAAGTCTACGCTCCATACAAATTTCAAATTTTTTGTATGGACAAAAGTCTTCGAGGGGGAGGGGGGGTCCGATATTGCCAAATTTTGGTCTACGTGGTTTATGAACAGCCCCACAGCAATTTTAGAAATTCCTTAGAACTTTCTCTGGATTTTCATCCAGTTTTTCCAGGAATTTTTACTGCAATTCCTTGGGGAATTGTTCAGGTATTCTACCAATAATTCATCAGGTGATTGCTTTGCAAACTCCCCCAAGATTTCTTATAGAAATTCATGCAGATTCTTCCATCCAAAAATCTAATATGGTTTTTTTTCGGAAAACTCTAAAATAATCCTCCTACAATTTCATCAAGAATTCCTCCGTCAAATCTTCAGCGAACAGTCGAGAAAATAATTACCCCAAATAAATTCCTAAAGGAAAAATTCGGAATTTTTTTTTAAAAGAATTTCCGGAAATATTCCTGAAGGTCCTAAAGGAGTTTTTGATAAAATGTCTAAAAAACTGGAAAAAAAATCTAAATGTGTTTTTGGAGATATTACTAAAAAAAAGGCAATTGATTTTCGCAGGAAACTTCTAATGGATTTTCCGAAAAGATTGGGGAAGAATACCACAAAAAAGAGGACATTTCCGTAGAATCATTGAAAAAAAGTCCTATCGAAGTTTTTGTGGGAATTTCTATAAGAGCTAACGGGGGAAGCCTTCAAAACATTGTTAAAATCATAAAAAAATGAAGGAATATTTAAAAAGAAATAATGCCAGAGAAATTCCTAAACAAATTGTAAAAGGAATTCCTGACGAAAGTGTCGGATGATTCCTAAAAAACTGTCCAGATTATTTTTGTAGCAATCGTCAGAGGCATGCTTGGAAGAATCGCTTGGGGTATTTGCGAAAAAAAATAGGGGGAACTCCCAATGCCAAGCAAAATTTTGAAACAAATATTGTTTTTTATTGAATTGATTTCTGAAAAAAAAATGTTGGAGGAATTTCCAAAGAAATTGATTGAAGAATACACTGATGGAGATTTTTTTGAAAGAGTTTGCTATTTTTTCATATTTAAGTGATGTTTTAACTAACAAAAAAGAACAGCCTTGGAAGTTCCTTAAGAAACCGCCAGAGAAATTTAAAAATAAATTTCTGAAAAGGGTCCTGCAAAATACCAGATCTATTTCCAAAAAAAATCCTGGAATTCCTAAACAAATTCCTTAAAACAAAATCAAAAATAAGTAACCGGAGAAAATTCTAAAGAAATTTTCAGGAAAACTTCTAGAAAAATTGTCGGAGAACTCTGTGTAATTAACTTGTGAAGAAATTTCTGATCGAAATGCAGCCAGAACTACGGAAGAAACTTCTGAAGGAATTCCTAAAAAAATGCAGGATGAATTTTTAAAATAATTGCCGGAGGGAATAACAAGATTTGTTACTTTCCCAATAAATCTCATCTTACAGAATTTATTGGAATAATTGCCGAAGAAAGTGTCGATGCGACAATCGATTTTTAAAGAAATTTCTGAAGAAATTTACCAAAAATTTCATAAAAAAAATCAAGGAGGGAATCGCGCTACTTGGGCGGTGGCTTCTATATTCGTCTGTTTTCCACTATAACTCATTCAAATTTGAACCAATTGACACAACTTTTGGAATGTGGTGAGATAGGTATAGTATCTACCCGTGTACAACATTTCAAGTCAATTGGTTCAAAATTGACTGAGTTTTAGTGGAAAACAGACGAATATAGAAGCCACCGCCCAAGTGGCGCGATACCCGAATTATTATGATGAAACTTTTGAGGTAATTTCCAGAGGAATTCCAATACTAATCAATGGTTTTATTGTTATTCTTGGCGGAATTTACGCAGCGATTTTATCAGGAATTCTCTTAAGTGTCTCTAAATGAGTTCTGCAACCGATTTGGGGGAATGGGTAAAAAATGCATACTTCCACGTGCATTGTTCAATAACTTTTGCTTCTTTGTAAGGAAAAGTCCTTTGATCATCGGAATGTGATCTTTGGTAATGCATGCACAAATGATGAAAAACTCCACAGGGTTTCATAAGATTTCAAGTCGTTTCAAAGCGTTTCAGAGGTATTAATGGATTTCAGGGGATCTCAGGAGGCCTTAAGGGCCTTAAGAGACTTCAGAAGGTTTCAGAAAGACATGGGTAACTGTCTTGCGAATCGCCTAAAAAGCGATATTGAAACCGAGTGAATGAGCCATGATACTTTTCTAAAGAGTTCCAATTCACTGAAGTTCATTACAATTCCAACAATCTGTTCAAATGAGCTGGCTTTACCGCCTAATTTATTGATGATTAGATTCAATTTAGGGGGGGGGGGCATGGTTTGCGCATGCCTTTGGATGAGAAGAACAATCTGTGAAAGATTCAGCTCAATCAGATGAAAACTTAGCTGACACAAATGAGTTGAAAGTTTGTATGGGATGTCCAAATATTTGGGAAATTGAATGACCTCCAGTCTCTCATTCAGCATGCTGGTTTGGCGAGTTCAATTTGGCTCAGAATTAAAATAATAGTAGTTGATACTGTAATGAACAACTTTGTAGAAGACCAAATCATGATAAAACTTAATTTAGTTGAGGTTGAAGCCAACGAAAGCAGGATGAGGACCTCTTCTTCCGTTTATTCTCTGTTGCTATGTGCAGCACGTGTTTGTCGGTCGTAGCTTGCGCGCTAAATCATAGGCAGCTAGGTATGTAATTCTTCATTGTCTCGATACCCATCCACGTGCTTGAGCAATGGAAATGAAGGACAACATAGACGCCTATGATGTAGCGCGCAAGTTTTGAACGACAAACACGTGCTGTATATAACAACCGAGAAGTCCTCATCCTGCTTTCGTCTACTGAATCCGCAACCAAATTAAGTTTTATCATGATATGGTCTTTACAAAGTTGTTCATTAGAGTATCAAGTACTATTCTTTCAATTCTGAGCCAAAACGAACTTGTCAATCCGGCATGCTGAATGAGAGACTGAAGGTCATTCAATTTCCCATATATTTGAACTGAACATCCCATACAAACTCACTTACTACTTTCAGTCCTGGGCACCCACGGTGGTGCAGAGGGCCGAATTGAAAGATTTCCATCCAGGGCGATTGCCAGCCATCGCCTAGACCTGTGGCCAGGTCAAATTTCTGTCGACTTGCTTGACTTCGTTATTGAGGCTGCGCCGCCATGAGCCTCTAGGTCAGCCTCTGCTGCGATGTCCTGCTGGGTTCCAGTCTAACGCTTGTTTGCAGATTTCGTTTCCGCCCCTGCGTAGAGTGTGGCCGACCCATCTCCACTTTTGCTCCCGAATTTCTGTCGCTATCGGCTTTTGATGACATCGACGATGGAGCTCCACGTTGGAGATCCAATTATGAGGCCACCATGCACGAATTATATACCGCAGGCATCTATTGATGAAAACCTGCAGCCGTTGAGTGTTCTCCACTGATACACACCATGTTTCACTGGCGTATAGCAGCACAGATTTCACGTTCGAGTTGAAAATTCGGATTTTGGTGCGTCGACTAATCTGGTTGTTTTTCCATACATTTCTTAAACTCGCAAAAGCAGCCCTCGCCTTCTTGATCCGTGCACCTATGTCGATCTTGGTGCCGCCATCGGCCGCCATTTGGCTACCAAAATATTGGAAGCTTTCAACATTTTCCACTGATTGCTCAGCTACCGTAAAGCTGGAAGGGTTGGCCGTGTTTACATCCAACGATTTGGTCTTGTTGACGTTGATGGTAAGCCATTCCGCTGAGAAGCGATTGGCAAGATCATCGAGCTCGCTCTGCATATCAGAGCGCCGTTGAGCTAGGAGAGCATCGTCATCAGCCAGTTCGAAGTCATTTAGGTGCTCCATGGTAATGGGTTGCCACAGCAATAAGGTTCACGGTCAATCGCACCAACCAGGATCTCGTCGATTACGATGAGGAACAGCAGCGGTGATAGTAAACATCCTTGCCTCACTCCAGCAACGACCCGGATGGGTTCGGACAAAAAACCGTTGTGCAGTACTCTGCACGAAAATGCCCTGTACTGTGCTTCAATGAGGCCGATGATTTTCTCAGGGACACCCTTACGCCTGAGGGCTCCCCACATGTTTCCGTGATTGAGACGGTCGAAAGCTTTTTCGTAATCAATGAACAGGTCCCATCCAAACCTTCAACCCATTTGTGCCAGCTCAGTTTTAATCGATTGAGCTGAATGTTTCACAGATTGTTCTTCTCATTCAAAAGCACGATTATAGAGGGTGCTCCGTGAATGTTGAAAACTTTTTTTTTTTGCATCATACAAATGTGGGCCGGTCTACTGAACAGTTATTGAACTCATTCCTTGACCGTACATAGTTGCATGAGCTATATGAACATAACCTTTGTTCGTAGTGCTTCAAATGATTATTAGTTATACTTTAAGATTTAGCTACCTATGCTCAAGGGAGTTCTTGCTTACCTTTTGATTTCTTTACGTGGCCAACATAAACAGTGGAGTTACTGAATAATGCACAGTATCAAACGTTATGACCGCTCTCAGTCTCAGTTTGTACAACAAACTAGGCTAAGTTACACTTTTCCGAAACAGACGGGCTTGGTGGTCTAGTGGCTACCGCTTCTGATTTATATGCAGAAGGTCCTGGGTTCAATCCCTGGCCCGTCCCTTTCCTCCTACTTTGTATCTTTCTATATACTTTCTCTCTGCTCTCTACATATACAACTCATGTATATAAACATGTTCATAGCCGTCGCTAGAACAGAAACGGGTTGAAAAAGCCGTTTCCCTTCCTTCCAAACTTTCACAGCACAGTGTCACAATCCTATTAGAAAACGCCTACAAGTTATGCAATCAAGCGAGCTGTGCCGCACATCTTCAAAATAATAAAAACACACAATTCTATCACCTTCCCCTGGTATCCACACACCAATGTGTGAACCATCTGCCAACCAATTCCCACCAACACTCCAACATCCGCATGAATTTGTGCTGGCGCAGAGGTATATTCGGCCAGATGTGGATACAAACGATTGCAATCATCACTTCCTTACCCTTCCCCACATTGACCAGCAACCTGACGTGGCAGGCGCCATTGTCGCCCAAAAATAGAAGATCACCAACGCTCACACACTGAAGATGCCTGCTAGTCCCCGGCAGTTATCTCATTGGTCCTTGTGTGAGTGTAGCTGGTCTGGCGATACTGGAGTAGCATCCACGGGCGGTCAATCAAGCTCAAGCTCAAGCTCAAGCTCAAACTAGGCTAAGTTACACTTTTCCGAAACTTGTTGGAAGTTTTATCAATTCTCCTTTCTACTCTTTTAATGCTCACAACAATTTTACATTATAATACAACACATTATCATTATCTCTTGAAAATAATTATTCCTAAAGGTTAAAACCGATTCATTTCCGTGCTCTTTGAATAATTGATGACAATTCCATCCGGAACGAAAGTGCAACAGTTCCCGAGTTGATGACAACCGACCGGCATCCAATATCCTGTGCCGATGACGTGTTGTATGTCAATTGAGTGTCCTGAACCATGATGTCACACTTTATTGCCAGCTAGATTCGATCGATCATCAGTCGACTTCGTCACTCAGTCGTCATACCCACAGATATAGAGCAGTCTGTCAATCACCACCGAGCGAACATCCGTGCTGCGATATTCAATTATTGAACGTGACGAACAGCAGGGATTACGCTCAATCGGATTAGCGTTGAATAAAACAACAACGTCGAGATGCACTGGAACCGCACCGACGACGACCGGCTGAGCCTAAGTGTGTGGGCAGCGGGACGACGACTACACGATGATGGTGGAAAAAAGTGTTCTTGGAAGGAAAATATCGATGAACCAATTGAGTGGATTGTAGCGATACGCGAGTTGAAAACAATGATACCTTTGCTGACCGGGGCAGTAGTGGGTGGCTATTTGCAGAAATAATACCCTGCGAATGGGTGCTATTTTTACCGAGACGTAAAAGAGTTCTATAATAAATCTCTATATAATAAGTTCAACGTGGAAGTAAGATAACACTTCAACAATATTCCGCCGGTTTATGGAACGATCTCTTCAACAACGTAAAAACTAATGTGAAATACTGTCGGCAATTTTTCTCACACATAATGTCAATCAATCAACCAGCTATTCTAATCCACTATCATAACCATCGAGTCAAAAGATCGAAAAAAACATCAATCCTCTTATAATGGTCTTGCTTTCCTTGCCATCAGAAATAACAACACCAGGTCAGACAAAGGCCATCTTCTGCTGAGCCCAAAAATATACATCTTTTCCGGTAAATCCTTCAGCACCATTCTCCGAAGCAAGGCAGAAACCGATAGTGTCCATTGTTCGAACCCTTTTTAAATCGAATTTTTCCCATCACCCTCATCTAATAATGGCAAAGCCATCTATCGTCATAGTCATAGTCGCTAAAGTCCGCACAAACCTACCAGAAGGAAAGGCTTATGGCGAAATCCTTCTTGGTACGAACGACCTCGAACGCAAACCATTCTATTCTACTCTCGATCCCTGCTGGGTTTCAAGTGGCAGCAGCATCAAAGCATATCATTCATTTCAAGGTTGCACCTCATATCGATTGCCTCGGGCGCTGGTGTGTGCGAATCACCTGCTTGAATTGCAACGAGCCGCTTCCGAATGGATACAGATGTTCACATCCATCTGTGGATGGTTTTGAGTGATTCTTGCATGCAGTGAAGCGGTTTCGAATTCTTCCCCGTGACCGCATGTAACGTCGTCGGTTCAAGTTTGAACCGCAGTGGAACGTCAGTTTTCTCTACTTCTTTACTGATCAATTAAAAGACAGTTAATGTCATCTGCGTGACAGTGCGTCACCGCTGAGCACAAAATTAATTGAAAATACATCTCTTCTTACTCTATCTCGCTAGACGAACTGTATAGATGACCGACTTCAGCGGCGCAGTCTTATTTTACGCGTCAGTGACCATTGCATAAAATCTCTGCATACCATTATGGTCCATGCTTCATTTTGATCAGTTATCACACGTACTTCGCACAGCGTTTTATTCTGCGAAGAATTTGTTCCCCTTTGATATTTATCTGGGGGTCTAGCTATCAGTCGCAACAAGTTGTGTTGATTTTTATAGAATATTCGCCGACGTTTCGGTGCCTTATAGGATCTTTTTCAAGGCACGATACTAAATCAACAAATTAAAGCCGAGGGCTGAGAGTCTCTTTGATAAAGATAAAAAAACAAGTTAAAAAAGATTTTCTAATCTTAAAAATGTCGGTCGGTTAAGATTTGAAAATCTTTTTTAACTTGTTGATTTAGTATCGAGCATTGATAAAGATCATCTACTAAGGGATCGAAACGTCAGCGAAGATTTTTTTTAAATTAACGCAACTTGTTGTGACTCATACAAAAACTTTCAGAAAAATATCCAAACATCCCAGTCGAAAATCACCAACGTTCCACATTGGTTTGGAAGCACTGCCGTTGTATGGATACAAAATCGACTGCCTGTATATTTCCATATGGAAAATCAAAACGAGCAAGGATGATAGTCAGAAATCCATCCGTACGATGTGTCTCCTGTGTTTAGAGACAGAAAGATACGGTTTATGGCGATTGTAGTACGATAGTCAAACCCCTGGCAGTGGTCCGACTATTTCTGACTTATTTGCATGCATACTTGATGAGTTATACGATGAAAGCGGGGGATTCCGGAGGATATGCTCTGCTCACCCGGATGTTGGATGAACCGAAATCGTTTGACTGCCTCAAAACTATCAGAGATGTAAATTCCGAATGTTAATGGGATATTGTGGATTTAGAATGCAAAGTTGGAAATGCGCTTCTGGGACATGGCAACTGTGTCGTTGGACAACAATTTACCTGAAGAGTAATCTGCTGTTGTACTGAACTAGCTGATGCATCTGCAATAGATAAGGACTGTTCATTAAAGAAAGTGGACACCTGTTTTTCAATAGAAAATATTTATTTTCGAACTAACTCATAAGCTTATTTTGTATATAAGACAATCAACATACATGTGACCGAATTCACGTGAGTTTGAACATTTACTTCGCATTTCTGAAGAACGCTCGGACTTTCCTCTTGATACCTCCCATTAGATTCTGCACAACTTTCTCCGTAACCTTTCGTTGTGCCGCAGACCAAATTTTCTTGAAGCAATCAACAGAGCTTGCTTCTCTTCCATCTTTCTTGAGATGCCGCTTAATTATTGTCCAGTATCTTTTCATAGGACGCAGTTCAGGGAAGTTTGGTGGATTTTGCCATTTTTCGACAAAATCGACTTTTTCCGTCTTGTGCAGCTCTAGTGTAGTAGAAGCGTAATGAGCGGATGCTAGATCCGGCCAAAACAATGGAGGATCCGTATGTTTTCGATAGATAGGTAGAAGTCGTTTTTGATGCATTCTTTTATGTTATTTTCACCGTTGATTGTTCCTGTTATGAAATACGAAGAACTGTTTAAGACGCATGAACAATTGGCTTGCCACACCAAAAACTTTTTGCCATATTTTTCGGTTCTGATGTACCCTACATCATCCAGCACATCTGTCCCCTGCTCAGCGTTGAAAAATTGCGGTCCCGGAAGTTTACTAGTACGCCCATTCTCAAAACGACATTTTTTTGGAACACCATTTGTGCAGAATTTATCTGCTAGTCGATAAGGTAATCCAACCCATTGCTCAAAATTTCTCACTTTATTTTGTTTTCTTTGAATGTGTTGCCGAAGTGAACAATGTTTTTACACACTGAGCATAAATTAACATTTTTTTGTTTAGTTTTAACTCTAAACTATTAGTAAACAGATGTCCACTTTCTTTAATGAACAGTCCTTATGAAGGTGGATTAACTGACCAATTAAAGCTTCTCTTAAAGCAATATTGTTTCATTTAAGTTATGTGGAATCTGATACTTCAACAAAGAAAATTGTTCAAAACAATTCCAAGATTCCCAATATGCCCTACAAATGCTCAAAACAAATTACAGCAACCATTTGAAATCAGATGAATTGAGAGAGGATTTGATTTCTCCTCATCTCTTTTCCATTTTTCATTCTTTGAACAAAAGAGTTTACCTAGCATATCTGATCCAGTTCAACTCACACTGCTGCTGGTTCAGTGACACACAATTCAAGTGGGTTGAAAAGTTTATCGGATATATAGAACGGGCAAAAAATAGCACTTCACATTGGCCTTGTCCTGCGAACGAGGAAGGGGTTAAAGATGAAAGAAAAGGTTATCCTCAACACAGATAGACATCTACAGTTGGCATTAGAGCATTGAATTTCTTTTATTTTTAGAAACTTCTAAATTGGATTCAACCCTTTTGGTCTGGGATTGTGTATCGCTCACGGTGATGAGATACGTACTTCGATTTCAACCAGATGGATGTTTGTGAACAGAAGTGTTCGTTTTTGTAAGTTATGAAGGAAGTCCATGAGGAACTCCAGAAATAGTTCTAAGAGGAATCTCCACAAAATTCCACGAGGAAATCCCTAAAGAATTCCAGCAGTAATCCACAGAGGAATTCCAGCAGTAATCCCCAAAAAAAGAAGTCCAGTGCGAATTTCCAAGGGAATTCGAGAAAGAATCCCCAAAGAATTTCTAGGAGGAATCAACGAAAAATATCGAGAAAAAAAAAACACAAAAGGAATTCCAAGAGGAATTCCCGAAAGAAGTCCAGAAAAAATGGAATTGTAGGAGGAATCCCAGGAAGAATATTTCCGAAGGAATTCCACGAGGAATCTCCGAAAAAAATCGATTAGAAATCACCAAGGGAATTCCAAGAGAAAACTTTTAAGAAAATAAAGAAGGAATCCCTGTAGAGATTTCCGGAGGAATTCTCGAAGAAAGTCCAGAAGGAATACCCGATGGAACATTAGGAGGAATCCACGAACGAATTCTAAAACTTTTAAATTGGATTCAACCCTTTTGGTCTGGGATTGTGTATCGCTCACGGTGATGAGATACGTACTTCAATTTCAACCAGATGGATGTTTGTGAACAGAAGTGTTCGTTTTTGTAAGTTATGAAGAAAGTCCATGAGGAACTCCAGAAATAGTTCTAAGAGGAATCTCCACAAAATTCCACGAGGAAATCCCTAAAGAATTCCAGCAGTAATCCACAGAGGAATTCCAGCAGTAATCCCCAAAAAAAGAAGTCCAGTGCGAATTTCCAAGGGAATTCGAGAAAGAATCCCCAAAGAATTTCTAGGAGGAATCAACGAAAAATATCGAAAAAAAAAACACAAAAGGAATTCCAAGAGGAATTCCCGAAAGAAGTCCAGAAAAAATGGAATTGTAGGAGGAATCCCAGGAAGAATATTTCCGAAGGAATTCCACGAGGAATCTCCGAAAAAAATCGATTAGAAATCACCAAGGGAATTCCAAGAGAAAACTTTTAAGAAAATAAAGAAGGAATCCCTGTAGAGATTTCCGGAGGAATTCTCGAAGAAAGTCCAGAAGGAATACCCGATGGAACATTAGGAGGAATCCACGAACGAATTCTAAAACTTTTAAATTGGATTCAACCCTTTTGGTCTGGGATTGTGTATCGCTCACGGTGATGAGATACGTACTTCAATTTCAACCAGATGGATGTTTGTGAACAGAAGTGTTCGTTTTTGTAAGTTATGAAGAAAGTCCATGAGGAACTCCAGAAATAGTTCTAAGAGGAATCTCCACAAAATTCCACGAGGAAATCCCTAAAGAATTCCAGCAGTAATCCACAGAGGAATTCCAGCAGTAATCCCCAAAAAAAGAAGTCCAGTGCGAATTTCCAAGGGAATTCGAGAAAGAATCCCCAAAGAATTTCTAGGAGGAATCAACGAAAAATATCGAAAAAAAAACACAAAAGGAATTCCAAGAGGAATTCCCGAAAGAAGTCCAGAAAAAATGGAATTGTAGGAGGAATCCCAGGAAGAATATTTCCGAAGGAATTCCACGAGGAATCTCCGAAAAAAATCGATTAGAAATCACCAAGGGAATTCCAAGAGAAAACTTTTAAGAAAATAAAGAAGGAATCCCTGTAGAGATTTCCGGAGGAATTCTCGAAGAAAGTCCAGAAGGAATACCCGATGGAACATTAGGAGGAATCCACGAACGAATTCTAAAACGCAATCCCCGAAAAGTTCAAGGAGGTATCTCCGAAGGATTACCGAGCGGAATTCTCGAAAATTTTTCAAGAGGAAACCCCGAAGAAATTCCAAGAGGAATCTCTTAGGAAGACCAGGAGGAATTTTCCGGAGGAATTACAGGGAATATTCCGGAAGAAATTCTAGAATAAATCACCGAAGGACTTCCATAAGGAAACCGTTGAAAAACCCCCGAAGGAATTCCAGGAGCACTTCTGGAGGAATTCAATGAGGAATTCCTGAAGAAAATTCAGGTGGAATCTGCAAAGGAATACTAAGAGGAATCATCAAAGAAATTCCAGGAGGAAACCCGAAGGAATTTCAGGAGAATTCCACGATAGAATATTAGGAAAAATCGCCGTAAGAATTTCAGGAGGAAACTCTGAAGGAAGTCCAAGAGGAACCCCGAAAGATGTCCAGGAAGTATTCCCGAAGAAATACCTGGAGAACTTGCAGAATGAATTCTAGGAGGAATCTCCAAAGGAATTCCAGAATAAATCCTCGAAGGAAGTCCAGCAAGAATCTCTAAACGAGGTCCAGGATAAATCTACGGAAGAATTCCATTAGAAATACCCGAATTATTTGCAGGAGGAATCTCCGATGGAATTCTACATAAAAGGAATCACTAAAGGAATTCCAGGAGGAAACTGCGAAGGAACTCCAGGAGGAATTCACGACAGAGTGTCAGGAGGAATCCTAGAAAGAATTTCAGGAAAAATCCTCGAAGGAAATCTAGGAGGAATGCCAGAAAAAAAATCTAGAATAAAGCCCCATAAGAATTCCTCAAAAAAAAATCCAGGAGCAAGAAGCAAGGAGAAGTAGGAATCTCTGAACGATTTCCAGCGGAAATTCCAGAAGGAAGTTCAGAATGAATACTAGTAGAAACTCCATTAAAGATCCCTCAAGAACGTCCCAAAGATATGCCTGATTATAATCCTAAGGAAATTATTGAAGGAACTCCTACAAGATTCCCTGAAGGAACTTCTGCAGGAATTCCTGAATGAGCTTCTGGAAAAATCTCTTATGTAATTCCTGGAGGCATCCGTGAGTCCCCCTGGATAAATATAAATCTTCATCTATAATCTGAAAGAACCCCAGGAGCGATCCCTGGAAAAACTTGTAGACTAATTTCTTAAGACCTCCTGCAGGAATGCCTCTTGCGGAATTCTCGATGGATCTCCAGAAGGCATTTATGAATCCTTCTGAAAGAATCTTTGAAGGGACTTCTGGAAGGATACCTGAGCGAACTCCTGTTGAAATTGCTTAGGGAACTTCTGAAGGAATTCCTAATGAACATCTGGAGGCACCCTGAATACTCCGGGAGCTATTAGGGAATCCCTGAACAAACTTCTGGAAAGATCACCGAAGGAACTTCTGGAACAATTCTTGAAAGAAATCCTGAAAGAATCTCTGAAAAAAATTCATGAGGCATACCGAAGTAATTCCATGATCTCCAAAGTACCTTTAGTCTAAACCTAAACGGTGAGGAGTCGATTATTGAAGTGACATTTTGTAGTTCTGGGCCTAACAAGTAGTTCGAACTGGAGAGTAGACGATAGCTACACTCACTGCGATCACCTGGAGGTTCGCTACCGTATCGACTACCACAATGATGCCTACAGGATCGTGATGGTCAAGACGAGAGGTGTTATGGCTCCTACAGAGCAATCTCCAGAGATGTTCGAGGGGATCCTCGAGGAGCTTTTTCCGCGTCATGATCCTTGGCCTCCTTTCGTAGGTCAGCCGGGGACTGGAGCTGGCGATGAGGAGAGGGTCACCGATGTGGAACTTGCGGGAATAGCAAAGTCCCTTAGCGTAGGTAAGGCCCCAGGTCCGGACGGAGATCCGAACCTGGCCTTAAAAGTAGCTATTGCAGAGGCTCCCGATATGTTCATCTCTGCTATGCAGACATGCCTGGACGAGGGAGTTTTCCCAGAAGCTTGGAAGAAGCAGAGCCTGGTGTTTAGCACTCGAGCCTAAAAGGAGGGGAGTTCTTTTCTGTGCGGTAGTGACTCTGGATGTAAGGAATGCATTTAATAGCGCCAGCTGGTCTGATGATGCCGATGCGCTCTTGCGTCTGGGCGTCTGGGGATACCGGGGTACCTGTACAAGATTCTCAAAATTTACTTTAAGAATCAAGTACTAGTTTACGACACGGAAGTGGGTCGGAAGTGCTTTCACATATCCTCAGGAGTCCCGCAAGGTTCCATCCTGGGTCCGGTGTTATGGAATGTCATGTACGACGAGGTGTTGAGGTTAGAGTACCCAGTGGGAGTGGAGATTGTCGGATTTGCCGACGACATTACGCTCGAAGTCTACGGTGAAACGATTGAGGAGGTGAAGTTGACTACCGACCACTCGGTCAAGGTTGTGGAGGCGTGGATGCGGTCCAGGAAACTGGAGCTGGCTCACCACAAGACAGAGGTGATGGTTGTGAACAACCGAAAAACAGAACAGCAAGCAGTGACCAGTGTAGGCGATTGCACTATCCTGTCAAAGCGCTCCGTCAATCACTTGGGCGTGATGATCGACGATAAGCTTATCTTCGGTAGCCACGTCGATTATGCCTGTAAAAGAGCCTCCACAGCTATTGCGGCACTGTCCCGGATGATGTCCAATAGCTCTGCGGTGTACGCCAGTAAGCGCAAGCTTCTGGCTAGTGTTGCTACGTCCATACTTAGGTATGGCGGCCCGGTGTGGGGCACTGCGCTAAGTACTGAATGCTACCGACGGAAGCTGGAAAGTACTTACAGGCTTATGTGCCTGAGGGTTGCGAGCGCGTACCGTACCGTGTCACACGACGCACTCTGCGTCATTACTGGTATGGTGCCTATCGGCAGCCTTATCAGTGAGGACATGGAGTGTTTCGAAATGCGCGGCACAAATAGCATACGCAGGACTGCCAGGATGGCCTCTATGGTCAAATAGCAGCGCGCGTGGGACAGTTCCACCAAAGGAAAGTGGGCCCATAGATTGATACCGAGGGTAGACAGTTGGATTAATAGGCGCCATGGGGAAGTTAAATTCCACCTGACACAGATCCTTACAGGTCATGGTTGCTTCCGACAGTATCTACACCGTTTCGGCCATGCGGATTCTCCCGAATGCCCAGTGTGCAATGGTTTAGAGGAAACGGCGCAACACGTTTTGTTCGTGTACCCGCGTTTTCACACAATGCGTGATCGCATGCTTGCCACATGCGGGGAGGACACAACTCCGGACAATTTGGTCTAGAGGATGTGTAGGGATGAGGTTAGCTGGAACGACGTTTCGCTATCCAACGGCTATCACCCATATCGTCTGGGAGCTACAGAGGAGGTGGTGCGTGGACTCAGAGAATGACTAGTTCAGATGCGGTACAAAAGGTGGTCCAGGGGTTCGGAGTCGGCTTCGTAGGTCATACCGGTGCCCTGCGGTCGAGATCGACCCTTACAGCGATTAAGTGGCCGCGGAGAGGAAGGCCCGGTAGCGGAGCTGTCGTGGCGTCGGTCTACTGGGTTGGATCCGAGCCCGCGGTTGGAAAGGGGTCCACGGCAAGGGTTGGGGTAGGTGAGACCCTGTTGTCTGCAACCTTCGGCTGCATCTGATAGGGCCTGAAGGGTAGTGATACCCTTCCTTTGTGGGCAGGTCAGATCGGGTTGCACGTGGGCATCAGTTCTTGATGCCTGCTGAGCAGTTGGTCGCGGGCGGGGTTGACCCTGCCGCCTTCCGAGGACAAAGGGAGTGGTGAGGACCACTCGGGAAACTGGCTAAGCGCCAGCATGCTACCGTGATGGACTCTCCAAAGCGAGTCATCGATGTTCGTTGCCGCAGGATACATAGCTAACCTTGAGGGTGCGATGTGCACTAGCCCCTCTTCGAAGCAATGACTTCTTGGTGGTTCCGGAGAGACGAAGGGTTTGGCGACCATAGGAATGTGTTTTAGTGGGTCGAGGAGAGTGTAGTCTTGGCTTTTACTATTGTTGTAGAAGACGGCCTTAATCACCCTAACCTTCATATTAGGGTGTCTGTTGAGCAGATTTCCCGCCTATGGTTTAGAAGGAAAAAAAGAGGTTTGGAAGTGGCAGAGCCTGGTACTATTGCTAAAAACGAGGAAACTACCCTGAGTCTTGTTGGTATGTAGACTAATATGTTTGAGCAACACGCGAGGAAGGTGCTCGGAGCTGTTGAGGAACACCGAGGGTACAAATGGTCTCTTGAGCATCCAGTTTGGCTATCAGAAGGAGAGTAATAGAGCCACACTAGTGACGAGTGCATCGATTTAGACAAATCTGATGATGGCTGAAGAAGAGTAAGCCGAAACGTAATAAATCGAGGCGTTAGTGTGTAGCAATCACCGAAAAATATAAACAACCAATAAATATATCAGAAGCAGCGGTCGGAATTTTCGCTCATTCTCACGAAAATAGAATTCTCCCTCACGCCAATTTTCAGCGAAAATCTGGCTTGAGAAATCTCGCGCACAAAGAGCAGAGCGAAAACATTTTTTCACTCACTCCCAAAGGTGCGAGAATTTCGTTTGCCCTTTATCGGCCGATTATGTTGTCTTTCCTTGACTCATATGACGCTGACGATGATTGGTTTTATGCATTATATTTTCTACACCCTCTGTGTGGTTGGCGTGGTGGTGTGGATAGAGTGCGCGTGTCGCGTACGTTTTTAGTAATGTTCCAGGTTCAAATCCCGTCGCGGGCACAATTTTTGTTAATCTGCTTTGAAAAGATTTTCGTGAAAAGTGGGTGAGAGAAAATCTAACAGAACGAAAAGAAATTATCTGCAGGTTGAAGCGATTTTCAGTTATCATGAATCGCTACTCTCGAAAGAAGTGCTGGAGGGGAAAAGTGTTCCTCAAGCAAAATAGTGAAAATAAGTACTGTTCATTTTATAAAGAGGACACCTTATTTGTGTGATATCTTTATTATTTTTAAATAAAATCATTATCGGTTTTTTGCATAAATTTCCATAGCTATTCTACAGTGTAGGAAAAATATAACATTATACAAATTGTCCTAAGTTATGGAACTGAAGCGGTTTTCGTTTAAACTCAATAAAACCCCATTTCTCAAAATTCTACACAACTTTCCACATATATAACTTTAAAATTTTCATGAACTTTTCAATGTGTTGGGATCTAATACTATTCTTCTAAAGGTAGAGTGTAATAGTTGGTCAGTAATAATGCACCAAGCATTATACAGCTTGATATAGTGAGTTGCCTTGTTATCAATGCAATTGATAAAAAATACTTATTTTTTTTTATTTTTTTTTCCTTTATTGAATACATAGCTGAAAAGTTAATACAAACTGTGGTCAGCTACAAATCTAGGGAAGCCACTCCTGTTCAAGTATCGCTAAATTACCTAAACTTAAGCTAAATCACTTAAAACTAAACTCCATTCTCAAATACATATTTTTTTAGATTTCTTTTAAAATGTACAATGTTTGTTTCTTGTTTGAGGAATTGCGGAAGCAAATTAAAGTGTATTACACCGGAATAAAAGACGTTTCTTGCTGCTAGTTCAGTTCGAGGCATACTAGTGTAAATTCTTTCTCTTTGTCTAGTGAAATGCGAGTGTACTTCTGTTGCTGGTACTAATTCAAAGTTATGTTTGATGAATCCATTTTTGATTTTGTAAATAGTATATATAATGCTATATTTATGTAGATAATTCAATGGTAAAATACTTGGTGAGTACAGTTCGTTTGAGGGAAATAAAACAGGCAAGCATTTTATAATTTTAATAACTCTATTTTGAAGTACTTTCAATAAATTTAGATGGTTGCAGCAGAACCCCAAAGACAAATAAGATACGTAAGATGAGGAAGAATGTATGAATAATATAGAAGCCAAGCGCTTTGTAAGCCAATACATTTACGTACTTTTTTTATTGAAAAAATAAAAGGGATAATTTTACTTTTTATTTTTTGGATATGTGACTGCCATTTTAATTTAGAGTCTAATACTAAACCGAGGTAATTTGTTTCATAAACTTGCTGCAAAGGTTTATCGTCTATCGATAATGTTATTTCGGGTACTTCGTTGGACAGTGTGAATAACATGAAATTCGATTTGTTCACGTTGATTGACATCCTATTACAGTTAAACCATTCATGCAACAAATTCAAATCATGTTGCATCATCTCTTTTAATTCAGATAAGCTACTAGCACGATATTTGCTGGCTGCATCATCAGCATAGCATTGCAATATTCCTTTCAGAGGCAACTGTAACAAGTCATTTATAAAAATATTAAACAGCATTGGCCCCAATATAGACCCCTGAGGTACACCAGTGCAAATTAGCATAGGATTACTTAACGTATCATTTACACAGCAGACTTGTTGGCGATTAGAGATATACGATCTTAAAAGCTCAGTCGCTTGATTGCTGAAACCGTAATACCTTATTTTCTCAATCAAAATATCATGAGGAATGCAATCAAATGCTTTCTGCAAGTCTATAAAAATACACGCAACAAATTGTCCATCATCCAAGCCTTTGACAAGAAAATTAACTAGTTCTAAAGTTGCAGATTCTGTACTTGATTTCGGGATAAATCCAAATTGGTTGCTGTGAATAAGTTGATGTTGGAACAGATAATTAGTTAGCTGTTGGTGGATAACTTTCTCCGATATTTTTGACAAAGCAGGCAATATAGATATAGGACGATAATTTGTTGCATTCAACTTGTCACCTTTAAGTCCAGTGATGCAATAACACTACGGAATCAGTTCAAAATTTGTCCAGTATAGAAGAGAATCGCATTCTAAATGATACCGAAGAAAAATATGCTTTAAAGTACATTCTTCATCATAAATTTAATACTTAATGATGGCCATAATTAAAAATTGCATACTTTTTGCTCCATAAATTCAAGTTTTTGATTCTAGAGAAGCTTATTATTATTTATTTTCAGCAAGGTCTGACCCTATGTGATTATATACCTTATTTGAAAATAACTACATGTTAATTTTTATTTTCGACATCATTGTTAAGTTGTATTTGCAATAGAGTACATCGTTATTTAGAAGAACCTTCAAAGAACGAAGCGGTTTTATCTCCGGTAACTGCCATGAAGCACAGTAACCAAGCCAACAATGTTATCAAGAAGCGGTTTTCTGCATTTGAAATTGCATTATTAGTACTTTCGACTAGATCCATTGAAAACATTCAAAATTTAATATTTTTATACATTTTTGTTTAACTAATAAATTTTATTCTGAAAATCGAGTCCAACTTGTAACTTTGATATCTCAACAACCATTATTCCGATTAGGTTTATATTTTGCCAGAATATGTATCACTCAAACTGCTGCAGCATGGCAAACACTTTTATGCAATTAAAAACGATGCACCGATGTTTTACAGAAATTTTGTGTTTATCTTTATCTTGTTTATGTTTATCTGGGAATTGAAAAATTGATCTCTCGAAACACTTTGCCACATTTCTATGAAGTTCAATAATTTTAACCCAATTTATTTATGGTTATTATCTGCTAATATAATGTACTGAACAACTAACCAAGGCTGCTCAAATTTGAACTACGCGTTTTCTTTTTATAGCCTTGCAAAGTTGTCCTCTTCATAAAATGAACAGTCCTTAAGCTCTCCCGCCGCCGTGAGAATAGCCATATTTCGTATCGCTGAAACGAAAATTACGAACCCTGATCAGAAGGAGAGTTCAATCGTAGGCGCTATCGTGTCGGTTACAAGTACAGCCGAGTTTGTGCTCCAGCGTTAAAGTAACGGCTTTCGCTACTGAGTAGTAATGACTCGGGATGTAAGAAACGTGTTCAATTGCGTTAGTTGGGCAGCTTTTGCCAATGTATTCCTGCGTCTGGGATTGCCCGGGTACCTGTACAAGTTTTTCGGAAGTTACTTCCAGAATCGAGTACTAGTATATATGCGACACAGAGGTGGATTGAAAGTGCTTTCACACAATCTCACGAGTTCCGCAAGGGTCCATCCTGAGTTCGGTGTTATGGAATGTCAGGTACGACAAAGTTTTGAGGTTCGAGTTTCCGGTTGTTGTGGCCATTGTCGGCTTAGCTGGCGATATTTCGCTGGGGGTCTACGGCGAAACTATCGCAGAAGAGGAATTCACTGCTGCCCACCCGATCGCATATGTCCCCAAAAGAGCCTCCTCAGCAATAGTGACACTGTCCTGAACCAAATCCAATAACTCTACGGTTCATGCCAGTATATGGAAGCTACTGGCTGATGTCGCTTCGTCCATATTCAGGTATTGGAATCCGGCTTGGGACAAAGAGCTTCGTACCGACAAACTTTGTGTTATCGCTGTTAGAAGTAGGCAAGTTATTAGCAGCTTAAGATCTCATGTCGGCGTCCTTCTGCGATATATGCGGATAAGGCTTTACTTGCTTGAAGTTCAAATTGCGGTGCACGCAGTATCAATTCTTGATATTGTCCAGTGCAGCGCGAATGCAGGCGTGATGTCGTGTTGACCCTGTACCACCTTCCGAGGACAAACGGTGTGGTAGGACCACTTAGGAAGCTTGCCATACACCTGTGCCGTACATTGATGTCTTCCGAAAAGGCGTGGTACAAAGTCCGTAGCTGCAAGACTAGGTAGCTGACCTCGAGGTTGCGATCTACGCTAGCCCCTCTTTGAAACAATATCTTTTGGTAGTCCCGGAGAGACGACAGGCTTGGTGGTAATGATTACGGTTTTGGATTAGGACCGGGAAAGTCGTCATTTCTTCTTTGTAGGCGGAGGAGATCCTCTGATTCAAAAGCTTCCTCTCAAGTGTCAGTTGAGCAAACTCCAATAGCGAGAATTCAATTTCTCTATTTATCCATTTACGCTCTCCTGTTATTTAAAAAGAGGTTTTCCCTTAAGTCTTCCAACTAGCATATCTAAGTTGGCATCACTTCCATTTCAAAAGCGTTCACTGCTTTCGTCATGACTGGTCTATGGGGAGCTTCGCCTTCTTCCACAATGTGCCGCACCATCGATCGCCATCAGTGACAACAGTTCGGTAGCATGTTTCCTCACAAACATAGGAGATGATAGCTTAAAATGGTTCAGTACAACAAAAAGTTTGCCTGTCAAACTCTCACTGAGATATAAATACGGTGAAGTTAGTTTAATGGAGGGTGGATAATGTTGTATTATATATTTGAATAAATCTTGATTGATTTTGAATAGGGGTGAATATTCGGCTCTCTCTTCATCAAACTGACGAGACAAAATGCAAGTTTGTTCACTCTTTCTTACATTTGGACGTAAGACTGCATCACAGCCTAGCATTTTGTGGCCAAAAATTGCAGTCATCCTTACATATTGTTACTTCAGTTTGGAGAAGAGAGTATCGATGAAGAGAAATTCATCATGCGTTACTTTCGCGCTTTGCCGAACTCGATCTAGAAGCATTGAAATTGTTTAAACTTTAGTAAATACTCCATAAAAGATTATTTGCACCATTTCAACCCTATACCGAAACAGCACGTTCTCCCCCGAACTGGGTCCCCGAGCATGCGCGCTGCCACCCAAGGTCCTTCAGGTGCCCAGAGAGTATAGTATGTAGTAGAACCGCAAAAGCTTTCACCATGCTGTCTCGCGCTCACCCACGAGATCGTATACTCAGCACCGTGTAGGTACCATGGCCTACCCTCCTGCGGGTGGTAACGTGTGCTGTCACGCTGCACGCGGTCGTCGTGGTCTTCGTCACCGTAGTCAACGGCGTGGAACTTTGTCCGTACGGGAAGCTTTTCATTCAAACCCAACGCGAATGACGACGGCAGGACTCACTCTCTTTCTCTCGCTGTGTGCCTTCGGAACATCATCAGGACGACGCGACTCGCCCACACACACGGCGGCGGAAGCACACTAGAGCTATCGGTCGAGAATGTATTTCAACAGTTTCCGTCTGGCACGCTGCAGTACACTTTTGACCGAGGAATAGAACGTTTGCTGAAATACCAACACCAGCTGCAGGTGGTGTGCAGATCGGATTGACCCCGGGAGTGCGCTTGAGGTGTGGGAAGAAAAAGAAGATTTTTCCTGGAAATAAAAGAGTCCTCTTCTTCAGTCAGTGAGGTCCTTGCTCCAGCGTGAGCGAGTTCGGTTCGGAAAGCGGTGAATAATTCGTGAAGAGTGATAAATTGGTATCGAATTGTGTAGTGAATTTCGGTGGAAAATCCAAACGAAGTGGGAAAATAGTGTATTGATACTACGCAGCGGGAAAATCCATTTTTTGTTGACAAAGAAAAAAGGCTGAAAGAAATACTCACTCTAGTGCGTTCGGTGTGTGTTCATTGTGCGTAAAAGTCACGTTTCTTTGAAGTGCGAAAAGTGAAGGTGCCATACAATTAGGTTCTAAACCGCCCCAAGAAGGATTTTAGAATCGACTGGAATCGATTGTTGGGTACTCCTACCGACGGCGGATTCGTTTTACAGCAGTAAAAAGGTAACGTCAATCAACCGCACAAACCGAAACCCGCGAGAGTTCATGGTGTCTGGTGTCAGAGTTCACACCAACACGATAGAATTCCTCCTCATCCCTTTCAAACTGTGGTCTCTCTGTGCTGTTTCGTGGCAAAACCAACTGTGTGCAATCCGCACCAATTGGTGGGTGGGTGGTTGCTGGCATAAGCTTGGCGGAAAAACAAAAACATATCAATGTCTCAATTATTGCTCATTCGATTTTCCGCTATCACACGCTACATGGGGTTGGTTTTGTGGTTTGTTCCGTGCATGCAATCAGCTATACTAACGGGTAGGCAAACACATCATTCGTTGACGGGGTTACGTAATGAAATTTTGAAATAAGATACCTGGTACGGTTAGTTCGATATAAATTAGCGAGAATGATTAAAGGACCGGACATATATGTCATAATGTGGACAAGCAACTGATGAGCGACTTCGAGGGTATACATACACAGTTAAAATAAAAATGTAATTTTAAGTTTAATTTGATGCACATATTTGGAGCATCAAAAAAGACTCAAATTTCCATTACGCTTTAATTTTACACGACTCAAAATAACGAATGAATCGTGTAAATTTAAACGCCGTTGAATTTTACTATAAACAAAGCCGCGTTGGTGCCTTGCTTTGCTTCGTTCCATTTTCCAATTGTTTCAACACTACGTCCCGCCGCTGTTTTTCCCCGGTAAATCGGAAGCAAAAACAAAGAGACGCACTTCAAATAATGTACGAAATGAATGATTTTATTGCCTTTTTGTTTGAACATTTTATACATAAACACTACTTTATACAGCTAACGCAGCTTGTCGGAGTCAAGTGCTTCTTGCGCTCGGTGCTTGCTGATGCCATCATTGCGGTACCTAAAACGAACAGGTTCGGAAATTGATTATCACCTAATCAAATGGTTAAGCGGATCCTTACCTATGGAAAATTAAAAACGATACTTTTCCGCGGAAAGAATAACTTGCCAACTTCATTTTATTCCACGAAACTATCAGCCGATATCCAATACTAATCGAAATTTCTCAGCTCACCGGGGACACAACTGAACATGATGGCCATGTTTGGTTTTGTTTGGCACCAAACCTAGCAATTTTACACGTCGATTGAAAATTAAATTCTTCTCAATCGAAAAATCCATTGATAGAAATTCATTTTCACGACATAGGTTGAAAAATACACTGTGTCGTAAAATCGTGTGCATAATAATGTACTATCGAGTGTTTTTTCGTGCTCTAAATATGTGCATTAATTTAAACTCAAATTTAAATCTTTTTCTTGATTCAATTAGTGTAAATGTACAGCTTGAACGATTTACACATCGTTTAAATTTCACCATTTTTTGCTGTGTATGTACATTATTATATGAGCATAAGAAACAGTTTCTTAAACGAGCATTTTGCATTAAAAACAGTACATATATCCTATTCAAAAGAGTAGCATTTAGCTATTTTCCGAAACAAAGTTAACCCTGGTCGTGGAAATCCTGTAAAGAGTACATGGTCGAATTTCATAAATTTAAAAGCAGCTGCCCAAAAAAATTTGGAAAATATGTTGAACCAGCCAAGGGCTGAAAGTCTCTTAAATAAAGACAAATCAATCAACAATCTACAACAGTTGTCAGAAATATTACACTGCTCGACCATTTTTTTTTTTTTGAGCTTGTGTTATGGGATGAGAAAAAAGAGCAAAGGTTTTGGAGCCTAGAAGTGTCATAGTGAAAGCAATTTTGAAAAATATTGTAACGGGGCTTCACAGTTTATGACCGAAGTTTGTATGAAGAACTTGGGGTGTTCAATTTGATATGTGTATTAAAACGTGCATACATTCAGGCGTTTTTGGTGTTTTCAATCTTTTCGTTGTTTTTTAACCGATCTCGATTGTTTTTCATTAACGCAACTCTGGGGACATAAGAGGTTGGAAAAATAAGTGATTTTTCAATAACTAAGCATCTTTAAGGACAATATCAAGTAAATATCGGGTATTTGCCTAAAAATCCTTCAAAAATGACTGATTACTTAAGAAAGCGCAATCCCACAATAAATTCACAAAATACAGTATACTTAGTATAAACAGGTTGTTTCTGTGAGGCGCTTCATGCTTTATGAATATTGAACTTTATTTTAAAGTTTAACACAATCCTCTGCAAGAGTTCGCTATGAAGTTCCATCATGATGTCTTTGGGAATTCCTCCCGGAGTTTCCCCTGGGAATTCTTCCAGGAGTTGCTCTTGAGGATTCTTTCAGGCGTTTCCTTTAGGAACTCTTCCAGGAGTTCGTTTTGAGGATTCCTACAGGAGCTCCCTTCGGAGACTTCTCAAGGAGATCCTTTTGGGACTTTCTCATGAAGTTCCCTCTGAAGAATGGAAGTTTCTGCAGAGAATTACACCAGGACCTAACTTTGGGAATTCCTATAAGGAAGACCTCTAGGGATTCCTCCGGAAGTATTCCTCTAGGAGTTTCCTTTAGGGATTTCAATTCAAGTTCCCATAACAGATTTTTTTTTCAGAAGCTCCGTCAGTTTTATCTGGGGAGTCCTCCTTCCATAAGCTCCCTCTGGGGATTCCTTCTGAATTTTTCTCTGGAATTCTTCTAGGAATTTACTATGTGGGTTCCTCCATGAGCTACCTCTGGCAATACCTGTAAGATTTTCCTCAAGGATTTCCTCCAGCAGATCCCTTTTCTAATTCATCCAGAAGTTTCCTTTGAAAATTGCAATTAAAGTTTCTACACGAAAATTCTGAAAGGCTTTCTTTGGATTTGGTTGCCATGAAAAATTTCAATGATATCCTCTGGAAGATTTTTTTAGGAGTGTACTCTTGATATTTCAATGGAAGTTCATGTACATTTTTTTTTATTTTTATTTTTTTTTTCACCTCTGGGGATATCATCCAATGTTTCCTTTGTGGTTTCCTCCAGGAGTTCCCTCTGGAGGTCTCTTAAGAATTTCTCCAAGAATTTTTCAGAATATTTATTTTTTGTTCTTATTAACGTTCATTTTAACATTAAGCTAACTCTATACTTAAGATTCCAATAGAAGCTCCTTAACCTTCCGTAACTCGCTTGTATGGCCGCCACCGTCGGCACAACGCTAATGCTGAGTATAAAAAGCGAGATTTTTTTCAACGTGTTGTACAAAATACAACAGCGAGATCGCTCGAAGGTTAAAGGAATTTCTCCAGGAAATACTTTTGGGGATCCCTATTTGGGATTCCTTTGGGAAACATCTCTAAGGATACTTCCAGGAGCATTCTGTCAGGACTCAGGAGTTTCCTCTAGAGATTTCAATTAAAGTTCTTATAGAGTTTTTTTTTCAAAAAGCTCCAACTGAAGATTCTTCTAGGAATTACCTCTGAAGATTCTCCCAGGACTTGTCTTTGAGGATTCCTTTCAGAGTTCCTTCTGATGATTTTTCCAAGAGTTCTAGGAATTCCTCTAGGTTTTTTCTCTGATAATTCGTCCCCAATTTCCATATGAGGAATTCTCAAGGAGTTCTTTCTGTGGATTCTTCTAAGAGGTCCTTCTTAACAATCTTCCAAAAGTTCCCTCTGGGAATTCCTTAATAGAGGAATTCTCTCCGGAGATCTCTTGAGGGAATTTTCGATGGCAGTTTCTTCAGAAAATTTACCCAATAGATTCTTTCGGGGATCTCCTGGAAGCCTTCTGTGAGTTTCAATGATTTTTTCAATGGAAGTTCTCAGAAAGGTTTTTTGTTTCAGGAATTCTCCCTGAGGATTCGTATGAAATTTTCCTTTGAGTATTGCTCCTGAAGTACCTGTAAGGGATTCTTCCAAAAGTTCTCTCCAAGGTTGCGACCATTCATTTGCAAAGATTTACATTCATTTGCTATTATCTCAGTTCAGAAGCATGCTATCGAAAAACAATGTGTGGATGAATTTAACCTTGTAGTTTTATCTGAAAGTTTGCCGAATAACATTGGGGTCGCAAACGTATACCAAAGTCGTGAGCGAGCTGTGAAGGCAACTCTCCACGCGGTGAATGTAAATTTCATTCACGCTGTGGCAAGTTACCTTCACAGCTCGCTCACGACTTTTGAATGCGTGTGCAATCCCAATGTTATTCGGCAAACTTTCAGATAAAACTACAACACGCAGAAAAATATATATTAAATTCTAAAATAAACGACTTTGAAACAAAAATAAAATACCATTGATCCACGGCCTAAGTGCGATTTTTATTGAATCAACAACAGCAAGTATTTGCTTCAAAGCATTTATTTTGTTGTTTTTAAGTCTAGCTGTCATAAGCCTGAATGTAAATTCAAAGTGAAAAATATTTGATTCTAATATTCAATTTCATTGAAACAAATATATTTCTACTTTATTTCAAAAATATTTATTTTTGATTCAAAAAACACATATTTTTGAATCAAATACATATTATTTTCGTTTTAAAAATAATATTATTTGATACTAATACATTTCAAAAAGACCATTAAAATATATTCGTAATGGATTATCTGCTTTGATTGATTGCGATCTAATAAATACTGAGAGCATGTGATCAAAATGCTCCCATTAGTTATAAGATCGTATTCAATCAAAGTAGATAATCCAATAAAGATGGATAAGACTTTTGGGGAATCATATTTACTAGATTGAGCTAAATATATAATCTTAACAATAGTTTTCAGAATTTTGCAGTTTTATACTTTTCGAACATCGACATGTTTGCTGTTCGTAGCAAATAAGTTGTTGTGCAGCTGTCCCTTGTTGTATCAGCAACAGCCGGTGGAGGTGGAGGCAGTGTAGTTGCAGACGCAGATTCGACGGAAGGTTCAGTGGAATAGCGGAGGAAGAATCTGTCAATCAGAAAAGGTTTCCTTAGTAAACATAATTTTATGAACAGTAGATGCTTACCAGGTCTTTTCTCCATTACGGCAACATGCACTTTCTTTGTATCCGCTAGAATCAGCTACAGATTGAGTTCCTCGAGATCCTTGCGCTCGATTTTGCTGAACAGGTTAGCTGTGTAGCCGATATTTAGAAGGAGAAATATGAATTTTAGAAATGAACAATAAGTTTCACTTCATTGTACTTACCAAAGAAGGCAGTCACTGTGTCATCCGACAAACCAAACGGTTAAAATAAATTGAATGTTTTTAGTGTTCTTACTACGACCTCTATTTTAACAATTTCGTCCGGCGAGTCTTTTATTTTTTCAACAAAAACAAAATGCCGGCGGATATACTTGTGCAAAATGCTATATTTGTTTCAAAGTAGTTATTTTTTTTAAATCAAAAACACAACGACTTTGTTTCTAATACATTTATTTTAGAATCAAAGTCGCTTGGTATTAGAATTAAATATTAATTTGCTTTGATTTAAAAACAGTAATGAATTTGAATCAAAGTGGTTATGCATTTGTTTCAAATATGCGACATTTTTCTGCGTGAAGGTTAAATTCATCCATACGTTGTTTTTCGATAGCATGCTTCTGAACTGAGATAATAGCAAATGAATGTAAATTTTCGCAAATGAATGGTTGCAACCTTGGTTCTCTCTGCGGATTTCCTTTTGAATTACCGTTGAGGATTCCTCCAGGATTTGTCTCTAGGGATTCCTACCGAAGTTCCATCTGAAGGTACCGCCAAGAGTTTTCTCTGAGAATTTTTCCAGGAGTTTCTTTTTGGGATTTCAAAGGAACTGCCTTCCGGGATTTTTTGCAGGAATACCTTCTGGGTATCTCTACAGGAGTTCTAATAGGCGATTCCTCCAGGGTTCAGAAGATCCCTTCAGAAATTCCTCCAGTAATTCTCTCTGAGCATTTCAATGGAAGTTTCTGTAAAAAAAAATATACAGGAGTTTCTTTTGGTGGTTCCTTCTGGTTATACTTCTAAGAATCCGAACAGGGGTATTTTTCAGAAGTATTCTCTAAAGATTTCAATGGAATTTCCTTCAGGGATTCCTACAGGAGTTTATCCTGATTTCCTCTTGTGATTCCCCTGAAGTACTCTCTGGGGATTATTTCTTCAAAAAATTTCTTTGAGGATTTCTCAAAGATTTACTTTGTGCTCCAGGGTTTTTTTACCTCTGAAGATGCCTTCTGCCAGGATTAATCTTTCGGGAATCCCTAGTCGGAGCTATAAAAAAAATCCCTAGAGGGAACTCCCGAAGAATTCCTTGTGGTGGAATTGCCAGCGGGAACTCCTGAGGAATCTTCATAGGGAAGTCCAAGAGGAATCCCCAGAGAGATATCTTGGAGGAATCCACAGATGATAAACCAGGAGAAATCCTTGGACACAAATCTTAGAGGGATCCTCAGATGTAACTTCTGGAGGAGTTCTCAGAGAGAACTTTTGGGAAAAAATCCTCTAGGAACTTCAATTGAAATATTTAGAGGAAATTCTTGAAATCATGCTCCTGGAGGAACCCTTACCGGTAGTCACTGGAGAAAATACCTGCAGAAACTCCCATTGAAACCTTCAGAAGGAACTGCTAGAGAATTACTCAGAAGAAACTCCTGGAGAAATCCCAAAAGCGAAATCCTATAGGAATCCCCAGAGGGAACTCCGGAAGGCATTCCTAGAGCCAAATTCTGAAATTATCCCCAGATAGGACTCCTGGAAACAATTCTTCCTTCAGGTTTTTTTTAAGAACTAGCTGTCCCGGCAAACTTTGTCTTGCCAAGCTGTGGTGTTTTGACAACTGTTGAGCTCATAACGTCACCGCACTCTAGATTGATTTAATTTTGATCATGCTGAATTTGTTCCCGGTTCAAAAAAAAATCATTATTTTCACAATTTTCATACATTTTTAAAAGATTTCCGTAACTTTTTCTGCATATAAACACAGCCACCATGAATACGAATCAAACCCTGCATAAGCCATCCTGATCGGTTCACCCGTTCGTGAGTTTTGTTGCCTCAAAGGGACTTCAAAGTCATTTTTATATATATAGATATCCCTAGGGTTTTTAACAGGAATTAGGCATATGCATTATTGAAAAAAATCCCCCAACGAATCCTTTAGAAATTCCTCCACTGATTCCTTCAAGAACTTCTACATGAATTTCTTCAGAAATATTTCCTGAGATTTATTCAGTTATTAAAGGATTTCATCATGCTGACAACCTTATCTGAAAGGTTTTATCAAAACAAGAAAAAGTACACGAAAATTCTATATAGGTAGTGGGAGTAAAACATGATTTCCATATATCTGATTAGATAGTAAAATAAACAGATTATCAAATTGAAAATCCCATACAAAATCACGGAACGGCTCTTACTATAACTTTCTCCCGGTGTATAGAATATTCACTCCAAATAGACATTTTCTATTCTCGCCTTTCAGATAAGATATGAGTCATTAATGTACATGGTATGAGACATTACACATATTTTTTCCATTCTCCTTTTCCATGGATTTTTTTCCAGCAATTCACCTATTTTTTTTTTTTTTAATTTAAGAAATCTGTAGAAGGATTCTTTTTGGAATTTTTCTTTCGGTTCCTTTAGAAATTTCTCGTTCGTAGATTCTCCCAGGAATACTTTCTATTCGTCCAAGGTTTCTTACAGAAGTATTTTATAAAATATCATAAAAAAGCTGGATAATTCATCAACGGTTTCCTGAAGGAATTTCTAGAGTATCTTTGGAGATACAACTGGAGATTCTGAGAAGAAATTTTTGAATTTTCTGAAGGAATCAATGAATAAATCTCTAATTAAATTTCTTAATTGATTCCTAGAACTCAAACTCTGGAAGAACTTCTTCCGCAGGAAATCTTGAAAGAATTTCTTGCAAAATGGCTGACAGTTATCAGTGCACAACAATTTCTGAAGTAATCCCTAGAGCTTACAGAAATTCTCGGAGGAAAATTTAATAGCGGGAATTTCAAGCAAATTTGAACGAATATTCCGTAAGAAATTCCTGAGAAAATCCCGAAGAGGTTCCAGAAAGAACCCTGGAGGATTTTACAGAAAAAAAACCCTGAAGAAATCTCTCGAGGAACACCCACAAAATATTGAAAAAAAAAACCTCATGCAGAAACAAAATCTGAATTTCCGATGAAATCTTCGGAGAAATTTTGGGTTGAATACCCATAGGAACCTCTAGAGAATTTCCTGCAAGAATATCTTGAGGAGTTACTGGGAAAACAACTGGAAGAATCTTTGATGAAACATCTGAAGTAATCGCTAGAGTAACTCCTCTTCAATCTGTTTAAGAATTTCTGGAGAAATTGAGAAACCGGAGGAATATTTGAAGAAAGGCGTGGAGGAATATCTTGAAGAATTTCTTGACAAAATTGTAGATGAATTCCTGGAAATCTCAAAAAAAAAATTCTTGAAGGAAATTCTTAAGAAATTCCTGGAGGTACCTTTGGGGGTATTCTTGCTGAACTGAGAAAAATAGTTCCTGCAATAATTAAAGCTTGTTATTATGAAGCCGCAATTACGGTTTCTTGCACCTTTTTAGACAACTATGCAGCATTGCATCATACAACATTGTTTAAGAAACGATGAAGGAGAGTTTATGACATTATAATAAAGAACTGATGGTTCAAACTGCAGCTCCAGAACCGAGCTATGATCATTGAATGAACATGCAATTTTGATGCTTATAGAACGGTTGTTGTTGATCAGGTTCTCATTTGAGGGCAAACACAAGTTTACGAGAATTTGCATTTGAACTAAATTAGATACATTTGTTTTTGAATTTTTAACTTAACCACGTTGCTTTGAAAAACATGTTTAAAGCAATTATTGTAGCTTGGGAAAATATTCTGTTTCTTAATATTAAAACTTAAAATTAAAATATTAAAAAATAAAAAATCATTTTTTCAGCAAATATTGAAAACCTGAAAACTGAATCCAACCGGTTACCCTCTCTAGTATGTATGCCAAAAAATACCCATCCATACATTGTTGCACAGTATGGAACTACATTTCCCATTGGTAGCCTAGCCAGAAAAACTTTGCCCTAGCTGTCCATCAAAAGTCAAAGTGGTTTTAAAAGTTGTTTCACATGCCCAAACTTCCATGACAAGCCCGAAACGTTCACCTAATTTCGGTGGATTTTTCAATTATGCTTCGCTGGAAAAAATTGCATTAACATCAAAGAACATAATATAATAACTCACTTTATTGTTTTGTGATGAGAAAAAAAAAACAAAAAATTCAACGATCTTCTTTTCTATTTTTCACCGCCACCGGTCGCTATATCGACAATTTCTGCGATGTCACTGGCGGTGTCAGCCACATGACCAATCGCTTCAGCACCCTTTCCGGCCTTTCCCAGTCCTTTGGCAATTGCCCGTCCTATCCCGGCAAAATTGAATCGTCGCTCCAAATCCGACTCCGGATCCGCTGCATATGGATCTGCTGCCTGTCCACCCGCTCCACCACCACAGCAAGAGCAACATCCGCATCTACATCCACACTGCGGCGTACCGAGAACTGTGGCGATAATTGTGCAAATGCTCAATATTATTAGAATATTGTTCATTTTGATTGATGGATTCCGGTTTGTGTACTGATGAATGTTGACGTTGGAAAAGTTGTTTTAAGCGGAGTTGTTGCTATTTCAGTGAAGTGCTTATTTTTGCTGAAAGTATAAACAAATGTGCTTGAAATGTATACCGGTTTACATGTCCTTCCGTTGCAATGGCTGGGTTACAAAACTATCCCTTGAGCTCGTTGATCATTGAACGAACATTAACTGGAACGTTGAATGCATATAGGGTCTTGTACCATTTGGGCAGGTGTACCTATTTTGGGCACTTGCCGGTCGGTATAACTAAGTCAATTTCAAACCGATTGATTTGAATTTTTGTACAGAGTTAGATACTGTACGTGCCTAACTCTGTACAAAAATTCAAAGCAATCGATTTGAAACTGACTCAGTTATAGCGTCAAGTACCCAAAATAGGTACACCTGCCCAAATGGTACAAGACCCTATAATGTTTGTAAATTTACTAACGTTTGTCGGACAATTAAAATTACTAATCAAAACAACGTGTTTTAAATGTATCGTGTTATGTCGACCGCATTAATTAACTGGTCATCTGCAAATAAACAGCTGGTACTTAAACTACGCTCATTGGGTTGTTTCACACCTTTCAAGATACTCCAGTCAGTATTCGATTCTCCACCCAATAATGAACACCCTACTGGCAATAATCAGTATTTTCACATTGCTCTCGTTCATTGCCGGTGCTCCACGAGGCAGCTGCTGTGGGTGTACCTGCTGTTGTGCTGCGCCATGCTGCCGTGAAGTCTCAGATGGAGTGATCCAAACCAATCCACCACCAGAAAACGAAAGCCCTGTGGGCGGAGGTTCAGACGCTGCGCAGACAAGAGGGGTCAACATATACGTCTACAACTTGGACCATGGTACGCAAGGGTAGATAACACGATGCCATAACCTGAAGTAATGCAGTTCGGGATAAAATGGATTATTTTGTATGTCTGTTAAAATAAATGAACTCTAGAATTGGTTTAATTTTACATAATTTTTTTCTCATAAAAGTAAGTCGATTTTTTTACTATACGAGTTCTTGCACACAGCGAGCAATTGCACACAGCGATTTTTTTTTCAAGTAAGTACACATTACTTTTTAGAAAGCACCAACTTGAGCAAACATTGTTTTTTTTGTTTATAACGTAACGCTGAAATCGACAGTGCCTGAAAAGGGCACTGTAATAACGCATAAAGCGTAAATACGGCCTATAGCGCTTTACCACAGCGGGTTAAGAACAACAAAAATGTTTACCGAGTACTCGGGAACGCAGTTGCGCAAAAACTGAACAGTTACATATCAAATGATACGAAATTAAATTCCATAATCGGATTCACAGCTATCACATACATATAAATCAGCTTGCTGAGTATTCGCCATGTGATAGCTGAGTCGGCAGTGGCCAGTCAATGCTTTGACCAGCATGCTGCAATTCTGCTTAGACAGATTACTTAGATACTTCGCCACCCCAAAAGATGGCTCAGTACAATACAATTTTGTTTGACGACATAACTCCAAACTATTCCAGTATTGTTTGTGCTAAGTGGCAGCCCAGGTGTCAATCTGAAGCTTTACCCAACACTTCGATACCGGAATAGCTGGCTCCGGACCAATGAAGTCATGTGATGCTCCAGTGCGAGCTAACTCATCAGCCAATTCATTTTCAATGATGGAAGAATGGTCAGGTACCCATACAAAGTGAACAGCCTTTGCTGAATTCAGCTCCTCGATTTGAGTTCAAAAAGCGGTAACTAACTCCGACCGAAGCAAGTGCTTTAATAGCAGCCTGGCTATCTGAACAGAAGTATATTACTTTGCCCATTACGTGTTGCTGAAGTGCTGACTGCACTCCACACATAAGAGCAAATATTTCGGCCTGAAAAACAGTTCAGTGTCTTCCAAGTGAGTAAGACTGATGTAGCCTTAGCTTACGAGAATAGACACCAGCACCTGCTCGACCATCGAGAAGGGAGCCATCTGTGTACCATACGATGCCGTCTGAAATACTTCTTTCCAGATATCCAGATGTCCACTCTTCCGGGGAAGGGAATTTCGTGGAAAATGTCCTACAGGGGGTGGCCAAAATGTTTGGGATAGGCAGCTCTTTTTCTCTCATAAAAAAAGTTCAATATGATGTAAATTTTCATATAGTGCATCAAAAACTCTCAAATTTTGATCGTTTGTCAACCTATTATATGTGCATCATTGGTACAAATTTGAGCCCGATTGGTTAATCTTTCGCGAAGCTAGAACTGTTTTCGTAAAGCACTGTTTTTCAGACAGCTTATTTTTGAACTGTCATATCTCAGAAACCAGTGAACCGAATTGAATGAAATTTTGAACGTTTATCCATAATATATTGGTGCTTCATAAGTTAATTAAACATAGGTACTTTTTAAACATTTAAAAAAGTTATCATGGATTGACACTTTTTGGATTTTTCTCGAAAAAAATGTATTTTTTTACATCAATGTCATAAAATTTTAGTTTTGATATCCAAAGAAACTTTACTTCTGTTCTCGAGATATCTCTAATTAGATATATTAGAGCCTATTTGGATTGAAGGAAGAACACTCTTAGCAATTTTTGTGTGGTATTGTAAATTTGACTTACTTTCCTCTATGTGGGTGAAAATGTCAAACCGGTAGAACTTTATTCGTCGTGAGAAAATATTACATTTTATAATGCCGCATGAAGTATCAATATATTGTTGATAAGGCAGCATCCATTTATTACGTAACGCTAAAAACGATATTTTTTTAACCCCCCCTCCCCCCTCCGTAACGCTTTTTTTGTATGAAAACCCGAAGTTTTTTGTATGGGCCGTAACGCTCAGCCATACTCCCCCCTCTCCCTAGAGCATTACGTAATTTGTGGACGCCGCCTAAACGTTCAAAATTTCATTCGATTCGGTTCACTGGTTTCGGAGATATGACAGTTCCAAAATTGGTTGTCTTAAAAATAATGTTTTACGAGAACGGTTCTAGCTTTACGAAAGATTAATCAATCGAGCCTAAATTTGTATCAGTGATGCACATAAAAAGGTTGACAAACAGTTAAAATTTGAGAATTTTTGATGCACTCTATGAAAAGTTACAACATGTGAATATTTTTGAGAGAGAAAAAAAGTTGCCTATCCCAAACATTTTGGCCACCCCCTGTATATGGAAAATTACAAGCAATTATAAGATCACTTGGAGCAAGGACCACTTTGTCCCAATTCACCAATAGTGGAAACAACGAAGTGTGTCTTGATCTGCGGGTTACAGGAGTTTCCTCTAGTAAACCGAGTACCCGTAGACGGTAAGTGCAAGAAAGTCCTTCTTGTTCGAGATGAATGTGTAGTGTGTTCGAGCGCTGCCGTGGGATTTGAAGAGAACGCTCCAAACATCGCCATTAAGCATATCCTTCGGAGAAGGCCTAATATTGATTGGATCGTTCTCACTTCGCCCTTTTGCCACCACACAAGGCATCCATAGGCCAATATTGGACGAACAACAGTTATGTAAATACTTTTGATATACTTGAGTTTTAGACCCCAAGTTGTACCAAAGGTACGCCGGCATTGCCCGAAGGCCATACAAGCTTTCTTGATTCTGAACTCAATGTGAGGTGTCCAGGAAAGCTTGGAATCAAGAATAACTCCAACGTACTTCACCTGTTCAGTCACATTGATTTTAGAATCAAAGAGACGCATAGGTTGAACACCATTACGGTTTCGTTTTTCCGTGAAAAAATAGATGTGTCACTCGGATTAACCGAAAAGCCATATTGGCGACACCAACCCTCAACACCCTCAAGAGCGTTTTGCATCAGGTCGAAAAGGGTGATGATGCACATACCAACCAACAATGTAAAATAAAGGTCGGCAGAACCATATGTAGGAAAACCGCTATTATTGAGTTGCTTCAATAGCGTATCTCCTACGAGATTCCACAAAAGCAATGACAAGACTCCCCCTTGGGGGCACCCACAAACACTCAATTTCCTAATCGCTGCTTGACGCAATGTCGAGAAGAGATGTCGGTTTTTGAGCATTTGGTGAATCCAATTGGAAATCATTGGAGATATACCATGACCCCGTGCGGCTTCCAATATGGCATTGAAAGGCACGTTATCAAAGGCACCCTCGATATCTAAGACAACACCCAAGTAGGATTGCTTTTGAGCGAATGCCTTCTCGATATCGTAAACAACTTTGTGTAAAAGAGTCACAGTGGACTTTCCAGATTGGTAAGCATGTTGGTTCACATGAAGAGGCAAGTTGGCCAGATGAACATCACGGATGTGATGATCTACAATGCGTTCTAAGCATTTCAGAAGAAAAGAGGTCAAACTGATAGGTCTAAAACTCTTTGCTTCTTCATACGACGCACGACCCACTTTCGGAGTAACTTCACAGTAATATCCCGCCAAAGTTTGGGAATATATCCTGTTGTAAAACTGCAAACAAGTATTTTTTCAAAACATGTTTGAAATAATCAAATCCCTTCTGAATCTAAATAGGATAAATCCCATCTGCCTCAGGAGATTTAAAATGAGCAAAACTATTTAGTGCCCACTCAATCGATTCTATAATTACAATATTCCGGGCCGAAGTCAGAGAATCATAACTACAAGAAAAGACATCAGGTTCATCCGAAGATGTAATATCCACACATCCGGGGAAGTGTGTGCTGAACAAGCATTCCAGAACTTCCTCATCAGAGGAACGAAGTTCGTTTACTCGAAAATCCTTAGATTTCGCAAGGATTTTGTTTAACCGACTGACTTCACTAAAACTGGAAACATTTGTACAAATGTTTTTCCAGCCGGATCGTTCAGCAGACCGGAGAGCTTTCTTATAGGCCTTGCGAGCCGACCTGAAACCCTCCGATCCAACAGAACGTCGTCTGTTCCAACTCTTTCTACATTGTTTCCTGAGCTTCGCTAGATAAGAGTTCCACCAAGGGGTTCCTCTTGTGGTCTTCACAGACCGGAGAGGGCAAGCTCCTCAAAAGCTTCCATGATGAAGGTCGTTGTAGTATCAACGGCTTAATCTAAATCACTTGGAGTGTCAAAGGACGGTGAGTATCCATGAAATTTGACCGCAACCAAATCAGTAAAGAGATCCCAGTTTGTTAAACGGGGATTCCTGAAACGCAAAGTTTGCGAAGTAACATTTTAATGTTCAAAAAAGATGTAGCGATGGTCAGATAAAGATTCTTCATCTGACACATGCCAATTGGTCAGCTCGTGGTGACTAATTCTACTAGAGCAAAGCGTTATGTCTAACACTTCCTCTCTAGCAGATACCATGAAGCAGTGATCCAAAATGTACTATCAAAAACTGTAGTTTGCATGATAATCGTGGATGTATGGTCTTGACTATCATGCAACAAAAACATTCACGTATGACCAGATGAAATATTCATGGGTGACTGTGACATTTTTTTAATCACGGCAAAAAATGTAGTGGATTTTCAAATTGAGTGAACTAATGAAATACCAGTGGTTCCGAAAACTGCGAACGGGACATGCGTATAATTTAGGAACCGGAAGTGTGCAGAAGCGGAGACAAAGATTTTCGGATTGTGCGTTCCGAGGGTCATAACCACCAATGGAGCAGGGGAACAAAAGTCAGTGGCTCCCAACTGAATAGTTACGGCCCACGTCTAACAAATCAAAAAGTCTCATGCCATACGGATATTTTCAGACCTGGCTAACTGAGCTGATGTTGAAACCCGATATCCTAGGCCATTTTGGAATTCAATATGGCGCTTGGGGTTTCTGGGACAATACAGGGACACTACTGAGGGTTTCCGCCATCGTCAAAAACGCCTTTGTAACGACTTTGAAATCAAATCCGCTGAAAATGCTCTGAAGCTTCTTGGAATGTCTCCAGAATCCCCAGAAACCCCATGTAACGCACCTCAGGCCCTCCGAAACCCCAGAAAACGCCATGTAACGCCTCCGTAACGTTTCTGAAATCTGCCGAAAATGCTCTGAAGCTTCTTGGAATGGCTCCAAAATCCCCCTAATACCCCCAGAAACCCCATGTAACACACCTCAGACCCTCCGAAACCCCAGAAAACGCCATGTAACGCCTCCGTAACGTTTCTGAAATCTGCCGAAAATGCTCTGAAGCTCTTTGGAATGCCTCCAAAATCCCCCTAATACCCCCAGAAACCCCATGTAACGCACCTCAGACCCTCCGAAACCCCAGAAAACGCAATGTAACGCCTCCGTAACGTTTCTGAAATCCGCCGAAAATGCTCTGAAGCTCTTTGGAATGCCTCCAAAATCCCCCTAATACCCCCAGAAACCCCATGTAACGCATCTCAGACCCCCCGAAACCCCAGAAAACGCCATGTAACGCCTCCGTAACGTTTCTGAAATCCGCCGAAAGTGCTCTGAAGCTCTTTGGAATGCCTCCAAAATCCCCCTAATACCCCCAGAAACCCCATGTAACGCATCTCAGACCCTCCGAAACCCCAGAAAACACCATGTAACGCCTCCGTAACGTTACTGAAACCCGCTGAAAATGCTCTGAAGCTTCTTGGAATGCCTCCAAAATCCCCCTAATACCCCCAGAAAACCCCATGTAACGCATCTCAGACCCCCCGAAACCCCAGAAAACGCCATGTAACGCCTCCGTAACGTTTCTGAAATCCGCCGAAAGTGCTCTGAAGCTCTTTGGAATGCCTCCAAAATCCCCCTAATACCCCCAGAAACCCCATGTAACGCATCTCAGACCCTCCGAAACCCCAGAAAACGCCATGTAACGCCTCCGTAACGTTACTGAAACCCGCTGAAAATGCTCTGAAGCTTCTTGGAATGCCTCCAAAATCCCCCTAAAACCCCCAGAAAACCCATGTAACGCACCTGAGACCCACCGAAACCCCAGAAAACGCCAAGTAACGCCTCCGTAACGTTTCTGAAATCCGCCGAAAAGGCTCTGAAGCTCTTTGGAATGCCTCCAAAATCCCCTTAATACCCCCAGAAACCCCATGTAACGCATCTCAGACCCTCCGAAACCCCAGAAAACGCCATGTAACGCCTCTGTAACGTTTCTGAAATCCGCTGAGAATGCTCTGAAGCTTCTTGGAATGCCTCTGAAATCCCCCTTAAACCCCCTCAGACCCCAAGTAACGCCCTTGACACCCTCTAGCACGAGTTATCCGCATTTTTCTTTCGCAGTTTTCGGAACCACTGGAACTCCAACTCTACATTTCAAAACTGTCATTTCGTACTCCCATCATCTTGATTTGTGTACAATCATGGTGCCAAATGCTACATTCATGGTAGACGACATTGATGCATCGACGGCAGCATGAATGTAGTGTGTGACGGTAGTATGCAACATTAGTCATGACGGTAAAGGCGTTGCGACGATAATGAAAAAAATGTACTATACGGTTCACTGCCATGAAGGTTGGGCGGTTGCCTACACACTTAGAAAAAAATGACGGATTACGGTAAAATTTTACCGTAATCTCAACAGCTGAACGTACGGTAAAAAGTTCGGTGATTTTCCAAACCACCGAACGTACTGTGAATCTCAGGAAAATGCATCTGTCAAAATTACCGGAACGTTCGGTACTTTTTACAAATTTACCGTAAAAATCGCAGAACGTTCGGTATGTTTGTTTACAAATGAATTCTCAATATCACTGAACGTACGGTAAATTTTACAAATTTACGGCGATTTTATGCGAGCACAAAAAACAATATTTTCATAAAAAACGTCGATGATGGGATTGAATACATGACCTTCTGATCAGGAACCACACTTGCTGCCACTGTACAAGAGAGTCTTGCTTGGAGATGATGCACAAATTCTAATAGAACTGATGCTCGAAGCTGCCGGCGTGGCTGTCAAACGCATTTTACAGTAGTACGGTAAAATATTCACAGGTCTCCTGTAAATTTGTCTGATTTCACCGGTTCTTCGGTGATTTCTTAAATTTCACAGATTTTCTCCTGCAATTTCATCGATTTCGCCGTAATACTGTAGTTTGCTTATTTACAGACCAGTTTCGGTGATTTTTTTTCACCGAATACTGTAATTTATTCTAAGTGTGTATGTTAAGTAATCTAAGATCTGTACTACTTAAATATTCCATCAAACTGGAACCTTTCAAGTTAATGTCTAAGCTGCCCCAGATGATATGGTGAGCATTTGCATCACTGTCAACAATCAGCGGAAGGCCTTTCGAAGTACAGTATGCGATGACTTGTTTAAAAGCATCCGTAGGGGATGGTTCATCATGCGGTAAATAAACCGAACACTAGACGTATATCCTGTTGAGGTTTCCAACGGATACATCAATTGTGACAACACATACATATCTGATAGTTAATTCAGAGACGAGTTTAGTAACGATTGCGTTGTTGACAAGCACACAGGCTCGAGGCATGACACGTGAGTTTGCCATTTCATTTTTACTGAAAGTAGCAAACACCGGTTTCCTAGATAGAACTCCCACTACCCAAACTAGGCAATATCAAACTCTTTACAATCATAGCACAACAAGGAACAGCAGCAATAAAACTAGATCGGTATCGATTGGAAAACGCCAAAGGCGAGGATTCACAGAATAAACTGTGTAAATCGCATAATGCAAAACCATATTGGTGACAATTTAAACTAATTAATAACATCTTCATAATCCCGCCCTTTTTTTGTTTTTATTTATGTGTATTTTAACATAACGCTAATTCTACACTTAATCCCGCCCTTATTCAGCCTCAAGTTTGAAACTGAATAAGGGCAGCTGATTGTCTCGGAGAAACACAAGGTCCACTGCGCTATTGCTCCGGTTAGCGCAGTAAGGGTAAAATACTGTGGAGGGTGCCCTGGTACTCCACAGGCTCTGTTAGCGGTTAGGTTGTTATTTGATCCCCTAACCATTCATTCCTTGGCACGGTAAGCATAAAGCCGCATCACACCATGAATCAGGGGTCACCTGTTAGGGGACTCTTACCACCGGAACCGCTAACGATCGACCGTACTCCCCAAGAGCATTACGTAATAAGTGGACGGTGCCTTAACCTAATTTACAGCTCTTTGGACAGCAGTTGGATGCGGTTTCTCAAAGGAAAAAATCACGGTATTGCTTAAAAAAATTTCAATCTGTGCCCAAAACTCTCCGTCAGCAACAATGTACAGTACCGACGACCACCACCGGCGACATGTTCCTTGAAACTACTGAAAAATTGCCGCTTTTGCAGTATTTTCGCACCAACCTCTTCTACGTAGTTTATGGAACGCAAGAAAAAGTCATTCCCTAAAAATTATCGAAATCACTGTTATTAATATATTAAAAATCCAAATAGAAAAAATCGTTTTGATTTTGTGATGTCCAGGCGGACATTATGGGAGGGGGGTAGTGGTCAAGGAAAAGTCCATGCTTGTCCATGAGGAGGGGGAGGAAGTAAAAAAACATGATTTTTCTGTTCACGTAGCATATGGACGGCCCCATATAACAAAGCTACCTAAAATAACAGGATTATCTTAAAAAAGCGTGCATTCTATTACAATGTTTACACTTTTGATAATGTCAACCATTTTATCAGTATAACTTTGAAGAACAGCCGATGAAGAGAAAATCTTGATTAATCAAATGGCAGCTATAATGCCAACTTGCAGCGAAACAGAGTAACTCAGAAATTTTTGATGAAACAAATCAGCTACTCTTTCCGCTGTTCTTCTGAAATCTGGAGTTTCCTAAATTATTATCGCCAGGGTTGTAAATTAAGCTTTTGCATGAAACTTTATCGTGTACCAGAGCAATTCAAAGTGTAAAAAAATATGCTGATTTATTAGGTCTAATATTATTCGGCCCAAAGCACACTAGCCTGAGAAAAATAGTAATTAAGACCAACTGCAAAAAAACAGTCAAAGAAGGGAATTCTTTATATGAAAGGTTTGGTTGCCAAACAACTCCGTTACATTCCAACTTCAAAGAACAGCCTATTCTAAAAAGAAGAAATAGTTTTTTATAGATAGTAGTTTGCACGCCAATACACTGTATAATGGTGCAGCTCAAAAGAACATCCTATAATGACTTAAATAGAACGCTCTTCGATGAAAAAGTAAGCAGCTCGTCTGTCAAAGAACTTTCAAACAATGCGACTAGTAAGAACAGCCTATTTCATTTCCATCTGGGAAAAATCAGATGATACCTTGATCTTTCCTCTACAGTCTACATGTGTTCTTCTTCTTCCTCTCTATGGCTCTACATCTCCAATGGAACTTGGCCTTCCTCTCTTCAATTTAATGCACTTCCACAGTTATTTATTGGAGAGCTTTCTTTGCCTGCCATTGCGTGAATTCGTACATTGTGTGTCAAGTACAATGAGGCACTATGCCCAGGGAGTCGAGAAAATATTCCTGACTGGAATGGGAATCGAACCCACCGTCTTCAGATTGGCCATCCATAGCCTGAACCACTAGGCTAACTGCAGACTTCTGTGTACATGTGTATGAAAAGCGATTTTGAAAATATTGCTCCGTTATCTAGTAAAAAGAATCAATAACCAAAAAATGAGGAAATGCTTCCAGTTTGTCCTTAAGTAAGTTCCGTATTTTTAAACTATTTAAAATTCAAGTTTTTGATGAATCTCAAAAACTATGGTCAAATGATTAGCATGAGCATTAGCATTAGCATGATTCAATATCCATATGATCATCTTCAGTGCATATTTGCTCATTTCTTAGATTATGAAAATCCTTCTTTAAATTGAAATAATTCAAAAAAAAAAACAATCCGGGAACAGCTAGGAAGGTTACAATTCACGCTCTTCCATATGTGCTCATAAGCCAATAATCCTTTCCTACTGAAAAGGTCAAAGTGAAAAGCATCACTGAAGTACATTGTAATTTATGCAGATTAGGTGCTAATAGTGGAACTGCAAGAATAAGCCCCGCTATTAACCCGGTAATTATGGAAAATGTACACCGTCCGTACCAGAACTTGGTACCTAGCAACGGCGGCGAGTACTTTTCTGTGGCATGACCATTCACCAAAGGTGAAACTTTGCATCAATTCTGCAGCACAGTCTAGGACAGGTAAGCGAATCAGGGTCTGACTGTGCCAACAGTAGTTATCCATTGTACTTCCATGTAAGTAGGAGCCAGTCACTACAAGCTATTGCCATTGTTGCTAGCTAAGTAAAGTAAGTAGAAAGTATAACACACATGCTGCTTGACGTTATTGGTGCATATGTTTCCGGGTAGGTATGCTACCCACGTATGCGAATAGTGTTTGCACTTATATATTATTCAAATGAACATTTCAGGATCCAACGTAGCACTAACCCGCTAAACTCGAACAAGTCGCTGGAATTGCTTCTACGCTCTGTAAAGCTCTAGCAGTAGCGTCATTTCTCGCCATATCAAAGTAGCTCCCCTTTGCTATGGACCGCGGACAATACATAGCTTTGAATCATAAGCATGCTGTGCTCATGACATTGTACATCTAGGTGAATACGTAAGGTATCAAGCTAAGTCATCCTAAAAAAACGTTTTTTTTTTTCAGTGCAACCAGAGCGAATTTCCATGAAGCCACTCACAATGCTACAGCCTTCGCTTTCAACAAAATGTTCAAGAATATTTTTTTAAATGTCACAGATCTTTTTTTTTAACATACAGGACAAACAAGCGCGGAACCCTAGATGCTTCCAGTTTTTGTTGCATTCCGTATTTCACCCGTTTGTATGCCACTAAAAGCCATTCAGAATCGCATCCACTGTCAAACCGAAAAGCGCAAGAGTTGCATTCGCATAACAGTTTTTCTCCTACCTTTACTCGACAAAAATGTCCCATTCAGCAAAAGTGCAGACAAAAAAACAACGCCACGTCACCCGCCGTCGTACGCAAGAAAAATGCTTCCCTTGGCACTTGAATTTATCGCTATGCAAATTTCCTTGCATTTGTGTGCCAGATTTATTGCGTGTTCTCACGCTCTTTGCTCCCGCGTCTTTCACCAGATTCATTGCCACCGGATAAGGTTGGCTGCTTGTGGCTCGGCAGCACTGGTACTGACTGGCCGTTTCTAGGAAGAAAATCGTGCAATCCTTTTTTCATGCTCGACGTCGTCGTTGCTGGCGTTCGGTCATTATTCGCTCCCTATGCGGTGGCCATTTGCAAACTAGGTAGGTACCACTAACGTAGTGCATAATTCTTGGAGCTTTTTTTCCCCGAACAGGAGGAAATAACGTCAGACTACATCAAAATGATGAAATAGATGGAGTTCCGATGAAAAAGGAATTAAGGAGGTAAATTCATAATAGTTATTTATGTGACGAGTTGCAAAATAGTTATTTATGAAACGAGTTGCAAAAAGTTGATTTTTTCAACACGAGTCGTACATTTATCCAACGAGGCTTGCCGAGTTGGATAAATGCGAAGAGTGCTGAAAAAATCGAGTTTTGCAACGAGTTCCATACAAAATTTTATGCAATGATTTTTTCATAATGCAACCCATTTGAGTTGCATAATGTTCATAATGCAACTCAAATGAGTTGCATTATGAACATTATACAACTATTTTTCATTATGCAACTCATTTCAGTTGCATAATGAACCAGTTCGAAAAAATGGACATTATGATACCAAAATGAGTTATATAAAACATAAATTATGATACTGAATTGCATAAAGTTGATTTTTTCAGCACGAGTCGTACATTTATCCAACGAGGCTTGCCGAGTTGGATAAATACGAAGAGTGCTGAAAAAATCGAGTTTAAAACGAGTTCCATACAAAATTTTATGCAATGATTTTTTCATTATACAACTCATTTGAGTTGCATAATGTTCATAATGCAACTCAAATGAGTTGCATAATGAACATTATACAACTATTTTTCATTATGCAACTAATTTCAGTTGCATAATGAACCAGTGCGGAAAAGTTGGCCATTATGATACTCACATGAGTTGTATAAAATTGAAATTATGATTCTGGATTGCATTAAAAGCATTCATGCAATTCAGTACCATAATTTCAATTTTATACTTCTCATTTCAATATCATAATGATTGCACCCGAAAAGCTAGTTTTTAGGCCACATTTGGCTTTCACGAATTTTAGTAATTTTTGCTCAACTCCTACAGCATTGGTGTCAAAGAAGCAAATGATCAAAAAACATTGGAGAATATGATGCCGTTTTGAAAAATTCAACTTATTATGAATATTAGGGTGTTCCAGAACGAAATCTACCAAAAAATCATCTTTTTAAGGTTTTTCTGATTACAAATGTGATAATTACACATGTTTCCTTCAATTTTATTGGCACATGTTGTTCGGAGAAGTTGTAGCAAACAAGTATAGCTTTCAATTTCTGCCGAAAGAATGAAGTTTTGACAAGTTTTAGTGTAGTTATGATTTTTTGAAGCTCAAAAATAGTCGAAAAACACAAAATTGATTTGATGCACCTCTTATTTTCAATGGATTTGGCTGAAATTTTGACCAGTTACTTCTTTTAGGATGTCAACAAGGATGCCAATCAATATATGGGGGTGGACTAAAGATTCAGAGAACATTTTTGAAAAGCTGGACAGGCCTAGCCCGTATGCATGGTATTAGAGCCTAAAATTCCATTAAACAGCCACCCTCTTGAATTTGGAGCCGCCATCTTGAATTTGGAGTCACCATCTTGGATTTTAGATCGCTATTTCGAATATTCTGATTGCCATTTTTGGACTCCGGACATCTTCCTCATACCAAATATACCCATGGTTTTACGACCTAAATTTCCATTATACAGCCACCATCTTGAAATTGGAGCCACCATCTTGGAGTTTGGACCACCATCTTGAATTTTGGGCCGACATCGTTGAATTTGCGGTCTCCAGTGTTGTTTTCCGCACAAAATTCGTCAACCATGCTAAAGGATACAAAAATCGCCGCAGTCTGATGTGTCGCATGATGGGGCTTGGTTCAGTTTTAACCCTCAAAGCCCCAGGACAAACTTATTATTATTTTTAAGCGGCTGATACTCAGGATCTGTAAAATATAAAAATAAGCGGTTTTCACTACGATCGATGAGAAGAGTTGTACTTCATGTTAGGATAGTTGTCACACCGGAAGTTCATGTTTGAACCTGTTTTTGCACAGGAAATAAGTGTTCCCTGGTGCAATGTATTAGCGGTTCGTCTATGAATCTGGCATTTTATAATAATTCTGAACTCTTTAACAACTTGAAATGGTAGGGCAACGCAAGAACACATTGCTGAGGTTGTTTTCAAGCATGAGTTGCATCTGAAACTTAATCCCAAATGTGTACTTCCGGTAGGACTCGAGGCACACCGTTTTTAGTGATCCTAATCATTGTGGACCTCAAAAGATTATTTTAGAAGTTTAGTGTCTATGAAGAATTTGTTAGGTATACCAGAGTCCTTCTTTTAAAACTAATACTCATGTGATTAATCCACCTAGAATTCATACACGGGTCATACTTTTAACCAACGAATCATTACAAGACTATTGCATACTTTAGGCGTTTATTGGTTTCTGTCCAAATTTACAAAATTAATTCCAATTTGTAAAAACACGATTCGGTAAGAATTTGAAGGCCAGATTTATATTCCACTTGAATTGATCTACCGAGAATAAACAGCTATTTATTGAAAAAATAACCAAAAGACAGCTGTAGAACATATTGCCAAAACATTGCACCAGGAAGCACCTATTTCCGGTGCAAAATCAGATTCAAGCATAGACTTCCGGTTTGACAACTACACTTGCATGAAGTACAACTCTTCCCATCGATTATAGTGAAAACCGCTTTTTTATATTTTATAGTTCCTGAGTATCAGCCGATTAAAAATAAAAAGTTTGTCCCGGGGTTTTGAGAGTTAACTCTGGAACGCCTTGCCCGATCCGAACCATTTTAAATAGCAAACATTGCAGTAAAATTCCGGTTCGATTCGAGCTATAACACTAGTTTACAGCATTTTTGAACTTAGTAAACTGATGATCGTTTTTGGTGTAGAATCATGCCCTGAGTTCGAAAACGCGAAGGAAAAAAATTACAGTAGAGCAGAAATTTTTTCGACTTTCCATACGAGGTTGATGATTTGAAATCGATTTTTGTTCTATTTTTAAGCAAGGTCGCTCACTTCACACACCTCATTCTCCGTAATAAATGCTCCGATTGAGCTGAATTTTTTACTGTAACTCGCTTACATATGATATGTCAAAAAAACGTCGAGAAAGAATTTTTAAATCGTTTTTTACTCATTGAAAAAAATACAAATTTTCATATATTTTTCGAAATTTTGCTAAAATTTAAGGAGATCTTCCCCAAAACTCGCCAATATCTTGAATTTCATCAATCTAACACAAAACCTACATTCAGATGATCGAATGGTATTATATTCAGCTTTTAGTTTATGGAAAAAGATTTAAAATTGGTTGAACAAAACGCAAGATATGTTAATTTTAATAAATTCCATATTTTAAAAAGTTGTAAAACTCGATATTGAGCTAAAACTCAAAAACTGTTCTACTTTAATTTTTTTGAAGCACGGTTTCGAAATCAGCGCTAAATTATGCTTCAAAAATTTTGGTCATTGACAGAAGTTCACGACTTTCGATTTATTTTGTAAACTAGTGTAATCCGAAAAATCGGCCAATGGAAAATGCTTTAAAACTGAGTGAACTTTTTTTTGCGCACAGACATACATACATACACACACAGACATCATCTCAATTCGTCGAACTGAGTTGATTGGTATATGTGACTTGACCCTCCGAGCCTTCTATAGAAAATTCGTTTTTTTAGTACACTTTGGTGTACGAGAAAGGCAAAAAACAGACAATAATTAAAGGATTGCCTAAACGAGCAAAAACAACAGTTCTCATTTTTAGAAGTTTAAAGCCTGTTATTTTCTTATGATCGGATTGGAAGTACGCCCCCTACAATGGGGAAAGAAAAAATATTATGTACCCACCCGCGTAAGAAATCCTCGTTCAAGTTCATTGAGTTTATGGGCCACGTTATTGGGCACAGTGTAGAAGAAATGGGTCGTTAGAAAAAAAAACGGGATTAGCTATGATACTGGTATTTCATTAGCTTGTGAGTGGCATTCCTATTCAGGGTGTTTGGTTCCTGAGTACAAACTTTTTAAAGGGTGATAGAGGACCATAAATCGTGAAAAAAAAATGTTCTGCGCATATGGTCAAATCTCAACCGTTACGTAGCTATTGAACTCCCCATGTTTTTGACTCTCATTGCCTTAACTGGCTATAACTTTGAAATAGTCAAACTTTTCGCAGTATTTTTACCCTTATTCGAAAGATAATGGAATTTTCTATCAAATGGCATCTTTGAACCGATTGGTTTTGTTAAAAAACTAAGTTTTCTAAAGCAAATAGCTCAAACGTAGTGTGTTCTAATTTGTTTTTGTCAATTATCTTTGAAAAATGCGTAATAATTTAAAATTCTTTATTTGGCAAAGTTGTGGCCCCTGTTCCATTCTACATTTCGTTCTTTGACATCAAACTTCTATCTCTTATCGTTTTCTTGCAATTTCGATTTAAACGTCGCATTTCAGATCATAAATTTGCAATCGTCATGGTCAGCACTTTTTTGCGCACTGTGCTGCACATTTAAATGAAAATTGCAAGAAAACGATTCGAGTTAGAAGTTTGAAGTCAAAGAATGAATTGTAGAGTGGAACAGGGACCACAACTTTGCCAAAGAAAGAATTTAAATTTATTACGCATGTTTTAAAGATAATTGACATAAACAAATTAAAACACACTGTTTTTAGCTATTTTGCTCTAGAAAACTTAGTCATTTAACTAAACCAATCGGTTCAAAGATGCCATTTGATAGAAAATTCAATAATCTTTCAAATAAGGGTAAAAAAACTGCGATAAGTTTGACCATTTTAATGTTATAGCCAGTTAAGGCAATAAGATCCAAAAACATGGGGAGTTCAATAACTACGTAACGGTTGAGATTTGACCATATGCGTAGAACATTTTTTTCATCATTTATGGTCCTCTATTACCCTCTAAAAAGTTTGCACTAAGGAACCTAACACCCTGTATAAGCTATAGGAGAGGAAGTTAATGCTTATGCTGAATAGCGAGAGATTTATTTATTATTTCAATTTATTTTCCCACATTATAATTTCAGACGTTATTTGAGTCGCACCTTTGCCCGTGGTGGACAGACTCGGTTCGGTACGCATCTCTTCAAGCTAGCAAGAGTCACAACTAGCTAAAATTACAGTATCTAGGCTTTACTACTAGCTAAGCACACAACTCTTAGCTAACGGTTTTTGCCATTGCTTGACCCGTGGAAGCATGAGATAGGAACTTGTGAGAACCAGAACAATTTTTGCAGCCTACCTCAATATTATATGCAAGGGTCTTGCACCATTTGGGCAGGTGTATCTATTTTGGGTACTTGCCGCTATTACTAAGTCAATTTTATACCTAATAGATCAGAATCGCGCGACAATTTTCGTAGGTCAGTTGGTTTTCACGGTTAAGTATACGATTAAAACGCTAACGGGTTCGATATATTTGATACGACCATTGATGTATGTGTATTGCTCTTATTATTGTGTGCGGTAGTAATCGCAACCAAATAAATCATAATCATGATGAAGACCACGACGTGTATTTCCATATAACTGGCTCCTAGAACCACACCCTACCCTACCATATTCTACTAACAAAAACTCCTTCATGTGACAACTGTGTGTATGCTGTGGATACCAACGGTTGTCGAACTAACATTCCTTACTGTTGCGACGGTATCGCATGTATTTAGGTGAAACTGGCAACTGTTCTATCCAATAGGAATTAATTGAATGCGTTAGAATTGTAAGGAGATTTAGTGTTAAGTTGTGCGTCGAGTGAGAGAGTTCGTTAGTGATTAAGAAACTATCATGTAAGTTAATTTTAAGTAAAACGCAATGTAAATTATTAAAATGAATTTCTATTAATATAGCATTGAAGCTGTCGTAAACAAACGCTGCTCTCGATATGTGTTTCATTGATCCAGAAGAAACTCGCGCCAACAAACTTCAATGATGATAACTCATCAAAACAAAGAGGTCGGTATGGCGACCCGACTGGATATTCTGAAACAGCAACTCGAAGAGTTGGAAGGAAGGAAAGCACTTTGGCGCAAACAGTGCGAGGATGAAGAACGGCGCATGGCACTGGAATTCGAGCGCGAGCTTGCGGAGATGAATGAAAAGTTCTCCAAAGCGATGGAGAAAATTGAATTGGAGTACACGGTGAAAAAAGAGGCACTAATGTGCAAAAATAGTGGGAAAGGTGTCCGAGTACAATCGACAACAGTAAGGTCCGATTCGTGCAACGACAAAACCCAATTACAGTTTGCCTGCTCCAATCCAATCAAAACGATATCCCAACCACATTTCGTTGCTCCGCGAACGCAACTAAGTAAGCTGCTTTCAGTCGGCTGCGTTGAGAATAAAGGCATCCCGCACACGGGCCCATTCGTATCGACGACGACGACGACGACGACGAACCGTTCTAACAAGAATCAAACAGCACACAGTGTGCGCCTATCTACTGATGCAATAGAGATAGAAGCGAAACAATCGACGGTGAATATGGTCCAATCGGAAAGTGCAGTAAAGAAAGCCCCCGTCGTCGTCAGTGTTGGTCGCAACGCTGTTTCTAGATGTGTTGCTTTCGACCCCGGCGGGGCTGCTTTGCACATTGCAGTGCACAGTGGCACAGAAAAATGTTATTGAGGACATTTAAAGCAAGAATTAAAATGTACATATACAGATTCGAAAAGTGAGATAATTAGTTACCAGTTGTCACGGGGGGGAGAATGTTGCGACGGTATCGCATGTATTTAGGTGAAACTGGCAACTGTTCTATCCAATAGGAATTAATTGAATGCGTTAGAATTGTAAGGAGATTTAGTGTTAAGTTGTGCGTCGAGTGAGAGAGTTCGTTAGTGATTAAGAAACTATCATGTAAGTTAATTTTAAGTAAAACGCAATGTAAATTATTAAAATGAATTTCTATTAATATAGCATTGAAGCTGTCGTAAACAAACGCTGCTCTCGATATGTGTTTCATTGATCCAGAAGAAACTCGCGCCAACACTTACCTTTCCAGATGACCGTAAGGACGTGGACGGCGAAGTCAGAGCTTTAATGAGGGAATCTAGTTCACAAGATCAGGTCTTACTCCTGGGCATTTGAGATGGGGCCAAGAGCGTTTTTCGGAAGCTCCCAAGAAATTTCAGGGAGTTTTAGAAGCCTTTCAAGGGCGTTCTGTCAGGTCACCCTCGTTGGTGTTTTACTCGAATGAAGGGGATTTAAGAAGCGTTTCAATTGTATTAGGAAGATTTTGAGACGTTCCAAGGAACGGTTCAGGAGGGGGGGATCTCGAAAGCCTTTCAATGACGTTACAAGGGTTTCAGGGAAGTTTCAAGGTATTTCGAAAAGTTTCAGAGAGTTTTTTAGAATTGGCCAACCTTCTTGTGCATTGCAGTCATGTTTGCCCCAAACGCTGTACACTACTTCAGCGAGATTTTCCCAACGTGATGCATTAGAAAGGTTGAAGGTGTTCCATGACGTTTTAGGAGCGTTTGGTAGCATTTCAGCGACGTTTCAAGGGGTTGCTGGAGCCTTTTAAAGGCGTTTCAAGTGGTTTCTGGATCAATTCAAATTGATTATGATAATATCAAGGGCGTATCAATCGAACTATGGAGGTTTCATGAGAGTTCCTAGGCATTCCAGGTTAGGGTCGATTTGGGGGGTTTCATGAACACCATTATATCCAAGGGGTTTCAGTGGCATTTCAAATGATTACAAGGATTTTAATGGTATTTCAATGGGATGATGGTGGATTCAGGGGCATTTCAAGAGGTTTCAAGGGCTTTGTGAAGGGATCTCTAAAAATCATCAGAAACTTCCTGGAATGCCTCCTAAATCTCCCTAAAACCCCATGGACCCCAAGTAACGTACCTGAGACCATCCAAAACCACCAAACGCGTACCTGTACCGCCTCCAAAACCCATCAAAAATCTTCTGTAACTCTCAGCAATGCATTCGAAAATCCTCTTTTCCCCCGAAACACCCCTGAAACCTGCTCCAAAAATCAATGTCCGCAAATTGGGTTCTTAAATTTGAAAAAAATATTCATTTTTTAAATTTAACACTAAAGAGCACATTTTTTACATTTTAAGATTTTTAGAACTTCATTTGGATACCTAAGATCAATTTTAAAGAGATATTTTGATATCACCTTTTGACAACAACCTGGGCAACTGCTTAACAGATCTGTCCAGTACAAAATCCGACGAGGGGTGATTCAATAAATCGCTCCCATACAAACTTCAAATTGATATTAAAATAGGTTCCCGGGCACCCAAATCATGAAAATTTGGATTTCTGCCCAGTTTGGTGTGCAGATTTTGAATATGGAACTATCTCAAAACCGTTAAAGAAGCCAATTCTCACACTTCCGCTTTTCGAGTTACGCGCATGACTTTTTCGCAATTTCCGAACCCACTGGAACTCCAGATCTACATTTCGAAACTGTAATTTCATACTCTCATGGTCTGGATTTGTGTTACAATCATGGTGCAATATCCTGTATTTAAGGCAAATAACATTCATGCACCATGCACCCCCTAGAACCTTCCTGAGGGCTCCGGGTACCACCTTAAACCCCCTAGGATCCCATAAAACACTCCTGACACTCCCTGGAACGCCCTTGGAATCCCTTGAAACCCCTTGAGACGCCATTTAGAGCCCCATAAACATCCCTGGGACCCCTTGATACCCTTTCAAATACTTTTCTGGAACTCCCTTGGAATCCTTGAAATGCCTTGAGGCACCCCTGAGACTCCCTGGATCGCTAAGATCCCCTAAGACCCCCTTAAAGGATCATAGGACCTCCTGGGACTCCCTGAAACACCCATATAACCTCCCTTTGTTTTTCCCTGTAAACGGCCCTAGCCACCGTTGCCATAGGTACCGTCATTTTTTCCTTTTTTTTTGCACAATATGGGTTCAGAATAGCTGCAGTACATAAAAAAGGTGCATAATTTAGAAGTTCATACAAATAACCTGCATAAAAAGAGGTCTAAGAGTAATAATGACTTCCTTTGCGGAAGCCAAATAACTAAATAGGGTTCGTTGAAAGTCTGTGTAGAAATGTTTTCAGAGCTTCACTGATAATATTGATTTTCAGATAAAATTTAAAGCTGGAAAACAAGATTTACAAAATTAACGGCAATAAACAGACATTTCGCGATTATCTTCCTGTTTTCCCCAAGCCTAACTAGTGACTCCCAATATTGATAAGAATAGCTAAATATTCGGAATGTTAGCTAAATATAGAGGACTTATATTCAGTGTTTGTGCAGAAGTTTATTATGGAACTTCGATCTTGAATACTTCCAAAAGTCTTTGGAATTTCTCCGGGATTTCTTACTGCGTTTTCTCAGATCATTTTTCTCCGGAAATCCTCCAGGAGATTATCCAAGCTGCTTCTGTTTTGTGGGTACCCAGCAGGAGCTTGTTCTGGTAATTTTCCAAAAGTTTCCTTTTTTTTCAAAACTCTGAAATTCTTTCTGGAAATGCTCCACACATACGCTCTGGGAGTACTTAGGAGTTCCTTAAGAGTTACTTCTGGAAATCTTCCAGATGCAGCATCTGAAAATTATTCAGTTTTTTTTTTTGAAAATCTGCCAGAAGCTCTTTCTGGTTGCCCTCCTAGTGTTTTTTAGGAAAATTCTCGAGCGGTTTTTTTTTTTCTTGGGAATCCTCCGAAATTTGAGAATATTTCTAACATTATTTTTGGAAATCTTGATGGAATTCTTTCTAGAAATTCTCCAGGACTTCCTTCTGGGAATCCTCCACAATTTCTTGTCAGGGCTCCTGCATGGGCTTCAACTGAGAATCTTCCAAGTGTTCCATCTTGAAATTCTCCACGTGTGCCTGGAGAAATTCCTGGAAATTTCTGGATCCAAGAATTAACTTCTATAGGTATCTTTATGGGAGCTTCAAAAGAATTGCTAGGAGAAGTTACAAGTAGAAATTCAGGAATCTGAAAGAATCCACAAAACGCATCCAAGGTGATATCTCCAGAAGGTATTTCTTGGAGGAATCCTCAGCTGAAATTCTAGAAAGAATACAAGAAGGCATTTCTCAAACATGCAACAGATGGAATCATCAGATAGAATTGCTGTAGAAAAATGTCTCGACTCTCTGGGCATAGTGTATCATTGTACTTGCCTCACAATATACAAATTCATGCAATGGCAGGCAAAGAAAGCCCTTCAAATAAACTGTGGAAGTGTTCAAAGAACACCAAGTTGAGGCGAGGCAGGCCAAGTTCCAGTGGAAACGTAGAGCCTTGAAGAAGAAGTTTCAGATTTTTCCCGTAAGGTGACGCTGTAAATGTTTGTATTATAACTTTTTTTTTCAAAGTGTTGCATCACTACGACAAAGTTAAGTGACATACAATAACCTACCTTCAATCCCTTGAATTAATGAATGGACGGACCTAGACATCTAATCCAACTACAACTTACAAGCTTTTGCGTTCGTATATTTTCGGTAAACAAATAATAACAATCATTCATTTCATGTGTCACGAAAGAAGCAAGGATCTACGAGGCCCGGGAGGCCTCCTCCCCTCTCTCCTACCTGCATCACCAAGATGGCATGACACGGCCCATTAAATTTACGGACAGTATATTCTGGCAGCTGTTTGGCACCCAGTTCGTAGCGGAACGACAACAACAACGTCAATATTTTGGTACCTCTATACAGTTCATACACCTGGCTGCCACTGGCTGAAATCCAATTTCCATATTCGATGTGTGTTTGGGCGGTTTCGGCGCCCTACATGCGTTCGTGTTGTCTGGCATGAGGATTACATGTCGAAGCATAAATTGTAGGGCCAAATTAGAAAAAAAAAAAAAAGAGCAAGAACACCCGATTTAGCCTCTGGGTTCAGAATATGAAAGTCACGATGACAACGGTCCGAGTTAGCCGAGGACGCGTTACTATATACAGAGACAGGGTGGTGAAATGTTTTCAAGCCGTTAGTGCTGAATTAGATTACGTATTTTACACGCAACGACGGGGGATAGTATAGAGTGCTGGAACTGACTTTAGGTTAGACGTAATAAACTCTCACACAAACTTGTGCTGTAAGGTGCACACAACCATAGTAGGAAGTGGATTTAGTATGGGCTACCGGGTTTTAAACTTGTTTAGCCATCAGTCCATCTGCAATTGTTAATCATAAGCCAAATGGAATTATATTTACATTTATTCAAATTTGTATTCCTGGTCATTGAAAGGAATCCACGTGGTGTGAAGGGATGTGTCGTATGTTCGTAGATGATTGTATTTGGATTTCAAACGCTAGAAATGCGTCGGACTTGGTATTAACGGCATTTCTGGAAGATCTGGTCTGTTGCCGACTGGCCGTCGATGAAGCCGGCTTAATAACTTGCAACGAACTCATTCATTTTAACCCTTTGAAGCGGGATTTTTTCCAAGCGTTCTTCTGGAGTTTTTTCTACGTTTTTCTGTAGTTTTGGTATTCAATAATTAAAAACGGTAGAATATTATGCGAAATATTTTTTCTGGACATCCTAGGTCATCCAAACTATTCTTGAGTTTAGATCCTGAAGTCTATGGCTGTAACGGTAACTTCTTTCATTACACAAAGCTGCGATTTGTAATCTATCATGTCCAGTAAGTCTTCTGAAAATTCAATAGACAGTAACAGATCATTCGGGATATCCTAGATTATCCAAACTGTTCTTGAGTCTAGATCTTAAAGTCTATGGGTGTAACTGTAACTGATTTCATTATACAAAGCTGCGATTTGTAATCTATCATGTCCAGCAAGTCTTCTGAAAGGTAAATAGACAATATTAGATCAGTCGGGATATCTTAGGTCATCCAAACTGTTCATGAGTTTCGATCCTAAAGTCTGCGGGTGTAACGGTAACTGATTTCATTATATAAAGCTGCGATTTGTAATCTATCATGTCCAGTAAGTCTTCGGAAAATTCAATAGACAGTATCAGATCATATATCCTAGGTCATCCAAACTATTCTTGAGTTTAGATCCTGAAGTCTATGGCTGTAACGGTAACTTCTTTCATTATACAAAGCTGCGATTTGTAATCTATCATGTCCAGCAAGTCTTCTGAAAATCCAATAGACAGTAACAGATCATTCGGGATATCCTAGATTATCCAAACTGTTCATGAGTTTCGATCCTAACGTCTGCGGGTGTAACGGTAACTGATTTCATTATACAAAGCTGCGATTTGTAATCTATCATGTCCAGTAAGTCTTCGGAAAATTCAATAGATAGTATCAGATCATACGGGATATCCTAGGTCATCCAAACTGTTCATGAGCTTAGATCCTTAAGTCTATGAGTGTAACGATAACTGATTTCATTATACAAAGCTGCGATTTGTAATCTATCATGTCCAGCAAGTCTTCTGAAAGGTAAATAGACAATATCACATCAGTTGGGATATTCTAGGTCATCCAAACTGTTCTTGAGTTTAGATCCTAAAGTCTGTGGGTGCAACGGTAACTGATTTCATCATACAAAGCTGCGATTTGTAATCTATCATGCCCAGTATGTCTACTGGAAGGTAAATAGACAGTATCAGATCAGTCGGGATATCCTAGGTCATCCAAACTGTTCTTAAGTTTAATTCCATAATTCTACGGGTGTAACGGTAACTTTTTTCCTTATGCAAATCTACGATTTGTAATCTATTATGTCCAGTAAGTCTTCTGAAAATTCAATAGACAATATCAGATCATTCGTGATATCCTAGGTCATCCAAACTGTTCTTGAGTTTAGATCCCAAAGTCTACGGGTGTAACGGTAACTGCTTTCATTATACCAAACTGCGATTTGTTATCTATTATGTCCAGTAACTCTTCTGAAAGGTAAATAGACAATATCAGATCAGTCCGGATATCCTAGGTCATCCATACTGTTCTTGAGTTTAGATCCTAAAGTTTACGAGTGTAACGGTAAACTTATTACATTAAAAGCTATGATTTGTAATCTATCATGTCCAACAAGTCTTCTGAAAGTTACAGTTGTTGGTTTTATCAACTAAGCTTCATAACAGTAAGGAGCCCATAATATCCCAAAAATATATAACAACGCGTATTGTTCCTCTAACTGTTTTGGTTAGTACAGTGGATTATGTAACACCTTAACGTAGTGGCAAAAGCTATTATCACAAGTGTAGATCTAAAGCTATGGTCTCCGGAGTAGTGATGTTGATCTGGGATATCTCAAAACTATCATTACAGATTACAGACTAAAATTCATTGTGAGACTAACTACTGTTACTATCAAGAGCTAAACTTCAGGATAGTTTGGACGACCCTCAATGTCCCAAAGGTTCATAAAAATATATAGTAGACTTTAGGTTGGTCCAGTCATCGCTATTGATTATGAAACGTTACTCAGTATGTCAGATATACCTGATGTTACGAGTGTAGACCTGAAGTTCTTAACTCATGGATAGTTTGGCTGACCTGGAACATTCCTATAGTGTCTCTAAATGACATTTCAGATTTCAAGAGCTTCGTGGATCTCAGCAGATCCTATGCTATTATTAATGGTTAAAACACAAAGTTTTTCTTGTAGATTTAAAGGGCTTCATTATACAACAGTTTGGACGACCGTGAATGTCCCAAAGGTTTGTATTAAAAAAGTAGACTTCAGATTGTTCCAGTAACTGCGGTTGATTATGCAGCGTTACTCAGTATAACAGATATGGATACAGTTACGAGTGTAGACCTGAAGTCCTGAACTCCAAGGTAGTTTGGCTGACCTGGAATATCCCTCCTCCTCTCTCCTCTTGTTGGCGTAACGTCCTCACTGGGACAAAGCCTGCTTCTCAGCTTAGTGTTCAATGAGCACTTCCACAGTTTTTAACTGAGAGCTTCCTCTGCCAATGACCATTTTGCATGTGTATATCGTGTGGCAGGCACGAAGATACTCTATGCCCAAGGAAGTCAAGGAAATTTCCTTTACGAAAAGATCCTGGACCGACCGGGAATCGAACCCGTCACCCTCAGCATGGTCATGCTGAATACCCGTGCGTTTACCGCCTCGGCTATATGGGCCCTGGAATATCCCTATAGCGTCTATAAATGACATTGTAAATGTCAAGAGCTTCACGGATCCCAGTATCTTATGATGCAATGCTATTAGTTGTGGCGGAAATACATAAAATCATTCTTGTAGATTTGAAGGACTTCACTACAGGATAGTTTGGAACACCTAGAACATCCCAGCATATAAAACTCCTTTTGATATTCTTGATGAAGGCTAAATGGATACATATAAACGAAACAAATAATTGACATACCAGTTAAACTTGGATGTGGTTTAACTGGTATGTCAATTATTTGTTTTTTTTTTTAATTTCATGGTGTTCAGGATGTTCTAGGTTTTCCATGAAGCCCCAAATACAAATATTCAAATTGTTCCCTAATAGAGGACTCAATTTGCAACAACTTTGCCGAAGACAGTATTCTGTTTTATCGAATGGGCGAATTTATACAGCCGCTTCTATGTTGGGGTCATTTATGACCCCTCCGCAGTGTTGAAAATTTCATTTCGTCATATCTAAATTCAATCGCCTACAGCTAATTTTAGAAGCGGAACCTGAGAATATGGTATATGAAAAACTTGTGCGGCTAGACCAGTTCTGCTAGAAAGTCACGGAAAAACCGATATTTTTCGAATATTTAAGGTAAATGTCACGGACCACCTTTGAAAAATGCTAAATGATATTCACCGTGAATATCATTTGGCATTTTTCAAAGGAAGCCCGTGACATTTACGTTAAATATTCGAAAAATAGCGTTTTTTTCGTGACTTTCTAGCAGAACTGGTCTAGCCGCACAAGTTTTTCATATACCATATTCTCAGGTTCAGCCTCCAAAATGAGCTGTAGGTGATTGAATTTAGATATGACGAAATGAATTTTTCAGCACTGCCCCTCCGGCTCCAAAGGGTTAAGTGACAGATAACGTATCTGGAAAAGCACTTTGTGGGCTGATGTTCTTATATTCCAAATCCTCGCCTTTAGCTGTTAGTACACAGGGTCAAATATTTGTCAAAAAGAAATCAATCCTTAAACATCTTGTTTGACTCGATCGAATTTTCGTTAGTCTCAAACTGATGTTGTTTCTTTAGTTCTTTCCTTGTCAAATATTTAACCCTGAGTATGTCAGGCCTTTTTTGTGAATAGGTTAGATTATACCCCTTCCTTCCACTTTCGGTTTTGCGGATTCTAAAGGTGCCATTAGACTGTTTGTCATTATGACAAATATTTGCCATTGAAGCCCGATATTCATCCAAGATTATGCCGCCATTATCGCCAGCCTAATACAGAACTTATACATATTCTTCGCAAGTAACCACGGTGCTGAAGATATACTGTGTACTTTGAGCAATCATTACTTTACATCAAACTTAAAGTTGATTTAAAGTGGGAATGGGCAATTATGCGACTGCTTCAAGATTATACCAGTATAATCTTAATTTGATTCTATAATTGCCCACTTCCACTTTAAATCAACCCTAAGTTTGCATGTAAAGTAATGATTGCACTAAATACACCGTATATCTGCATGCAATAAGGCTTCAGCACCGTGGGTAGGGTAAGAAATCAAAATTTGAACTAGTCAAAATGTAATCTTAATTTGAACTATTTTGAAATTCATTGAAATGACGTACTTTTTGGGCAAATATTGTCCCGAAAAAGATTTTAAACAGTTTTCCGTAATATAATCTGATAACATAAGCTTTAAAAGCATTGAAAAAAGCGTTTTTGCCTTCGAAAATAAGCAATTGAAAAATCACTGTGATTTCACCTATTTCCCCCCAGAGAAAGCCCATTTTCGGTGCACCCATACAGCTCATGCATTGCATCACACGCAGTAAGTGAATACGTCAAATGAAAGCTTATTTATCGTAGAATCGACCAACCGAATAATATTCCGCATTATTTGTCACAAAATTATCAAATTTAAGTGATTCTTACTTGGAGAATGTTATCTTAAGTTGAACCATTTGTAATCTAAATTTGAACTAGTAAACGGGGGTGAGCTTCTAGTGTTGGCCTGTAGATCGCGCTAGTGGTTGCATTGTTTACTCTTGGGGGATGAAAAATTCCAAATTTAGTTTCCAAATTACTAAAGAATTTCGAACATTCTGAGTTGAGATTCCACTGCCTAATGAAAAATAGGTATGAGAATTAGCAGATTCATGTGATTTTTAATTGTTTAACATGGAATTGGCTGTTTTGTGAGTTGCTCGAGCTGCTGCCGCCAGTAGTTCAAATTAAGATTAAAATTGGTTCAAATTATGATTACGATGGTTCAAATTAAGATTAAAATCATTGTTGATGAAAAATCGAATATTTCAATGAAATTCGGTGCAAATACAAACTTTTTACCATTTAACAGAATGCTTATACCCGTGGCTTTCATGTACATACGATTTTGCCGTAGTAAATTATTTCCATGTGGGAGAAAAAATCACTTAAAATTTGCACTGCTTCAGAAAGCCGCAATTTGGTTTAAAGTTTGATTACCTACCCTACTTGGGTTATTATTGCGCAATTTGTTCACAAGTTTATAAAGTTCAAAGTTTCAAGTCCATCACCACAGCCATTGCCTACCATAACGCCGCCATAAATCATCAAGTCCTCATGTGGCTGGACAAGACAGAAGGACCGATTCTGTCGCTCCTTTATATCAGCCGATCGGCCATTTATCACCCCAGCCTGTCATAAAGTTCATAACGTGCGGACATGTTGTGTTTGTGTTGGATATGACGCAGCCAACTGGCGGAAAAATGTCCACACTCAAGTCCTCTGTCACCCGGTAGGTAGGAAGGTGAAATCAGTAACAAATTTTGAAAACGACGTATAATCAATGGTGTAGCATTGATTATACGTCGTTTTCAAAATTTGTTACTGAAATGCAATCCATCAAAAGCTGTTGGAGCGTGCAAAAATCCACCATCATCAGCAGCGTTGCCACCGTCTTTTTGACTGTCATCGTTTTCAGAAGGCTTCTTTTTGCACGCACTGTTGTGGAGGATGAGGTTAAAAGCGTACATTGGTCCAAAGCCAATAAATATTTGAATCATTTATGTTGCTGTTTAGTGAAGTTCAAAATATCAGTTTTCAACAGTTAAAAATAGAAAATATCTTCTTTAAGACAATTTAAAAATGAGAGATTTACAACACGATTTTCGTATATTTTATAATGAATTTGCGATTCTTATGAACATTTATTGTGCTTGTTATGCCTAATTTCTATCAGTCTTTAGTCAAATAGACTAGGGGAGATTCTTACTTAGAACCATTATAAAACCAAAATAAAAATTTATTTTTATTACAATTCTCAAAACCTTTACAAAACTGATCGGTCATTAAACATTTCAATGTTTGGGGAGCAACATCATAAAATTAATTCTGATCGATGTGAGTTATTTGAAGGTCGTCTCATGAGTTGGACGATACGAAAATCTTAGGTAAACTTGTCTGACTGTAAAGATCGGAACAAATGTTCGATTGTGTAAATGTTGGAGAATTTCGTTTAACCCTACAGAGATGCATTTTACGTCACTTTCCCCAGCAATCGTTTTAGCCGGCCAAACTACGCCGAAAGCTGTCAGTCATTCATGCGTTGGACCGCCCTGTAGCAGTTGCACGACGACGAAAGTCGAAACTGTGGGCCCAAAACCCTAAATACCCTCACTTCGCGCGCAGATTTGCTAGCTGTATGATGTTGCCGCTGGCTGGTCGCAAGAAACCAGTCACATCCGGTCCAGTCACTTCCGCTGTTTTTGCCGGTCGTCGATTTTTTTTTTTCGTTCGTGATCCTACTATTTTTGGCCCCGGTTTGAACGGAAGCAACAATTTTTTGCATGGCATCGCAGAAACCTCGCCGAAAAAGGCCTACGGTTTTGATTTAGGTGTGGCAGTGCTTGGGGTTTTTTTTTTTTCTTTCCAGCGGGTGATAAAGTTTGGATTGATGGTCCCGCTTAGGTGAAATATCCCCTGCCGACGCATGAGGTATATCCGCTTGAAATAGATAGCTACCTAGGTAGGTGGGATGATGACGCACATGGTAGGGTGCCAATGAAAATCGAATTTTCGAATTTCAAAAACGGGTAGTGCTCAAAAGTTTCGTCTCCTCAAAAAAAGTCCCCATGCAAAATTTCAGCTCAATCGGACTTCGCTAAGGGGTGGCCCAAAGCGGTCAAAGTTTGGCTGTTTAGAAACACGAAAAATATCCCAAGGTTACATGAAAATTTCGAAATCGAAATTTTTTTTTTGATGCCAAATTCCTTAAAAGTGCATGAAACGTCGAGATCTGGCGTTATCTCAAAAAAATTTTTTTGGAAAAAAATTGACTTTTTGGACTTTTTGGATTTTTGAGTTGGGGGAGTGAAATGAATTTGAAATTTAGGATTTGAATTTAGTTGCTGAAATATTCATAGCAATAGTACTGGAACATGTCTTATATCATCGTTGGCAACTGCTAGCATATTATATATCATATATCGTTAGGGTGGTTCACTTATTTTGCATTAGGGTGGTCCTTTTTGTAGAAAAAAAATAAAAAATGAGATAATAGTATTAAAAAATCTCGTATATAACTGTAAGTCATTTTCAATGACGGGCTTGGTGGTCTAGTGGCTACCGCTTCTGATTCGTATGCAGAAGGTCATGGGTTCAATCCCTGGCCCGTCCTTTTCATCCTACTTTGTATCTTTCTATCCACTTTCTCTCGCTCTCTCTTCTCTACATATACAACTCATGTATATTCATATGTTCATAGCCATCGCTAGAACCAGAAGCGAATTAAAAAAAAAAAGTCGTTTCCCTCCCTTCCAACTTCCACTCACAGCACAGTGTATATATAACGCCTATAAGTTATGCAACCAAAGCGTGCTGTGCCGCTTGACCTTATTCACCTTATTCACCACACAATCTATCACGAACACTATAAATAACCCTATCCATCGATCGCATCACCGACCCAACGGTGACTCCCAGATCTCCGATCCTTTCCATCTAACAAATACCCCAGTCCGTGCGGGTTGTGGAGACACAGAGTGCTCTCGGTCTCTAGTAGCAACAACCAGTACACTCTAACATTCCTTTCCCTTCCCAGCTGACTATAAGGACTTGGCCGGCGCCGTTATTGATCAAATATGCATGAGCTGCTAAAATTGCACTTTGAGAATAAGTGGAATGTCCCAGCCCCTTATTCAGTTGGATCACAGTGCAACTGGTACCAGCTCAGATCAATCACGGAGGAGCAACCATTGACATGTATAGTCAGAATTGATCGTTGATCGTGATCGTATATAACTGTAAGTCATTTTCAATGTTGAATATATATATAATATTTCATTAGGGTGGCTCATTTATTTTTAATTAGGGTGGTTCTTTTGAGATGGAAATTAAGAACAAAAAAAAAATTCCAGAAAATTTAACACTCATATTTTTGTATAGTTTAAAATCATGATCCTTTATTGGCATGTAACACTTTGTTAAGATAATCCTAGACCAACATGTGGAAAGGGCGTAACAACCATTGCCAATTTCTGCTTCTCATGTCCCTGGATTCTTTTTCCAGTAACAGATAGAGCTGACTCTCCTCTATCTGTTAATGGGAAAAGTTTGCATAAAATATTGAGATACGCCCAGGATGGACGAGAAAAGTAAGCGTTTGCAATGGTTGTTCAGCAACACAAATGTTGGTCCAGATTGTTATTATGGTTTAAAATAAGGAATAATAAACTGATTTTAAACGTATCCAAATTATGACAGCTTGATAGGCGATGATAATGTGCAACAAAAATTTTTTGTTTATCTTTTCTAAAAAGATTCTTGGCCTTGGGCAGCTTCATTTCCGAAAACACAGTTACGTTACTGGGGAAAGAACAACAGTAGGTTCCTTTCTATCTATCTAAACAAAATATACCTTAGCTACAAGATTACCATATAGCATACCGAAGTGGTGAGTGAACCTAAACTCTAACGTGATACAAAAACATACAATAATTTAACGTTGGAATTAAACACACGATGACAAAAGAAAGACCTCTATGATCACTGCTTTCCATAATACGAGATAGATGGGAAAAAATATTTATTCACTAAAAATGTTCCTTTACTGACACACTTTTGCGTTACCTAAGCCAGCTCAACAAAAGTTAGCACGATTTATCGTATTCATTGTAAAAATATATTGAAAAACTGGTTTTTGTCTTCGTGTGCTGCAATTTCTGTAAACAATGACCTTAATTTGATAAAATCAACTCGAATGTTGATTTTTTTATATATCTTTATTATCGAGATTTTCAGCCTATGGCTGGTTCTTCTCCTCGAATGTTGATGTTTTTCGGATAACCAACCGAAATGGTATGTTCGACATACGTTATGTCTGAAGTTCATAGGCACAAACATGTTTGATAGGATCGCTCAAAATCTACAAGGCTGTTGACAAAGAAGTTGCCAAAGCAGTACATAAAGGGTTCTTGAAACATCTGCAGTTTTTGGTTAGTAATCGCAATATCTTTTCAGCCATATTTTGATATCATATAATCAAAAAATGTATCTGGTAAATCCATAATCGAATCAAACGACATTTCTACACTTGAACTGCACTCATTTGTACAAGGCAGTCAGCACACAAAAGAACGATTACACAGCGAAACATTTTTTGTCTTAGAAGCGAACTTATTAAAAAAATAAATTTTGGTCTCTCTCAAAAGCAAACTTATGTGTCTCTGACAGTTTTTGGGCCGCTGAATCCGAATCCGGGCTCAGATTTGCTCCAGCACATCAGTATTTTGAGCTATACCTCAATTTATAGGGCAAAATATGTGATTTTAGGCTTTTTTGACTGAAAGCCATGAAGCATGGAAATTATATATTTTTTAAAGCAGTCAAAGTGTAAATTGGTCGATTAACATGTAAACTAACGATTTATGCCAAATATTCCCTTTTACTACGACCAGGCTTGTTCGCACTGAGCGTATGAAAATTATGCTCTATTGATTTGCACCACCGAAATCATCATATTTATTAAATCTTCCTATCTTAACTGATTGATGGATGTTGAAATAATTTAAATGTCTTTTCGAACTGTCAAGAAACCGCACCGCAGTACCACACTGAGCACACGGAGAGAATTTCACCCGTGTGAATTTTAACGCCCCGTGCGGAACTCCGAGCATAAATTTCATCCGCCAAGTACGGACATGCTTGGTGATGACCATTGCAAAAGTAAATTATATCTGCAAATACCACATTAATGAAAAACTTCCCCATCTTAGGGGTTCAAAAAACAGTTTACTCTTCAAACTAAACTCTTCTTCCTCATAGGAACAGCTGAATAAATGTTTACTCGAATTTTTGAATTTAGTCTCACAAAACTTTTCAAAATCTTACAATGAGATGAACTTATCTAATAAATTAATCTCTTTAGTAGTCCGTACCACAATATTTAATTCTGTAGATAGAAATCGGTTTTAATCACTATGTGATTAATGAAATAGAACGAGAGGAGAGATAATAATCTCATTATAGATAAGTCACCGAAAGATTCGTAGGAAATCAAGGCTTGAAGCTATACGAAAAATATTACCTGGTTGAATTTTCTGGAAGTATTTTTTGATCTTAATTTCCAAAAAATAAGCAACCCTAACGGAAAATACAATACAAATACAAATACTATTATCGTTTTTTTCATTTAATTTTCTACAAAAAGGACCACCCTTATGCAAAATAAGTGAAGCGCCAAAAAAATAAACAGATTCAAAATTTAAAAAAAGAAAATAAAATATTTCATGAATAATTGGGGAAACGCCCGGGAGGGACAGGAGAAGCAGAAATTGGCAATGGTTGTTACGCCCTTTCCACATGTTGGTCTAGGAATATCTTAACAAAGTGTTACATGCCAATAAAGGATCATGATTTTAAACTATACAAAAATATGAGTGTTAACCCTCTAATACCCAACCCCGCCTTTAGACGGGGTATAGTTTGAGCATTTTTGTAATTTTTGTTTCGTGGAAAATCAAAATTTTTATATTTTTGGTCCATATTTAGCACTGTTTTCTATATCTCAAAATGGTTTTTGGTGTATTTTAAAGCGTACTTACATTTTTTAAAAATCATTAAAAAATTGATGTTTTGGTCACCTTTTAGAAGTCATTGTTTATTTTGTATTGAATCGCTACAATTAACATATTTAAATTTTTTCCCAAACCATTCTATCCTTGTTTAATAGTTTAAGGGGATTGAACACACTCTAAAATTATTTTCCTTAAAATTACACGGAAAAAAAATTATATAAAAAAAAATAAAAATAAAAATATATTTCAACAATAATCATAAAATCTCAAAATGTTTTCATCCCAAAAAATCCGTACCCCAAATAGGCTTCCAGGAAAAATATAAAAGTGTGGGGATGTTCAAAAATAAAAATTAGAAAAATCAAAAACTGAAATTCACGAAATCGAGAATTAAAAAGAATCATCTTCCAAAACATGTTTAACCGTAGTGTGGCCAGCAAAAAAAACACCCGTAGAAGGCCGGCAGGGTACCCGGGTACCCACGAATTGGAAATGATCATATCTCAGCGATTTTTCCACCGATTTTAAAAGTTTTTGCCTCATTCAACTCAGAAACTCATTATCTATCGAGATCGTATTTGGTTGGACCGGTCCGATCACCATGGGTACCGGAAAATCCGGATTTACGGATCCATGTTTTTATACAATACAATATACGGGATTTTCGGTAGGTTAGTAGCAATTTCGGTACCAAGCATCGTAAAATTGCTTTGGCATATTGTATCTGACTGGCCTGGAATCATAAAACGTGTTGACTTTGAAACTGTGATTTCGGAACACGCTTCTCGTGGGGCCATGGTTGACCATAAACACTTTAAGATATCCTAGCCTTAACAAAGTGGGTTTCAATATGGTATAAGGACATGCTCCCAAAAATATGGATTTTCCGAAAACCACGGTGATTAGATCGGTCTAACCAAATATTTTCCCGATAGATGATGAGTTTCTGAGTTGAATGAGCTAAAAACTTCCAAAATCTATGAAAAATTGACGGAGATATGATCATTTCAATTTCGTGGGTACCCGGGTACCCTGCCGGCCTTCCACGTAATAAAAAAATGCAGGAGCCCCTCCCCCTGCCCCTCCTCACTTTAAAATTCGGTCAACCCCATTAATAGATGTATATTCACGAGTTCTAAGATCTAACAGAGTTCCAACACCCTAGTCTCAACAACCATTAAAATATCGAGATTTGAAATTGAAAAAGGTACCCGGGTACAGGGATGGCATGTCACCCAGAAATTGTGCCCATTTACGCTCATCTTTCACTGAACTTCTCAGTTTCATTTACCTTACAAAAGAGAAAGAGAAAAAACGCGCAATAAAATGTACATAATTTCTCTCACGCAGAGTTTTTGTGCGGGTGATTAGAGTGCTGCGTGAGAGCAATGAGAGCCCGCAAGTCATAATCCCAGTGCGCAATTTCTACGCGCACCAAACAGGTGGTGCTAGTGAGCTAACAAATTTTGTTTTTCATATATATCAGGAAAATTTACAAAAAATTGCAACTAGCGCCGCCTAGCTGCAGAAACTCGAACCAAACGATAATTATTCTGAAAGCCCTTGATCTACCATACGATTTTGCCGAAGACAACATCTTTCTGAAGAATCAGTATGCTGAGATATGTGAAATGTAAAATTTGTACGCTATCTAGCGCCGCCTAGCGGTGAAATCACGAATCACACGGCCCATATTCTGAAAGCCCTTGACCAGCTGAACAACTTTGCCGAAGAGACCAACTCTCTAAGTAATCAAGATCCTGAGATATATGGGATGGAAATTTTGTCAGTGTTGCATCTGCTTGTCTAAGATATCACAGACAAGTAGATGTGACACTAGCGAAATTTCAATCTCATATATCTCTTGATCCTGATTACTTAGAGAGTTGGTGTCTTCGGCAAAGTTGTTTGGCTGGTCAAGGACTAACCGATAATCAGACTTAAGATTCAAAATTCCACTGCTAGGCGGCGCTAGAGAGCAAACAAATTTTAAATTTCGCATATCTCAGCATCCTGATTTTGTAGAAAGATGGTGTCTTCGGCAATATTGTTTGGTAGATCAAGGGCTTTCAGAATAATTACCATTTGGTTCAAGTTTTTGCAGCTAGGCGGCGCTAGTTGCATTTTTTTGCAAATTTTCCTGATATTTATGGAAAATAAAATTTGTTAGCTCACTAGCGCCGCCTAGCGGTGGAATTTTGAATCTTAAATCTTATTATCGGTTAGTCCTTGACCAGCCAAACAACTTTGCCGAAGACACCAACTTTCTAAGTAATCAGGATCATGAGATATATGAGATTGAAATTTCGTTAGTGTCACATCTATTTGTCTGTGGTTTATGTGATATCTTAGACAAGCAAGTACTTTCATACTCCTGTGGTACACACAGTATTGCACTGGAAGCACGACTGAGTGCGCTCTCAACACGAATTTTTGTGTGCACATTTTCTGCGCGCACAAAATGTGCACGCAGAAACTGAAAAAACATGTTTGATCTAACATTTGTTTGAGCACTCATTTTCAGGGTGCCGCGATGGATGCCAGAGAGTGAGCGGCTGGTTTGTGTGTGAAAAAAGTTGCGTAGTTCACCCTCGCTCTCGTTGAAAGTCGTGTGTAGAGAGTATGTTTTCTCTTCTCACGTTTCGCACTGAGGAGCATGCCATCTCTGCCCGGGTACCCTGCCGGCCACATAAGTGTTAAATCGATTTTAGATGACGAAAAATGATATTTAGATCAAAATCAAAAATTTGGGTATTGGAGGGTTAAATTTTCTGGAAATTTTTTTTTGTTCTTAATTTCCATCTCAAAAGAACCACCCTTATTAAAAATAAATGAGCCACCCTAACGAAATATTATATATATATTCAACATTGAAAATGACTTACAGTTACATACGAGATTTTTTAATACTATTATCTTATTTTTTATTTTTTTCTACAAAAAGGACCACCCTAATGCAAAATAAGTGAACCACCCTAACGATATATGATATATAATATGCTAGCAGTTGCCAACGATGATATAAGACATGTTCCAGTACTATTGCTATGAATATTTCAGCAACTAAATGCAAATCCTCCATTTCAAATTCATTTCACTCCTCCAACTCAAAAATTTTCTAAGTCCAAAAATTCAATTTTTTTCCAAAAAAAAATTTTTTGAGATAACGCCAGATCTCGACGTTTCATGCACTTTTAAGGCATTTGGCATCAAAAAATTTTTTTCGATTTCGAAATTTTCATGTATCCCTACCTTGGGATATTTTTCGTGTTCAAAACAGCCAAACTTTGACCGCTTTGGGCCACCCCTTAGCGAAGTCCGATTGAGCTGAAATATTGCATGGGGACTTTTTTTGAGGAGACGAAACTTTTGAGCACTACCCGTTTTTGAAATTCAATGGTCAAATTTTTCCCATACGTTCCATTGGCACCCTTACCCAGGAAGTCGAACCCTAATACCGGAGCATATACGCAGTAAATGACGCACTACCGGAGAATTCCTGACCTGCTCAACAACTTTGCTGAAACAAGTGAGAATGTATTTATTTCCCTATTATTCCTCCTCCTGTTTATCGAACACTACAGTTGCAGCATCGGCCGCTATTCCCGTCGCCGTTCCTATGTTATCCCACATTTGCGGGGGAACATTCTTGATGGCATTCAACGCAAAACGACCGGCCATAGCCAAAGCTGGGCCAATCAGTTCGGCTGCCTCCACGGCTCCGGCCACCAGTGCCGGCAGGAACGGAGAACGAACCTGGGCCTCTTCGGTTTCGGACTCAAGTCCCTCGAGAGTATCGCCGACCTGTTGACCTCCACGGCACCCTCCACAGCAGCAGCAGCTGCAGCTGAAACAGGTTCCGCAACAACAACCCGGATCCGCCGATGGAGCAGCTCTCGTTGACTGTATCAACAGCGTTGTTGCCAGCAATAATGCGAAGAATATTTGAAGCGGTTCCATTTTTCTCGACGAGCAACCAAAAGATGACGATGGCGTCTTGAACGGACTTTTGCCAACAAGCTGGATGAACGGCATGAAATAGCATCGTAAAAACGGCCACTCGCTTCACAAAGGGGAGAGTGTTCAAAAACGCATAGAATTAGTTTTACGTCAATTCATATGTTAACTCTCTTAAAACGTGGTTTATTATTTCAATCTGCTGTGAATTACACATTTTTTTCTGTAATTAAATACAGAAATGCTTAAGGTATACCTAAAGGTAAATTATGGTATTTAAAGTATTGAATAAGTCATACCGAAAGACATATGTATGTACTGGATAGCGCGCATACAAATGTGAACAGTTTTTCATATGTTACGAAAATTTTATTTTGCATGCTACTCGCCGAGAATAAAACTGATACCTTTGGAAAAAAATGAACATAAAAAACCATGCGTCTCCATAGGTGCTCTACACAGTATAAAAGCCGTCTAAAGCAACTGCCAGAAAGTTTCGGTGCATACGGCGAATCATCAAATATACTTGAAACATTACTAGGACAGTTACAATTTTGCAGAAGCTATATGCTCATTTTATACTGCTCCTTCTCTTCAGCAAGTTATGGCAGCTATGTTCAATATTTAATATTTACTTTGTGCTAATGAGCTCCAAACATTTCCCTTCTCTGCTGGAATATAAACAGTCATCAAAAGGTAATTAAACAAAGTGGCACATTCCGTTCTGTGCACAGAGCAAGAATTTATGGCCCAGGTTTATTTAATCATGCTTCCGTTAGTTTATGATATTCATCATCGTTGCAATGAAATTATGGGGATGAGCTCGGCAAGTCACAAAAGAACAAAGGCTTTGGAAATTGTAATATAATATTAATAAAACATAATAAACTAAACGCTTTGAAGCTCTCTACTCGACATTTTTTCCTGTCTACATTCTTCCAGCAAAGGAACAAATTGGTATGCTGGAATCCTCCAGGACTAGGCCAAAGCCCTTTTTTCCGTATAATACAATCTGAAACCGCAAGGGTTACTGTCACCCAACTATTTTCCGCCGGTTAGGAACACTTACTACCGAGCCCTCAAGACTCTGTACCGATAATCTCTGTAAAGTAGCTGAACAGTGAACATACCCGATCCGCAACTTTCATAAATTTCCATCTATTTAAAACCAATACACGCATTTTCTCATCTCGTGCCTTTTTTCCCTTCTTCTCGTTTCGCAGGCTTCTTCCCCCATAATCCCCGCGCCCATCCGTTTGTGCGAGTAAAGCACCCACGTTTGTGCCCCACCCATCCCCACTAGACAAAACTAACTAGCAAAATGAAGGCAACCGCGCTGTGGGCGGCCATCGGAGCGATACTGATCTTCAGCGGCACTGCGAACGCCTGGGGTGGCCTATTCAACAGATTTTCACCGGAAATGCTGGCGAACATGGGCTACGGTAGCCACGGGGGAGCATACCGGCCACAGGCATTCCTACAGGTAAGCGGGATTGAATGGCATCCGATCAGATCTATCGGCGTGAACATGCAAGTGGATGATATTTTCTAGGTGTGAAAGAGTAATTACGCTGGACCTCCATTTAGGTAATTTACATAACATACTGCGATGATTATACGACTTCATTTGTAACATGCCAGCCTATCTCGCATTTATATACGGAGGAAATCACATAAAAGATAAATGAACTCGTTATAATGAGCATACAAACTCGCATAATCTGGAGTCGCTTATGTTGACATAATGCGATTTGGTATGTGATAACAATGATGATGTTTGACTGCGAAAGCAGTGCCAAAAAGTTAACGAAAATGTACTGCCACTTTGCAGGCACTCGCGTTTAGTCATTTTAACTCCAGATAGTCTATCTTACACGCTCAAACGCAGGTAGACCAAGTACGTTTCAACAAATACTGAATTAGTGCGGTGCACGAATATCGCCTCTACTTTTGTACGCATAAGACACCTTTGCTGCATAATTACAGCATTAAGTGATTCCTCCAGTGCTTTTTATGAGGATTCCTTCAGGAATTTCTCCAGGGATTCCCAAAGGAATGGCAACAGAGGTCCTTTTAGGTATTTCTGCAAGATTTTTTTTGGGATTTCTCTATATATTTCTTCAAGAATTCCAGTAGAGATTGCTCCAATAATTCAATTTTAAATAATTCGAAGTAGGGTCTTGTACCATTTGGGCAGGTGTACCTATTTTGGGCACTTGCCGCTATAACTAAGTCAATTTTAAACCGATTGATTTGAAATTTTGTCCAGAGTTAGGCACGTACAGTATCTAACTCTGTACAAAAATTCAAATCAATCGGTTTGAAATTGACTTAGTTATAGCGACAAGTGCCCAAAATAGGTACACCTGCCGAAATGGTACAATACCCTATGTCAGCAGAAATATCTTCCAGAAACCCTTTCAAAAAATTTAATTTTAAAAATTAATCCAGGAATTCCTTCAAACATTGGGCAGAACATTCTTTTGGGAGTCCATCGAATGATTCGAACAATAATTCGTCCAGATTTTATTGTAGACATGGATTCTTTAATATATTTTTTCTAGGTATTCCTACAGATATTCTCCCAAGAATTTGTTTAAAAAGCTTTTTTAGGATTCCCAAGAAATTTTTCATAGGATTGCTTCTGGGATCCTCGTAAAATTTCTTCAGGAATTCCTTCAAGTTTTCCTCCAAGAATTCCTCCAGGCAGAGATGTTTTCGATCACCTGGCAATCGTTTGACTCATTTGTCCATAACTCAGTTCAGAAGCCTTGTATTGAAATGTTGGGATCGACAAAGTTGTAGATTACTATTTTTCCTACAATTATCACCAAGGATGCCATATTCTAATTCTAATATATACGGCGCTAGAGCTCAAGTACCACCTATTCATACTAAACGATCGAAAAATCCGATCGTTTAGCATGAGTAGATGGTACTAACACTTTTACGACGTAAATATTGAAGTTAGAATACGGCGTCCTTGGTGATAATTGTAGGAAAAACAGTAATCTAAAACTTTGTCGTACCCAACATTTCAATACAAGGCTTCTGAACTGCGTTATGGACAAATGAGTCAAACGATTGCCAGGTGATCGAAAACATCCTTGCCTCCAGGGATTCACTCGAAAATTTCTTCCGTATTTCTTTCAGAAACAATTCCAGGGATTATTTTAAAAATTCCTCCAAGGGTTCCCCCAGGAATTCATTTTAGAAATCCTTCAGGAATTCCTCTTGGAATTCTTTCAAGAACTCCTCCAGGTGATTAAGCCAGTACTTTCTCCACGGACTGTTTGGATATTCCCTTTAGGATGCCTCTTGGAATTGCTTCCAGGATTCCTCCTGGGGTTTGTTTAGGAACTCTTGCAGGGATTTCTTCAGGAACTGCTACAGGGATTCTTCAAGGAGTTCCTCCACGAACTTTTCTTAGGATTCCTTAAGGATTTCTTCAAGAATTCCATCTACGATTTCTTCAAGAATTCTTCCTGTGATTCCTCCACGAATTTCGTCAGGGATTCCTCAAGGAAATATTCCAGGAATCCTCCAGGGATTCCTACAGAAATGTCTTTAGATAATCCTTTAGAAATTCCTCCAGAAGTTCATCCAAGATTTCTTCTCGAGATTCCTCCAGGAGCTTCTCTAAAGATTCCTCCGGGAATCACAACAGGCACTCCTCTAGGATATCCTCCAAGAGTTCTTTCAGGAAATCCTCCAGGGATTCCTCCAAGAATTTCTCCAGGGCTTCACTCGGAAATTCTTGCTGTGATTCTATCTGGAACAAGCTATTTTAAAAATTCCTCCAAAGATTCCCCCAGGAACTCTTCTTAGGATTCCTTCAAGAATTCCTCGTATTCTTTAAGGAACTCCTCCAGGAAATAATTCAGTACTTTCTCCAGGAACTGTTTCAGGGATTCCTCCAAGAATTCCACCAGGAATATTCCTCCAGGAATTGATTTAGGGACTCCTCCAGGAATTCCCCAGGAGTTCTTCCACGAGTTTCTCCTAGGTCTCCTCGAGGAATTCCTCCATAAATTACCCCTGAAATTTCTTCAGGATTCCTTCAGGAAGAGAATCTAGGAATACCTTTAAAAATTCTGTCATCAATTCATACAGGGATTCCATTAGAACTTCTTCCAGGATTTTCTCTAGGAATACCGTCTGAAATTTTTCCAGGGATTTCTCCAGGAATTCTACCAAATTTTTCTCCAGGAATTGCTGCAGCAATTCTTCCAGGAATTCTACCACGATTCTTCCAGGGATTTTTCCAAGGATTCCCTCAGGGAATCCTTCAGAAATTTCTTCGAGGATTTCTCCAGGAATTTCTCAAGGGTTTTTTTAGAAATTGCTCTCAGATTTCCTCTATAGATTTCTCCAGAAATTCATCCAGTAATTGTTTCAAGAATTCCTCTAGAGGTTCTTCCAGTTATAATTTCTGGGATTCCTCTTGTAATTCCCACAGGAATACCTACAGGCATTCCTCCAGGATTTCATCAAGGAATTTCTACAGGAATTTCTCCATGAGTTTCTTCAGGAATTGGTCCACGAAATGCTCCTGGATATCCCTCAGAAATTATGTTATCAATTTCTCCCGGAATATCTCCATGAATTTCTCCAGGAAATCCTTTAGGGCACAGAGAACAGACATCCAGGCTAGAACAAATTTCATTCGAAAAGTTGTGTAAGGATTTGAATCTTTACTTGAGTAAGGTTGCAAACCAATACACGATGACAACACTAACGCCACCAAACACCATATTGCCACAGTCAGTGGTGAATTGAAACATTTCAAGTGGTGAAATCAATTAGTATGGGAAATTAACCGATTGCAGTGCCACGCTATTGCCACTTGAGTTGCCGATTTCAAATGGCCGTTAAATTCCTTGCACAGCTTCGGAACTGGACTTGGATGTCTGTTCTCTGTGTTTAGGGTTTCTTCAGAAATTCTTCAGGAATTTTTCAGGGATTCGTCCAGGCATTTCTCCAAAAATTTCTCCAGCGATTCCTCCAGAGATTTCTCCACGAATTTCTTCAGGAATTCCGCCAGGAAATCATCTTGAAATTCCGGCAAGGATTCTTCAAGGAAATTTTCTAAGGATTTCTTCAGAAATTCTTCCAGGAAATTCTCCAGGAATACCTTCACTATTGTTTTAGGCATTCCTCCAGGAATATCTTCAGGGCTTTCTCTTGGGATTCCTCGGGGATTTCTCCACAAATTTCTCCAAGGATTCCCCCCGGGATTCCTTCAGGAATTCCTTCGAGAATTTCTCCAGGAAGTCATTAAGAAATTCCCCTAGAAATTGCATCAGGAGTTTCTCAAGAGAATTGAAAAATAATAGAAATAGAAATCTCCCAGAATTCCTCTAGAGATTCCTTCAGAAATTCATCCAGTAATTCTTTCAATAATTCCTCTAAAGATTCCTCTAGGAATTCCTTCCAAGATTCCTCCAGGAATTCCTTCAGGAATTCCTCCAGCAATTCCCACAGGAGTACCTCTAGGAAAACCTAAGAGGGATTTCTCCTCGAGTTTCTCCTGTGATTTTCCCAGAGATTCCTCCAGGAAATCCTCCAGAAATTCCTCCAAGGATTTTTCCAGCAAATCCTTCTGGAACTTCAAGGGATTTTTTTTCAGAAATTTCTCCAGATTGCTCCTAAAATTCATCCAGGAATTTGTCCAGAAATTCCTGCTCGATCTTATCCAAGAATTGTTCCAGAAATTCCTCATAAGATTACACCAGGAATTTATTCAGAAGTACCTTCAGGCATTTCTCCAGGATTCTCTCTAGAGATTTTCCCAGGAATTCTTCAGAGAAACTCCAGGGGTTTCTCCAAGAACTCCTTCAAGGATTCCTGCAGAAAATTTCTTCAAGATATTCTCTAGAAATTCCTCAAGGGATTACTACAGAAATTTTTCTAGGGATTTCTTCCAGAATTCCTCCAGGAATATCTCCAAAAATTTATCTAGGATTTCTTCTAGGAATTTCTCAACAGGTTTCTTCATAAATTTCTCTAGGAATTCCTCCCAGAGTTTATCCAGGGAGTACATCAGATATACTTTCAGAAATTCCTCCAGGGATTGCTCCGGGAATTCTTCTAGTGATTTCTCCAAAAATTCCTCTCAGCTTCTCCTCCAAATTTTATTCAGAAGTTCTTTCAGAAATTTCACAAATCCTTCAATCATCTTTTCCAGGGATGTACCCAAGAGTTTCTTCAGCATTTCCTGAAGATTTTTTTTTGAATAACTTCAAGAATTTATGAAGGAATTTCTCCAGCGAATAGTATTGGAAGATAGTTTAAATAGGCATACAGGAACCAAAAAATATCCAGGGATTCTTTCAGGAATCCCTCAAGCAGTTTTTTCAGAAGTCTACTCAGGGATTCCGTTAGGAATTCTTACAATAATACCTCCAGGGATTCGTCCAAGCAACACTCATGCTTCAGAAGAGTCTCAGCAGCGCTTGTTTCAGTTGCGTAGAAGTCAGTGTGACTTGCTTTAAACATATAAGTACTTACATGCTAAAAATGCTTTCAGACATTTTTCCAGGGAATCCTTCAGGAATCCATTCAGGGAAGACTCTTTCGGAATTCTTCCAGGGATTTTTTCCGGAATTTCTCTAGAAAATGCACAAGGAATTCCTTCTTAAATTGCTCCAAACATTTCATTGTTAATATATTCCAGTATTTCTTCAAAAAATCCATTATTTGAGAGTTTCCCGGGAATACCTGCAGAAAATTCTTCAAGAATTTCTCAAGCCATTTCCTTCAGGAATTCTCACAGGAAAAACTCAAAGGTTTCCTCCAGTGATATTTTCAAGGCTTTTACGAGAATACCTTTAAAAATTCTTCCAAGGATCCTTCCAGGAATACGTTAATTGACATTTCTTTAGGGACATTTCTTTAAGGATTTTCCGGCAAGGATGTCTCCGGAACAATTCAACGGAAGGTATTCTTATAGAAAGAGAGATCCAGAATACCATGATTGCTTATAAGCATAGACAAACTGGATGATTTATTACTGAAAGAATTCCAGTTAGTCAAGGAAGACATTATGTAGACATTTTGAAAAAATCTTCGGACGGGTTTCCGTTATGTTCTACTGGAAAAAAAATTCGAAGGAAATCATGAAGAAAATTCTGGGTTAGTCCTCAGAAGGTTCGTAATTTCCAAAACAGTTCAGCTATAACTTCTTACGAATGTTTTGCAGATATAAGAAAAAACAAAAAAAAATCTGAGCTTCAGAAGAAATAATTCACGAGTAAATAAAACTCATTAATTAGGGATGTAGTACGGGTAGTACCGGTACCGAAAATACTGGTATTACCAACCAATTATTGGTACTGAAATACCGATACTCACTGAACCTTGGTACCGGTACTTCCGGTACTGGGAAATCTCTCTCGAAGTGATAAAATCCGGTCATTAGTATAACTAATATACAATGGAAATAAATGAAAACATTTGAAACCAAGTACTTTGACAAACAAACGTGTCTGCAAAAAATCATGCGATTCGGATGGCATGGTGTTGGTGGGATATGGTTGGCAGAGAGTTCACGCATTGGTGCGTGGATGCCCGGCGTAAGGTGTTAGAATTGTTTGTTTTATTATTCTGAAGATGTGCGGCACAGTTCGCTTGATTGCTTAACACGTAAGCATTATCTGATAGATTAACACTGTGCTGTGTATTGAAGTTGGAAGGAAAATAATTGGCATTTTGCAATCCGTTTTTAGCTCTAATGATGGCTATGAACGAACATGTGAATATGCATGAATTGAATATGTAGAGAGGAGGGAGTAAGTACATAGAAAGATACAAAGTAGGAAGAAAGCGACGGGCCAGAGATTGAACCCAGGACCTCTTGCATACGAACCAGAAGCCATTATCCTTAGACCCCCAATCCCATCCACTATTATTTCTAGGAACTATTCTCAATTAGGGTTTGCTTTATATTTCGACAGTACACGCGATACGCCGGATAGTCTGATCTAATACAAAGAAAGGTTTTGAAATCGTGGTTGGTCTGATAAACCTTGGATTTTAAAAGTGTAATGACGTAAAAGTGGTACGTTAGATCTTGGGCCGGCGAAGATAATTGTTTAAAAGGTTTAATTCTAGAAAAAAAGGATAAGGTAGGTCCCAGACGTCTGCTTCCTGTGGGCATTTGGAAAGTTTGAAACTTACTTTTTTTTAAGCAGTCACTCCATCTTTCTTCCTCTAAACGGATAACCCACCAGTCTGTATCACGTCAATTAAACAGCAATTAGTGAATTCCCCGCAGACCTCGCTCGGTTCTACAAACCTCAACACATAATTTTAAAACCGTTCTACTCCCACCCACCTGCTCGCGATCAATAGGTTTGCAAGCAAAATAAGACACCGAGTGCCGCCCCGGTGGCAACAAGTAGCGGTAGAAGGGAAGTTTATTATATTTTGCCTCCCACGATAAATCCCATGATCCCACGTCAGTTTCAAACCACCGAAAATTGAACGCCTTGCGGGTACTTGTTGGCAACTTGGTTTTGTATTGTTTCACAATACAAGTAAGGTTATCATTCAGCGGGATACGTTTAAATAGAAGCAGGTCATTAAACATGAACAAAAAAGCAGATAGGCTAATTTATATCAATATTTTTGTTTAAAAAACATTGTTCTAGTTAGGGAGCATCCATAAATTACGTCACGCAAAAATTGCTCATTTTGAACCCCCCTCCCCTCTATGTCACACTTTTTGTATCAGACCTCTGAAATTTTTGCATGGGTTGTCACACTTTACTGAGCCACCCCCCCCCTAAAAACGTGACGTAATTTATGGACGTTCCCTTATGGAGCGCAGATATCTTCTCCTCAAATGTACATGGTTTATGAGTGAAGATATAAAAGTTTATTTCTCATTAACAACTAGAGAAAGGAAATTGCCAACGGAATAGAACTTCTAAGAAAGTTTTCTAAATGCCAAAGCAATAATATAATTTATAGATACCGATGTTAAGTTACGTGTATAAAACCTTTAAAACATTTGTGGAAATTGCTACATTATCAATGGAAGTATTCGTTTGCCAACTGTCACAAAAACCCTTTTCCCTTCAATATCCTCCGGGGATTATTTATGCGAGAATAGGACTTCCAGCAATGACATCGTTTTCATCATGACAGCCGCTGTGGGATCTACCAACAGCGACGGAAGTAGTGTAAATTTTGACAAAACAATAGCATTCACTGTCACACAGTGTGACTGGTTGATTGCGTAGAAACCCAAATAAGCCGAGTTTTTGGGGTCTCTCTTCTCTATGTATTTGGAGAAGCAAACAAATGCGAGGTGGAACACAAACGAGGACACCAAAGTTCAGTCGCCCCAGGGGAGCTATTTTGTGTTTTTCATCGTGGTAGAAAACGTTTCCAGGAATGAATTGAAATATTGCTTCTGTTATTTGACTACAACTGCTACAATAGCTGGACTGTTCGTTTCCTTCTCCACAAAACAAGGACTGATGACATCTGCACGCTTAAAAATCCGTTCCGAAATTCGTCTACAACTAGTCACGATTTCTGTAACAAGCAGAAATATCGCTTACGAATATACACCATGATTAAAACTCACGGGCTCGTGAACTATGTTCTGCTACTTATTCGTAACGCATGAGTAACGGGCACATAAAAGATTAAAAATCACGTAAATATGAACTGTGTTCTGCTATCGACAGTTCACTTCACAGAAGTGGGAACCAAGTTCACGGAAAATAGTTTTTGGTTCACGGGAACTGGATCTTGAATCACGGGATGTGGAACTTAGTTCATGGTCTGCTATAGGAACAAATGCAAATACCATAAAACCGTGAACCTACGATTCTCTCTATAGAAACAGCATCATTGATAAATTTATGTTTTGAAACGATATAGATATAATCTGGCAACTGCAACACAGTTTTCGTGGTCTAAATTTTGCATGAATATTTGTATCTCATTTTCACAAACTTACGTGTTTTGAATGCCTCAACGGGGTCTTTTTCGTGAAACAGCAGCATCCGGGGAACGACGACGAGTTAACGGCAACAGCCTCGCCTACTTTTGAGCACACAAATCGCTAAAATCCGAAAAGCACTTACAAGCTGCCTTCACTTTAACAGTAAGAAGCACTTAATTACTTAATCGCCACTTGTCGAAGTTGATTATTCTATTTCTCACAACATCAATCACAAATGATAGTTCATAACAGAAGACAGAAGGAATACATTTTGAAAAAAGTCTCACTCTCGCGGTACTTTTGATGAGTGTCGTGTGGATGACAGCGCGCGCGAACGGAGTTCTCGCATTTAGGAACAAAGTCCCAAAATTGATTTTAAGGTTTCTTGTATCGCGATTTATGTTCACAGTTTTCGATGCGTTACTAAACGAATATTGAAATTGAGCTGACTGGAACTGAGTTCTTGAATTTACAATTGGTGTTCGTGTAATGTGGCTATCGGAGTCACGTTTACGAAAACTAAATCACGATTGTGATCGTGTTGCACGTTCCTTCATTCGTGATATTTTGTTCAGGAATATCGGAACGGATTTTTTTGCGTGTGTGGTGGAATCAGTGAAGTAAAGCAATGTTGCCTTTATTATTTCGTTATCGTTATGTTCCATCATCTCGGGACAAACTCAATTATCCTGCCAATTCGAGTAACAATATAGAAATTTGTCACCGGATATGAGCATTGATATGTGCAGGGAGCAAACTGAATGGAAGATGCCGTAAGGAAAAAATAACTATCAAAAAATGATTATAATTTATTTTATCTTGAAGTAGGTAATTCACACACTAGAATATTCTATTTCTTTCTGTTTTACTTAAAGCTAACACTACCTAAATTTGCACTATTTTCAATACGAAGCAACTACTGATAGTAGTTATGTTCTTTTCTCTATTGCATGATCTAACAAAGTTTGTAATAAATAAATTAACACCACCGTATGAAATTCGTATGCAGAAGCTCGTGGGTTCAATTCCTGGCTCGGCTGTTCATCCTACTTTGTAAATTTATATCTATCCACATTGAGCATTTCTAGCTTAAAAAACGTACAAATCCGACAATTTTGACTCGATATTTTAAAATTTTATTTAGATTTTTTTCCTGCGCTTATTTACTTTTATATCAATACACTAGTCACTACATACCATTTTTCCTCACCTAACTTTGTTTTTGCGTATGAAAAAAAAAACTCATTTTCTTCTGCAAAAAAAACATAACTCGGTTTGTTGGATTCAAATGGGTCTCCAGTTAGTCTAGCGGTTAAGGTTATGGACGGCGGGTACGATTCCCGTTTCGGTCGGGAACATTTTCTCGACTCCCTAGCCATATTGTTTTATTGTACTTGACTCACAATATTTAATATATGCCTCACAATAATTAATTCATGCAATGATAGGCAAAGAAAGCCCTTCAATTAATAACTGTGGAAATGCTTAAAGAACACTAAGTTGAAGAGAGGCAGACCATGTTCCAGTGGGAACGTAGAGCCAAACAAAAGAAGAGAAGATGTCTTCAAAGGAGGATATTTGAAGCGCTTTTAGAAAGAAAAAAACAGCGAGAAAAATTTTCATCGCATATCTATGATAGATAACATATACGTAATTCCAATTTTTCAAAAGCCTTATCCTTCGATTCTTTTTTTATTATTTTTCTGTACAAATTTCCTTCCAGACTCAAAGTTTGCCAAGTAGGCCAAGTAGGATGGCTTGAAGTTCCAGAGGATCTCAGCGATGTTTCAAGGGAATCACAGGAGGTCTCAGAGGCGTTTAAGGGGATTTCACGGTCATCTAAGGGGGTTTCAGGAGGTTTCAGAAGCCTTCAAGGAAGTCTGACGGGGTTTCAGGAGCGTTTCTGCAGGCCTCAGAGAGGTTCCATGGGGCCTCAGGGGCACTTTGAACGGTCTCAGGAAGTTTCAGGGGCTTCAGGAACACTTGAAAGAGCCTCAGAGAGGTTCAGATAGTATCATGAGCATTAATCTTTGTTTCAGGGGTTTCAGGGGCGTTTATGCAGGTCTCAAAGGGGTTCCATGGGACCTTAAGAGCACTTTGAATGGTCTCAGGGAGTTTCTGGGAGCCTCGGGAACGCTTCAAAGAGTCTCCGTGGCGTTTCAGAGAGTATGATGGGCCGGTTTCAGGGGGTACCAAGAAATTTCAGGGGTGTTTCACAAGAGGTCACACGATAATTCAGGGGCGTTTAAGGAAGTCTCAGGTGGTTTTGAAGGTTTACAGGGAATCTCAGTGTCGCATCATGGGTCTTAGGGATATTTTAAGGAGTCTCAGGAGGTTCCAGGAGGCCTCAGGGACGGTTCTCAGGAGGTCTCAAAGAAAATTTTAGAGAGTTAAAGTGGCGCTTAGGGGGGTTACCAAGAAATATCAGGGGCATTTCAAGGGGACTCAGGGAGTTTCATTAAGTACCATGTAGTCCTAGAGTCGTCTTATGGGGTTTCAGGGGGTTCCATGGTCGTTTCAGGGAGTCTCAGTGGGCTTTAAGGGATCACAGGGGCATTTCAGGAGGCTTCAGGGGACTTCAAGGGGCTCCAAGGATGTCAAGGCGTTTCAGGGAGTCTCAGTGAGGTTGCAGGAGGCCTCTAGGGTATTTCAGAGGGGTTCTTCTTCTTCTTCTTTCTGGCTCGATGTTCAAACTGGAACTTCGCCTGAATCTCATCAACTTAGTGTTCTTTGAGCTCTTCCACAGTTATTAATTGAAGGGCTTTCTTTGCCTGCCATTGCATGAATTTGTATATTGTGAGGCACGCACAATGGTACACTATGCCCAGGAAGCCAAGAAAAATTCCTTGACCGGAACGGGAATCAAACCTGTCGTCTCCAGATTGGCTATTCAAAGTCTAACCACTAGGCTAGAGACTCAGGGGCGTTTCAGGGGGTCTCATAGGGTTCCTGGGAGACTTGGGGATGCTTCGAAAGGTCTTAGGGGTTTCTAGGGATTTTCCTGAGGGTCTCAGGGGCGTTTCAGAAGGTTTCAGAGGCTTGAAAGTCCTTGAAACGCCACTGAGATCCCGCGTAGCACTTCCAACATCACTACGTAGATAACATACGCTCCCGTAAACAACGGAATTTCGTGCAAACTTTTGGGGAAACTTGACTTTTTTTGAAGGAGGAAATCATGTTTGGTGCTGCAGCTGGAACTTGTGAGTTTTGTTTATGTTCTCGACGGCAGAACGGGACGGGGGGGGGGGGGGGGGCTCCTCAATGGGTATTGTAGAAATCAATATGTAATTGAGGTAGTTTTAAAAATTTAAAATTTTAGTTTTAAATATTTTATCAGTTTACCGAATAAACATGAATATTTTTGTTTCAAACGAATGAAATTTGTCTCTGCTCCTGGAACCCCCTTGAATCACCACTGAGATCACTTGGTACCTACCTGATGACCCCCTAAGCGCCTCTGAGACCCCTTCTAGAGCGCCTCAGTGACCTCTAGAAGTTTCCTGGAACTCCTGAGATCATTTGAAGCGTTCCAGCGAGCTCACTGGATGTAACGCCCCTGAGTCTCCCTGAGATCCCCTGGAAAGACCTCTGAGACATCTTCCTTACCCTTCAAACACTCTGACCCCCTGCAAATACCCCTGAGATCTCCTGGCATTCCCCTGAAGCCCGTTGGGTCCTACTTAAAAAGTCCCTAAGATCATATGGTACTATCTAAAACTTCCTGAAACGCCGTTGAGACCCCCTGAAATGTCCCTGAGAGAACTTGGTAGCCCCTTAAACGGCTTTAAGGCCCTTTTAAGTGCCCTGAGTACCTGTGGAAGGTGCTCGACTTAATTACTCGACATTAAAGAAGTCTGTAAGGTTATAAGTACACAGGGTAAAATATTTTACAAGGAAAGAAATCATAAAAAAGTGAAAGCTACTCAGAACCAATATTGTGCATAGGGAAATTTAATAATGGGAAGTTTCAGGAAGTTTTAGAGCATTTCTGGCGGAATTTAGAGGCGTTACGGAGGAGTTTACAGAATTTTGATGGGCCTCAGGTGGGTTACATGGGGTCTGAGGAGGTTTTAGGGGCATTTCTGAGGCATTTCAGGAAGTTTCAACCATTTTCGGTAGGTTTCAGAAACGTTACGGGAGCATTACAAAGAAGTTTTCGGGGATTTCAGAACGTCCGTTACATGGGATCCGAGGGAAGTTTGATCTTGGAGGACGATTTCGAGGGTTTTGGATGGTCTTCTTCTTCTTCTTCATCTTCTTCTTTATGACTCGACGTCCCCTGTGCCCTGCCTCGCTTCAACTTAGTGTTCTTTGAGCATCCACAGTTATTAATTGCCATTGCATGAATTCGTATATGGTGAGGCAAGTACAATGATACACACTATGCCTATGAGAAATATTTCCCGACTGGAACGGGAATCGAACCCGCCGTCTCCGGATTGGCGATCCGCAGCCATAACCACTAGGCTAACTGGAGAGACCAGTTTTGGGTTTTACAGGGTTGTAACCTTACCCAAGACCATGATAGCTTGTATCGCGAGAGCATCAAATTAGCTCACAGTCTGCCATACAAAATAGAGGGATAGATTATCTTACCATGTTCAAAATACATCACACTCACAACAGAACAACAGAACACAATCTCGGATTAGCCATACCCTGTCATGTCGAATACACATCTGTGCTTTTGGAGAATCAAGAAGGCACAAAGGTCATTATTTGCACGAATAGAGGCGAGGGAGAGCACATATTCCGATCTCTATACTGTAAATCCATAGACACATCACTGCCATAAATGGATAGCAGGAACCCTAGTTAACAGAGGTTCTCTTGCAACGGCTAATCTCTTCATCTCTTTAACTCTCATCACTGTTATCGCCACCCATCAGCATGTAGCAATCAGAAAACTACCTACGCCGATATACAGTCTAGACTCCTACTACACGGTTGGTTCGGGGGTGCAGTAGGAATCCGTTTTGTGGGAATCACAGAGCTTATGGGATTTCGCCTAATTGGGGGTGTGAGCAAATATCTCAGGCGTATTACAAGATAGCACCATACTTTGTTTGGCAAAGTTGTAGTACTAGAATAGATCTACCACACAATGCCAACTATTATCCAATTAGTTGGCAATTTGGCCGATAGAGGCGCTATGTAGAAGTGGTTGCTATGTACACTCGCCAGTAGAAGCACTCATAAGTTATCACATGCGATATCTCTAGATCTACTTTATTTGGAATAATGCTGTTTTCGGCAAAGTTGTACAGTAGGTCAACAACTATCTGGTGATTTAAAAATTAGTTAGTTATTTCGCCGCTAGGTGGCGCTAGTTGTCAAGTAAAGCTTTAAACTCCGCTATATCGAAATCCAGAGCAGATAGCAATGTGCCGTCTTCGGCAAAGTTCTTCAGGAAGTCAAGAGCAATCTGGTGGTTCAACAATTAGTTGGGGGTTTTGCCGCTTGGTGGCGTTAGTTGTCAAGTAAAGCTTCAAACTCCGCTATATCGAGATCCAGAGCAGATAGAAAAGTGCCGTCTTCGGCAACGTTCTTCAGGAAGTCAAGAGCAATCTGGTGGTTCAACAATTAGTTGGTGATTTCGCCGCTAGGTGGCGCTAGTTGTAAAGTAAAGCTTTAAACTCTGCTTTCTCGACATCCAGAGCAGATAGAAAAGTTTCGTCTTCGGCAAAGTTCTTCATGAAGTCAAGAGCAATCTGGTGGTTTAACAATTATTTGGTGATTTCGCCACTAGGTGGCGCTAGTCGTGAAGTAAAATTTTAAACATCTCTAGCTCGAGATCCAGAGCAGAGAGAAGAGGGCCGTCGTGGGCAAAGCTCTTCAGGAAATCAAGAGCAATCTGGTGGTTCAACAATTAGTTGATGATTTCGCCGCTAGGTGGCGCTAATTGTCAAGTAAAGCTCTGGATTTCGAGATAGTGGAGCTTGAAGCTTTACTTGACAACTAGCGCCACCTAGCGGCTAAATCACCAACTAATTGTTGAACCACCAGATTGCTCTTGACTTCCTGATGAATTTTGCCGAAGACGGCACATTGCTATCTGCTCTGGATCTCGAGATAGCGGAGTTTGAAGCTTTGCTTGACAACTAGCGCCACCTAGCGGCGAAATAACCAACTAATTATCCAATCGCCAGATAGTTGTTGACCTACTGTACAACTTTGCCGAAAACAGCATTATTCCAAATAAAATAGATCTAGAGATATCGCATGTGATAACTTATGAGTGCTTCTAAGTACTGGCGAGTGTACATAGCAACCACTTCTACATAGCGCCTCTATCGGCCAAATTGCCAACTAATTGAATAATAGTTGGCATTGTGTGGTAGATCTATTCTAGTACTACAACTTTGCCAAAGAAAGTATAGTGCTATCTTGTAATACGCCTGAGATATTCGCTCACACCCCCAATGAGGCGAAATCCCATAAGCTCTGTGATTCCCCCAACACGGACGGCCGTGTAATAGGAATCCGTGTAATAGGTGACCGTGTAGACGGAAGCCGTGTAGTAGGAGTCTTGACTGTACTGTCCTGATATTTGCGGTGTCCAGTAGTAACCAGTTATTCGTTAAGCAGGTTAGAGCATAGTGCGCGCGCCAATAATAGTTTTTACCTGACTGGTATCGGATAACGCGATAGTGTACTGGATTGTGGTGAAGTGATTAAATGAAGGGGATTGGGCCTTTTTGTGCTCACCTTGAGGTAGCAACAGTGTACAGTGAGAAAAGGGATAGTTTTTATCACTACTTTGTATTCTACAGCCAATTACCACAAAACCCCAAGTGCATGCAGTGATGGAGTAGAGTGGTGATAGTTTTGAGATCGGTAAGCCTGAAACTAAGTTGAGTGAGCTAGAGCCTATCCAAAAATATGTCTTTGCATGGTGATTCATGTGCCCCTCATATGCCTCCTCTATTCAGGCCTTTCTTTCAACCCATATCGATGGCGATGCTGGCCATCAAGCCAGTGTGGTGCATATCCATGTCGGACCAGCAACCGTGGGTTCTGATACGGAGTGGTCGGCAGGATTGCCGGCATAACCAACTTCTGTCCGGACAGACCCCCAGTTCTGCAGCCGCCGAGGGATACTCTACAGACTGACACATACACCCCCACATTAGGTTTAAGTAGAAACCATAACCGTAAGTAATAAACCACTACTAATTTTCATATGTAAAATGTATGCTTTTATTTTGCCATGGAATGACTCGATTTCATACTTCTATGGTTCCCAAGTACCTGAACCTGGTAGATTTCCTTGATTGGTTCTTGAGTTTTGGAATCAATACTCTCCAATTTCTTTTCTACCGTATTTGTCCCTGTCTCATGCAACCTTTCTTAGGGGAGGTGACAGGGTCTCAGGTGCGTTTCATGGGGTCCGAGGGGGTTTTCAGGGGGATCATGGAGGAAGTTTCATCATTTTCGGAGATCCCATCACAATATCTTTTAAAATGCCCTTTAATTTAATGGTGTCCTTGAAGCGCCCCTGAAACCTCCGCAATCCTATTGAAATGCCCTTGATATCATCATAATCAAACCCCCATTTACAGGGCCGGATCTAAGGAGGGGCCGGGGGGGCAGGTCCCTGTCCCCAACATTTTAGAGGCCCCCACAAAAACATTTTTGTTTGCTAAACATTAACAAAAACAAAAAAAAGCTTATTTGCTCATAGCATTTGTACTTCCTGTTGGAAGTTAGGTAGCGTTGAACGCTCGGGTAGCGTCGAACCTTCAGGTACGTGAACGGAGGCAGTATTGTTGGTAGGTACAATTGTTGTGAAGATGGCATAGGTATGGAAGAAGATTGTTAAATTGTATATACCTGAATGGAATAAAGAGTGTGGCGGTTGCAGATTGAGGTATCAGTCGGCAGCCGTCTAGTTTGATGGAAGATGTCTAGCGTTTTATTTTCATTGTAATTTAGAAACAGGCATCGACGGAGCTAGCCTCGCTATGGCCTGCGTGGTCATGGTGGACTCCAACACTTCCGAGGGGCCTCCACATGCGCTCTGGCCCCGGGCCCCCACAATCCTTATTCCGGGCCTGCCCATTTGGATGCCTTTAATAGGCTCCAGAAATGCTCCTGAAACCCCTTGAGACTCCCCTGAAATGCTATCAAACGCCCGTAAAATCTCTAGAAGGCTCCTGAGATCTACTGAATTGCCCTTAAAGCAATTTGAAATGTCTCTGAAACCCCCTTAATACTAATGAAATTCCCCTGAATTCACCATAATCCCATTAAAAAGCCAACCAATCCTGACAGAACGCCCTTAAAAGGATCCTCAAATCCCCTGAAACAACCCCCTGAAATGCCCCTAAAGTCCCTTGGAACTATTGGACGGAAACGCACGATCTATCCCAGCTTCATCACGTACTTTTTCCAAACGTACACTAAAAATCTTTGACACACGTTTCCCTTGGCACTGCTTTTCACATCTTCATTCCACCCATGCCACATTACTCCCTCACACTATTGGTGCGGAGTAGAACTGATTGTCTGTAAGTAGCTGATGAAGTCCACTTGCTGGAGGCGAACGATATGCGTCACTTTCCATTGGCTCCATTGCAGCAGGCATCCGTCCGTCGCATTGCTGCTGTGAAAGAGCTCGAGACTGAGATGATAGCTTTCTCCGCATCGTTATTGTGAAAGAAAAATTTCTATTCGCAGGCTGTTCTGTTGTGGGTTGTCCATGTAATAAATCCGGTAGGATATCATTTGAACTGATCGATTTGTTTTGCAGTTTCGGGAACATGACTATTTCAGTACACAGCTGTCTAAAAAGGGTACCTACATTTCACAAGGACCTGTCCATAAACTACGTGAACTCTTAGGGGGAGGAGGGCTTCGTGGCCAAAGTCTACGGTCACTGGCGTGGCCATGGGGGGTGGAGGTTTAGGGCAAACACCTCCGCCCCTCCCCGCCCCCCCATAGCCGATATTTTTGGAACAAATTTTCAGTAATCAGACGCTACGACTGAAATCGAATGTTTATGCCCTCATTATACACTACTGTTTACGAAATGTGATAGTCAAACAACAAAAAAGGTATCATTAATCGTCAAAACCCCTCTCAGAGTAAATTTCTGGCTACGCCACTGTCTACGGTCCATACAAGTTTCGAGAATTTGTGAACTTAAGTCTACGAGGGGGGTCTGAGATAATAACAATTGGGTCTATGTAGTTTATGGACAGCTACCAAGTTATCTACGTTGTATTTCTAATACAAATTTGAATAATTTGGAAGTGACTATTGTTCAGATTGAACAGAATCAATCGGTAATGAAGACTTTTGACGGTACTTCGTGAAGCTGCATTTACTTGTTTAGCTGTCACTTCTAGTACGATAAGTCTGGATAGAATTTATTGCATTCTATGATCATGCTTTTGAGCTGAAATAAGCTGCACAGAATTTCCAGTATGAAGATTTTGAAATAAATGCCAAAAAAAGTTATTACAAATTTACGAAAGCGATTTTTTTAATATAGTGAAATCGTTTCTCATTCTCAAATAACAAGCCAATTTTACAATCCTTTTTACCAATCTTTATTCCGTCCTATCCCTGCAGGTTTGCAGGATGAGCCTTAAATTTCAGTAGACCCTTAACAACTTTCAGACATCCACAACACATTATATGCCACGTACTGTGACGAGGCTTCTAGCTATTGAATCAAATTGCTTTCAAACACTTACGTCAGCAGCTGTAGCTCACGCTTCCCACCTTCTATTCTACTCTTGCCATTACAGAATGAAATCCTAGACGAAGAGCAGCAAAACCAGCGCATCGACGGCGAGGATGTCTGCTACGGACGGCCGTGCTACTCCAACGAAAACTGCTGCCCCGGGCTGGTTTGTGTGAACGTTGACGGAGGTGAGCTCGCCCCCTACATTTCCAAATGCAAGTGAAACCATCATTCTATTACTATACTTTACAAGAACAACAAATATTATACCACAACACCACGAGATAGATATGTACACCACATCACCGCCGGAAAGCCATCACGAGCAGAACGCCTGGCGTTTATACTCACACAAATTGTATCTATGCCACTTTAGACCTACACAATCCACCACCACAGCGCACATTCACTCTTGTACGTTCGTTCGTAGGAGTTAACCACCAAGGTAGTACACCGGCGGCACCCAATTTGGCACTGTATCAAGTAGTCGATGCTCAATGTTTCGAGCTGTTGTACAAATTCACTACTTCTGCCATTTGCCTTCCCTCACCACCCACACGCCCTCACCACAGTAGCGGAAACCCTCGTCTCGTTAGGTTCCATTTGTCATTTCGACGTTGTACAGTTGAACCCGTAGAATATATGTGGAAACGCATGGTAGTTAGTACAGCTAGTGTATGTAGATAGGACTGTAGCAAATTTGGAGCACCAACGACAAACCCTTTACACGAAAGAAAAAAAAAACAGCAGCACTCAACGTAACTTTAATAGACAGTAGTACCTGGAATGGTGTAATGGTTTTGTAAGTTGAGGACGTGTAGAAGATTCGAAATTAGAATATGAAAATGTCATGTTATACCACCAATCTACAATTAGGGTCCCTATTGGGGCTGTCCATAAACCACGTGGTCATTTTTTTGGGACTTTTCAACCCCCCCCCCCCCCACGTGGTAATTAGTCCATACAAATTTTTTTATTTGTCCATACAAAATGGTCATTGGCCGAACCCCACCCCCCCCACCCCTCATGACCACGTGGTTTATGGACAGCCCCTTAGGGTCTAACGGAGTAAAACACATTTTTCTGCATGAAATATGATCCAATATTGAGAGCATTATTCGGATTATAACTTACTTACTTTCAAAAGTGGTGATGCAGAGGGCCGAATTATAAGATCTCTATCCTGGACAATTGCCCGCCATCGTTTGGACCTGTGGCCAGGTCAAATTTCTGTCGAGAAATAAAGTAATTCTTTGTAGAGGCTGCGCCGCCAGGAGCCTATGGGCCTTCTAGGATCCAACCTAACGCTTGCTTGCAGATTTAGTTTCCGCCCCAGCATAGAGTGTGGCCGACTCACCTCCACCTCTCTCTCTCTTCTTGGCGTAACGTCCTCACTGGGACAAAGCCTGCTTCTCAGCTTAGTGTTCTATGAGCACTTCCACAGTTTTTAACTGAGAGCTTCCTCTGCCAATGACCATTTTGCATGTGTATATCGTGTGGCAGGCACGAAGATACTCTATGCCCAAGGAAGTCAAGGAAATTTCCTTTACGAAAAGATCCTGGACCGACCGGGAATCGAACCCGTCACCCTCAGCATGGTCATGCTGAATACCCGTGCGTTTACCGCCTCGGCTATATGGGCCCTCCACCTTCGCTCCCGAATATCTGCTGCTATCGGCTATTGATGACACCGACGATGGAGCTCCACGCAGATCCAATTGAGAGGCCATCTTGTACGAATTACATACCGCAGATATCCATAGATGAAGACCTGCAGCCGATGAAAGTGCTCCTCTGATACACACCAGGTTTCACTGGCGTACAGCAGCACAGATTTCACATTTGAGTTGAAAATTCGAAATTTGGTGCGTTGACTTATCAAACTGTTTTTCCATACATGTCTTAAACTCGCAAAAGCAGCCCTTGCCTTCTTGATCCGTGCACTTATGTCGGAGACACCACATGATTTCACGGGCATCGTAGCATTCATCTTAGTCTCACTAAGGCGACGTGAAACATCGTAGAGGAGACTAATGTAGCCAGTGTTTGTGGTTTTCTCGCTTTCGTCTACCTTTCGTCTACTTGTGCGCTTCAACTCCTTCTCGAGAGCCGAATACCGCTGAAGGGCTACGGCGTTGGCTCCTCGCGTTTTCGCTCGCTCTATCGCGGCTTTGGCGTTCCTTTGCTCCGTTATCTTCCTCTAGGTATCATCTATGATCCACTGTGCTTGCTCCGGGTGCGGAGCTCACAAAAGATATTCTCGCCGGTGGCGATGAACGCGTTCTTGATGGCGCTCCATCGATCTTCTACACTTCCACCTTCTGGAATATTCGCAGCACGGTTCTCCAGCTCCTCTACGAAAGACCTTTTCACCGCAGCGTCTTCCAGTCGGCGTGTATTGAACCGGCGGCCGATTTTCTCCTCCCGTCGATGGATTCTCGCAAAGCGCAGCCGGATCTCGCTGATTAGAAAATGATGGTCGGACACAATGTCAGCGCTTATTGCACAAATTTCCCAAATGGAGGAGAACGTGCATCTGGAGCCGACCTACTGAATGTCGGAGCTACGTTCGTTCGACACATCAAGACAAGCTTGCTATTTGGTGAAAACATTCGCGAAATGATACGATTCGCTTTCGACAACGAATACGCTTTCACCCTTTCTCGCTTTGTCAAACCAACCCACAGTGGCCGGAAGCCGGACAAAACCTCAAAAATCGACTTCAATATTTTATTTTTCTAATATTTTTCTTCCATTATAGATACTTCAACTTAGAGAACCCCAAATTTTCAAGTCATTTGGTCGAAAATTGAGTCTTGTAGATTTTTTCAAAGTAGAAGTTTTATGTGCTACAATATTAGTATTTATTGTCTTTTTTTCATGAGCTTCCTTCATGAGTTCGTTGTGAAAGTTAGGAAGACTTGAATAATGTGACAATATTTTTTTGTGTTTTTGGGTATGAATAACCATTACATTTCGAGGATTATTTGGAATTCAATCACAAAACTATTATGTTTTAACAATATGCAAATATATTGACTTTTATGAAATTTTGGAGAAAAACTTCGCATTAAAGAGATCCAGTACTTGTTTAGGAAACATCAGAAAACGACGCCGTATCCCGGATCTGACGTGCAATTTTGTCTAGTTTTTGGCTATATAGGTCACTGTTTGCGCATTTTTGCGCTAAGCGCGAAATTTTTTTTTCTATCAGGTCACAATGGAGCCGCATGGTGGAGGAAGTGATATGGTTCGAAGTTTAAATTTTATCATAGTTCAAATTGACTTCAGAGTACTAACAATTTAGTGTATTTTTCATTCTTGTGAGAGACTTTCACCAAGTCAGATGGTCATAGGAGAGGGGGGGGGGTCTGATTATGTAATGGCCACAGCTTTAACATTTATTATTATTATTATTTTTTAATATTGTATTGTTTTGCCAGAAAAAAACACAAGAAGATGGGTGCTCCAGTTAAAAACAGTAAACTGGAGAGGAAAGGAGTGATGACTAAGTATGAATAAGCCTTTATTTACTTAGACACTACCTACATGTTGCTTCACCAGATACAACTAAGTATTTTAACCTTCAAAATAAAAGAAAGACAAAAACAACCGTGAAAAACATGTAAAAATAACTACAAACCATTGCTCATTGATTTTCTTAAACTGATCATTTTTTTTTATTTATCTTAATCGTTAGAATTGCTCAACAACCTTGGAAGCAATCTCTTCACGAACTTCTATCGAAGTTTCAATATATAGTGACACAAATTCGTCGACATCTACGGGTTTCTTTTCTACACGCACATCGCTACAGATCAAAGCAACAATCATCTATAAACTATAAAAGGAATTCACTAAACGGCGTAAAACGTACGTTAAATATTTTTCTGCGTGAACGTCGTGATCACCAAGGCAATCTCTAAATATTTTGATCGCAATTTTATGAAACGAATATTTTACGCTCTTTAGTGAATCCAAGAGTTTTTCAAACTTGAAGTTTTATTGTATATTATTCATGCGGTTTCGTTAAACACATTTCTACTGAACGACACATAGAGTGATGAAGATTTTGAAAACATTTGCTGGAACTCTACTGTTCATCAATATGATTACCGATCTCTGATGTTCGTTTATCAAAAACTCCTTTCAATATTGCGAATTTGAATTGCCAATTTTTTATAGATAGGGTTGTTTCGGTTGCTTCGAGAAGTGATAGCAGAGATCGATGTACCTTACAACCCAAACTTGGAAAAGCATATCCCAAGTAACAGAGATAACTGCATAACAGTTTCTTAAGCTGAAGTTTGCTTAAGAGTTGTTTGTTCAACTCTTAAACAGCTAAAATGTTTGTTGGGATATGAAGTTGTTAAAACGAGATTGATAAAAAGCAGTTCAAATTTTACGCAGTTCAATATTAGACTTTCTGACCCCATAATACACCTCCGTGTACCCACCGTAAAATGTAACGTGGTTTATGGGCAGTCCCTGAGAGTAGACCACATCTTGTCAGCCAACATTGGCGTGTATCTGAATTGATCCATTGAAAGAGAACGTAGATAAACGATTTTTTCTAATAATTTATGTAGTTTTGAAGATTTTGGACCACCCTAACAGCAACAAATACACAATTATAGTTTATTTCAATACCAATACATGATTTAAGAACCCTAAAATTAAAAGGTTAATCAAAATCTACGTTCAGAAAGCACATCGTGATAGCTTATTATCGATTGTTTTTACATGCTTTCCATAATCAGCAGATTTTAACATTTTGAACCACCCTAATATAGTAAAATCAAAATATATGAAAAGTTCCATATCTGAAATAGATTTAGGGAACTAAAATCATCATAACCTGTGAATTTCAGTAATTTCGGTTAACATTTGAGGTTTTGTCCGACTTTTGTATGGAGACCCGCCACTGTGCAACCTCCCGTACGAATAGCACACGAACAGACTCGACGCTGATCAGCATTGTTGGCTGCTCCTTTTCGCCGTTGAGCTGTTACGTTCCAGCCAAGCCCGTCTTTTCATCGCTGTCGATGCTTTTCGATCAGCTTATTGCGAAGCATCGTAGGCAGGAAACGTTATTGGTGTGGTGTCGGTACATGCGAATGTTACTTCTGTGTGCGTGTCGAGCGTTCGTACCGTAGCTTCTAAAACCAACCCATTCGGTGTTTTTCGGCTGTTCGGGTGAGCATGTGGCGGCACTGACAGATGTGTGCAAAATCATTTGTGAGTTGCATCATGTTCGTTTTGCCACCTCTTTGCCTCTGGTCATCGCTGAGCAGTGTGCAGTTCAATCGCAAGCGATAAAAATACAATTGATAACTTGATTGAGCATTCGTGAGGTGATAATTTGCATCATTGCATCAAGAATGTTCCGTCTCCATTTGCGGCCAATACAGATGTGGTCGATTTGCTTTTCCGTGACACCAAAACGTATAACCCATGGGTCACTTTGTGCATTGGTCTATGGGAAAAGAGAGTGATCCCCCAATCGCCATGTCATTGTTGACACAAAACTCTGCGAACAGCTCACCGTTCTCGTTCGACAGCATGGCGTCCCATGACGTACTCACAATCCGAGTTGTCGGAAGCAACCTTCGCGTTCAATTCGCCTATGAGGATCTTCATATCACCTTTTGGAATCATATCCACGACAGCATTCAGTTGACTGTAAAAGTTCTCTTTGTCTTGCAATTCGGGAGCAGCGGTTGGCGCGTAACATTAGATCATGTTGAGGTTTCGAACCCGTGTTCTGAATCTGGCTACAATTATCCTCTCATTAATAGGTTCCCACATCAGCGCAGCGTGGGCTCTACGGTGACGAGGAGCATGTTCATTGTTCACCTCGTGGCCAAGGTATGGCTCAATTTGACCCGACGCCAATCTGTATTCTCCAAAGTTCGGCCAACAGTCTTCGCTCAGTCCTAGGATCTCAAGTTTCATACGGCATGCCTTATTGGCTAGTTGTACCATTGTACCCTTCTGGGTAAGGGTTAATACATTCCACGTTCCAATTCTTGTCCGTTGTTTCATGCTAACAGTCGTTGCCGTTGAATCAGTTCGTTTTCTTTCATTTTCGGTTTCTGTTAAGGTATTTTGGGTTTGGAAACAGTAGGTTGTTGGCCTAAGATCGCTTATTCACCGTGGTGGGGCTTGTTGATATATACAACGAGCATGCCACGCTACACCTCTTTTTAGGTGTACTCTTTATGCTGCATCCTCTTTCTCGAGAGTCTTTAGTGGCAGCAACATCATTGCGCATGGAGCGCCATTTTATCAGAAGTAAATGAGAATCCAAAGTGTAAACACGTAGTTGAATAAAGTTCCGTTTCTTTCGTTAATTAAACAAACTCAGCATTTCATTCCACTGAAACCTTAAGCCCAATAGGGCTGCCACCTTAAGTATAGCTTACGGTGGAGGAGCATTTTATACTGAGCCACTGGATGCCAGAACAAACGCTGTTTGAACCGCACCTCCTTGGTGAACAGACGCTCGGGACGCACCTCCTCAATCTAGCTGAAGTCAGAAGTACAACAGTGCCCAGGCTGCACTTCCACCGAAGTATACAACTCTTTTGGGTTTTAATTCGAAGTACTACAAGAAATTGCTCCATAAGCCCCTTCAAATGTTCCCCTAGGAGAATGGATTCGTCCAGGAGTTCCTTCAGGGTTTTTTGCAGACCTCCATCCGGAAATTTCAACCAGGATTTTTTTAAAAGTACCCCTTCCGGGGCTCACTCAGATAGTCATTCCGAGAATCCCGAACGAATTCTTTCTGGGATCGTTCCAGGAGTTCCTTCTGAGATTTTTCCAGGCATTCATAATTAATTTAAAGCTTCTTCCAGGAGTTGCTTCCAAGAGTTCCTTCCTGGATTTCTCCAGGAGTTTTTTTTATGGGATTCAACCAGGAACTCCTTCTGGGACTTCTCCAGCAGTTACTTCAGGTGTTCCTTTTATCGTTCCTTCTGGAATTTCTCCAGGTGTTGGCGCGAGTTTTTTCTGGTTCTGGATTAATAAAACACATACTGAGAGCAGCGTATTTTACGGCAGCTTCAATGCTATTTTAATAGAAATTCATTTTAATAATTTACATTGTGTTTTACTTAACATTAACTTACATGATAGTTTCTTGATCACTAACGAACTCTTTCACTCGGCGCACAACTTAACACTAAACCTCCTAATTTACAAATTCCTATTGGATAGTACAGTTGCCAGTTTCACCCCAAATACATGCGATATCGTCGCAACATTCTCAAATGAGACAAGTTTCGGCGAACTGGAGATGACTACCCCCCACCAGAGATGATTTTACACCAGGAATAGCATCAGGAAACCCTCTAGAAATTTCACCTGGGATTATCTCCGGGTTTTTAGGAGTTCTTATCGAGATTGCTTCAGCAATTCCTTCCTTATCCATGAAATTCTTCCGGCGTTCCTCCAAGAATTTCTTGTCGAGTTCTGTCAAAAAATCTCTAGGGAGCTCCTCTAAGAACTTCTTCAGGGACTATATCAGCAACTCCTTCCGTAATTCCTCCCAGAGTTTTTTCTTGAATTCCTGCAGAATATAATCATTGAATTCATGCAGATGGTTCCGGAATTCTTGCGGAATTACATTCTGGAGATCTCTCAGATATTGCCCACGGAAATCCTTCAGGAGTTCCTTTTCATAATTTCCTATGGAAGTATTCGAAGACTTCCTTCTAAATCTCTACAGGAATCCAGTACAGAGTTCCTGGAATAATTCTGGAGAGTATTCCTGGAGGAATTCCAGGTGGAACTTCAGAACAAATGCCGATTACATTTCTGAAAGTATCTCTGAAGACTTTCCCATAGAAATCCCTGGAAGAACTCCTGGAGTTATTATCTAAAATTTACGAATAAAAAGAAACTAAAAAATACTGGAGCTATTCTGGATAAATTTTTGGAAAGAACACAGAAGGAATTACTGCAGAACTCCCAAGAAGAAATTCTGGGTAAATCTCAAAGGAAATTCTTGAAGGACACTCGTAACGAATTTCTCGAAGGAATATTAAAAGAAGTTCCTAGAGGAATCCTAGAGGAAGCTTATGGAAGAATCCCAGAAGGAGTTCTTAGTTGAACTCAGGAGAAAACCTGGAAAAAATCTAGGAGACATGCGAGACATCTCTGAAGACGGAATTCTTAAAAGGAGGAATCCCAGAAGGAACTCTTGGGTGCATCGCAGATGGAACTTCTGAAGGAATCATTGGACGAACATAGGGAAGAATCTTAGAAAGAATAACTGGAGAAATCCCAAAAGGTACTCCAGGGGAGGTTTTGGATGGAACTCCTGAAATAATCTCGGGAGGAATTCCTGCAGCAATCTCGAAATAAATATTTGAGAATCCCTGAAGAATACCTGAAGGAAATTTTAGAGGAGTCTTAGAAAAAGGAACCACAGAAAGAGGGATTTGAAAGTAAAACTCCTGAAGATCCCAGAAAGGAGAGTTCTCAAAAGAAGGGATCCCAGATGCAACTGGAACAAATAAGATGGAGCTCTTCTTGATACATATGGTATTTATCTGTTTTGCATTAGGCAGCATCCATTTATTACGTAACGCTAAAATTGACATTTTCATACCCCCCCCCCCCCCCCTCTCCTGTAGCAGCACTGGTTCTTGCTACCATTCATGTTCATTCCCATAATACACACTCCCAAACTTGGATGCCTATTGAACCACACTTCCATCACAATGGCTATCGACAAAATTTCTCTAAGTACAAACAACAAGACCCCGTCCGTCAAAGACGAAGTCCTCAAAAGTTTCGCGGGTTTTGCCGGTTTTTTTTTCGTCTTTTTTCAACCAAAAGGCTTGGGAAAACTAGTGTCACCCCCCAGATTTTGTACGATAATAAAAAATCTCCTATAGATCGATGGAGGCGCATGGTAGTCTAGGCACATAAGTGTTTTGAGCAAAAACTCAAAACTTCATACCTTTCAAAAAATTATAACTCAAAAACGATACGTAAGACCTTTTTCAAAATGTGTAAAAAGCCTAAATTTTTGATAAAAATAATATATATGTTTCTGTCCACTTTCTGTCAAATCATGCAAAAAGTTAAAAATCGGCTCAGTTATTCAAAAGTTATGATTTTTTAAAAGTCATTTATAAGCAAAGAATTAAAAAAGTTCGATTTTTCACGCCGCTTTGACACGGAAATGGTGACCCTAAAAAAATAATAATTAAAAAAAAGGTGTCTTTGCGATACGGAACAATCCTTCCAATTTTTACGAAATTCTTAGAACCACTATTTTAGTTTACAATGGAATGGCTGTATATTAGAATGCCTCAAAGTTTTTTGGGAAAATTATGAATTTAAAATTTGAAATCCCTAACAACTGTGCAAAATTCGGGCGCGATTTGTTTAGCCTGATTTTTGCGCATCGCGATTGAAGTTTGTATGGGACTGTACATGGAAAAACATACTTTTTCGTAGGCTCAGTGTACCAGTTATGGCTATAGTACCTCAAATTAGCCATATTTGATTTTCAACCTTTAATGATGCAAATCAAGAAGAAAAAATCGTGAACAACAGATCACGATCACAAAAGTTGGCTGCAATCATTCAAACTTCACAATTTGCGCAAATTGTGATAGAAATAATTCATTTTCCTTAACTTTTCCGCTTCCTTGCACCCTATTTCGCCATAGTGTACCAGTTATGGCTAAGTCCATAAGGAATGCATGTAAATAGTGCGAAGTGGAACCCAAATTAACAATTATGTCCATAACTGGTACAGGGTTATTATCATTGGCACACGCCGTAATAAATACTAAAAGTAGTTTTGGCTCGGTTTCTATATTTTTCATGTGCAGTATGAAAAACTTATCTATCATTAGACATGTCGATGACATTCGTTGATCTTCTTCTTATTTTTGTAGAAATAGTATTGCTTAGGTAGTGTGATAACTGGTACAGGCATCCTGTTTTTTCTTGAAAGTTGCTCAAATTATTCCTATACTATGTAATCTATAATAAAAAAGAGAAGCTCAGGATGTGTCGAAAAACGTTGTCGAATACCACAAAGCGATACGATGCATGTGGAAAAAGATATACTCTTGGCAATTATGGATAAAAATTGAGATTATTGATGTTATTTCTTTACATGTTAAATGATAAGCTCACTAAGACGATCTGTAGGATATAACCAGAGCCGTAGCGTGCAGTTGGCCAGGTTGGCCCCCGCCAAGGGCGCCAGCATTAGAGGGGCGCCGAAATGGCTTAAGGCTAGATTTTATTTAGAGATACTATTATTTTTTTCAAATTCTCGATATTTTAGTGAAAGTTTGAATTTGAAAATTTGTAAACATTCTTATTGGAAGATGTCCTGAGGTTACTTCCTAGCATTTTCTTCGCATTCATTGAAATTTTTTACAGTGTTGACAACTAAGTATACTTAAACTGAAAAATATTCAGAGAAAGCTCCTTCAGCTCATACAATTTTTTTTCAGTAAATGTTTCTTTGGGCTTTGTTCTTGTAAATCTAGCAGAAAAGATTCCAGTTGTTATCACCCAAAAAACTACCAGTGAGTTTTTTTATTTCCTATAAACAAATTTCACCAAGTAGTTCTTCCAAATTTCTTGTTGTGTTTTTCAATAATTCTTCGAAGGATTTCTTTGAACATTTCTTCAAGAATTCCTCTATAAATTCTCAATCTTAAAAAAAATCAAATCAAAAACTCTTCTGGAGATTCCTCTCAAAGTTTTCTGAACGATTTCTTTAGAAACTCCTCCAGAGAGGTTCCCAGAAAGTTATCTAGGAATTTACTCAGAAATTTATCAAAGGACTCCTGCCGATATTTCTACAAGTATTTTGTTAGATAATCTTTCATGATTTCATTAATATTTTTTGCAGATATTCTTTCAAAAAATCATTCAGGGTTAAAATTGGTCAGTTTCTTTAAGGAAATTTCTCCACATATTCTCTCAAAAAAACTGATAGGGCTTGATACTGAGTTTCGCCTGGAAAATCATCAATGAATTTTCCCGAGTTTCCTTCAGAAATTCTCATAGAGATTCGTGAAAAATATGTTTACCCGGGAAGAGTTCAAGTACTGACGATCAAAATGTGATATTGGTTTGTTTGCGATAAGAGGTAAAAGTACTGAAAATAATAGCAAAAATTTGTTCTTGAACCATCTAACCAATAGCAAAATATGATATTTGAAGATCAATAAAATAGCTCACTGCTATTGGTTCTTACCAAGAGCTAAATGTGCTATGATGATGATGTTACAGGAGTAAAATTGAGATATTTTTTCAGCACTTTTACCTCTTATCTCAAACAAACAAATATCACTTTTTGTTCTCCATATCAAAATATACTATTATTGAGCTTTTCCCCTCTGCTCGGGTAAGGATTACTTAGAAACTTTTCAATAGATTTTCTCAGGAATTCCTCCTTAGATTCCTATAGAAAATCTTGCAAAGATTTCTTAAGAAATCTTTCTGACAATTGCTTCAGAAATTCTTCCAAGATTTTTTTAGAAAATCTTGTATAGATTCCTGTAGAAATTCAATCAGTTTCCTTCAGAAAATCTTCTATAATTTTTTTAGAAAGAAAAAATCTCTCAAAATATTTTCCATTGATTTCTTCCGAAATTGTTCCATGTTCACTACAGATTGCTTCATAAAGTTCTGCTAGAATTCCTATAGAAAACCTTCCACAATTTTCCTCATAAATTTCTCCATAAGATCATAAATTAGGAATTCTTGTAGACATTTCTCCAGATCTTCAATTGGAAAGTGAGCCATCGATTTTATCCCACATTTCTTCAAAAGTATCTTTTGAAAGGCGTGCGGCCATTTGGCTAAATGTCGTTTGGCCGAATGTCATTTGTCATTTATTCCTTAATTTCGCTTAGTGATCCCAGCAGGAACTCTTCTTCAAGAAAAATATTTTTGAAAACAAAAAATAAAAAAAAAATCAGTCAGATTCCTAAAAGAATTTTATGCATTACTCATGTTAGGAATCTAAAATGTCATTTATAATTATTGTACTGGTCTTAGTGAAATTTTTGAAATGCAAAATGTGCTCGTACTCATACTCGTATTATAAGAGAAATAAATTTGGGAACATTTTTGGGCGACTCCCATTGAAATTACTAATGAAATACACGAATGAAAAACATTCGAAGAAAATAAATAAAATCGGGGGGAATTTGTATCTTTGCAGCGCCAAAATGCATTTTTAAGAAACTTTGAAAAAATGAATAATAACACTATTCCAAATTAACCATGTCAAATTATTGTGGGGCGCCAATCTGGATGCTTGCCAAGGGCGCCATGGGAGCACGCTACGGTTCTGGATATAACTTTTGTCACAAGATTCGGATCGCTTTGCGGTCTTCGGCAAAGTTTTCAAGACATCCGAGGTGAACTTTTACATAATCGGTTACATACTTTCAGAATAATTTTATTCTTTTATGAGGAGAACGCAAAAATGTAATTTTCCCATATAAAATCCCACACAAATTTCAATCGCGATGCGCAAAGCGTTGGGATAACATGTTGCGCTCAAACTTTGTACAGTCACTCTGAACCCGAAATGGATTAAAAAAAACTTGATCTGAAAAAACGACCTCTATGACCCACGCTTCTGTATGTGCAATTCGAACAACTTCAACAGTGTGGTTACTAGGGTATTCATAACCTACTACTCAAGATATAACTGTAGCTGTACCTACCCCCTCATTGCATCAGCCTCCTTAGCCGGAACATACAAAGTGCCCCTTTGAAGTGCTCTCTGACTGATTGCGGAGAAAAGTGTGCATGTAAAATGTTTCCCGCCTTTTCTCTGTCCTTTCGGTCAAGCATTTCCACGCCCTGGCAGTTTTGTATAGTGTTGTAGGTACCTACTAGCTACTTAAACTTTGGGTATGTACACTCCCGTTCAAAAGTTTGGGGTCACCCCCTCAAAAACATGTCATTTTTTTAGGCGCATATCTCCGCCAATTTGCGTCCGTTTTCAAAACCCTAGGTTTCATTCAAAAAATAATAAGTCAAAGAAACTTTGAACATGATTTAAAAGAAACTTTTTTAAAAATTTTTGTATGTAAACTTAACCCAAAGTTGCCAAATTTTCTAAAAAATGAATATAAACTTACGGCAGTGTCGCTGGAAGTTGGGTCGACCAAATTTTAAGATGAGAGCGGTAATATGACCCATTTTCTATTAGCTTTCAACTGCTTTTTACAGAACTTAGCTAAAAAATCTAGAAAAAAAGTTATCAAGTTAATTAATCCTTGATGTCATCGACCAAAAGTTTGGGGTCACCCCTCAAAATGCTGTATCGGCCAAAAGTTTGGGGTCACTATCGTAAAACATGGAAAAGTGATTTGTTGATATCTTTGTCATCTTTCATTCAATTTTAATTCTTCTTGGCTTATTTGAAACAAAATGAATGATACTTACTGCATAGACATTGAACCAAACATATTTGTTGAAATTTACATACTAAAACTTAACGTAAAGTTGCCTCATTTTTTGAAGCGTGGTAAAATGTGCTAACTTTACAGAACATTTTTATATACAAAAATTGTTAAATACGTTAAGTTGAAGACATCAAACGTAAATTTAGTTAATTATCTTTGAAATGAGCCAAAATAATTAAAATTGAACTATAGATGACAAAGATATCACCAAATCACTTTTCCATGTTTTACGAAAGTGACCCCAAACTTTTGGCCGATACATCATATTGAGGGGTGACCCCAAACTTTTGGTCGATGACATCAAGGATTAATTTACTTAATAACTTTTTTCCTAGATTTTTTAGCTTAGTTCTGTAAAAAGCAGTTGAAAGCTAATAGAAAATGGGTCATATTACCGCTCTCATCTTAAAATTTGGTCGACCCAACTTCCAGCGACACTGCCGTAAATTTATATTCATTTTTTAGAAAATTTGGCAACTTTGGGTTAAGTTTACATACAAAAATTTTTAAAAAAGTTTCTTTTAAATCATGTTCAAAGTTTCTTTGACTTATTATCTTTTGAATGAAACCTAGGGATTTGAAATCGGACGAAAATTGGCGGAGATATGGGCCTAAAAAAATGACATGTTTTTGAGGGGGTGACCCCAAATTTTTGAACGGGAGTGTATGTACCTCGTCTCCCCTAGTCGGATATCCGATGGTGGCCTGGAAGGCACAACGCCTACAGCAATGAATGGCGCTGCTTAGGTTAGTTGGCGGAGGCTGTCTGTTTGCCGGATTGCCAACTTAAAAGCGTACTTGTGTTCAGTGTTTACCGTCTTTTTTCGGCCGACTTTGAAATGATGATGTGACGTGGGATGTGTGGGATGGATTTTTATGAGGTTTGCATGGAGGGACAGAATAATAGAGGAGCTACGGATGTAATTAGCTACGCAAGGGAAGTGAAAATAAGAAAATAATTATGAAAAATGATGGCTCTTGTCCTGCAGAGATTACATGGTATTTAGAAAAAAAGGTCGCTCTTTAAACCTACCTTTAGGTATTGCACAATTGCACATTTGCTGATCAGCTCTCAATTAATTACCGTCAAAGTGCCCAAGGAACTTGGATAAAAAGCAGGCTCTGTCCCAATCAGGACGTTACGTCGAGAAGAAGAAATTGTATTTAAGCCAGCAACAAGCATGATGTTCAAAGGTCATATTTTATGTTTCACAAGCATTCGCTCATCCGTTCCAAAGTTCTCTCTCATCTCAGTATATATCCAGAAGCAAGTCATTTATAATTTTACGGCTGTCATGAGAAATTTGGACAATTCCAATTTTACTACCCGGACGCCGTGAAATTTCCCTCCGACCGCACTCCACCACCAAACTTTTGTTTCATTGCTTTTCTTCAAAAGTTGCTACGATGATCCACGATTTGGGCCTTCTATGAATCAAGCTAACGGGAACTACACCATATTCGACACCATCGCATCGCCACGCTGCGCTGGCTGTTTTGTTGTAGGCTTTGATTGTTGCTGCTGCTTTTCTCGACTTTCCCTGTTGCCCATTGTTCCACGTTGAACGTTAACACGTTTGGCATAATGCGGAAAAACTTGTACCCCCAACCAAACAAACGACTTAATGCGACTTTCGGGGGAGGGAGAGGAAAGTAGGTACTATGTAACATCATCTGATAAAATCCTGACGGTTACCATCGGATCGAAGTGAGAGGACCGGAGACGGACGACGAGGGTAGGATGAAATTTTGACATCGCACCTTTACTTTGTGGTTGTAACTGGAAGTCATCCAATCTGGGCTAACGCAAACAATGCCGCCCAACAATGGGAAGCAGGAAATTATGGTTTGCCGCAAGCATGGATGATGGTTACTTTTGCAGCATGTTGTACGTGCCAAGGAGCTGGATCTGATACCGGCTTCAATTGAAAGAGTTTCTTTCTGTTATGTTTTGTCTTTTCGTGTGGGAGAGGGCGTAGCAGTCATTTATAAAAGTTATCTTAATTATCTTCAATTATCACTATCTTGGACCATTTGCTTCCATCATACACACTGAAGTGCGGAATCATATTTGACTGTTTCTTCTCTTTGGAGTAACTTCCCAAAGACTGCTTTTCAGCTGTTCTATGAGCTCTTTTGTAGTTATTAGCTAAGAGCTTTGTTTGCAAATTGACCATTCTAAAACCATATGGCAGACGTTCTCAATGTTACCGTTCACTGAGTTTTGAAGTTTCAGTCGATAGTTGTATAAAACCTTCGCATATCGTTCTGATCCATGATTGCCTTCATTGTGAACAACGCCTTCGGATGACAAGCGTTATGTTTTGACATTTTACACGCATCGTTCTGCTGTTTTAGAATTCGTGATACTGAAAAATGCCACCAACTTTAGTCACATACCAATTGCACAAACTTATGTAGATCATGTGTACTACTCGGGTATGTGTTATGGGAGTCAAACTAATCAACACAGTTATATTTTATTTATTTATTTATTTCATATAATACATGTAGAGTAAGGCTTTAGCCTTTTTTAATTCTACAATCAGAAGAAGTACAGAATTTATATTAACATTATACTACTATTTCTAATTCAGTTAACAATATTGAAATAGGTTATAAACTAAAAACTACTGATTACTTGTGTTCAACCATAAGATACACCCCCTACGAAACTCGTTTAGAGATCGTGAAGCTTTTATTTGGGCTGGAAGCTGGTTCCAGTAAACAATGCCACGAACAAACAAAGTATTGCTGTAATGTGAAGTACTTGCAAGCGATATTTGAAAATTTCTCTCACGAGTACTACGGAATGGTCTAAGTTTGTCATACATATAAAGAGGCTTTGCTGTGTTTATTATTTTATGCAACGCTATATAACATCGATATTTAACAAAATTTGAAAAAGAGCATCCCAGTAATTGTGGTTGAAGGTATGAAACGCTAGAAAACCAGGTTAGATTAAATATCCATCTAATACAACAATTAACAATTATATGGTACTGACAAACTCATCGTTCAGCCCAGAAAGCTAATCCTGACGTCTTGTATCTCACTGTTGCATGTTCCCTGGTGCATGATTCAATTTTTCCTCTGAAACCACACACATCTCAGCCACCAGCACTCTAGCTTAGAGCCATGTATCGTAGGAAAGCGTTCTCCACCCCAATCGGGATCAGGCGGCAACTGACGATGATGACGATGTCTGTCGCGTTTTCTGCAAGAAATCCCACAACAACCTAAGTGAGTGAGTGAGCGAGCAAATAATATGTGAGACAGAGACCGAATGCACCAGCACATCGCAGCAATAACTTGGGCATCCTAATGGCGCCACTTTTCTGTGCACCCAAGTATATTATAAAGTTAATGGTTTGACGTCGGGCGGGTCCTTGAGCGACGTCGCCGGCGGTGGTGGTTGCTGCCGTGCAGCATGCAAGCTCCATGGAAGACCAGCGCCATAACCGTCGAAGATAATAGGAAAATATGTCTGTAAGACGTGTTGAATCTGAATGGATAGAACGAGATTGAGGTTGAAGAAATATGGCCGGCGGTGGTGGTTGGCAGGGTTGTTTGTATCTGGAATGGAAGCTCATGTTATTTTATAGAACTTTTTCCCATTTGATCCTACCGTTCAGATAAACGTATGATCAGAATGCAATTTGCAATCCATTTAGCCTAATGGCGAACACTCTACTGATTGGTTTACTTCTGATAACAAAAGGCACTTTTGCATAGCTCCTCCAAAAGCAATATCGTGCATTATTAAGATGCTAGTACACAACAGGGTCAAATGTTTGACCAAATAAAAATCAAAGCTCAAACATCTGGTTCAACGCAATCGAATTTACATCAGTGTCAAACAGATGCTTACTCTTTACTTAGTTCATTCCTGGTCTAATATTTGACCCTTTGCTGTGTTCTCGGAACCTTAGAGTAAATCAACGAACACCGATCAGGTATCAGAAGGCCGGCTCCAGTAGCACGTTATCCTCCATTTAAGACATTTATAACATTGCCATAACAAAAGTCTATTTCATCATCTACCTAAGGGAAAAGAAAGGATATTAGGAATGGAATGGGGATAGGGACAGGTAGGGAATTAGGAAAAGATGCCATGGAAGATGATACTAACGCATAAGCGTACCACAATGGGTTCAAACAGCGCCCTGAAAAGGGCCTGTGAGAACGCATAAACCGTGAAGAGAGCCTAGGTTCCCCTTTAGTTCTTTACCAACCATAGATAGGTTGTTACCTGAAGATTCAGGTTTCCGAAGTCAGTGTCACTTAATACATATTAACCGAGTATTCGGAAACGCAGTTCCACAAAAACTGTACAGTTACCTATGAAATAATACGAAATTCCATAGCTAGATTCACAATTATCACTTAAAAATCAATCAGCTTGCTAAATATTCGCCAGTGTGTGGCTGAGTCGGCAGTGGCTAGTCAATGCTTTGACCAGTATGCTTCAACAATAAGATGCTTTGCCACACCTAGATATGGCTCAGTACAATACAATTTTGTTTGACGACATGACTCCAAACTATTCCAGTATTGTTTGTGCTGAGTGACAGCCCAGGTGTCCATCTGAAGCTTTACTCAACACTTGGATACCGGAATAGCTGGCTCAGGGCCAATGAAGTCATGTGATGCTCCAGTGCGAGCTAACTCATCAGCCATTTCATTTCCAGCAATGGAAGAATGGCCAGGTACCCATACAAGGTGAACAGCGTTTGCTGAATTCAGCTCCTCGATTTGAGTTCAACAAGCGATAACTATCTTCGACCTGGAGATGGCCGAAGCAATTGCTTTAAAAGCAGCCTGGCTATCTGGACAGAAATATATTACTTTGCCCATTACGTGCTGCTGAAACGCTGATTGCACTCCGCACATGAGAGCAAAGATTTCGGCCTGAAAACGGTGCAGTGTCTACTAAGTGAATAAGACTGATGCAGCCTTAGCTCACGAGAATAAACACCAGCACCAGCTCGACCTTCGAGAAGGGAGCCATCAGTGTAAAATACGATGCCGTCTGAAATACTTCTCTCCAGATATCCAGATGTCCACTCTTCCCGGGAACGGAATTTTGTGGTAAATGTCCTATATGGAAAACTACAAGCAATTCTAAGATCAATGGAGCAAGGGCCGCTTTGTCCCACTTCACCAAAAGTGGAAACAACGAGGTGTGTGTTGATCTGCGGTTCACAGGAGTTTCCAATAGGAAACCGAGTACCCGTAGACGGTAAGTGCAAGAAAGTGCTACACACTTGTTTGAGCTGAATGTCTAGTGGGGCAACGGCAAAGAGAGCTTTGAGCGCTGCCGTGGGAGTTGAAAAGAACGTCCTAGACATCGCCAAGCACATTCTTTGGCGATGACCTGACTTTGATCGAACCGTTCACACTTCGCCCTTTTGCCCAAGGCATACATAATCCAATTTGGTCGAACAACAGTTGTGTCATTTGATATACTTGGGTTTCAGACACCAAGTTGTACCAAAGGTTTACCGGCATTACCAGAAAGCTATACAAGCTTTTCTATATGAGACGTCCAAGAAAGCTTGGAGTCAAGAAGAAGTATCTGTTCACTCACATCGATTTCAGAATCGAAGAGACGCAAAGGTCGAACGTTTCGCCTTTCCGCAAAAAGAACAATAGATGTTTTTCCCGGGTTAACCGAAAGGCCATATTGGCGACACCAACCCTCAACTACCTGAAGGGCGCTATGCATCAGGTCGAAAAGGGTGCTGATGCACATATCAACTAACAATGTTAGGTAGTCGTCGGCAAAACCATAAGTAGGAAAACCGCTATTATTGAGTTGCCTCAATAGCGTATCTGCTACGAGATTCCACAAAAGCGGTACACTGAAGTTTTTTTTTACGCGTTTTTTTTTACGCCGTTTTTTTACGCGTTTTTTTTTACGCGGTCCGTCCTAAAAAAAACCGCGTTATTTCAAGACCCGTCGTAAAAAAAACCGCGTTATTTCAAAAACCGTCGTAAAAAAAATCCGCGTTTTTTTTTTCAAAAACACGCGTAAAATAGTCAGCACCACATCTAACGTGACTTGACTTTTTTACGACGTTTTTTGAAAAAAACGCGGTTTTTTTTACGACGGGTCTTGAAATAACGCGGTTTTTTTACGCGGTTTTTTTACGCGGGACCATTACCGTCGTAAAAAAAAAACTTCAGTGTATAAGACTCCCCCTTGGGGGCATCCACAAACACTCAATTTCCTAATCCCTGCTAGACGCAATGTCGAGAAGAGATATCGGTTTTTGAGCATTTGGTGAATCCAATTGGAAATCATTGGAGATATACCATGACTCCGTGCGGCTTCCAATATGGCATCTAAAGGCACGTTGTCAAAGGCACCCTCGATATCTAAGAAAACACCCAAACAAGATTGCTTTTGAGCGAATGCTTTCTCGATATCGTAAACAACCTTGTGTAAAAGAGTCACAGTCACCAGATTGGTAGGCATGTTGGTTCACATGAAGAGGCACGTTGGCCAGATGAACATCACGGATGTGATGATCCACAATGCGTTCTAAGCATTTCAGAAGAAAAGAGGTCAAACTGATAGGTCTGAAACTCTTTGCTTCTTCATACGACGCACGCCCCACTTTCGGAATAAACTTTACAGTAATATCCCTCCAGGATTGGGGAATATACCCTGCAAACAAGTAGTTTTATCAAAACATGTTTGAAATAATCAAATCCCTTCTGAAGCAAAATAGGATAAATCCCATCTGCCCCAGGAGATTTGAAAGGAGCAAAGCTATTAAGAGCCCACTCAATCGATTCTATAGTTACAATACCCCGAGCCGAAGCTAAAGAATCATAACTACAAGAAAAGACATCAGGTTCATCCGAAGATGTAATATCCACACATCCAGGGAAGTGTGTGCTGAATAAGCATTTCAGAACTTCCTCATCAGAGGAAGTCAGATCGCCATTTGGCAAACGAAGTTCGTTCACCTGGAAATCCTTAGATTTCGCAAGGATTTTGTTTAACCGACTGACTTCACTCAAGCTGGAAACATTTGTACAAAGGTTTTTCCAGCCGGATCGTTCAGCAGACCGGAGATCTTTCCTGTAGGCCTTGCGAGCCGACTTAAAAGCCTCCGAACCAGCCGAACGTCGTCTGTTCCAACTCTTTCTACATTGTTTCCTGAGTTTCGCCAGATCAGAGTTCCACCAAGGGGTTCCTCTTCTGATCTCCACAGACCGTAGAGGGCATGCTTCTTCAAAAGCTTCCATGATGAAGGTCGTTGTAGTATCAACGGCATCATCTAAATCAGTGGAGTGGAGTGTCAATGGATGGTGAATATCCATGAAATTTGACTGCAACCAAATCAGTATAAAGATCCTAGTTTGTTGACCGAGGATTCCTGAAACGCAATGTTTGCGAAGTAACATTTAAATGTTCAAAAAAGATATAGCGATGGTCAGATAAAGATTCTTCATCTGACACATGCCAATTGGTCAGCTCGTGACTAATTCTGCTAGAGCAAAGCGTTGTATAAAGATCCCAGTTAGTTGACCGGGGATTCCTGAAACGCAAAATTTGGGAAGTAATTTTCACATGTTCAAAAATGATGTAGCCATGATCACATAAAGATTCTTTATTTGGCACATGCCAATTGGTCAGCTCGTGAATAATTCTTCTATAGCAAAGCGTTATGTCTAACACTTCCTCTCTGGCAGATACCATGAAGGTATCAGTTATATTGGATGTTAGATATTAACAGTGAAGGGAAATTCTTATTTTCAACGAACTTTTTTTGCGGTAAGCTGATTCCAGTTTTCTGGAGCACATTCACTCAGCACAACATCTTCGATCGATTCATTGTTATATAACTAGTGAAGCCGACGATATCCACGCCCTCTGGGAATTTCATCCTTAGCCAGGGATGGGATCATCCATTCACAACCACTTACATTCACTTGCTGTTAATTTGCTTCAGAAAAACCGTAGCAAAAATCAATGTATCGAACACTTTTTCATTTTTGTTTTACCTGAAACTTTGTAGAAGAATATATTAGCGTAGAATCAATAGTTTAGTCAACAGAAGGCGGCACACGCAACTCTCCACGGCGTGAATGTAATTCACATTCACCGCGTGGAGAGTTGCCTTCACAGGTCGCTCAAGACTTTGGTATGCGTGTGTGACCCCCATGTTATTCGGCAAACTTTCAGATAAAAATTACAAGGTTAAATTCATCCATACAGTGTTTTATGATAGCATGCTTCTGAACTGAGATAAAAGCAAGTGAATGTGACTCTTTACAAATGAATGATCCCATCCCTGTCCTTAACACCACGTCGTACATGGCATTCCATAACACCGAACTCTGAAACCTGGCGGAACTCCTGGGGTTAAGTGAAAGCACTTCCAATCCATCTCTGTGTCGCAAACTATTACTCGGGACTGGAAGTAACTTCCGAGAATAGTACAAGTAGGAGGAATTGTGTATTTTCGGCAGTTTTGTTCTCTTCGTCATGGAGTGTTTTTTGAAAGTTGTTGAACTCAAAATTGGTCTCAAATTCTTCCCAACCAAGCTGAATTATATGGCCAAGTTTCAGGAAATTTTGCCGATAAAAACCCCCCATGACGAAGAGAACAACTTACCTTACCGGTCAGGCTAAGGCCGGGGTGGCCTCTGCTGTACATAGTAGCCGCCTCCATTCCACTCGGTCCATGGCTGTTTGTCTCCAGTTCCGCACTCTGCGTAGGGTCCGCAGATCGTCCTCCACTTGGTCGACCCACCTAGCTCGCTGCGCTCCACGTCTTCTTGTACCGGTCGGATGACTCTCGAGAACCATTTTAGTCGGGTTGCTATCCGACATCCTGATGACGTGACCCGCCCACCGTAGCCTCCCGATTTTCGCGGTATGGACGATGGTTGGTTCTCCCAGCAGCTGATGCAGCTCGTGGTTCATTCGCCTTCTCCAAGTCCCGTCTTCCATCTGCACTCCGCCGTAGATGGTACGCAACACCTTCCGTTCGAAAAACTCCAAGGGCGCGTTGGTCCTCTGCACGTAGGGTCCATGTTTCGTGCCCATAGAGGACGACCGGTCTAATCAGCGTTTTGTAGATGGTTAACTTCGTGTTACGGCGAACTTTATTCGATCGTAGAGTTCTGCGGAGTCCAAAGTAAGAACGATTTCCTGCCACAATGCGCCTCTGAATTTCTCTGCTGGTGTCGTTGTCGGCGGTCACCAGTGAGCCCAAGTACACGAATTCTTCAACCGCCTCGATTTCATCACCGTCGATATGAATTCGGGGTGGCGGGCGCGGTGATTCCTCCCTGGAGCCCTTTGCCATCATGTACTTTGTTTTCGACACATTAATGACTAATCCGATTCGCCTGGCTTCATTCTTTAGTCGGATGTACGTTTCCGCCATCGTCTCAAATTTACGAGCAATAATATCAATATCATCGGCGAAAGCAAGCAGCTGAACGGACTTCGTGAAAATCGTCCCACTCGTGTTTATCCCCGCTCTTCTTATTACACCCTCCAAAGCAATGTTGAACAGCAAGCACGAAAGACCATCACCTTGCCGTAACCCTCTGCGAGATTCGAAGGGACTCGAGAGTGTCCCTGATACTCGAACTACGCACATCACTCGATCCATCGTCGCCTTGATCAACCGTATCAGTTTATCCGGGAATCCGTATTCGTGCATAATCTGCCATAGCTGTTCTCGATCGATTGTATCATACGCCGATTTGAAATCGATGAACAAGTGATGTGTGGGCACGTTGTATTCGCGGCATTTCTGCAACACCTGGCGGATGGCGAACATCTGGTCCGTTGTAGCGCGTTCACCCATAAATCCAGCCTGATATTGCCCCACGAACTCTCTTGCAATCGGTGATAGACGGCGGCATAAAATTTGAGAGAGTATCTTGTAGGCAGCGCTCAGTAGTGTGATCGCGCGGTAGTTCCCGCAATCCAACTTGTCGCCCTTTTTGTAGATGGGACACACGATACCTTCCATCCATTCCTCCGGTAATACTTCCTCCTCCCAAATCTTGGTAATGACCCAGTGTAGTGCTCTCACCAGTGCTTCTCCACCGTATTTTAGAAGCTCGCTTGGTAGCTGATCTGCTCCAGCGGCTTTGTTGTTTTTCAACCGGCCAACCTCCTCCTCAATCTCTTGAAGGTCAGGGGCCGGAAGTCTTTCGTCCTGTGCACATACTCCTAGATCTGTTACCACGCCACCTTCGCTACTTGCAACGTCGCCATTGAGGTGCTCATCGTAATGCTGCCGCCACCTCTCGACCACCTCACGCTCGCTCGTGAGAATATTCCCGTGATTATCTCGGCACATGTCGGCTTGTGGCACAAAGCCTCTGCGCGAGCGGTTCAGCTTCTCGTAGAACTTTCGTGTGTCCTTAGCGCGGTACAGCTCTTCCATCGCTTCGCGATCTCGTTCTTCCTGCTGGCGCTTCTTCATCCGGAAGACTGAGTTCTGCCTGTTCCGCGCCTGTTTGTAACGTGCCTCATTCGCTCTCGTACGGTGTTGCAGCATTCTCGCCCATGCTGCATTCTTCTCGTTTTTCAACTGTTCACATTCGCCGTCGTACCAGTCGTTTCTGTGATTCGGAGCCGCGAAACCTAGTGCTGTAGCCGAGGTACTACCTATGGCGGATCGGATGTCCCTCCAGCCATCTTCAAGTGTAGCTGCGCCAAGCTGCTCTTCCGTTGGTAGGGCCACTGCTAACTGCTGCGCGTAGTCTTGAGCCACTTCTACGTTACGAAGTTGCTCGATGTTGAGCCGCGGCGTTCGACTTCGACGCGTGGTGATAACTGTCGAAAGTTTTGAGCGCATGCATACAGCGACTAAGTAGTGATCCGAATCTATATTCGCACTGCGGTATGTGCGGACGTTGGTTATATCTGAGAAGAATTTACCGTCGATTAGAACGTGGTCGATTTGGTTTTCTGTTTGATGGTCGGGTGATCTCCAGGTGGCTTTGTGGATATCTTTGCGGGGGAAGAAGGTGCTTCGGACTACCATACCACGGGAGGCTGCAAAGTTTACGCATCGCTGGCCGTTATCATTCGATACGGCGTGCAGGCTGTTTCGCCCGATTACCGGTCTGTACATTTCCTCCCTTCCTACCTGCGCGTTCATGTCGCCAACAACGATTTTCACGTCACGCGGCGAGCAACCATCGTATGTTTGCTCTAACTGCGCGTAGAACGCTTCTTTCTCGTCATCGGGTCTCCCTTCGTGTGGGCAGTGGACGTTGATGATGCTGTAGTTGAAGAAACGGCCCTTAACTCTCAACATGCACATCCTTGCGTTGATCGGCTGCCACCCGATCACACGTTGTCGCATCTTGCCCAACACTATAAATCCTGTTCCGAGTTCATTGGTGGTGCCACAGCTTTGGTAGACGGTACCGCTCGATGCCCGCTTTTCCACACTTTCTGTCCAGTCCAACAAAGTTCCTGCAACGCCACGATGTCGAAGTTGCGGGGATGTAGTTCGTCGTAGATTATCCTGTCACATCCTGCGAAACCTAGTGACTTGCAATTCCATGTTCCAAGTTTCCAATCGTAGTCCTTATTTCGTCGCGTGGGTCTTTGCCGATTGTATCGAGTCGTATTTTCTCCTATGTTATTCGCAATGGGGATTTTTACGGGTGGCTTATTGGGCCTACGCCAACACTCCTGTCTCGCCGGAGGGCCATCGTGCCAGTTCTGTTTAACGTCCCAACCAACACTGGGACGACCACGCTGATGGGGCTACCACCTTGGATCTAGCTGGGCGTGGTGCAGCGTTTCTTACTCAGCCGCTGGATGCCAGAACAGACGCTGTTTGAGCCGCACCTCCTTGGTGAACAGACACTCGGATCGTACCTCCTCAATCTAGCTGAAGTCAGAAGGACAACAGTGCCCAGGCTGCACTACCAGCTAAGCACACAACTCTTAGCTGGCGGTCTTTGTCATCGCTTGACCCGTGGAAGCATGAGGTAGGAACTTGTGAGGACCAGAGCTATATTGGATGCTCTCCTTATCGACTCACCGTTTTGCAGCCCAAGCCGAAGAGAACAAACCTGCCGATAATACCCATCGTCACCCTATATGGGTAGACGCAGAACTACATCGGCAAAAGTTACTAAGCTGGCACTACACTATTGACCGCGTTCCTTACATCCAAGGATGGGAACACTTACTTGCAAAGAGTTACACTCACTTGCTATTTTTTTCAGCTCAGAAGCGTGCAATCAAGAAACGATGTATGGACGACTATTGCCTTGTAGTTTTGTCTAAAACTTTGCCGAATAGAGTAGGGGTCACACACGCATACCGAAGTCGTGAGGGAGCTGCAAAGGCAACTCTCCACGAGACGAATGTAAATTACACTCACCTCGTGGAGAGTCGCTTTCACAGCTCTGTCACGACATTGGTATGCGTGTACGACCCCTACTATATTCGGCAAACTTTTAGACAAAACCACAAGGCAAAAGTCGTCCATACATCTTTTTTTGATTGCACGCTTCTGAGCTGAAAAAAAGCAAGTGAGTTTAACTCTTTGCAAGTAAGTGCTCCCATCCCTGCATAAGGTGGGGCGGGGCAAGATGGATCACCATAACATTGTAAATACATATCGTATTGGTTTGTATTCGTCCGCTACTCTTTAATATACTAGTTAGCTATGCTAAAAGTAGTTAGAAAGTTCATTAAATACAAAATATGATGTTAAACAAACAGTTTTAAAAAGTGATCGATTTTGCGCCGTGAAAAAAGTGCGGGGCAAGATAATTCATATTTTCTCAACGAAAAACATCAAAATATAAGATTTGTTCCGCATTCATATATGCTCCAGATCCATACTGAGTAAACAAGAGCTACTAGTAAACATTTTATTAACTTATTTGGAATATGAAAAACTTTACGATTTGAGTGGTCCTAAGGCGACTTGAAAATCGATGTTTTCACTAAAAAAATATCACAATTTTATGTTATAATTTTGAGTGTTCATTCCGCTTAATTGAAGTCATTTATGAGACAGTCTTGTAATAAAAAATAGTTATCTTTTGAATGTTCCTTAAATACGTTCAAAATTGAAGGTGACCCATTTTGCCTCGCGGCCGTTTATATGGAGATTATATGGAATGAATCGCATAAGAAAAATGGCTAAAAACCATTTTATTTTTTATTTCCAATGAGAGTGAATGATTTTTCAATCAATTCTCCAAACTTTTGTATATTCATTACACCTGTTCACTTTTTTTGACCTACCCGTGTCACATCAAATTATCAATCCCCATGCAAAAACAAGGCTTCAGTCCAAAATTGAGCCAAAGAGGTGTATCAAATCGATTTTGTGTTTTTTCAAGTATTTTCACGAAAATGTACTTTAATATCCAGAAAATTGCACCAAAAAGGTACCGACAATACCGTTAAAATATAGCTAGAATAATACTCTGCAACTTTGCCGAAGACACTACGGTGTTTAAATTGCGTATTTCAAAGTTATTCAACAATTTTCGTTAAAAAATACAATATTTTTACGATTTTTCATGTAAAATTCATGTAATTTTACATTGTTTTAGGTGACTAATTTTATGAGCTATTGCTGCTATGTGTTACGAACATTTCGTCCATACATCATTTTAGTGTAGAAATTCGTTTTCATTGACTAATTATCAAAAGTTTGTCACGTTGAGACTAAAAATTGTACAGAGTTGCCAGCATAAAATAAAACAAAGTTACCCATGATTTAAACGTCATTACACTTCCTTGTCTCATCTGCATCAGTTTAAATTTGGTGCAGTTGGTTGAGCATGAGGTTGTGGATTCGAAGATTCAAGGTTCGAGTCCTGGAATAGCATTTTTTTGCGTCTCGATCCTGCTAATAAGTTGATGGAACTACGTACTGCATCTCATTGCAATTTGGCATCATAGCATTGTTTCGGAATTGTAGAGTGCATAGTAAGAATGAAGTTTCCCTTCATCGTGTAGTAGTGCTGATTTGTGGGTAGATATATAACAAGTAAGCTCCACCCACAGTTGTATGAAAAATGTTGCATCCAGAAGCAGTTCCATCATCGTATTGAATTGTTTTAACTAAATTGATCATTATCAAACAGATGCTCAATATTTCGCCCAGCTGATATCGTCGACACGATTTATTGTCAACAAGTATAAACTAAATATCTAGCTAGTCCTCAAGTGGGCTTAATTGGCAGGTCCCGATCATTATTCTTTGGGAGATTGCGTGTAAGTCATGGCAGATTCATCATCCTAACTGCTACAAAGAAAGAAAAAATAGTTATTTATGTAACGAGTTGCAAAATGATGATTTTTACAGCACGAGTCGTACATTTATCCAACGAGGCTTGCCGAGTTGGATAAATATGACGAGTGCTGTAAAAATCGAGTTTTGCAACGAGTTGCATACAACATTTTTTGCAATGAGAAAAAAAAGTCACTTTAATATGACCATTTCCATCAGTATCATCATGCTTCCTGGTGGTTGAACAGGATCACCCACGTGTTCCATCAAGCTAGACGCAAAATTTGAATCAAGCAAACTGTGCTATAACCGTCACATTTTTTCAAGCTCTTAACATGGAAACACAGGTTGTTTCCCAAACAATTGCATTATGATTCATAATGCAACCCAAATGAGTTGCATTATGAATCATAATGCAACTGCTTTTTATAGTGAGGAAAAGTAGGCCGTAGTGACACTAAAACGGCAAGTTTAAAACTCAATATTATAGTGCCAAGTTGCAAAAAAAGTTTATCATGTATTTGAGGCTTGAACCTGGGACCTTCTGATCCGCAAGCTCGAGCCTTACTATCTGTACCATTTCTGATACCTAAATCAAAAGACATTAGAATACGATGGCATGACTTCTTAATCATGGGTAACTTTGTTTTAATTCGTGCTGGTAACTCTGTGCGATTTTTAGTATCAACGTGACATACTTTTGATAATTAGTCAATGAAAACGAATTCCTACACAAAAACGATGTATGGAAGAAATGTTCGTTACATAAAGGAGTAATCGCTAATTAATTTAGTCACATAAATCAATGTAAAATTACATGACTTTTATATGTAAAATCGTAAAAATATCGTGTTTTTTCGTGATTTTTTAACTTAAATTGATGAATAACTTCGAAATACGCAATTTAAACACCGTAGTGTCTTCGACAAAGTGCTTTCAGCTTTCATTTGCACGGTCCCTCAAAAAAATCCACCGAGGGATCTCGAACAACTTTTTCAGAATACTGTTTTTCCCCATATGAACGGTTCCAAATTAATCCCTATTTCTACTTAACAAACATAGAGATAAAAAACTAGTTTTCGTGCGAGTCGGTCGTGTGATGCCATCGCGTTGTCGTACTGCGTGCGTGCTCATCTTCGTACGGGGCGGTTGAGTGTGTTTTTGGAGGCAAAGTGGAAGTGCCGCTTTTTTCATTCGGATCGGCCGCGTCGTCGTCGACAATTTGAATGTGCACATCGTCGTACCCGTGTGTTGTTGTAGCGGTTCAGTGTGATTTCGAGACCAGTTAGTGGAAGATGCTGCAGCACATACGCACTGGACACTTCGAAGGATGTTTATTGGTGAGCTCGTTCCATTTTATCATAATAATTAATGCTAAAGGATGCATAAAATTCTGCTCTAGTTTTTGTGTATTTATCTAACAAATATTGAAAAGTTCGTCACGTCAAGTGTCGGCGCTTGTTCCAAATGCACATTTAGTTGATAATAAATATTTTTCTTTCATATTTTGCATGTACACACACATTTGAATGGTTCGTCATCTTCGGTGTCGACATTTGTAATATTTTAGTCCAAATGAATAAGTGTTTTGGCTCGATTAAAGGTTGCATGAATTTCTGGAAAAAGAGAGGGTCGGTAAAAGATAGACGGCGAACCATGCGGTAAGATCTTTCTGATTTATTTATCACGTGATATTTTGTTAATACTTGTGAATCGATCGCCTTCAGAATTGTCTCGCGCGGAAACGCAAACTACAGCTGCGTCGGTGTTTAGCATTGTGTTCTCCTTAGTTGCGAATGAATAACTTATGTAGGGTGAGTTTTGAGGCACAATAGATCGCGTTCGTCGTCCAAGGTTTAGAAGGGTAATTCTTCGCGAGCGCATTATTAATCGCGAATCAAAACATTACATGCGTTTACCACGACCAAATCCTCAACACATCTCCATTTCCCCTGTCCAAACTCCTAGTGATTTCTCGTAGTAACGCAGAGAATTCCTCGGTTATTGGCCTAAGCGAGAATCACGTCATCACTTCCTTCCCTATCCTCAATTGACCTGCATTCGGACGCGGCCGGCGCTGGTATTGCTTATTGAAAAGTATTGGGATTCCAGCATTTACACAATGAAGAGAGAGCTAGTCCCAAGCATCATCTGTTGGTTCTTTGTGTAAATGCAGTTGTCCTTGCAATAACAGAGGAGCAACCGCGGGCGGTCAATCATGCTCATGCTCATGCTCATTTATCTAACAAATATTGAAAAGTTCGTCAAGTCATGTGTCGGCACTAGTTCCAAATGCACATTTAGTTGGTAATAAATATTTTTCTTTCATTTTTTTGAATGGTTCGTCATCTTTGGTGTCGACATTTGTAATATTTCAGCCCAAATGAATAAATGTTTTGACTCAAATAAAGGTTGCATGAATTTCTGGAAAAAGAGAGGGTCGGTAAAAGATAAACGGCGAACCATGCGGTAAGATCTTTCTGATTTATTTATCACATGTTATTTTGTTAATACTTGTGAATCGATCGCGTTCAGCATTATCTCGCGCGGAAACGCAAACTACTGATGCGTCGGTGTTTAGCATTGTGTTCTCCTTAGTTGCGAATGAATAACTTATGTAGGGTGAGCTTGGAGGCACAATAGATCTCGTTCGTCGTCCAAGGTTTGGAAGGGTATTTCTTCGCGAGCGCATTAGGCCGTTACAAATATTTATTTCCCTTTTTGTCCCACCACTCTTTGGCTGGTCGAGGGGGGGGGGGATAAAAATAATATAGCATTTATTCTGAAAAATATTAAAAACTCATCGGATTTGTTAAAGATATTTTGGCAAGACCCGATATTTTGATAAATATTTTTTTTATCTGCCCCCTCAAAATGCAAAATACAGCCAAAAATTTTTGAAGGGGGGGGGGAGACAAGAAGTCAAAAATAAATTTGTATCAGCCTTATTAATCGTGAATCAAAACATTACATTCGTACGACGAAATCCTCAACACATCTCCATTTCCCCTGTCCAAACTCCTAGTGATTTCTCGTAGTAACGCAGAGAATTACTCGGTTATTGGCCTAAGCGAGAATCACGTCATCACTTCCTTCCCTATCCTCAATTGACCTGCATTCGGATGCGGCCGGCGCTGGTATTGCTTATTGAAAAGTATTGGGATTGCAGCATTTACACAATGAAGAGAAAGCTAATCCCAAGCATCATCTGTTGGTTCTTTGTGTAAATGCAGTTGTCCTTGCAATAACAGAGGAGCAACCGCGGGCTGTCAATCATGCTCATCATGCTCATGCTCATTTCTACTTAACAAACATACCCAATTTTTGTATGAAAAAGTTCCCCCGATCGAAATATTCCGATGTTGGGCTTGAATGAAAGCTAGAAGCGTCAACTTTCACGTAACGTAAAAATTAGCGATGCCAATTTTTTTGTAATAAATTTCTTCTACCAGACACACCGTGTAACGGTATCTTCGGCATCTTTTCGGGGCAATTTTGTGAATTTCTGAGTAAATTTCTGTGAAAACGACTAAAAAAACACAAAATCGATTTGATACACCTTTAAATCTTCATCAATTTGGCTCAACTTTGGACTGAAGACTTGGTTTTACATGTGGATTGATAATTTGATGTGTCACGGAGAATCGGACAAAAAAAGTTTCAAAGTGAACAGGTCTAATATTCATGCTGGTCATCTAACAAAATTATTAACATAATCAAAACATGAGTAATGCGCCCAAAAATGGCACTGACCCATCTTGCCCCGCCCCACCCTACATCCAGCATCACTACTGCACAGTAGCAAATTCCCCTTCTCTTACGATGGAGACCTATCTAAGTGGTCTTTGTTAACCGACAAGATAAGACAAGACCTTCTTCATCATTATCATTTTACACAAATCTCGAGCAAACAACACCGGTCTTGTAATGCCCTGTGTAGGGACTTGATATTGGTTCACTAATACTAGTATATGTGAGTAGGTAGCATACCTTGGATGAGAGTGACTTTGGAAGATGAATGACAGAAGACGTGTTGGAAATGAGCGGGAAAATGGGAGTGTTGTGACGATAGCGTCTGGGAGTGGACGTTGCTGCCTAGTGGATGGTCCGGAATTCCAGATAGCTTGCGTGTCATCAGGCCCTCGACTACGAAAGGTTCCACAAGGAACAGTTGGCCACTACACCCTGGTTGCGGAGTGGTACCTTTTCCCAGAATCCAAACACGGACCGCCAACAGACAGTCCATCCTTCTCCAACCTCGTTTATGAGCCGTTCAGATTCAGCGTTTTCCTTCACGGCATAACGGAAGTCCAATCAACTGGCTTCAAGTGCAGTTGTGCATCTTCTGCTCTGTGGGAACTGAACAGAACAGCAAATGGTTATTTTTCTTTTGCATCAGCCGTCACAATCAGAATGATGACACAAATCCTCTTGTATATTTCGAAAGCACAATCAAACGGGACGGATTTTTCCCTCTTTCCACGTCAAACAGCACTGTCGAATAATGCAGATATAAATCGTCGTTGCTCAATTCATGTTTCCTATAGTGCCCATGAATAATTCAGTAGCTTCACTGAAAAGGCTACCTTTTTTTGTGTATCGACTTCGTCACAAGCGCCAGCAGCTGTAGCAGCAGCAACAACAACAGTGGCACATCCCACGTGGGACAGATTTTGCACAGGTCTGGGAAAGCCAGCCAAAAAGTTCCGAAAGTAGTAAATTGATTTCGCTGGAAAACGGAGACTGCAAGTGCATAGCAATGAATCCACTTGGATGGACTGGGACGAGAGAGATCAAACCACGTTTGAATGCTCCCGCGCAACGAATGTCGTATCCTGGGCTGGTGGTTTATGGAAGGAAAAGGGTACATACAAGTTTTATAAACCAATCGGTCATGATTCGTTGCATTGGGCAACTACTGAAAGCATTCACGAAGCAAAACAACTGTGTTCAATTTGTTTCTGGAAAATTTACAGAAGATATCTTGAAGGAACTTTTATTACATACCAGTTTTATGTGTTTTACGGAATAATTACTGGAATTTCTATTCTATTCTAGTGCTTGCACAGCCAGTATTGAAAAGCATCCTGGAAATATCACAATTTTCTTCGATATTTAGTAATAATATTAATATTTGCACCATTTGTAATACAAATATTAAAACGGCCAGGCCCACTGTTCAGGCTGAACAGTGCCACAAGCTTTTGAAGATAGTTCAAAAGCTTGTGGCAATTATATTATCCACATATGAATAACATAATTAACGCATTTTTTTAATATGATAAAAAAAAGAAACGGGAACAACCGTACCAACCGTTTCGTTTTTATGGGGATTGGATTTGTACGTTGAGAGTGCCTTTGCTAAGAAAGTTAACCTTCATCCAGCCAACGTACATTTTCCACCTTCGGAAAAGCACAAAAATGGTCATAACTTTTTTGTTTTTCGATGGATTTTGATGAAATTTTCGCAACTTCCCGAAAAACTCTTCTAGTTTTTGATGCCGGGGACATGGGTGCCTGGTCCACATGGTTCCGGAGTTATTCCGGATTGTCTTGGGGTACCAAAATTGGCCACATACTTTGCGCAAAGTATATCTCAAGATCCCGATGAGATAGAAGTATAGTGTCTTCGGCGAATTTGTTCAGCAGGTTAAGAACTAACTGGCAACGGCGACTTTGGTTCGTGATTCGGCCGCTAGGCGGCGCCAGTGTCAAAAATGTTCAAACCCTCATATCTCAGAAACCTGATAAGATAGAATGATGCTGTCTTCGGCAAAATTCTTCAGCAAGCCCAGAACTATCTGATAGTAAAGTCTTTGGTTTGGGATTTATCCGCTAGGTGGCGCCTTGTGTCTGAAAAATTCAAACACGTATATCTCGATTCCCTAATGAGGTACAAGCAGGACGTTTTCAGCTAAATTGATCAGCAGACTAAGAACTATCTGGCAATGGCGTCTTTGGTTCGAAAATCGTTCGCTAGGTGGCGCCAGGGTAAAAAATGTTCAAACTTCTATATCTCAGAATCCTGATAAGATAGAATGATGCCGTCTTCAACAAAGTTCTTCAGCAAGCTAAAAACTGTCTGATAGTTGAGTCTTTGATTCGTGATTTATTCGTTAGGTGGCACCGTGTGTATAATATTTAAACACGTGTGTCTCATTATTGTTATATGCTAAAAACATGGCGTATTCTGTAAAATTGTTCGGCAGGTTGAGAACTATCCGAGAATGGTGAACCTAGGGGACACTAGCAATCAAAACATTCGAACAATTTTATCTCAAAAATCGGAAAACGTCCAACAAATTGTTCCGAAAGTTAAGAGGAAGTAAGACGTATCTGGCGTCCTTGGTTCTGATATTATTCGATAGGTTCCGTCTAATATTAAGAAAATACTTGTATGAACACCCTAATGAACAAGAAATATTCCATTTCCAGCATAGTTGCTCAGCAAGCTAAGAACCATTTGGCAGGATAGTAGACGGTCGAGTACGGTGGTACAAGAGGCAATACTCTAACACCGTCTTTGACCCCTTGCAGACAAGTTTTGTCACCCTACAATATTGCTTCTTTTGCTCCGTTTTTTCTTCCGTGAATGTCTCCGGGAATTTCTACAGGAACTCATCCGCGAATTTTTCCAGGAATTTCTCCGGAAATTCCTCCAGAAATTTATCCAAAAATTCCACTGGGAATTCCCCAAGAACTTCCTCCAACAATTTCTTCTGGAAACCTTTCGGGAATTCCTCTAGGACATCCTCCAGAAGTTCCTCCGGTAAATCCTCTAGGGAATCCTCCGGGGATTCCTCCGGAAATTTCGCCAGGATTTCCTACAGGACTCCCATCAGGACTCGGCAATTTCTGCAGGAATTCTCCGGAGAGTTTTTCCAGGAATTTTCTCCGGATTTTTTTTTCCTAGATTTCTCCGGAAATTTCACTGAGAATTTCCCCAAGAATTCGTCCATGAGTGCCTCTGGGAATTCCTCCACGAACTCCTCCGGGAATTTTTTCAGGAATTTCCCCAGAATATTATTTAGGAATTTCTCCAAGAATTTCTCTAGGATTTTTTCCAGGAATATATCCGGGAATTTTCTAAGGAAAACTTTCGGTTTTTTTTCAAGAAAATTCTCTGGGAATTTCTCCAGGAATCTCGTCCGAAAGTCTTCGTGATTTTATTTTCTCACAATTCCCTCTGAGAATTTCTCCCAGAATTCCTCTAGGACTTCCGTTACGAATACCTCCGGGAAATCATCCTGTAATTCCTCCGGCAATTTCTCCAGGAAATCCTCCAGGAATTCTTTTGGGAATTTCTTCTGCAAATCTTCCCGAAAATCCTCCAGGAATTCCTCCGGGAACTCTTCTGAAATACCCCCGAGAATTTTTAAATGAAATCTTCGGGATTTTCTCAGGAAATCCTCTGGAAATTTCTCAAAGTATTCCACAGAGAATGCCTCTAGGATTTCGTCCAGGAATTCCTCCGGTACTTTCTTCAGCAATTCGTCTGGTAAACTCTTCAGGGAATCCTCCTTCCTGGTGGATTCCCCGACGGAAATTCCTGGACGAATCTCTGGAGGAATCGCCGGGAGAAATCATGGAGAAATATCCAAAAGAATTCCTGGAAATAATCCCGGAGAAATAACTGAAGGAATCACCTTGGGAATCACCGGAGAAATTGCTGATGGGAGTCATTGATGAATTCCCGGAGAAATTCCAAGGGGGAGTCGTAAAGAAATTCCTAGTGGAATTCCAGGAAAAATTTTGGAAGGATTTCCTGAAGAAATTCCTAGTGGAATTTCTGGAGAAATTCCAGGGAAAATTTCTAGAGACTTCTTCGGAGGAATTTCCAGAGAAATTCCCGGCAGAATTCTTGGAGAAAACAGAGAAGGAATTCCCGGAGAAAATCCCAGAGGAATTCCTGGAGAAGTTCTCAGAGCGTTTTCTGAAAAAAAGTCACGGAAGACTTACTGAAAAAAGACTTCCTGGAGAAAATTTTCAGTGGATTTTTTTTTTGAAAAAAAAAAACGGAAGTGTTCCTGAAGAAATTCCCGAAGGAATTTCGGGTGGAGTTCTCGCAGGAATTCCTGGAAGAATTTTAGGAGCATTTCCCGGACAATTTCTTGAAGAAATTTCCGAAGCAATTCCCGGAAACATTCTCGGAGATATTCCTAGAGGAACTCCTAGAAAAATTCTCGGAGAAATCCAGTCTGGAGAAATTCTATAAGGAGTTTCTGAGGAAAATCCCGAATTCATGGTGTAATTTCCGGAGGAACTCATCGAGGTATTCCTGTGGAAAATCTCGGAGGAAATCCGGAGGCATTCCTGGAAAACTCCTGGAGAAATTCCCAGAAGGAGTTTCTGAAGTGGGTTCTAGAGGACATCCTGGAAATTTTCTTGCAGAATTCCCGGAGAAATTTCCAGAGGAATTCCTAGAGAAATTCCCGGAGAAATTGTTGGAAAAAATCCGGAAGAGTTCCTGTAGAAATTCCCGGAAACATTCCCGGAATTAAACGGAGCAATATTGTTGGGTGACATAATTTGTCTACAGGGGGTCAAAGATGGTGTAGCGAATAACCTAACGAATAAATCACGAATCAAAGACTCAACTATCAGACAGTTTTTAGCTTGCTGAAGAACTTTGTTGAAGACGGCATCATTCTATCTTATCAGGATTCTGAGATATAGAAGTTTGAACATTTTTTACCCTGGCGCCACCTAGCGAACGATTCTCGAACCAAAGACGCCATTGCCAGATAGTTCTTAGTCTGCTGATCAATTTTGCTGAAACGGCATGCTTGTACCTTATTAGGGTATCGAGATTTACGTGTTTGAATTTTTCAGGCACAAAGCGCCACCTAGCGGATAAATCCCAAACCAAAGACTTTACTATCAGATAGTTCTGAGCTTGCTGAAGAATTTTGCCGAAGACAGCATCATTCTATCTTATCAGGTTTCTGAGATATGAGGGTTTGAACATTTTTGACACTGGCGCCGCCTAGCGGCCGAATCACGAACCAAAGTCGCCGTTGCCAGTTAGTTCTTAACCTGCTGAACAAATTCGCCGAAGACACTATACTTCTATCTCATCGGGATCTTGAGATATACTTTGCGCAAAGTATGTGGCCAATTTTGGTACCCCAAGACAATCCGGAATAACTCCGGAACCATGTGGACCAGGCACCCATGTCCCCGGCATCAAAAACTAGAAGAGTTTTTCGGGAAGTTGTGAAAATTTCATCGAAATCCATCGATAAACAAAAAAGTTATGACCATTTTTGTGCTTTTCCAAAGGTGGAAAATGTACGTTGGCTGGATGAAGGTTGATGACACTCCATCGAAGCTCTCCTGGGATGGGGCAAAGGAATTTCCTCCTTATGACATGGCTTGTAAGCCAAGGCTTAAGCGCCATTATTCGCTCTCTGAAACGAGAAAGAAATGATGATCCTTTCCCGATTGTAGAGAAAAGGCTTAATAAAAAACAAAATGAAATAAAGATTTTTACAGTTTTTCGAAATGAGAATACGTTTTGATGCCATCTCCTATAACTGCTAATTTTGAATTAAACGGAATAATTACACTAGTTTACAAAATAAAACGAAAGTTGTGAACTTCTGTCAACGACCAACATTTGAAGCACTAGCGCTGATTTTAAAACAGTGCATCAAAAGCTTCAGCTCAATATTAAGTTTTACTACTTTTTAAAATATAGAATTTACTAAAATTCAATTATCTTGTGTTTTGTTCAACCAATTTTAAATCTTTTTCCATAAAGGGGCTGAATATAATATCATTCGATCATCTGAATGCAGGTTTTGCGTCTGATTGACGAAATTCAAGATATTGACGAGTTTAAGGGACGATCTCCTTAAATTTTAGCAAAATTTCCAAAAACATAAGAAATGTATTTTTTTTAATAAGAAAAAAAAAAACAATTCAAAAATTCTTTCTCATCGTTTATTTGACATATCATATTATGTAGGCGAGTTACAGTAACAAAAATCAGATAAATCGGAGCATTGATAACGGAGAATGAGATGTGTGAAGTAAGCGACTTTGCTTAAAAATAGAACAAAAATCGATTTCAAATCATCAACCTTGTATGGAAAGTCGAAAAAATTTCCGATCTACTGTAGTTTTTTCCTTCCTGTTTTCAAACTCAGGGCATGATCATCAGCTTACCGAGTTAAAAAATGCTGTAAGGTAGTGTTATCGAAATTTCAAATGAAAAACAGATGATTTAAATCAAATCAGAAATGGATTCTGAAAAAAATATCATGAAATTATTAAGAAAACGAATATATAGCTTTTATACAATTGCACTCGAAGAAGTGCATCCATGCAGTAGAATTATGAAATAGTCTAAAGCAAAATGGAACTTCTTTCACTGACATACTGTGAAGTGAATATTTTGTAGCATGTTCATATTCCTATACTCGACACATGCACTGGCAAGTAAGGATGATGTCCTCATTCTCCTTTTAACCAACCGAAACTGCGACTGTTGACAGAATTTTCATCAACATGGGGGTGGTGTGGTTTGGAAAACAGAGAATGTAAATGTCAACCACCACCAGTGTACAGAGCACGTTTTTCGTCGTTTGCAATACATATTTCGGGGTGGTCCTGGTGGTCTGGATCATAATTGTTTGCATGCATGGGTGCCTATCGTTTTTTATTTCGCTATTTGCGCAATGGTGCACACTAGGTGCAGAGGGTGCAGTTTGTTACAAGCGACACATGACAAGCATTCAAAGTTTGTGGTTCCATGGCTGTGGATGTGTGTCATGTCGTCGTCGCTTCATTTTAGGATGCCCTCGTTTGCCAGGAAACAGCTTCCCAGAAGTAGAATCATTCACAAGCCAACAGCCGACCGTGTGTGAAATGTGGCATGCAATAGACTGTGAAATTTGCGCAAAACAAAGACAGATGATGCTCTTGCTATCGAGGGAAACTGTGTGTACATTCCAGATGTGACACGGAATGCATGTTAGGATGCAGTTGGTTCAATTCATCATGCTGATATCCAGTAGTGATATAAGGCAAACACAATGCAATTTTGCAAAACCGGCCGGTAACAAGCGCATCTACTAAACATGACTAAGCGAGCGTCTGTCAGGATTTTTTTTGTTTATTTTTGTACATAGATGTCAATAAGCATTTGAACAACGAATTAAAGTAGAACAAAATAAAAAGAAAAAAAATAAATGGATTGGCGTTTGCCAGAAGCTGATGAATCACGCTACTGCTCTGAACACATCGATCATAGATATTATTTTGTAATATAGCCTAAAGCTTAATCAACACGCTAGACCGTCATGATTTCTATTCATTTTGATAGATCATAACTCTACAATGTTCACCATAAATAAAAAAAAAACATAATCTTAGCTAATGGAACATTATTATTTTTCTTATTGAGCCAGTGATTTGTGGAACTACTTACCGCTTTTCTGCTTTCGGGAAAATCCACTCAGCACCGAGAGGTGTCCTTTCATCCATTATCCTTTTAGATATAGGTGCTTTTTTCCTAACGTCTACTGTAGGTGAGAAAGCATCTGCGTGTTATTTCGTAATATAAATGGGTAACAAACTTCTGTGTTACATAACTCAGAGTATTTGGTGAGGCCACGTGCACTTTGTGTCTATATCTATATGACATAGAACTTATATGTGAGTATCATGCATCCATGTCCACAGTGCGGATGCCGTATACACAGTCAACATCTCATATCTCCGAAAAATGTTCTGCCGGTGTATGACACAGACTAGACACATTATTAGGACACATTTTATGTATGTAGAAAGACCAACAAAACACCTGTCACCGCATCTTCCAGCATCAGCATCAGCATCAAGCATCACCACCCGCCAACCCCCCGGTAGTCGATTGATTGCACTAATCGAGTTTTTCTATCACCCTGTTTTTTTCCGTTTCGGTTTTTTTTCTCGCTTTTCCGTTTGCTTCTGACCCTATCAAGTTTCGCCTATTTCAGTCATCGGCCACTGTATGTTCTCGCTGGGGCGCAAGTACGGCGAAATGTGCCAGCGGGACTCCGACTGCGAGAGCGGACTGGTTTGCGACATCTCCACGCTGAGCGGTGCCAGCGTGTGCCGACCGCCGATCGTGCTCGCCAAGCAGTACGCCGAGGATTGCATCACGTCCAGTGACTGTGATATCACGCGGTAAGTAAAGATGATAGAGTAGGGCGATCACATTCGAATGCTTCCAAAACATGGATGATGAACGTTCATTTGAAGAACCTCCTAATTCAAACATAACATGTATAATAAAGAACATTTGATTGTTGATTTAACCCTAATAGAACATCGGGGTCAATATGACCCAGAAAAGCTCGCTGAGCGTGCACTACGCTGTCGTGGTGCGTCTAGTTTAACATCTTAGAAGGGTTAATATCCTGCCCATACGCGACAACTTGTAACGGTAGTTGGGGGTGGGTGGGCAATGCCTCTTCAAATCAATAAAATACTATCAAAATCGATGCAGTTTATCCTAATTAGGCATATTAACGTGGAAACTAGCGCATTTAGTCGAAAAAAGTTGCATTTTGTTCAATTTTGAAGAGCTTTGCCCCCTCCCCCCAACTACGTTACAAGTTGGCGCGTATGACCCTGCCACAATTTACAGAACAGTTCCATCTTTGTTAAGTTTTAGAAAAAAAATATATATATAATGAGATATGTCCATATCTACCCTAGTAACCATTAGCACTATATTTCGCACTTTTGGCTCAAAGGGCTATCAAGCGGCCAGTATAGAGCATATCAGCTGCTTAAGAGCATTATATTCGCCTCTAGGTGAATTATCGTGCTTCGTGGTTACTTGGGTAGAGTAACAACTACCCAGGAACTTGAATCGTACATCCCTTGATACCTTGTTGTCTACAAAGTAACTTTCCTCCAACGCCGAGCGTATAGTAGAACACCTTTTTCTTTGGTCTTGGGCGATGTTCCTCCAGTTTCCCCGAACATGTAGGGATCGCAGATCTTCTTCAACTGCGTGCAACAGCGTGTTCGCAGCCGCCCATGAAATTGCTGACCTCTATCTGTTTCCCTTCTGAATATTCTTAATATTCTTTCTTCTGACATTCGCACGACGTGTCCAGTCCACCGGAGTCTGTCGTATTTAATACGTTTCACAATCTTCGCATCTTTGTACAATTGGTAGAACTCGTGTATCATGCGTCTGCGCCACACTCCATTTTTTTGTTTCCAATTGAGAATTTTTCTCAGCACTTTGCGCTCAACAATTCTGAAAGTTTTTCATGAACATGACTCCATGACTCCATTTAGGCGCATGTAAAATGCACGCATATCACCTCCGCTTCAGCATCTTATGCAACTTTCTATACGATTACTGGTTGTCTGGGACTAATACCACTAGGCCTGTCTCTGTCTCTACCCGCTATCATGTACTTCGTCTTGGCAGAGTTAAACGCCAAACCTATCCTCGCTCTCTCTCTCTCTCTTCAGAGGAGCATAAGCTTCCTCCACTGTCCTACGATTGATGCCGATGAGATCAATATCGTCCGCAAAGCAGAAGAGCATGTGCGACCGTGAGATGATAGTGCCATTGCTCTGCACGCCAGACCTCCTAATCGCTCCTTCGAGTGCAATGTTGAAAAGAATATTTGATAGACCCTGCTTCAATCCATCCAAGGTCACAAACAAGGTAGACACTTAGTCTGCGATCCGAACACTTGATTTTGATCCACACGGCGTTGCGCGTATCAGCCTAATTAGTTTCGCCGGAAAACCTTGTTCTACCAGAGTTTATTCGCTTTCACTGAGTCGTACGCTGCTTTAAAATCAATGAACAGATGGTGGGTCTGCAAGTTACATTCCCGAAATTTATCTGGGATCATCCGCAAGTTCAACATTTGGGTATGGGCATTCTCTCGGCTTTTGCAGTCGGTGACAGCAGCGAAAACAAGTTTGCCTCAACTTTCGACGGTTTTGGATTATTTTAAACCTTCTTCAGGGGATTAGAGGCTTGCTTTCTTGTTAGAATCCATGCAAGCCCATGAAACATTGTCCAACGGAATTTGGATGGCGCCACTTCGGTTTGCCTGTATCGATACGTTTGGTAGACGCTGTAGTGGTATAAACTGTTCCCTTCGTTTTTAAGCTTATTTTTGCTTCGCTTTCAGCTGATTTTTTTGGGTTTCATACAAAGTTGCGTAGGTATCTGCCATAACAGGTATCGATAAAAGTGTAGGCGAGTAAAACAAGAAAGCAAGCCTTTAATCCCCTGAAGAAGGTTTAAAATAAACCGAAACCGTCGGAAGTTGAGGCAAACTTGTTTTCGCTGCTGTCACCAACTGCAAAAGCCGAGAGAATCCCCATTAGACCGATGCAAATTTTGATATTTTCGCTCCCCTATGCTTAATCGATGCCATATAGGGTTCTGATTATCCTACCAAAATTTGAGCACATTCGGATCAAATTTGACTGAGCACACGCAATTTAAAGTTTGTATGGGAATTACTATGGAAAAGTCAAACTTTCATTTACACAAGCTGAAACTTTTTTCCGTTGTGCCTTAGAAGTGAAACCGATGTGGATTCAAATAGCTTACATTATCAGCTTTCACATTGCCGAAGACACCTAACACGTAAAACCTACAGAAAAAAAGTTATTCAACAAAATAAAACTTTAAATCTTTTGGAATGATGTTTCTTTTTGTTTTATGGGAACACTGCGTGAGGAAAATTTTGCCTAGTAGGCCAAAGCAAAATTTTGCAATTCAAAGTGACAGAATGAGAATATGTACAACAATCAATAGTAGCAGTGAAACGGTGAAACCTATGAATGATGAATGTGTTTTTCAATATGTTCTTACTGATGAACACATTTTTTACTGTAATTACTCAAGATAAATCATTATAGATCAAAATTGCTTCCCCTCACAGACTTATGGTCATATGCTTTTATGATTTGCATGGTGCGTGGACTTCGGATAGTTTATCTGTTGTGAAAGTTTCCTATGGATTCAACTTCAAGCAAAGGCGGCAAGGGAGAGGTTTTTCATAATTTCAGCAAAAGTCTAAGTGGCTGTACTGCATGACATGATGACCGACCATAAATACAATTCTTGACGAGGCGCTGTTCATAAACTAAACCCTTGACTAAACCTATTTTTTAGTCAACTCAGACCCCTGCCACCCCCTCGTAGACTTCTGCTAATAAAAAATTTGTTTGGACGGTAGACTTTGGCCAGACCACCCTCCCCCCTTGGAGTCTACATAGTTTATGGCCCCATTGGGTTTAAAAGTTTCGGGTTGTCGAACGATAGCAGATAGGTAGTTTGACAATTCCTGTCTTTTATTCCTGGCCTAATTAACCACCTAGTCAACAACGATCATCGCTGTCCTCGCTGGTACTGCATACCTGGTATGCCATACCATCACATTTTCGTTTTGACATCTGCGCTGCAATTTTTTCTATCGGCCTACTAGGCAAAAATGTCCGCGGGCAGTGTTCCCATAAAGCAAAGAGAAACATCATTTAAAAAGATTTAAAGAAACATTTTTATGAATAGCAAATTTTCTGTATGTTTCACGTGTGTGGTGTCTTCGGCAATGTGAAAGATTGCAATGTCAGCTATACGAATCCACATTGGTTTCATTTTAAATGCAACATGGGAAAAAGTTTCAACTTGTGCAAATAAAAGTTTGACTTTCCCATAGTAATTCCCATACAATCTTTTTATGGCGTGTGCTCAATCAAATTTGATCCGAATGAGCTCAAATTTTGTTAGGATAATCAGAACCTAATTTGGCATCAATTAAGCATAGGGGAGCGAAAATTTCAAAATTTGCATCGGTCTAATCCCCATATCCGTTCAAGTCTACAGTCGATAAGCAATCATTTGATTCGTAGTTTATCAGCTTTCGCGAAAACCAGCCTGGTATTCGCCGACGAAGAACTCTTCAAGAGGTTTTAGTCTGTTGAATAGAACGCGCGACAGTACGTTATATACCGAGTTTAAAAGGGTAATCCCGCGGTAATTGGCACACTACAGTTTGTGCCCCTTCTTGTAAATTGGGCATATGAGACCATGCAACCAGCTAGTGAATTGATTGATGTAGCTGCTCACTGATCTGAAGAATTTCGATCAGGAACTCATCCTTCCCAGCAGCCTTGCTGTTTATCAGTTCCTTAAGGGCCTTCTTAACATCATCCAGTGTTGGTGGTTCCACTGCTTGACCGTCATCTATTATGGTAATCCGCTGTCAATGCTATCATTCAACAAATCTTCGAAGTGCTCCTTCCACCTGGCTGCCATTATTGTTTTGTCTGTTAACAAATTTCCTTCCCTGTCATTCCGCATGTCGCACACTGGCGCAGTCTTGTGCCGCGCACCATTGACAGTTGACAGTTTCATAAAACCTCCACATATCATTCCTGTCCATACTGCGTTTCAGCAATCACACTCTCTTCGTGCTGCCGTTTTTTACTGCAGTGGATACGTTTCTCTGCTGTTCTTGCTATTCTGTTTCGCTGCCTGTTGAGCCGGGTACTGGCACTGCTCGTCGCTGAGCGGTACCTATCACCTCTTGTGTTGTTGCTGTCACTGCTTCATGGATAAATCCCCATAAACTGTTACCATCTACAGATCCGTTGATCACTTTTATCCTCTCGTTCAGCTTCTGATAGTACTGTGCAGCAGTCCCTTCGGCTGACAAGCGTTCGATATTGAAACGCCGATGGTGCCTTCAACAGCTCTGCTTCGGTTACTCTATGGACGTATCCCTTCAATTGATATTCCTCAATCTGTCCAGACGTTCTCCTTGAGGGCTGGACAGCGCTGTAATTTCCGATCGAGTGACTGCATTCATCGGAGTGCCATTGGATTAGCTGTCAGGAAATCGCCTCTCATCGCTCCGCCACAGAGGCGCAGTTTCGAAACGATCGCCTACACGCCTCGTTGTCGACTCGAAAATATCTCGAGTCCACTTTTCCTCTGATGGCTCCGTTACGGCGAACGATGCAACCGGCGGTTCTTCCAGCACGTACTGCTCCTGCAGTACTGATGTGATATCATGGATCTCCTGATTGCCCACCGGTGCGGTGTGACCATAGACTAATTTCAAGACCTCGATGTACCAAAGAAAACGATCAAATTTTCGGTGACCAGTCCGGTACCCAATAAATATTCATAACCGTGTATTTTTTTCCGTGTAAATTGCCTTTTGTGTAACTTTTATTTAGCGTGCTACACTGATCTGACAGCTCTGACAGTAAGGGACTAAACATAAATTACGTAAAGTGAGTACCGAGGATTGTTCACAATCTGCGAACTTGACTGCGGAAAAAATTGCGACCATGACACCGCTGGTGTGACCAGCTCCTGCAACAACATCGGGTTGCTGAGGTGGATGCAGAGCTGTGCAGTCTAGAGTTGATTACAGAATTGTTTCACGATGATGTTGAAATTTATGAAGGTCTCTAGCCGATCGGTTTTCGGCACTGGAGCGTTCCTCACCTTCGCCAGTAGCGACTCCAATGGCTTCTCGGGCTTTCCGAACAAATTCCAAAGGTCACGAATCACGTCCAGAACAGAATCCGGCAAGCACACGCCGACTCCTGATCGCTTCAATTGAGTCTGCAAACACTTCAGGTTTTCGCCTGGCGTAGTCGTGTATTCGAAGTTGCTAATGAACAACGGCCACATCTCGGACTCTCCCCGCTTTTCGAGCAGCTAACCCCCTGAAGATTTGACCAACACTTGGCCCCGGCTCGTGAATAACTTTGCCACGCCAACTATTCTCCGCACGAACGTCTTTGAACGCTTTGAAAGCTGCTGTCGCCATTGCTGTCACTGGCTTGACTTGTGCCAGCTTCGGATTCAGTAATTACCGGAACTTTCGACATTGGCTTGCCAACTCGCTTCGAGCATCTCGTTCCAAAAGGGTATTTTCCTTTCGGGTACGCTCCTGAAAATCCACAGTCGACGGCTTGTCGACTGCCGTTGGCTGATCAGTGATCTTCCAGCCACCCCGGACTCTCTTCTTCGGATGGATCTTCAAAGTTCCGTTAAAATCGCAACGCGTTGACTCGGTTGACGCTGCTCGTGAACTGCCTTCGGATCCCTTCCCGCTTCTTCACAAACTCTTGCTCTGCAGCCAATTAAACATCTAGCAACTTCTGTACATGCCCCAACTGCTGCTCCTCCATTTCGCGCTGAACCTGGAGTTGCAGCTTACGCATCTCCTGTTCTTGCTTCAGCTACTCTTCTTTCCATGCTTTCTGCCGGGCGAGTAACTTCTTCCGCGCTGCCATCTGCTTCGCGAAGGCCTTCTCCTTGGCGAGTTGTCCCTCTTCCAACTGCTTCTCAATTGTATCAATGTCAGAGCTAACTCCCTGATCGGACTCTCCATCACTTTTGACAACTCCTTGGTCAAAACCAGTGCAAGAAAATGTACCCAGTGTTCGCGCTTCCCCTAATTTGACCCAGTTTACGTCCTCAACAACATTGATTGGTCTTGGTCTTGGAGGGTGAGGAAGCCATGCCGAAGAATCCAATATACGGTCTAGGGTCTTAACCAATTGTTTCTGTTCCTGCAGAATTAAAAAAATCCATAATCACGAAAAATATTATTTCTCCAATCACATCACCATCAACAATGTCTGCAAACGTCTTGTAACTTATGCTACTAATCGTATACTTCAACTTTTTGTCGGAAAACATACACTGATTGTGCCTTTGCTTTTCTTTTCCCACGCCGCCACCGCACAGAGGACTTTGCTGCCAGGTGCAGAGAAGACATCGACAAGTACCCCGCAAGGTGAGTTGATGGAATCATGCAGAATCGAACGGGAAATTGGATCGATTGAACTCTCTGTCAAACATCATCGTTTAGGCAAATGTTTCACCTGAATTTGATTACCATGTATTCTTTTTCGTACCAGGTCTGCTCGTACTTCAAGGACCCTCTGCTGTGCATTGGAACCGTTGCTGCCGATCAGGTGAGACCGACAATACGTCGTCCCGAGGCACCACGGTGGTACAACCATCACCAACGAGAATGAACGGTTAATTGGTTTTGCTGTGGAGAGTGGATTGAATAATAAAGAAAAGTTGCGAAAATATTGTTATGTCTGGCCGGAGTGATAGCGATTGCCTATGAATTTGGATGTATGAGAGGGGACGCACAGTGAATTGATAATAATGTACATTGTGCATAAAGAGTCGATTGGAAAACTGAACTAATAAGAAAATTGAATGTGTTGTTGAATATTTGTAAATTTTGTAAACTAATCATTCAGCTTCTTGTCAAAATTTACGTAAAATGAATCAGAAATGTTTTAAAAATGATAATTGGCAGAACTTACAGAATACAATTAAATTATCTTTGTTTCTAACGTTCTTGTATCCACATACCTACTGTTTTCTGACTAAAACTATCTGATTATTCCAGAACTGTTTTTTTTTTCTTTCTCTTTTTCTAAGCTTTGTGTGTCGAAAACTTACTTCACAGATAAACAGACGAAACACTCCGAAATTGTGTCGATTCAAAGCATAGTCACGGGAATACAAACGCCCAAAATACTGAGTTCGGTCAGCCATGAACTAGGTGGCGGTAATGAGCAAACGTCAAACTCGAACTAAACCAATGCGAGCGCCACTAGTGGGCCATTGGCCAACTATCCGATTTTGAAATTGAACGTTAAATCGGTGTACGATGGGAATTATTAGAGTGATAGGTCTGTTTGTCTGTGCTAACTCAGTTGAGTAGTTATAAGGAATACGTCCAAATGAATGAATAAAAGTGATGACTTTTCAGTTTGGCTATTGTTTTGAATTATCTCTAAGAAGCAACTACGAATGTTAATGGTCATTTATAAACAGGATTCTTCACCATTTCAGGTCAAACACGAAATCCAGCATACCGCAGGAGAAAAACGAATCATCTACAACAAGCATTAAGCGGTTGAGAAAGTCACAGCAGCAAAACTACTTTAGCAACATAAAGCACTCAAAAGCCCGGATAGACGGAAACGTTTCTGGAAACAGACAAAATCAGCGACAAAATGACACACAAACAAACGCAAAACAAGCATAATCAAAAATACCAGATACCAGTAGCGTTTACCTACTTATACATTAGTGTACAGAATGTGTTTCCCAATTTCAGTCACTTAACCGAACATGGAACTTCCTCAAGTTTTTTTTTAAATTTTGTTACACCATGCAAGTCGAGAAAACTGTTAAGTTTATAGTTGCTTGAAAGAAAAAATAGAATCGAGAATAAATTGAAAAACTTTCATCATGAATGGCGTGGAAGAGAGCGGAAGCATGTGGAATGAGTCCAAACCTGTTGAATCATGCATGACAAGGTGATAAACGACCTATTTACTTAAAATGGCACGAAACTTTAAAAAAGTTTTCCCTCGTTGTGGTATAATGTTAGTTAAGAACGTCTACATAAATGACGAAATGACGGAACAACTGAACAAAAAGGAAAAACAGCACACACTATTACAACACAAATGAACTAATACATATCAATCAATGTCCTTATTGTCCTTGCCGAGATAAATATACTTATATTGATAACAAATAGTGAATGATAGCATTTCTTTTAAGAGGTTATATTATAGCTTATAAGAGACTATGCTTATGAGCAAGGTTCCGTGACGAGCAATTTTCCCGTAGAAAGCTGAAAAAATGCATATCTTGCATGAGTTAAGTTAGGCGAAAATGTCCCTCCAAGGAAAGCAAAACAACAGAAGAGATTATCATGTTACGATGTTACCACTAAGCGAACTTTTTAATTCCATTGAAGCTTCCTATGATCGATGGTAAAGGAAATTTCCACGAGAAAAAGTGTGACCGATACTAAATACATAAGCACTGAGAACACAAAAACACCTGAAAACTTAACCTACCTACGACGAGAAGAATTTTCGGCGTAAAAATGTGGTTCGACCGCCGGTTCGACCTAAGAAGATATGTGGAATTGTCACCTTGGGAATTGGCCGTTCACACTGTTTGATATTTTTTTTATCTGTATTAACGAGATTTTTAGCCCTAGGCTAGTTCATCTGGGGACCCACGCTTTACTTCCCTTCCGATATTTTGAATATAACAACTATAAAATTCCTTTCCTTATCATAATTACCGTTGTCTACGTTTAAGTATCTCAAATTAGTATTCTGAGAGCAAACTACAATTCCGGTGGCGTAGCACCAGCCACGTTATGTGACGATGAAAACCTTGAGCAAAACAAACACGACAAGCCCTACTACGATGTCAAAGATTGATACTTTTTGAAACAACTCTATTACTTACTTATTGACTATCTGAAAAAACTGAAAGCTTAGTGCAACCAGAACAGGTTGCCGAAGCTTCTCTTCAGCGATCTACTTACCAAAATCAGGAAGGTAAAGGATTTCCTTCAAATGACACATAGAAGATGATTATCGGAATAATTGATCAATTATCAACTATTTTCATATCGTTAATTGTAGTAAACAGTTCTGGATTAAGATTAAAAATATGGCTTTTGTTTTAAAGCAAATGTTAAAGCTGGAAATGAAGCGTACACGCTCATTTAATGCTCTAAAACGAAAAAAAAGTGTTAAAATCAAACTTCAAAAAATCTTACTGCTGAACGGCTGCTCAAAAGGTACAATAGTGACAAATCCCATCTTCATTTTGTGTAGTTTAAAGAACCGGCGGAATCCGATGTATTGATCCTTCGTCTTGCTAAAAATGTTCTTCTTCTAATCGTTTTTATACTACTTCGAGATAACCATGTAAGATATAATACAACTGCGTCTGTACACACTTTTACGCATTTGTAGTCCGCAAAAATATGACCATATGGAGTAAAAGAAAATTGCAAACATCAAAAGGCGGAAATTGAAGAGTCACAGATATAATACTGATATTATCGGTTCTTATGCAAAGAAACATATCGTTATATTACATTAAAAAGAAAGTTAAACTAAAGACAAAATGAACTTAGAGTAAAAGTGATTACCACGTAAGTTTAGGACCTAAAAAAACTGAACAACAAGATATCATACTGGCTGAGACATTTACTTATCGTATGTTTAGTATACACTAATATATAAAAATCAGAATTATTGAAAATTAGAATATCTTTATGAATGCCGAACGAATCGAAGTAAACGAAAATGCCCAGAAGAAGTTATGGTTGAATATCACACAACTGCAAGATCAGAAGCAAAACATTTCCTCACTTTTTACACACTCATTTCAAGGCTTACGAAATCTCTTGACTGAAATCAAAATGAGCGAATAGAGAATAATCCAACGAAAGGCAGACAACAATCAACAACTAGAAAAGAAAAAAAACTCAAACCAACTGTGACTAATGTGAAGCAAAATCCAACAACAACCACACTCAGAGTGTACAATGAATAACAAATATTTCCATTCGACGAACTCAAAATTGTACGAAAGCTAGACACAACCACAAACGTGTACCAACTAACAACAAAAGCTTTTCTTCGAAAGAAGCGCACACTCTGAAGAACAATTGCACATAAACTGTCACATAAGGCCGTGTATACACGAACGGAACAAAAGCAATCGTGCAACATTCTGGAAACGTCATGAAAGTTAAAACAAAACGATCACTGAAACCCCGAGTCCATTAAAAATCTTTCCGGAACGTTGCACGATCACGAACACTGCTGGAAAACACTGCAGGATGCCTATTCGCCGGAAAGGAAAACACTGATTACTGCTTCTTAGGCCTAGGTTCAAAAGCGAAATGACACACGTGCTTCTAATCAAATGTCGCCCCATTGAAAGTGAAAATGAAAAACATATCAAATCTCTCAGAATGGTGCCACAAATAGATGTACGTATTTGTAAAATTCTGTACTATTTCTATTAGATCAACAGACAAGGACTAAGCAGAAACGACGCGCAAAAAAGGAAATCAATCAGTGAATTACTTTTTTTAAACATTCCACACAAATAGAAAAGCATAAAAGAATCAATTCTGCTTGGAACACGGAATTTATTCACGTGCAAAACAATGTTTATTCACGTTTTAACACTACTTCTGCTGTCGTGTACTTATTGTGTATTCAAATTTATAGCCGCAACAATCAGTCGCATATTTTCACTCCTGTGTACAAATTCATTATCCAGACTCAGAACAAAAAAAAATCCACAACCATTCAACCGGCAGTCAGTGCGTAGCACAAATGGATGAATGAAAGAAGAAAAAGAAGAAAAAAAAACAGAACAGAAAATATATGTGTATATCTTTCAAAACTTAAATCGCTTGTTGTCCATTACCCGTTGAAGATATCACAAAGCCCCCAAAAGATATTGCTAGGTATACCAATGTTGGTATACCAATCAGAGTGTAAAAAATTCGAAAATTCAAAGTGAATTTTGACATTCTCATTTTTTCATTCGTGTTTGGTCACATTCATTTTCAGCTGAATGCCTCTCTTTTTTCATTCAATTCTCTGTCATGAATATTTTCTCGCACGGCGTAAAATGTCCAATTTCTCAGAGAAAATAGGTAGAGAAGCGAATAGTGTGAATCCATAAATAACTTATCGAACCGTCAAACCTAATGAACAAAATCAACAAACCTTGACGATTGCCGCATAAGTAAAGATAAGTATTGCACTCATTTCAAACATATTTTCTTAGATGAAACAAATATCATAGACCAAACCCAACCCCCTGGGTTTTATTTTGGTTCTAGATTTGTTGATGCATTTTTCAAAAAGTTATAGCGTTTCCACCATTTCTTGAAAAGTGAAAATTTTGCCTGTCCCGATCATTTTGTCTATCCCCTGTAGTCCGTTGTTGACCGACCGTCAATGAAGCCGATTTGATAACTTTCCTCGAACTCGTTCGTTTTAGGTGACAGACGACGGAAGATGTTCTGGGATAGCACTTTGTAGGCAGCATTCAAAATAATGATCGCTCTGAAGTTCTCATATTCCAAATGGTCGCCTTTCTTGTGAATGGGGCAGATTACCTCTTCCTTTTATTCCTGCGGTAACTGTTTGGTTTCCCAGATCCTGACTATCAGCCGGTGTAGACAGGTTGCCCACTTTTCTAGGCCCATCTTGATGAGTTCAGCTGCGATGCCATCCTTACCAGCTGCTTTGTTGATTTTGAGCTGATGAATGGCATCCTTAACTTCCCTCAGCGAGGGAGTTGGTTCATTTCCGTCCTCCGCTGCACTGGTATCGTTGTTTTCTCCGTTGCCGTGGTCTCCTGTGCCTACGTTCTCCACGCTATTCAGGTGCTGATCGAAGTGCTGCTTCAACCTTTCGATCACGTCACGTCCGTAAGTCAAGAGGCCTCAGTCCTTATCACTGCATATTTTGGCTCGCGACACGAAGCCGTTGCGAGATGCGTTGAGCTTCTGGTAGAACTTCCGTGTTTCATGGAAATGGCATGGTAGTTCCATTTCTTCACACTCCGTTTTTTCCAGGCGTTGTTATTTTCTCCCACGGAGACAAATTTCGTTCGTTTGAAACAAAAATATTCATGTTTATTTGGTAAACTGATAAAATATTTAAAACTAAAATATTAATTTTTAAAACTAACTCAATTACATATTGATTTCTACAATACCCATTGAAGAGCCCCCCGTTCCGCCGTCGAGAACATAAACAAAACTCTCAAGTTCCAGCTGCAGCACCAAACAAGATTTCCTCTTGCAAAAAAAGGCAAATTTCACCAAAAGTTTCCACGAAATCCCTTTGATTTCGGGAGCATATGTTATCTACATGATGTTGGCATTGAAAATGCCACGCGGGAAGTGGGTTTTCCTAGAGGAGGAAATGACTTTGTAAATTTAATTCGAAAACAAATATTACCGTAGGGCCGACCTGCCACAAAAAACAAAAATTTTTACGTTTGTTTCTAACATAACCTGTCAGAAGATGCATGTTTGTTTTAAAAATGGATTGAATTTGCTTCAAATGTGACGTTCGATTTGCTCCAAACAGTTTTATTTTTGTTGCCAGAACAAATTGACAATTTATTTGAGTTTACCTGAAATATTTTTGATTTTACCATGCTTTTTTCTGCGTGCCCGAAAGAGGCGGGTCTGCTGTTTCCTCTTCGGTTTGTAACGTTCTAGTTCTGTCGGGTCCCTTGCTGCAGCATTACCGCCCGCGCTGCGCTTCTCTCCTCCAAAACCGTTCTGCATTCTCCGTCGAACCATTCGATCCATCGATTCCGTTCCACGTTGTGCTCTCGGCTGCGTCGTTGATGGCTGCTTTCACTGTACTCCAGCAGTCCTCTAGAGGGGCCTCATCGAGCTCGCCCTCGTCTGGTAACGCGGCCTAGAGATTCTGCGCGTATGCTGAGGCGACATCTAGTTGTTTTAGTTGTACCGTGGCGGTCGCCGGTACCATACATTGTTAGAAGACGGAAAGTTTTGGGCGCAGTTTGACCATTACCAGATAGTGGTCGGAGTCGATGTTGGCGCCACAATAGGTCCTGACGTCGATAATGTCGGAGAAGTGCCGTCCGTCAATCAGAACGTGGCCGATTTGAGATTCCGTCTGCTGTGGTGATCTCCAGGTGTAACGATAAGGGAGGCTGTGTTGGAAAAAGGTGCTACGTATGGCCATATTTTTGGAGGCGGCGAAATCAATGAGTCGTAGGTCGTTTTCGTTCGTTTGCTGAACTTACTAATCGTCGGTCTGAATTCCTCCTCCTGGCCTACCTGAGCGTTCAAATCTCCTATGATGATCTTGACGTCGTGGCTTGGGCAGCGATCGTATTCGAGTTTGATCTACGCGTTAAATGCGTTTTTGTCATCATCAGTACTTGCGGAGTGTGGACTGTGCACGTTTATTATGCCGAAGTTGAAGATTCGGCCCTTGATCCTCAACCTGCACATTCTTTCGTCGATCGGCCACCAACCGATCACGCGCCTCTGCATATCACCCATCACGATGAAAGCTGTTCCCAGCTCGCATGTGTTGCCGCAGCTCTGGTAGATGGTATGATTACCTCTAAACGTTCGCACCATGGATCCTGTCCAACACACCTCCTGCAGTGCTACGATGCCGAACCCGCGGTCCTTCAGTAGATCGGCGAGTATGCGGGTGCTCCCAATGAAGTTGAAAGATCGGCAGTTCCACGTACCGAGTTTCCAATCGCAAGTCCTTTTTGTTCGCTGGGGTCGTTGCCGTTGGTCTCGGTTCGTATTATTCTGTTGCTGATTTCCCGTTACAATGGTTTTTTACGGCTGGCTCGTAGGGCCTGACACCAACCCCCTACTTTCCGGAGGACCATAGTGCACAGTTGAGCTTAGAGTCCTGCCCTGGCTCTCAGACGTAGATAAGCCGCCCCTTACATGGGGATCAGACGCTGTTGAGAGCCGCTCCTCCTGGAGAATAGACGCTCAGGTTTGCCGAAGCAAACCCCCCCCCCTTCCCTGTCAGCCTACAACCAAAGTTCCCACCGGGGTTGGTTACCCGATCTTCCCTAAGGTTGCTCATAGTTTCCGGCCGGTACCGCGTGGAGGTAGAGATAGGGGCCGTTCATAAACCACGTAGACTTTTTGGAGGGAGGGGGGGTCTGGCCAAAGTCTACGCTCCATACAAATTTCAATTTTTTGGTATGGTCGAAAGTGTACGAGGGGGGGGGGTCTGAGATTGCCAAATTTTGGTCTACGTGGTTTATGAACAGCCCCATAGGAGTTGCTGGGCAGAGGCTAGTGGATCACAATGGGATCTGAATTGCGCAGCATACCCAGCCTTTACCGTGCCGGTTTATAAACCATCTTCAACCGAAAAATGAAAATTGCGTAACGCTCTAGGGAGGGGGAGAGTATGGCCGAGCGTTACGGCCCATACAAAAATTTTAGGGTTTTCATTAATTCATCAATTAGCACACACCAATCGGCACCTCTCAGCACAGAGCAATAATCCGCAGGATGATTTTTGCACTTAGCGACTTCTCGAGCGATTTCACTGGCTATTCCACCACTCTGGGCCCATAACCTGTTGGATTACACTCAACACTGATCACCGAGGTCCACAAAGTAAGCTCAGGGCACCGATAAATTACCGCAGCAACTTTCGGCCACGTAACAACGGAGAGCCTATACGAAGCAACAATACTAGATGCGTCTGCTCGTCGCAGCGTTTGGTTTACTTCAAACAACAACTCACAGACATACAGGGGATGGCCAAAATGATTGGGATAGGCAACTTTTTTTCTCCCACAAAAAAATTCAACATGCTGTAACTTTTCATAGAGTGCATCAAAAAATCTCAAATTTTTAATGTTTGTCAATCTATTATGTGTGCATCATTGGTACAAATTTGGGCTCGATTGATTAATTTTTCGCGAAGTTAGAACCTGTGTGGTATATGTCTGACAATAAGCATCTCTCAGTATGTTTAGAGTCTTATCCCCCAATATGTCAACAGACAACTGATAACGCACGCACATTCCCCACCCAGGGTAACGCCCACGCTATCGAGTGATAGCTGCTGACGACATCACAGCAGGCCACGACTCTTCCTCTTTCTTTGGTCAGCGTTCGACCACGTCGGACGTGCAGTGTATCGTGTCGCTGCGCTGGGCGATTCTCATCGAGAACCATCAGGTAAATTCCCACAATGGCAATCCTGCCAGGCTTTATTGCGATTTTTATTTTTGCAATAAACTCAAATATAGGTGAGAATCGCTCAGCCAGTAAGTGTGAAATTAAAAGTGAAAATGATTGAAAAATGCAGTATAGTGGTGAAGCGGCAGGTATGAGTTTGTTTTTTTTTTTCGTTCAAGATGTGCAAAGGAGTGTCACGTCGTTCACCGAATTGAAGTTTTGGATGGAAAAATATAAAAAAACGCGTCCCGAGGACCGTCCGAATGACCTGATTTTCCAGTATCCCATGTTAAGAGACGTGTCTCGAAGACCGTCGGATAGGTTATGTTTGATTTTTGGAAAAGAGAGACGCGCCTCGAAGGCCGTCGAGGAAAAGAAAACAAAGTGACGCGCCTCGAAGGCCGTCGGAAATGCGAAAAAAGGGCGCGCCTCGAAGGCCGTCGGAAATGCGAAAAAAGGGCGCGCCTCGAAGGCCGTCGAGAAATGCGGAAAAAGGGCGCGCCTCGAAGGCCGTCGGGAAATGCGTAGAAAGGGCGCGCCTCGAAGGCCGTCGAGAAATGCGAAAAAAGGGCGCGCCTCGAAGGCCGTCGAGCAATGCAAAAAAAGGGCGCGCCTCGAAGGCCGTCGGGAAATGCGAAAAAGGGCGCGCCTCGAAGGCCGTCGAGCAATGCAAAAAAAGGGCGCGCCTCGAAGGCCGTCGAGAAATGCGGAAAAAGGGCGCGCCTCGAAGGCCGTCGGGAAATGCGTAGAAAGGGCGCGCCTCGAAGGCCGTCGAGCAATGCAAAAAAAGGGCGCGCCTCGAAGGCCGTCGAGAAATGCGAAAAAGGAACGTGTCTGGAAGGCCGTCGAGAAAAAGGAAAGAGGGACGCGCCTCGAAGGCCGTCGGAAAATGCAAAAAGGGACGTGCCTGGAAGGCCGTCGAAAAATGGAAAAGAAAGATGCGCCTTGGAGGCTATCGAGAAAAGCCCAGTTTCGTGTTCAAAAGGAATCGATCAAGAAATTTCTTGGCCGATTCCTGGCAGAAAGTTTGTACACTGACTGCCATTTGATTTGTCATTTCTTCACAACTGCGTACTGCGATCGAAGAAAAACGGTTTCTTGGGCGATTCAGGCAAGGAATTTCCCATGCAACAAGATCAAGAACAAGATAGGCCGAAAAATTCCTTCTGAACTGCAAACAGCCCTAGAAGGAAAAGAGTGGCGCGCCTCGAAGGCGGTCGAGAAATTCAAAAGAGGATCGAGGAAAAAAGGACGTGCCTTGAAGGCCGTCGAATTGATTTTGAACTTCAAAATAGCGAATGAGGAACGTGTCTCGAAGAACGTCGTGTTTTAATGAAATGGTTTTGAAGAACCGGAAGTTTCACCGCGTAGATCGTTACAATCACATGTGTTGTATTCGAGGTTATATTTGCCTCAAAAGCCGCAGGTTGGGTTGACTTTGTTTTGGAATAATAAAAAAGGAATCGACGGACGCGCCGTCGAAATGTTAAGTGTTTATTTTGTGAAATGGGAAGACGCCTCTAGGAAACTCGTGAGAAATCTTTGGTTTAGGACATAAAGAGGCAAAAGGACAAATGTAATCGACTAGTAGATACATTCCATGACATTTGGATCATCGACCGTGTTCGAATCCCAAAACCGTTACAATAGCACTCCGAACATGCTCAAGCTGGAGTTTTCATTTGTCAAGAATAAACTTCTTGAAGTACTTGTGTACGAATGATAATGGGAAAATTAGTCGTTTTGTGAAACAGGATTTGGACTGAACGGTACAGCAGTGATATCATTCGTCATCGCTTTGCTAGTAAGATGCGAATAGTTTAGTTGTATTATGAATTTGTAACTTAGTCATATGTTTGATCACTTACATCGCGTAATAGACTATTCTTCACTATCAACTAAATCGTTAAGCTGATCGATTTCCAAAGTTTCCTGCACTTATAATGTGAGAAAATGGATTGATGCATGAAGAAATAAATACGTAAATTGATTGCAAATCGTATAAAGTTGGTTATCAAACACGGAAAAAGGTAATGCAGTATGATGGCGCTTTTAGTTGATGACTTTATATTGTTCACCAACTTTAAAGCTTTAAGCCCACTTTTGGGTTTCTACGCCAAAGATCCGACGCAAGATCCGTTGACAAAGAAATAACTATGACAGCAGTTACCGGACAGTTGGTTATTCTGATATTTGACGGCGGTTACCCGTTAGTTGTGTGAGTGCATTAATGTCATGCAGATAGAGCATTTGCCTTGTGCTATAAGTTAATGTTGACAGATTTCTTGGTGTGTTATTGAGGAATTTAAGATGTGCTGTACCGCGTAAACCTTCGTTAAAACGCTCATGTAATTCAGCGAAGCAAAGAAAATTTTCAGTGAAAAAAAGCAATAATGCTTTGCATTTGTGAAATCCCTTGGCAGGAGCATTTTTTTTCTCGTTTTTCTTGAGGGAAGAAGGGGAATGTGTGGTATATGTCTGACAATAAGCATCTCTCAGTATGTTTAGAGTCTTATCCCCCAATATGTCAACAGACAACTGATAACGCACGCACATTCCCCACCCAGGGTAACGCCCACGCTATCGAGTGATAGCTGCTAACGACATCACAGCAGGCCACGACTCTTCCTCTTTCTTTGGTCAGCGTTCGACCACGTCGGACGTGCAGTGTATCGTGTCGCTGCGCTGGGCGATTCTCATCGAGAACCATCAGGTAAATTCCCACAGAACCGTTCGCGTAAAACACTATTTTTTAGACAACTCATTTTTGAGCTGTCATAACTCGGAAACCAGTGAACCAAATTGAATGATTTTTTTAACGTTTATCAACAATATATTGATACTCAATACGACGTTATAAAATGTAATATTCTCTCACGGCGAATTAAGTTATATCGGGTTAAAATTTTTACCCATATAGAGGAAAATAAGTAAAATTTACAATACCACACAAAAATTATTAAATGTGTTCTTCCTTCAATCTAAATAGGCTCTGTTATATCTGATTAGAGATAATTTGAGAACAGAAGTGGAAAATCTTTGGATATCAACACTAAAATTTATTCACATTAATGTAAAAAAATTACATTTTTTCGAGAAAAGTCCAAAAATTGTCAATCCATGATAACTTTTTTCAACGTTTAAAAAGTATCTATGTTTTAATAGTTTGTGAAGCATTTACATATTGTTAGTGTACGTTCAAAATTTCATTCAATTCGGTTTACTGGTTTCCGAGATATGACAGCTCAAAAATGCGTTGTCTAAAAAAAGGTGTTTTACCCGAACGGTTCTAACTTTGCGAAATATCAATCAATCCAGCCCAAATTTGTTCCAATGATGCACATATAATAGATTGACAAACAGTCAAAATTTGAGATTTTTTGATGCGCTCTATGAAAAGTAATAACATGCTGAACTTTTTTGTGAGAGAAAAAAAAGTTGCCTATCCCAAACATTTTGGCCATCCCCTGTATATTCTGCACTAGCAATCCCGGCAAACGTCGTCCTGCCTGCCTACTCTGAATGGAATTTCAGATTTTCCCGTTTTTCTTGCCTTGCCGGTCACTTTTTCTAATTATTTTAGGTACGAACACGTCGGAGCCCTGGCGGAATGCAACAGTGAAAGAACCATGTCGATCTGTTGACCCGTTTCCGAGCCTATTCGTGACATACAAACACCTTTGTATTTTTATTTATATAGATTACAACATAACAACAGTATTAGGGGGCATCCATAAAGTACGTCACGGTCATAGGGGGGAGAAGGGTTTCGGAAAGTGTGGTAAAGAAATTTATTAGGTACCGTCAGTGTACCAGTAGCCGCTCATGGCCCAATAACCGCTCACTGTTGCAAAAATTAAGTTTGCACTCATAAATACACTCTTTTCGGTGCTGATATTCTTGGACAACATAAATTAGACTAGAGCAAAGCCATTTTATGCAATATTTACCGGATAACATAAATTTTAAAAACATAACAATGAAATATTTTGAGCGGCTATTTTCATTTTCATTTCATTTTGCAGCATTTGGTGGGGCAATGAGAGCGCAAGTCAGTCCAAAACCGATGATACAGAGGGGTAATGGCTGAATAGTCTTTGCTGACCACATAAACGCCATGGGATAGGAAAAGGGGAATTTTGGTGAGGGATTAGGGTGTTGGTACAGACTTGACAATATCAATGCTATTCAGATGCAAAATAATTTTAAGGCTCAATAGTGAATCGCATACCTTCCAAAACAAAAAAAAACAATAATCCTCAAAATGCCAAGCAAGTCATAGAAAGAAAAAACACCCGATTGTTTATTTTGTCAATTATAACAAACGGAAACTTCCAACTTCACCGACTCACCAGTCACCCGGAAAAAATGTTCCTTCAGTTCTGGAAAATATATTATCCCCAATTAAGCCCTTAATTGAATTGTCCGCGTGGTCTTGTAGTACCCCTGCTAGGTAAGAACCAGTCATTGCCATACATATTAAATGCTAGACATGACCCCATGGATAGCATTTGCATATGTAAGAGCTTTGCTGATGTGACTTTCCTATTAGGCAATTCTCTCATCTCATGTTTGTCTTCAAAACCTTGTCAAGCTTAGAAAATTGAAGCTAATAAATAATACATTACAAGGTTCGAATTCCCATAGAATGAGATCATTCATTCGCACTACAACACCATAGGAGATAATGTCACATTGGCTGATTACAGTACAAATGCGAAAAATCTCCCTTTTCCCCCTATCCGCAACCCGGGGACGCGCCCTGTTGGATTTCGAAAGCCTCGGAGAATATTACAAACCTTCAACGGCATTCCCATACACTAATCCACATTACCTATTCAGGGGTCTGACTGGGCCTACCCTCCCTCAGTTTGTAATATTCTCACCAACTTGGAATTATATTTTCCCGGCACATAAATGACTTCGACAAATGTTCGATATACTATGCAGTATCATGATCAGTATAACTATATCAGATGACGATGACTTGAAGATCTGATTTTTACAGAATTGTTTGCCATTGATTATACATTCAGCTATTCCAATCATTACTGCAAACACATCGACCACATGCCTGAAATCGAAGCTTCCTGGAAGATATAATCCAAGCCCAGGGAATGAAATATTTTGAGCGGCTATTGGGCCAAAAAAGCTGCAGCTAATTTTATGTGTTCCAATAACCGCTCACGCAATACGTCAAAATCGTAAAATCTGCCGATTTTAGTACACAGTGTGTTTAACCCCTATTATACACTCCTATGGAACAGGAAAAAATAATTGTTAAAACATAGAGATGCAAAAATAATGCACTTTTCCGCAAAAGTCTATTTAAAAGATGGCAAAAAATTGTTCGTGAGCGGAATTAGGAGTATTAGGACCACTTTGGTCTCACACCAAATGTAATAAAATCATACTTTTATGAAAAGTTTTACATAAGTCTTGATTTGTATCTGATTGTACTTAGATTGAACTAACATAAAATAGAAAAACATTACAAATTAGCTTAACAGTCATTCAACAGATAATGTATTTCTGCGAAACTGGCCTTAGATGAGCGGAATCTGGTACCCTGATGGTATACGAAAAACCCGTACGAAGGGGGGGAGGGGGTCAAAAATTTTCAAAATTTGCGTGACGTACTAAATGGATGCTCCTTTATCGGATTTTTTCGAAAACTTCATCTCATGTAGTTTACCGTGCCGCAATCGGATAGCGATACAATTGATGATCCAATTCGCTCGTTGTGTAATAGGTTCCTGCGAACCAGCCATGGTGAGTGCACTCACCAAATTCGCCCTTTCCATCTCGCTTTCCGTGAAGTAGAAGTCAAAGTGTCAAAGTTCAGCGTTTTGCAAACTAGAATCATGTTATGTGGTATAGGTATAGATATATTTCTTATTGTGGGAATTCGGCTGATGGCTCTCGGCGAGAATCGCCCAGCGCAGCGACCCAACACACTGCAGTACGTCCGGCGTGGTCGAACGCTGACCGAAGAAAGAGGAAGAGTCGTGGCCTGCTATGATCTCGCCAGCAGCTTTACCCCTGGTGGGAAATGTGCGTGCGTTATCCATTGTCTATTGACATGTTGAGGGGCAAGACTCTAAACACACTGAGAAATACTCATTGTCAGACACATACCACACACTTATGTATTTGAAAGATTTTAAATAAATATTCGATCAAAACTGTTCATCAGTTTTACCTACTCTTATAGTAATAGAATACGTTGTTCTGAACATACCGCTAGGGACATAACATGGGTATTCAATCACACTTCACGTGTGCATCGTCAATGTCTTAAAATAACTAAAATTATTCAATCAACAAACTTACGCAATGAGATTTTCTTCAATTGTGATGTGGCCCCAGTCTCCAACTCGATGAAGCCCCACTCCTTTAGGGTCAGCAACTGCTTGAAGCGCCTGGCACTGGCCATCCTGCCGGTGTCGGTAATTTGCGCAAGCCTATCGGTTGTGATCGCATTTCGTTTGGTTTTCGCAATTTCACGCTGTTGCGCCAAATAAAGTTTCAGCATCTGGTGGATATCAAAACGGTAAATAATTCTAAGAATGAACAAATTTCTCGTCAACAGTTTCTCAGAATGCAATGCAACCAATATGTTTTGGAAAGCGTGAGTAACGTTAAGATTTCTCGCTTTCAATATTATACGGGCTTAACCCTCTAATACCCAAATTTTTGATTTTGATCTAAATACCATTTTTCGTCATCTAAAATCGATTTAAACATGTTTTGGAAGATGATTCTTTTTAATTCTCGATTTCGCGAATTTCAGTTTTTGATTTTTCTAATTTTTATTTTTGAACATCCCCACATTTTTATATTTTTCCTGGAAGCCTATTTGGGATACGGATTTTTTGAGATGAAAACATTTTGAGATTTTATGATTATTGTTGAAATATTTTTATTTTACATTTTTTTCATTTTCCGTGTAATTTTAAGGAAAATAATTTTAGAGTGTATTCGATCCCCTTAAACTATAAAACTAGGATAGAATGATTTGGGAAAAAATTAAAATATGTTAATTGTAGCGATTCAATACAAAATAAACAATGACTTCTAGAAGGGAAGATTCAAATATTACGTCCATCGTTTTACAGGATTACTAGACCCCCCCCCCTCCCCCCTCTGTCACGAAATTTTCCTATACCCAATACACGTACTGTCACACTTTTCTAGACCCCCCCCCCTCCCCCAAATGTTGGACGTAATTTTTGAACATTCCCAAAGGTGACTAAAACATCAATTTTTCAATGATTTTAAAAAAATATAAATACGTTTTAAAATACACTAAAAACTATTTTGAGATATACAAAACAGTCCTAAACATCGATCAAAAATATAAAAAATTTGATTTTCTACGAAACAAAAATTACAAAAATGCTCAAACTATACCCCGTCTAAAGGCGGGGTTGGGTATTAGAGGGTTAATTGAAATGATCATGTGAAATTGAATCAGGTAAACCCACAAAGTTACATTGCATTCTTGAGCAATTTAAGTACCGTCAGTGTACCAGTAGCCGCTCATGACCCAATAGCCGCTCACTGTTGCAAAAATCAAGTTTACACGCATAAATACACTCTTTTCGGTGCTGATATTCTTGGACAATATAAATTAGACGAGAGCAAAGCCATTTTATGCAATATTTACCGGATAACATAAATTTTAAAAACAAAACAATGAATTTTTTTGAGCGGCTATTGGGCCCAAAAAAGCTGTAGCTAATTTTATGTGTTCCAATAACCGCTCACGCAAAAAAATACGTCAAAATCGTAAAATCTGCCGATTTTAGTACACAGTTTGTTTAATCCCTATTATACACTCCTACGGAACAGGAAAAAATAATTGTAAAAACATAGAGTTGCAAAAATAATGCACTTTTCCGCAAAAGTTTATTTAAAAGATAGCATAAATTTGTTCGTGAGCGGAATTAGGACCACTTTGGTCTCACACCAAATGTAATAAAATCATACTTTTATGAAAAGTTTTACATAAGTCTTGATTTATATCTGATTGCACTAAGATTGAACTAACATAAAATGGAAAAACATTACAAATTGGCTTAACAGTCATTCAACAGATGATGTTTTTCTGCGAAACTGGCCTTAGATGAGCGGAATCTGGTACCCTGATGGTATTATCAATACAATTTGTCATCAAGTGGATTAGATGAGCTGATTCATACATTTATGTTTCTACTTACCGAAATTAGCATCTGGAATAAAAAAGAAAAATGAAGAGCCATTAGTGTCCATTTCTCATCATTGAAGAAGAGGTCGACGGTTTGGAAGTTCTGCTGCAGACTTTCTCAATCTGGCCCATAAACCTAACAATGGCCGTGTTGGCCCGATTCAGACTGTTGACCATGGCGCGGAGGGATTCCCGCTGGCGAATAATTCTATCGGTTAACGGTTGCCGTATTTGGACTTCTTCCCGCACCGGATCGGTCATCGTTCCCACCGACTTCCTGTTCGGTTCCTTCCGCAGTGGGAACAAACAATCCTGATCCACGGTTTTACCCATCTGTTGGGTTTCGAAAAAATCCGACTGCGTGTTCAGGAACCCGGTGACGATGTCTTGAGTGAAGGATTTTTTCGATCCCGCCAGGCCAGCTGCCGTTGGCATCAATTGGGTATCGTCGAAGCGAAAGTCCTTCAGATCGTCCTCCATTCTGGGCGGTGGCATTTCGTCGGAATCGATCACGTGGATGGCTTCGATTCGTGGCGGTTCGGGTGATGACGAGACCCGTGAGACCTTCGGTGCACGAGGCGATGGTGACGGAATGGGATTGGTTTGGGTACGGAACGGAGATTTGGCGAGATCGTACTCGTCCGCATCGATGGATGTCCTTCTGGCGTCCTCCGGCAGCTGGGGAGGAGGCAGAGGAATGCCATCTTCTTCGTCTTCCACAACCAGCAGCTCGTTCTCGCCAACTTCAACGCTGTCATTGTGGGAGCGCTTTCCAAGTGGTGATGAGCGATCCGGTGCGGCTTGTACCATTTTGTATTGGAATTTTGCAGCCGACAAGCTAGCGGGGCTTGGTACCTTCATGTTTCCTTGCTTCCCTGCAGCGCCATTAAAAAAATCCCCGATAAAAGACTTGAAATGGGAAGCAGACGGGTTTGATTCTTGGCAGCCGGGTGACGCTCTATTGACCGGCACCATGGGAGAATCGTTCAAACGGGCCAAGTTTTGTGCAACGACGGGTGGTGGTGCCCAAGAGGAATCGCTGCGGCCGTCAACGAGGGATGGAGAATCGCGTATTCCAGTAGAATCGAGGCTACGATTAACGCTCTGTCGCGTGCGGATGCTAGTTCTTCGAAGACGGGACATTTTTGCGTCCTTGTTACACTAATTATGGCAAATAATTACAAAGAGTACTTCCGGATCGTTTAGAATTTTTCTGTAATTGACACTACGCAACGCACGCAGACGCCTCGGATTTTGTGTTCACGTGGTCGATGTGATGCGGCGTCGGCGTCGGTTAGATTGGTTAGATTGCTCCGCTTTTTATACGAAGTGAAACATTTCAGAATGCGTTAGCATTGCCTAATTGTTGGCGTTTCCTACTGGATCAGCCTCTAGCCTCGTAGGGTAAAAAATATAATTTGGACATGTATTTGGACATGCACGGCGATGTATGTCTTGTTCCAGAGAGCTCAAACATGTAGATGGTTTTCAATTTCGATTATTGGATCAATACATTCTGATGACTTACGTTGAAAATACGCTTAACAATTAAGAATTTACTTCAAAATTATCGAAAATGTGAATTGTTTCACTATAAACCAATCCGGTAATGTTAAAAATGCGAGACGTACCGTTTACTGGCCAGGGAAGAACAAAGATATAGACGAATTTGTGAGAAATTATTTATGACACTTGTACAAAGATGTCTATCGTACCAAAGCCTAGCTCAATCACAGAGTGGATTCCAACGACAAGACCATATAGGGGCTGTCCATTAATTATGTAAGAATTTTTGGGGGGAGAGGGGGGTTTGGAAAATCTTACGCGGCATACAAAAAATATTTGGAGTTTCATACAAAAAATCTTACAAGGAGGGGAGGGTGTGTCGAAATTTCAGAAAAATTGCCTTACGTTATAAATGGACAGCCCCATAGCAGATTACACGCAGATTTTTATCATTTCGAGCATAAAATATTTCTTCTCATAGTGGATAGTCATTCTAAATGGCGGGAGATTGAATGGATGAAAAACGGCACAGACGCTTCAAGAGTTATTAGAAGGTTCACCTAAATTTTTTCCTACTTTGGGATACCTGACATGGTAATTACTGCCGGCGGTCCTCCGGTATTCGTGTCGTTTCTTGAGCGACAAGGAATAAAAGTGTTCAAAAGTCCATCTTACAACCCATCTAGCAATGGTCGCAATGGCGCAAAATTAACGAAGATTTTATCTAGGGTAAGAAATCAAAATTTGAACTAGTCAAAATGTAAACTTAATTTGAACTATTTTAAAATTCATTGAAATGACGTACTTCTTGGGCGAATATTGTCCTGAAAAAGATGTTAAACAGTTTTCCATAATATAATCTGATAACATAAGCTTTAAAAGCATTGAAAAAAGTGTTTTTGCCATCGAAAATAAGCAATTGGAAAATCATTGTGATTTCACATATTTCCCCCCCCAGAGAAAGCCCATTTTCGGTGCACCCATACAACTCATGCATTGCATCACACGCAATAAGTGAATACGTCAAATGAAAGCTTATTTATCGTAGAATCGACCAACCGAATAATATTCCGCATTATTTGTCATAAAATTATCAAATTTAAGCGATTCTTACTTGGATAATGTTATCTTAAGTTGAACCATTTGTAATCTAAATTTGAACTAGTAAACGGGGGTGAGCTTCTAGTGTTGGCCTGTAGATTGCGCTAGTGGTTGCTTTGTTTACTCTTGGGGGATGAAAAAATCCAAATTTAGTTTCCAAATTCCTAAAGAATTTCGAACATTCTGAGTTGAGATTCCACTGCCTAATGAAAAATAGGTATGAGAATTAGCAGATTCATGTGATTTTTAATTGTTTAGCATGGAATTGGCTGTTTTGTGAGTTGCTCGAGCTGCTGCCGCCAGTAGTTCAAATTAATGTCGAATTCGTTTTTGAACCTGGGTTGGAACTGGATCGGCGGAAAATGTGTAAACAAACAACGTCAAACAAACTTTAGTACAAGCGAAACCGAAGTCGGGTTGGGGTTGAAACTGTGATCTGATCCAGTTCCAACCCAGGTTGGAACTGAATCAAAAACGAAAACGACATAAGATTAAAATTGGTTCAAATTATGATTACGATGGTTCAAATTAAGATTAAAATCATTGTTGATGAAAAATCGAATATTTCAATGAAATTTGGTGCAAATACTAACTTTTTACCATTTAACAGAAAGCTTATACCCGTGGCTTTCATGTACATACGGTTTTGCCGTAGTAAATTATTTCCATGTGGGAGAAAAAATCACTTAAAATTTGCACTGCTTCAGAAAGCCGCAATTTGGTTCAAATTTTGATTACCCTACAAGTGAATTTGAATTGGATTGTATCTGTTTTGTTTTGTTAATAATTGTAAATGAATTAATTTCCGTTGAACTTTTAAATGTGAACTAGATATAAGTAAAAAAATGAATTTTCAGTGAATTGGATGCAATAATAACTTAAGGCGAAACTGGAAGCATTTTCTCATTTTTTCGGTTTTTGATTTTTTATTAAATAACGAAGCAATATTTTCAAAATCGGTTTTCGTGCACATGTAGAGTATGGATCAAGGAATCTTCTGAATTTTTTTGTGGTGAAAAATGTTTTCCATTTTTACAGAAACCATTTTTTTGTGAAATTTTGTTCAAAAATGGTTTCTGCAAAAACGAAAAATATTTTCCACAACAAAAAAAAACAGAAGATACCCTGATCCATACTCTACATGTGTACGAAAACCGATTTTGAAAATATTGCTTCGTTATTTAATAAAAAATCAAAAACCAAAAAGTGAGGAAATGCTTCCAGTTTCTCCTTAAAAAGAAAGAACAGCAGTGTTTAAGTGAATTCGACCTAAGGGATAATTCCCGTTTATCTGAATGTTCATTCGATTTTGAGTGCCTCTTGGTATTTCGTATTCCAAAACTGTATTCTTTGTATGTGAACCATGGTGACTTCGGCACCGCATCGAATTCCAAGCACCATTTTTGCAATTCGTGCACCTTGTATGGCTAAATGTCGAGTATCGCTGAATAACGGCGACAACTAATACAAACCACAAACATCGTGCACCTTCTTCAAAGCGTTCACAGAATCATCTAGGTATCTACGCACTATGCTGATATCATGCACTAATCAAGCAGAAATTTCTAGAGGATTTTCTGGAGGAATCCCTGAAAGAATTCCTGGAGGAATTTCAGACGTTCTTCCTTTAAAAAATTCTGAAAGAATTCCTGCAGGAATATCTGTAGTAATTTTTGAGAAAATTCAGAAGAAGTTATTGGATGAATCCCTGGAGGAATGCCTGAAGAAATTCTTTGAGAATTTACTGAAGAATCCATGGAGGAATCCTTGGAGGAATTTCTCGGGCAATTCTGGAAGAGTTTCCTGAGAAATTCCTTAGAATTTTCTGGAAGAATCCCTGGAAAAAATATTGGAGGAATTCTGGATTCCTTAAAGATTTTTCGTAGAAGTAATTTCAGGAGGGGTGTCTGGAGGAATTTTTGGAGTATTTACTGAAGCAATATCTGGAGGAATTATTTGAGGAATTTCTGAAGAAATATATGAGACTTCCAGGAAAACAATCTGGATAATGTCTAAAGGAACTCCTCGATGAGTTTCTGGAGGAATTCCTGGAGGAAGTTCTGGAGGATGACTTTTGGAATTTTCGGCTCTCAGTCTAACAAATTGCGTTGATTACTCTTCTATCATCGCCAACGTTCCGGTCCGGCTATTGGACCATCTTCAGGGCTCGATACACAAATCAACAAGTCACACAAATTTTGCAAACGTTCAAACAGTCGGGTTGTAAAGGCTCACGCCGTCTGGTACACTATGGGCCATTCGTTCTGGTTTGGTTTGAGGATTCCCTAGCTGATGTACGGATACTACCTGCTATCAGCCGGTCGGTACAGAATATTTCCCCTACTATTAGACTGAGAGCCGAAAATTCCAAAAGTCAACCATCATCCACTCGAAACTTGTAATCCAACGTTCGTGAGGGGTTTTTTAGAGGAATTTTAGAAGAAATTTATTATTGAATCCCTGGAGGAATTCCTGAAGAAATTTCTGGAGAAAAAACCTGGAGAAATTCCTGGAGGATTACGTGTAGGATTTCATGTAGGAATTTCTCGAGCAATTCCTGGAAGAGTTCCGGGAAAAATTCTTTTTGGATTTTCTAGAGGAATCCGTGGAGAAACTCCTGGAGGCATCTTGGAGGAATTTCTGGAGGAATGTCTGTAGGAACTCCTCGAGGAATTTCTGAAGGAATACCATAAGGAATTTTTTGAGGAATTTTTAAGGAAATTTATTTATGAACCTCTGGAGAATTGTCTGGAGAAATTTCTGGAAAAAATCGTGGAGAAATTTTTTAGGGATTCCGTGGAGGACAAATAATTCACGGAATTTCTCGAGGAATTCTTGGAAGAGTTCCGAAAGACATTCCCGGGGAATTCTGGCAGAAATTCTAGAGGATTTTCTGGAAGAATCCCTGAAAGAATTCCTGGAGGAATTTCTGGAATTCTTCCTCGAGAAGTTTCTGAAAGAATTCCTGGAGGTATTTCTGGAAGAATGTTTGAGGAATTTCAGGAAATTCATGGATGAATCCCTGAAAGAATTGCTGAAGAAATCCTGGAGGAATCCTTGGAGGAAATTTCGGAAGAGTTCCGTGGGAAATTCCTTTAGGATTTTCTGATGGAATGCGTGAAGCAATTCCTAGAGGAATCCCTGGAGGAATTCTTGGAGGTATTATTTGAGAATTTTCTGGAATATGAGACATCCTGGAGAAATTTCTGGGGAAATACATGTGGCTTCCTGGAGGAATGTCTGAAGAAACTCCTCGAGGAATTTTTGAAGCAATTCCTAGCGGAATTTCTGGAGGATTTTTTTTCAGAAATTTCTGGTGAAATTCCTGAAGAAATTCCTGGAAAAAATCCTGGTCGAATCCATGGAGAATTCCCTTGAAAAATACCTCGCGGAATTCCTCGAGGAAATTTTGGAAGAGTTCCGGGAGACATTTCCGGGGAATTCTGGCAGAAATTCTAAAAGATTACACAGCGCAACATTTTTTTGACTGCAAACCATTAAGCATGGAAATATTTTTTTCAAGCAATCAAAAGATTAATTGGTCAATTAACATCTAAATTCACGACTCATGCAAAATATTTCGTTTTACCTAATCAAATTTGATAAATTTAAGCATTTTATGTTAGTATGAAAACTTGCATGCTACTTTTGGAGGATGACTTGTATGGGAAATATCGTACCTATCATAAATCGCTTAAAACTATCAAATTCGATTTGGTAAAGCGAAATATTTAGCATGAGTCGTTAATTTAGATGTTAATTGACCAATTAACCTTTTGATTGCTTAATAAAAATATCTGCATGCTTAATGGCTTGCAGTCAAAAAAGCCCAAAATCGCAGATTTTGCCCTATAAATTGAGGTGTAGCTCAAAATTGTGACGTGTTGAAGCAAATCTGAGCCCGGATTCGGATTCAGCGGCCCAAAATCTGTCAGAGACACATTAGTTTGCTCTTGAGACAAACCAAAAGTAAATTTTTGTTACGCTGTGTTATTTCTAGAAGCAATTTCAGGAGGAATCTCTGGAAAATTTTTTGGAGTATTCACTCGAAAAATTCCTGGAGGTATCATTTGTGGAATTTCTGGATAAATATATGAGGCTCTGGAGAAATTACTGGAGGAATGTATGAAGGAACTCCTAGATGAATTTCTAAAGGAATTTCTGGAAGAATTTTTTGGGGAATTTCTGAAAAAAAATATTATTGAATCCCTGGAGGAATTCCTGAACAAATTTCTGGAGAAAAAACCTGGGAAAATTTCTGGAGGATTACGTGTAGGGTTCCCAGGAGGAATTTTTCGAGGAACTTCTGGAAGAGTTCCGGGAGAAATTCCTCTAGTATTTTCTGGAGGAATCCGATGAGGAATTCCTAGAGGAATGTCAGTAGGAACTCCTCGAGGAACTTCTAAAGGAACACCGTGGGGATTTTTTTGAGGAATTTCTGAGGAAATTCATTAATGAATCCCTCGAGGATTCTCTGGAGAAATTTCTGGAAAAAATCGTGGAGAAATTCCTTAAGGAATTCGTGGAGGATTCCCTGGACAAATTATTCACGGAATTTCTCGAGGAATTCTTGAAAGCGATCCGAAAGACATTCCCGCGAAATTCTGGCAGAAATTCTTGGAGGATTTTCTGAAAGAATCCCTAGTAGAACCCCTGCAGGAGTTTCTGAAGGAATTTCTGCAGTTCTTCCTCGGGAAATTTCTCAAAGAGTTCCTGGAGGTAATTCTGGAAGAATTTCTGAGGAAATTCAGAAGAAATTCATGGATGAATCCCTGAAAGAATTGGTGAAGAAATTCCTTGAGGGATCGTTGGAGGAAATCTTGAGGAATTTCTGGAAGAATTCCGTGAGAAATTCCTTTAGGGTTTTCAGGTGGAGCAATTGCTAGAGGAATTCCTTGAGGAACTATTGGAGGAATTCTGGCAGACAAAAGTTTTTTTTTAAGATTTTTTCCCACAAGAAAATTCAGGAGGAAACTCTGGAGGAATTATTGAAGGTATTATTTGAAAAATTTCTGAAGAAATATATGAGGCTTCCTGGAGAAATTTCTGAGAGAATGTCTGAAAAAACTCCTCGAGGAATTTCTAAAGCGATTCCTAGAGGAATTTCTGGAGGTTTTTTTTTGATAAATTTCTGAAGAAATTCATTAATGAATCCTTGCAGGAATTCCTGAAGAAATTTCTGGAAAATTCCATTCCTGGACGAATCCGCGGACAATTCCCTGGAAAAAATCCTCTCAGAATTCCTCGAGGATTTTTTGGAAGAGCTCTGGGAGACATTCCCGGAGAACTCTGACAGAAATTCTAAAAGATTTTTTCTAGAAGAAATTTCAGGAGGAATCTCTGGAGAATTTTTTGGAGTATTCACTCGTGAAATTCCTGGAGGAATCATTTGAGGAATTTCTGAAAAAATATATGAGGCTACCTGGAGAAATTACTGAAGGCATGTCTGAAGGAACTCATAGAGGAATTTCTGAAGGAATTTCTGGAGGAATTTTTTGAAGAATTTCTAAAGAAATTCCTAGAGAAATTTCTGGAGGAATGCCGGGAAGTGTCCTGGGAGAAGTTCCATTATGGTTTTCTGAAGGAATCCGTGGAGTAATTCCTGGAAGAAATCTCTGGAGGCATCTTGGAGGAATTTCTGGAGGGATGTCAGAAGGAACACCTCGAGGAATTTCTGAAGAAATTCCTTGAGGGATGTGTTGAGGATTCCCTGGAGGAATTTCTCGCCGAATTCTTTGAGGAATTCCTGGAAGAGTTCCGTGAGAAATTCCTGTAGGATTTTCTGGAGGAATCCGTGGAGAATTTCTACAGCAATACCTGGAGAAAATATTAAAGGAATTCTGGCAGACATTCCTAAAAGATTTTTTCTAGAAGAAATTTTAGGAGGAATCTCTGGAGGAATTCTTGGAGTATTCACTGGAGGAATTCCTAGAGGAATTGTTTGAGGAATTTCTGAAGAAATATATTAGACTTCCTGAAGAAATTACTGGTGCGATCTCTGAAGGAACTTCTAAAAGAATTTCAAAAAGAATTCCTGAATGAATTTCTAGAGGATTTTTTTGAGGAATTTCTGAAGAAATTCATTAATGAGTCCCTGGAGAAATTCCTAAAAAAACCTAGAAAATTTCCTGGAGGAATCCGTGGAGGATTCCCTGATGGAATTTCTGGCGGAATTCTTCGAGGAATTCCTGGAAGGATTCCGGAAGAATTTCCCGGAGAATTCTGGCAGAAATTCTTGTGGAATTTCTCGAGGAATTCCTTGAAGAGTTCCGTGAGAAATTCCTTTGGTATTTTTTGGAGGAATCCGTGAAGTATTTCCTAGAGGAATCCCTGTAGGATATATAAGAGGAATTCTGGCAGACATTCCTAAAAAAATCCAGGAAGAAATTTTAGGAGGTATCACAGGAGGAATTCTTGGAGTGTTTACTGGAGATATTCCTGGAGGAATTATTTGAGGAATTTCTGGAGAAATATATGAAGCTTCCTGGAGAAAATACTGGAGGAATTTCTGAAAAAAAATATCCTGAAAAAAATCCTGGAGAAACTCTTGGAGGGATCCGTCAAGGGTACCCTGAAGAATTTCAGGAACAGTTTCGGGAAAATTCCTTTAGGATTTTCTGGAGGAATCCATGGAGGAATTACTGGAAGAAATCCTTGAAGGCATCTTGTAGGAAATTCTGGAGGAACTCCTGGAAGAGCTTTTGGGGCAATTCCTGGAGAAATTAATGCACGAATCCTTAGAGGAATCTCTGTAGATTGCAGCAAGGATTTCGATCGATATTTTCTATCTAGGAATTCTGACTTAAGCTTTGGAGTCTTCTCTAATGCTAGTAGTACTAATTGTCCAAGATTGAAATTTCATAGCGACATTTTTTTTATAAGTGGTAATTTTCTTGATTTTTTCTATTGTAATTGATACGTTTATAAAATTTTATAAGGGTCGAGATAATGATTTCATATTCAAGTTTCGCATTGCCTTGAAATCATCACCATTCGAAGCTTCCTCCAGAATCTCAATATGAAGTTCTTGCCGATGTTGGCACCACAGCATGTTGAAACCCCTTCTTGGGAATTCATATTGCGTGTAACACCATGATTCTATTTTGCACCATGATCATATATTGCACCCCCCCCCCCCCCTAAGGAAGAACCCTGCGCACGCTAGTGTACGTATTTCGACCTCAACTGTAAGGTCGTCCTCAGTGTCTTGTACTTGACTCGACTGAAGAGATCCATCGCATTCTACACGTTTTATACATTCAAAGGAACAGTTACTTAACACGATTTTCTTTTTATTTACAGATATTCCCCTAACAAGCCCAGGTTAATCATCCCCTCGTGTGTACAAATAATCGAACCAACAACGGAGTCACCGCCGAGAAAGAAGCAGTATGGGAACGTAAAATTTTTTCGTAGAGTAAAACAATCGCAGGGAGAGCGCACGGCAGATTCTGAAATGAGTACCGAATGGAAAGATGATGAGTCCGAGCCCGACAGCAATGATATGGATGCATGGCTTGCCTGGGTACAAAGAGGCATCGAAAAAGGAAGGCGTAGACGAGAGTCGAATAGTAAATAGTGTGTAAATTGTAATTGTGCAGACTATCTGTATGTATTGAATTCGTACTCCGACCCGAATGACCAAAATTGGTTAAAGGGTCGTTAATAAAACAAACAAACAACAAAACCTAACAAGGCCAGGTACACCATCCTCGGTGATTTTTTATTATCCGAAACCTTGAACATTTCAGTAAATAGCGTTTGCTGAATTCAACTTTTTGATTTGAGTTCGCCAACTGAACTAATACTTCGCCAGAGAGTTGGCTGAAGCAAGTGCTTTAATATAACAGCCTTGCTATCTGAACAGAACTATACTGCCTATGATCGCATATCAGTTCCATGTTTAACCCTCGAGCAGTCGCGTCTTTGATTACCTGCAGCGGCGCCGCGCTCACACTGTGTACCACATGCGTGCATTTTTTTTATTATGGTGCGTGTACTCAGTACACGACGCGACCGCTCCACATTGGTCGGGCTCCATACAAAGGGGCGGCCAAAACTCTCAAAAACCGAAATTGATATTTTTAAACTTTATTTCACCTTATAACACAGTTAATGTATTGTAGTTTCATGATCAGACGCGCCAACTTGGTCAATTTATTGGGGGGCAAAGTCTGGTTTTTCGGATTTTTTGTATAGGAAAATCAGGGAAAATCGAAAAATCGTCAAATATTGGGGGGGCAAAACCATGCTTGCCTCCCCTAAGTTGGCGCCTATGCTTGCCCCCCTAAGTGGGCGCCTATGTTCATGATTCTTAATTAAAAGCATACCAGCTTTTGTATTTCAATGACATTTTCACCGCCAAAGTGGCCCAGGTCATAAAATTGAAAAATGAACCATTCGAAAAAAGTAAAATAATAATATTTTGAGAATGGAATATATGTTTTATGCTATCCAGCATAAAAAAGCTTGTTGTTGGACTGTTTGAATGCACGTATGGTGCAAAATTAATATGTCACAAAACTTTTCAAATTTTCATATATTGTACCTTAGGATTTTTGGTAATTTTTAAGTTAAAAACGGTTCGTGTCGTCACGTGTCGCCGCAATTTCGAATAGTACATCTCAAACATCATGCTTAGGGCTGCATAAAAACGTTTAAATATTTTGCAGAAATTTGCAGTTTTTCAAATTAGAGCTATTTAAAAAAAGTCATGTTTTTTTCATATATTTTACGTTATTTTTCCATTTGTGACTGAAATAAAATTTATCTTCCCACATTTTTCACATGTTTTGAACAAACTTGGTTGGATTTGATCGAAAGCTGATCATTTAATTAAATTCAAATTGATTTGCTAACAAAAAACCGCAAGAATGTGGGGTTTACTGATTTTTACCGTTTTTGAAATTATTGAGGTTACACAATTTTTGAATACCCCATTTTAAACACTAAAAATACTATATAACATATCAAGACAACCTATAACTTCGATTAAACACATAAAAAGAGTTTTGGCCGAACTTTATATTTTTTCGACCATTGTGCGCTCCCGGATATAATAGGTTTCCTATCCATATGGAACAATTATGCGATCACAGGCAGTAGGTATATGACTTTGCCCATTTATTGTTGCTTATGTGCTGAAAGCGCTTCGCACCTAAGAGCAAAGATTACTGTAACAGTTTTGTGCCTTTTAATTCAGCCCTCTAAGTGGCTGTCCATAAACCACGTGGTCATTTTTCGGAGATTCCGAACCCGCCCCCTCCCTTCCGCGTGGTCTTTCGTTCATATAAAAAAAAAATTGTATGGACCATGGGAATTTCGTGGAAAATGTCCTGAATATACGGAAAATTACAATTGTAAGTGATCACTTAGAGCAAAAACAACTTCGTCACCAAAAGTGCAAACAACGAGGTGAATGTTGTTCTACGATTCACCGGAGTATTCTTAGGTAAAGCAAGTACCCATAGGCGATAAGTGCAAAAAAGTAATGCTTCTTGTTTGAGATGAACCCCTGCCCAAATGTATGTAAAGGTATGTACTCACCCCATCATGTGATGTGTCCTGAGGCTGCGCTACCTGATCATCGTTCCTATTCGGCTCCCCCCGAACCGGAACAACTTGCACGGGCTCCGTTGAAACTGCACCCGAGTCGGTCTGAATCGCGCGAGATCTTTCAGCTGGTGGTGGTCTCTCAGCCACGTCCGGAGTTTCCCGGTTCACGCCGATTCCGGTATCGAGCGACGTGCTGGTGTCTGTGATGACGATTTGCGGCACGGAAATGTTCACGGACGAATCCGGGAAGAGCATTTGATTGCCGAGTCCGGTGTCCAGCAATAGTTGACTGGTGTGCTCGAGGGGCACTTCGACCAGTGATGGAATCGGTGGTACCACAGGTTCGATCACCGGAGGAAGCGTGGTTTCTCCTATTGGTACCGACATGGATACGCCAGGAAGCTGCTGCTCTTCCTGTTGCTCACGTTGTGGTCTCTCTGCAATCGGATACAACTTGGACTGATTGGTGACATTTGGTTCCCTGATGGAGCTCAACTCAGCTTGGGTAGCCGAAATGTCACGCATAATGGGATGCTCTTCGATGCCGTTTGGAAGTGAGGGTCTTTCGGGACCCGAAGGACGTCCTTGTCGAACAGCTCCGGCGGGCCGCGAATCGATAATGCACTGAATCAAGGCTCGACTCTGCTCGTACATTTCCGGGACATCGTTAGTGTCGAACGTAAATACCGATCGGAGATTCATCGTAACGGGAATCGAACTGTCCGTATAAGTGGGAACTTTTTGAATAGTTTTACGAGATCGGCGAGGACGTGGAACCGGATGGCCTTCGGATGAGCTTGATTCAATTGGTTCTGGAGCAGGTACAGTAGGTGGAGCGACCACATCTTCCTGTTGTACTGGCATCGCTTCCACCGTAGGAACTGTTTCCAAAGGGGGAATTTGAATCGGTTCAGGGAGCGCTCGATCTTCTGCGACTTTTTCAATGATTGGTGGCGATGCATCCTCGACGAGGTTATCTACTGGAGTATCTGCTGTTCCAACCGGTGGACCAACCTGAGAAATGAAGACAATAAAGCGATATTCTCTTATAGTATCTGACAACAGTGGCGTAGTCAAGACTTTTAGAATATTGAATGGCTTGGGACTAGTGACTAGTACTTCAACGTCCTGTCTAGGGTTATTAATCAATGTGAGTACAAGAGAAATTTTGAGTCTGACCAGCACCCCGCTAGTTACGCAACTGTTTGAAAACAAAAGGAATTCAGATTCCTGGGGGTCTTTCCTTACCTGTGGTTCCTGCTCTGTCCTTTGCGGTTCCTCTGCCGCCAAGGCCGGCGCCTTGATTGCACTGAGATTGGTGTGGTAAAACCGGCGAATATTCGGATTCGGCACAATCGGGGTTGAAGCACTGATTCCTGCTTCTACGGTCGCTGGAGGTGGTGGCATTAGGTCCGCGCCATCTGTTATAGGCATGGGCGCAACATCCAACTCCTCAAACCGACCGGCAATGGGCGGCCGGCCAAGCGTTGGGAACTCCTGCCTCAGACGATCTAAAATCGCACGATCACTAACGGGCATTGGGTGATCGACTCCGAAAAAAGCTGCGGCGTCTCCCGGTGGACCAAGGTCCAGATCTGCCTCAACGGCACCTAGGGGAACGGGCGGCAACTCTACTGGAGGCTCTTCCAGCAACAGTTCCCTCGGGGGCATAGCTTGGGAAAGATCGATCTGGGTCATGGACACGTCCAAACTGTCCAGGGCACGTTGAATTTCCTCTGCCGGAGCGGAGGTTTCCATCGGTTCTTGTTGCACCGGAGCCAACGATTGCTCTGGTAAATGATCCAAGTGCGGCGCGTCAGCCAACTGTCTCTCAATATTGTCCACCACAAGATCAATTTCGTGTGCGGCTTGTTCCACGGTGTCCTCAGCGTTTTCCACCACGGGCCCCGGCTGCTCAGAACCAGGCACGTAGCGTACTATCACCGGAGGAGCCACAGTTCGTGGCGGTTTATCACGGAGACGCTTCTTGATGCGATCGGCTTTTTCTAAAAAGAAATTCAATTGAGAAAAAGATACGTAAATGAAAAACATCATCAACTTACTTTCTCGCAAAAGATAGAACATTTCCAGCTGGTTTGCTTCTGCCGTTGTCAAGTTCCGCAGCTGTTCCGTGTTGAAATTGCTTCGGTAATATTCCTCGAATGACGTAGCTCTACAGGCGGGATGAATGAAAACAAAATCATGAATGAAGAAATGGTAAAGAGTTTGATGGACTCTACTTACGACAAATCACGGTATTCCCGGTCGGATAGCAAATCCGTCGGCCGAACCTTTGCCGGAGAACGCAGAAGCCTTTGGAACACTTTCTTCGACATGTTTCCGAACCAAATTCACTTTAAAACACACGAGAGTGTTTAATGCTGGTTTCCACCGCTCCCCACTGTTTAACGGAGTTGTTTATATGCGCTCGCTCGTTTTATGAATGAATGACTGCGTCCGCGCCTGATCGATGAAAACCGTTATGTTTATTGTGGACGTCGCGACGCTACGCCAATGCAAAAATTTTAATCGTAAGTATTTGAAATATTTCACAACCCGTAAGAGTCGATAAGTTTGCATATCTGCTGGCGCATAATAATGCCGATTATGCTACCTCACCACTAAAGGTGATTCAGGTGGCCAAAAATCAAAAATTGACTACCCCAACTAACATTTTCAGCGCTATAAGCTTCAGTCACAGACAAACAGACGTAACACTCTGATGATTCCCATCGTACACCGATTTAACGGTCTTTTTCAAAATTTGATAGTTGGCCAACTACCCAACCGTGGCGCGCGCATAGTTTTTGTTCGAGTTTGACGTTTGCTCACTACCGCCACCTAGTTGGTGGTCGGCCAAACATTGTCCCTTTAGCATTGGGCGAATATGTTTCCGTGACTATGATTTGAATCGAAAAATGTTCGAAGAGTTACGTCTGTTTGTCTGTGCTTCAGTCATTTGCTTTCTGTTGTGTAACCATCGAGTAAAAGCAGTCAACGCTGAATAAAAGGAAAGCTAGTCAAATATAAAGCATAAGCTAATACACGACTGCAAAACAAGCACCATCCAGCTACCAAACTCGGTTTTCAGAAATCCATTGCTTGTCACTGGGGCTGCCTTTACTCCACTCTATTCCAACTCCGGGAGATTTCCCGGAGGATGTGAAAACTTGAACACATCGAATAGGAGTCCCCACTAACAAAACAGCTGCTACTATACAGTACAATTCGTTATACTGACAATTCCCCAAACCAGCAGCGCTTTAAAGGCCGTTATGCGATTTCATTACGGCTAGAATCTGTAATAAAGAAACATATGGCTTGTCGGATGTAAACATTATTGTCAAAACAAACTTTAAGCGGGATATATAGCTACTACACAAATTCTTTACAGCTATCCATCTCTGTGCTGTGAAATTATTTGGATTGCTTTTATTGCACTTTAATTCAATGCCGGAAGATTTTCCGGAAGATGTGCAAATCGAGTAAGAGTCCCAGCCACTACAACAGCTGCTTTTATACAGTACGTTTTGTAATGTTTCCAAAACACAAAACAGCAGCGCTTCGTAGCCGTTTAAAGAACACTCTTTCAGCTAGAAGCTGTGAAGAAGAATCTGTTAGCGCTATCACACAGCTTGTTCAATGTAAACATTGTTGCGTTTGACGTTTCACAAGCTTTTGCAGCAAGATGAAGTTGGGTAAGGTTTCTTGTGGCACAATTATGAAGCCTTGTCTGGAGTAAAACAAAACGGGCTATTTTCTATGTTATTTATGTTGGAGGCTAGCCCACCATGGCCACGCAGGCCATAGCGAGGCTAGCTCCGTCGATGACTGCCCAACTAACAATCGCCAGCCGCAAACAAGCATGCATGCTGAATTGTTGCTTTATAATAGTAATTATAGCTGAACTAAAATTATGCTGTACACATTACTGTACAAATGCTATTTCAATTGAAAAATTAGCTAGTGATCAACTTTTCGTATTGGTATTAACAATGATAATTTAAAACACTTTTAAACGCTTAATAAGATTTTTATTCGACTCGAAGTAATTCCTTTACAACATAGTTTAACAAGACTTTTTTCAGTTTCTTGTTAAGTTCATGTAAAAATTAGCACATGTATCTGTATAATGTGTTTTTCACAAGTCAAATAAGCGCTTTCGTTTCATCATACTTCGACTCAGAGTACATGATGAAAAACACGTGGTTTTTACTGAACAACAGCTGAATTAATCTGTTATTCAGTCGTTAACCATAATGTCTGCTAATTCACCACTGCTGAATAGGAGTCCAAGTCTGATCATTATTAAACCACGGCAAGTTTATGTTTTGATTTGAGCGCTGCAAGTCATCATTTCTAGGATGGCGCAAATAGGAAGGCATGCGGCTGGCAATCGACGGGTCTCGAGTTTGAATCTGGATTTAGGTAAATTTATGTGTAGTTATTATTTCTCAAAATTTGTTCACAGCATTGAGTTCCAATCACAAACTGTCGTGGAAATTGAACAATTTTGAATTTTATTTATTTTCAACTTTTTTTGCGAAAGCTGAATAACAGCTGAATAACAGTTGTAAAACGATTTAACAACAAACAGTTCAGTTGCTAAACAACACTATGCTTTATAGTTTCTCCAAATTTGTGTGAACAAAACCCGAACAAGGGTTGTACCTGAAAATTATCCAAATGTTATTCAGCATCATGCTGAATCAATTCGTCGTCAAGGCGCTTGTAAAATGAGTGATTGTTAGTTGGGTGTTTCTTAATTACAATGAAAAAAGAACTCTAGACATCTTCCATCAAACTAGACGGCTGCCGACTGATACCTCAATCAGCAACCGCTACACTCTTTATTCATTCCAGGTATATACAATTGTTCAATCTTCTTCAATAACAACATACCTACGCCAACAAATCTACCTCGCTCCAACACTCCAAACTCGTACCTGAAGGTTCGACGTGTTGGCGACCAAGCAAGGCAGTGGGAATGGTTTTCACTCGGGAATAACTGAACGCGGTTTTACTATAAACGAAAGGAAGGGATACTTTATTATGCTACTCGATACACGGTTGAAACTGGAATGATTCACACTCTGCTGGCACCGTCGGTAGAGAGCCCGACTTGCATGTGTTGGTGTGTAGCGGCAAGCGAAAGGGTGTTGCCAGATGATGTGGCGTGTTTCGCTCTCGCCCGCTGCTCAGGGTTGAACTCGGTGGGAGTCGATGATTGCTATATCCCGACACTCCTCCTCAATCTCCGACTCACAGTCAGAAAAATCCTTCACGAATCTGTTACGCTTGAAGGCTGACGTATGCTTCTTCTGCTTGACGGGTCCTGGTTTCATCCTTGTTAACTCCTTCTTGGGTTTGGCTTGTAGATCTGGATCCTCGGTGGTCCTTCTAGCTTTCAGCTCCTCCTTAGTGCTGCACAACATGGTAGACTCTTCTGCGGCACACATTGCAATACCAACCACGTAGTCCGATAGCTTAGTAGGCATCGCACCTCGCGTCTTCCGGAATGGCAACTGCTTCCTTGATTGTTCGTTCACTTTCTCCTCCTGAACTGCTGCATCGTCAAATCCGTTGAAATCTCCGCTCGCATGGGCATCTGAATACTCATCATCCGATTTCTCGTCCGCCGTTCCTTGCTTCCGCTCACGATTTGGAACACAGTGCTGACGAATAGGGGTGATTTCTATCTGCGACGAACCATTCTTCCATTCGATGAACGCTGCGTCTCTACTGACAGTGATCGTATCCGTGGCGCGATCCAGGAACCGATACCCCTTCCGGTCCTCAGCGTATCCCACGAAAGTCAGCTTCCTTGATCTGGGATCCAGCTTGCGCCGCTTCGCGTCTGGTATGCGGACGTACGCGTCGCTACCAAACACACGGAGTCGATCCAACTCCGGCTTCCTACCATAGAACCGTTCGTATGGTGTACCTTCGATCACGCGTGACGGCAGCCTATTCTGCAGAAATGCTGCTGTGCGTATGGCTTCGCCCCAGTACTTTTTCTCCATCCCCGCATCTAGGAGCATACACGAGGCCATCTCCTGGAGTGACCTGTTTTTACGCTCGGCTACCTTATTGGACTGGGGTGAATAAGCGGTGGTAAATTCAGCAACAATGCCCTCCTTGGCATAGAAATTAGAGAGATCTTTATTTACGTACTCACCGCCTCCATCAGCTCTGATGACCTTCGGTTTCCTACCAAAGTAGTTCTGGCAGAAGTAGACGAAATCCTTCACTTTCTCCTTGGCCTCCGACTTCTCTTTCAGCAAGTAGATGACCGCAAACCGACTGTAGTCGTCGATCAGGCTCAGGAAGTAACGATTTCCACTCGGTGTGACGTTGCTGAAAGGCCCACACAAATCAGTGTGGATGAGGTCCAAAATCTTCTTCGCTTTTCTGTCCACTACACTCGGGAACGGCTTCCGGACCAATTTTCCCTCGAGACATGTTTCGCACACCTCGTCTCTTCCACAGTCCGTTACACGAATACCACTTCCGAGTTTTTCTTTAATCACTTTGTTTACTGCATCCGCATCCCGGTGACCGAAGCGCCGGTGCCACAGATGTCGGCACATCTGCGTATGACAGTCACTGACCGACTGCATCGCCTGCTCCGCCGTTTTCAGTTTATACAGCGCACCACTACGATCACCCACGGCAACAATGCAACCCGTACTGTTCACAATATTGCAACCCGCTTCCGTAAAATGCACTACGAAGCCTTTACTCGCCATTTTCCCAACCGAAAGCAAATTACCGTCCAGTCCCGGAACGAAAAGTACCTCGGTGATACGGATTTCCACCGGTTTCCCGTCACTATCAACACCGCGAATCAGTCCTTCACCACAGCCAGCCGTTTTCGTTTTCTTGCCGTTAGCGAGCACCACGTCCGCCCCGGCGCGCTCCACCAGCGAGGTGAAAAAACTCTTATCACTACTCATGTGGCATGAGGCTCCGCTATCTAGAATCCACTCGTTTTTCACAGCTTGCCCCGCGACAAAACACAACGGTTCACTCGACTTTTGCACCTGCTTCGCTTTTTGCGGCGGCTGTTTGCCGGCCGAGTCCGAATCACTACTGTCACCCTGCTGCGTTGCCAAAAACTTGCGACAAAATTTCTTCACGTGTCCCGGTTTCTTACAGTAGAAACACACTCTGTCTTTGTCACGCTTTGTGTTCATCTTCATCGCTTTTTCTTGCCCCACTCCGTCGACCGAACGATCCACACGACGCTGGTACGCATCCAGCAATTTTGACTTTACGAAATCGAGCGTAATGTCCGCGTCGGCGCGGCTTTCCAAGGCCACCACAAGGTTGTCAAAACTGTCAGGCAAACTTCGCAAAATCATCGCCACTTTGAGAGTATCATCAAGCTTCTGCCCTACATTATCGAGGCGCTCAAACAGCTCGTCCAGCACGACAAGGTGTTTTTCCATATCACCACCCTCGATTAAATTGATCGAACACAACCTTTTCAAAAGGGACACTCGCGACGTCATATTCGGTTTCTCGTGATATGTCTTCAATGATTCCCACACTTCTTTCGCACTTTCCTTCTTCTTGATGATGCTGAACTGAGAGTCCTCCAAACAGAGCCCAATCGTCGCGATGGCTCGTTGGTCATCACGTTTCCAGTCATCATCGTCCGCGTCTTCCGGCTTCTCATCGCTTATAACACTCCACAGTTCTTCACGAATCAGCAACATGCGCATTCGAAAACTCCACGACTGCCAATTTTCATTATTCAGCCGCGCGAACGAGAGCTTCGACAAGTCCGCCATTTTGTTGCCTTTCTTTGCACTGCACCAAAGTCACCAGCCACTAACCGGAACGCGAAACCGCACCGAAAAAATCTTCCGACGAAAACACTACCGTTTTGGAAAAACGAGCGACCGATTTTCCAATCATCCACTGGGCACCATAACCTGTTGGCGACCAAGCAAGGCAGTGGGAATGGTTTTCACTCGGGAATAACTGAACGCGGTTTTACTATAAACGAAAGGAAGGGATACTTTATTATGCTACTCGATACACGGTTGAAACTGGAATGATTCACACTCTGCTGGCACCGTCGGTAGAGAGCCCGACTTGCATGTGTTGGTGTGTAGCGGCAAGCGAAAGGGTGTTGCCAGATGATGTGGCGTGTTTCGCTCTCGCCCGCTGCTCAGGGTTGAACTCGGTGGGAGACCCGACCATCAAAGAGGAATTCCACGGAGTCATGTCAGTCGATCCTGAGCGACCATTTCAAAAATATCTGAAACTTTGCACAGTTTTTCAATTTCATCTAAATCGCCATTTTTCGATATTAAACCTTCACATTCACTCACGACTAACTTTTCAAAAGGGTGTATGTGAAAATAGTTCAAAAATATTCTAAAAGCTGTACAGCAAAAACGGATTGTTCGATTGTTATGAATTTTTCAGCAAAGTTAGATAACTAAATGATGATTCCTTAGAAAATATACACTGTAAAAAATTTATTTTTTTACTTTAAAAAAATATGATCTTTGTCACAAAAACTCAAATATCTCAAAACCCTATCTTTTTACCAACGTCAATTTTTTAGGGGAAATGGCCCATTATATCAGCTATCTACCATAAAATTTTGGTGATGGTAAACTGATAAACAAAAAAGTTATGACATTTCAAACATTTCACAATTTTTACATTTAGTAACAAAAAAAAAAATTTTTCTGTGTAAATTATTTCGAGAATTATATTTTGATGTTGATTTTATTGTAAAGGCTACCGCCTGAATTAAACAAATTGTTTTCATGATATTTTTGTTTGATTATTCATAATTGCTGTAGTATCTATTTGAAACTTAGACGCGATCCAGTGTTGTGATCAAAAACATTGAGAGTGTCATACTTTTTATTGTACGTGACTGGTGAAAAAATCCCTTGATAGTGTTGAAAAGCTGTTGATTATAAGAAAAATGGAATTAAACTTATTTTTAAGAGAAAAGCTGTATAATAAAAGTTTTATATACGCGTATACGTCTAGTTTATCTAAAAAAAAAAATTACCTCTTAAAGAACAGACTTTATCGGAAGAATGTGAGTAACTTCAACAACAACAAATGCATGAGAGGTACATACCATAGACAAACAGACGAAACGCCTAGAACAATTTTCGTGAAAATCCATCGCCCAGTTCACACTAACACCACCTGGTGGAAATGTTTCACGAAACACTGCGTTGTGCAATATCGTCATCAGAAGGCGCTGGTGTGAAACGTCAAACGCACGATGGGCGCTCTTCTGGTTATGAAAGCCACAACCAAGATTCAAAATGATCGTTAAAGGCGTGGTCAATGAAAATTTCGTCAGTGTTACGTTTGTGTGTCTGTATACATACCATGACAATGCTCACGAAAAAGCAAAGAAATACTTCGCTATGGATATTAAATTAATTATTAGTAATTTTTTTCTTCAGTCAAGCAAACAACACCAAACTAGTCAGTTAAAACTAATAAGTGATTTTGTTTATTATAATCTAACGAACAACATGAACAGTCGCTTTCTCAAAGGTCTTCAACTCAACGCTCTCTTGTAGACCGTTTGATGAAAAAAAAAATGTTCAAAAGAGTTACGAAATCTCACCGAAAGCACCATAGATAAACTGAAAGAGACTCGTTATGCCCAAATGCCCACATTGAATACAAATTTACTTGCACGTCCTGCCGTCTAGACTTTGACAAACGAGCCATCTGTATATCATCGGTAAAGCAGGGCGCAGGAAGTTCTAAAACGACAACAACTGAGAAATTGCCAGAAGTGCTAAGTGCAGAGAGTCATGCCACCGCACCATCAGCGACATCTGTTTAAACAATTTAATCACGCCCCTTTTCAAAAATGTTTTGGAATATTCTTCAACATCTATACCCATTTCAATATTTTTAACGTTGCAAAACACGCTCTCAACATTCATCTTGAAGAAGAGGGAAAACACTTGTCCTCAAATGTAACAGCAAATTAATGAATAAGGTACACCGGGGCAAGTTGAAACGGGTGGGGCAAGATGAAACAGCGGGTTAACATGATGTTTTCTAATGATAATAAATAGTTTGATCGCCGTAACGCATAGTTTTTGATTCAAACAATCTTTTAACGAAAGAAAAATTACAAAATTGTATTGAAATCTGTTTCAAAACTTCGTGTTTCATCTTGCCCCACCCATTTCAACTTGCTCCGGTGTACCTTAAACGACTAATGCGCGGAGGGCGTGATAAAATCGGAACATTACTGTACATATAATATACATAATACATAATAAAAACAGCTTGTTTTACTCACGCACGACCATTAACAATAAAATCAGCATCAAACTGCGATTTCCGGCCGAAATAATTTACACTTAAAAAAAATATTACTAAATGTGATAATTGTGAAATGTTTTAATTGTCATAACTTTTTTGTTTATTAGTTCATCATCACCAAATTTTTATGGTAGATTGTTAATACAATGGACCGTTTTCCCTAAAAAATTTCGTTGGTAAAAAGATAGGGTTTTGAGATATTTGAGTTTTTGTGACAAAAATGACATTTTTTAAGATTAAAAAAGATTTTTTTTTCACAGTGTATATTTTCTTAGGAATCACCATTTAGTTATCTAACTTTGCTTAACAATAAAATCAGCATCAAACTGCGATTTCTGACCGAAATAATTTACACAGAAAAAAATATTTACCAAATGTGAAAATTGTGAAATGTTTGAAATGTTATAACTTTTTTGTTTATTAGTTTACCATCACCAAATTTTTATGGTAGATTGCTAATATAATGGACCGTCTTCGCTAAAAAAATTACGTTGGTAAAAAGATAGGGTTTTGAGATATTTGAGTTTTTGTGGCAAAAATGATATTTTTTAATGTTAAAAAAGATTTTTTTTCACAGTGTATATTTTCTTAGGAATCACCATTTAGTTATCTAACTTTGCTGAAAAATTCATAGCAATCGAACGAACCATTTTGGCTGTGCAGATTTTTGAATATTTTTGAACCATTTTCACATACACCCTTTTGAAAAGTTAGTCGTGATTCAAAATTAAAATTTGATATCGAAAAATGGCGATTTAGATGGAACTGAAAAACTGTGCAAAGTTTCAGTTCAATAGAAAATCATGAATTAAAAAATTTGCTTAATTTTGATGCTGTTGCTTGGAATCGCTCCAAACAGAAAACCAAATCGACCACGTTCTAATCGACGGTAAACTCTTCTCGGATATAATCAATGTCCGCACATACCGCAGTGCAAATATAGATTCGGATCACTACTTAGTCGCTGTATGCATGCGCTCAAAGCTTTCGACAGTTATCACCACGCGTCGAAGTCGAACGCCGCGGCTCAACATCGAGCAGCTGCGTAACGTAGAAGTGGCTCAAGACTACGCGCAGCAGTTAGCAGTGGCCCTACCAACGGAAGAGCAGCTTGGCGCAACTACACTTGAAGATGGCTGGAGGAACATCCGATCCGCCATAGGTAGTACCTCGGCTACAGCACTAGGCTTCGCGACTCCGAATCACAGAAACGACTGGTACGACGGCGAATGTGAACAGTTGAAAAACGAGAAGAATGCAGCATGGGCGAGAATGCTGCAACACCGTACGAGAGCGAATGAGGCACGTTACAAACAGGCGCGGAACAGGCAGAACTCAGTCTTCCTGATGAAGAAGCGCCAACAGGAAGAACGAGATCGCGAAGCGATGGAAGAGCTGTACCGCGCTAAGGACACACGAAAGTTCTACGAGAAGCTGAACCGCTCGCGCAGAGGCTTCGTGCCACAAGCCGACATGTGCCGAGATAATCACGGGAATATTCTCACGAGCGAGCGTGAGGTGGTCGAGAGGTGGCGGCAGCATTACGATGAGCACCTCAATGGTGACGTTGCAAGTACCGAAGGTGGCGTGGTAACAGATCTAGGAGTATGTGCACAGGACGAAAGACTTCCGGCCCCTGACCTTCAAGAGATTGAGGAGGAGGTTGGCCGGTTGAAAAACAACAAAGCCGCTGGAGCAGATCAACTACCAAGCGAGCTTCTAAAATACGGTGGAGAAGCACTGGTGAGAGCACACCACTGGGTCATTACCAAGATTTGGGAGGAGGAAGTATTACCGGAAGAATGGATCGTGTGTCCCATCTACAAAAAGGGCGACAAGTTGGATTGCGGAAACTTTCGCGCGATCACACTACTGAGCGCTGCCACAAATTGTATGCCGCCGTCTATCACCGATTGCAAGAGAGTTCGAAGGGCAATATCAGGCTGGATTTATGGGTGAACGCGGTTCAACGGACCAGATGTTCGCCATCCGCCAGGTGTTGCAGAAATGCCGCGAATACAACGTGCCCACACATCACTTGTTCATCGATTTCAAATCGGCGTATGATACAATCGATCGAGAACATCTATGGCAGATTATGCACGAATACGGATTCCCGGATAAACTGATACGATTGATCAAGGCGACGATGGATCGAGTGATGTGCGTAGTTCGAGTATCAGGGACACCCTCGAGTCCCTTCGGATCTCGCAGAGGGTTACGGCAAGGTGTGTCCAACATTGCGTAAGATGGTGTAATAAGGAGAGCGGGGATAAACAAGAGTGGGACGATTTTCACGAAGTCCGTTCAGCTGCTTTGTATCGCTGATGATATTGATATTATTGCTCGTAAATTTGAGACGATGGCGGAAACGTACATCTGACTAAAGAGTGAAGCCAGGCGAATGTGCCATTAATGTGTCGAAGACAAAGTACATGATGGCAAAGGGCTCCAGGGAGGAATCACCACGCCCGCAACCCCGAATTTATATCGACGATGGTGAAATCGAGGCGGTTGAAGAATTCGTGTACTTGGGCTCACTGGTGACCGCCGACAACGACACCAGCAGAGAAATTCAGAGGCGCATTGTGGCAGGAAATCGTGCTTACTTTGGACTCTGCAGAACTCTACAATCGAACAAAGTTCAGCATCACATGAAGTTAACCGTCTACAAAACACTGATTAGACCAGTAGTCCTCTATGGGCACGAAACATAGACACTACGTGCAGAGGATCAACGCACCCTCGATGTTTTTGAACGGAATGCGTTACGTACCAACTACGGCGGAGTGCAGATGGAAGACGACGTAGCTCGTTCGTGCCCAACAGTTGCTTGTGGTGCGCTGTTGGACGGATTCAACCTACACGGACTGACGCAAATCAACGCCATCGAGAACTCCAGGGGACGATTACTAGACCATATCCTCGTGAATGATGCTGCAATACCCAATTGTGTCGTGAGAACTGCTACTGAACCGCTAACGGCTATTGACGCTAATCACCCACCGCTTGAAGTTGACCTTCGTTGTAAAGTACCACTTGCTTTCGTTCCTAACTTTGATGCGGCTAGTTACGACTTCCGTAAAGCTGATTACTCTGTTCTGCATGCTGCGTTTCTCTCTTGAGATAGGAGACTTTTCTTCACGATCGACAACGTCAATGATGCGGTGGACTATTTCACCAATGTCGTCAGCGATATAGTTACCTCCCATGTTCCTCTGGTCAGACCTCCCTCCAAAGCCAATATGGTCAAATCAACGATTACGGTCACAGAAGCGTCGTCGTTCTGGCGCACTGCACCGGTATTGCAATTGTCGATCGCAGTATCTGAAACAGCTGTTCAACGCCGCTAGCAGGGAGTATAGAGTTTACAACAAGGTCCCGTACACTCGGTATATCTACCGCACCCAGCACAATCTACGCCAAAATCCGCAGCAGTTCTGGAACTTCATCAAATCCAAACGAAACGTCGTCCCTTTACTGTTTGTCATTGGCGTAGCTAAAGGGGGGGGGGGGGGGGGCTGGGAAAAAGCCGGGGGGAATTCTTGGAAATAAACGTGGAGGAATCCCTGAAACAATTTCTGGAGGAACCTCAGGAAGAATTCCTAAACAAATCTCTATAGGAAATCTTGGGGACATCCCGTGGAACTATTAATGGAAGAACTCCAGGAGGAATCCCTAAACGAATACCTTGAGGAATCCCTGAATGAATTCCTTGAAGAATCTCAAGAGGCATTCTGGTAGAAATCCATGGAGAAATTTCTGAAGGAATTCCTGGAGAAATTTTTAGAGGAATTCTGAAAGGAATTTCTGGTGGAGTTCCAGGAGGAATTTCCAGAGGAATTTCTGGAGGAATTCCAGGAGGAATTCCAGAAGGATTTTCAGGAGGAATTACTGCAGGAATCATCGGTGGAATTTCTGGAGGGATCCATGAAATAATTCCTGGAGGAATGTGTAGAAGAAACCCTACAGAACAAATTCTATGATTAATTCTTGGATGAAACCCTGGAAGAATTCCTGGATCCATTCTAGAATAACTTCCCGGAGGAATTCCTGAGGAAATACCTGGTGTAATTCCTGTAGAAATTCTTGGTAGAACTCTTGCAGAACCCCGGAGAAATGCCTGAATAAAATCCTAGAGGATTGGCAGGAGGAATACCTGGAATAGTTCTTGAAAAAAATCCGGGAGGAATTTCCGAAGGAATCCCTTGAGGAGTTTCTGGAGGAAACTCAAGATTTATGATGTAATACAAAGTTCGATTTCTGAGAGAATTCCAGGAGGAGTTTCCGATGAATTCTTAGAGGAAATACTGAAGAAACCGCTAAAATTCCTGAGGAAATCCTGAAAACCTGGATTAATTCCTGGGGGAGTTTCTGAAGGAATCCCAACAAGAGTTCTTGCAGGCATTTTTGAAATAATCCCGGAATTCGTTTTTGAAAGAATAACAGAAGAAATTTCCGGTGAATCCCTTGAGGAACTCGAAGTAATTTCTGAAGAAATCCGATGAGGAATCCCGGAAGCAACCCCATGAGGAACTCTTTATGGAATCTCAGGAGAGCTTTCTTAGCGAATACCTGGAAGAGTTTTTGTAGGAATATTTCTGGATAAAAAAATTGAAGAAATCAATGTCTGCAGTAATTGTTGAAGGAATACTAGGATTCCTAAAGGTTTTTTTTTTGTACAATTTTTTCAAACAATTCTTGGAGTATTTTTCAATAATCTCTAAGTAAAATTTTCTAAAAGATTTTCTGGAATACATTCCTGCAGAAATACTTCGAATCATTCCAGATGTAACTATTGGAGCAATCTCTAGTGGAATTCTGGAAGCCATATATGGAGAAATACCTGCAGAAATACCTTAAAGGATCTCTGGAGAAATTCCTAAAGGAAACCTCGAAAAAAGCACTGGAATGTGAAGAACAAACTATTCACTGGGTAAATCCCATAAGATATTTGGGTACTTGAACTTTACAGTGTATCACTTGTCAAATAAAATTCATTCTGTACTTTTATACTCGACCGTAACACACGTGTTTGTTTTGCTCTCGCGTATCACATTCCGCTGGGTGCTCCGAATTATAGGTTATGATCCCAGCATAGCCCGAGCCCCTTTTGTGAGCACGTTGGAACGCGTCGCGAAACTTTTTTTGGTCGTCGGAAGGAGAAGCTGCCCCGCAGCGTATGGCAAAAAGCTTGGCAAAAAGTTGTGTTGCCCCGGGCCGTGTGGCAATAAAGTCGTCGCGAGTGTGAGTGATTTCTCGTTGCTGTTGACGTCGTCGGTAGTGCGCAGTGCGTTGAAATGGAGGAGGAAAAGAAAGTTTATCTTTTCGACGGTGCCAATTTCAACAACTGGTGTTTCCGAATGGAAATTCACCTGGAGGAGCTGGACCTCATCGAGTGCATTCGTGCGGAACCGGAGGAGGTAGCCGAAATTCAGGTGTTGGTGACCGACAGTGCAGACGTCAAGCGCGTGAAGGAGGAAAAACTGCTGGCGAGGAAGAAGAAGGACGTAAAATGCAAGTCGGTTCTAGTCCGGAATATTGCCGACTCGCAACTTGAATACATCAAGGGCAAGCGAACGCCGCGGCAAATCTGGACGACGCTTGAGAATACGTTCGCTCGGAAGGGTATCTCCGGGCAGTTTTACCTCCTGAAAAAGCTGTCAGCGATGAAGTTTGAGGAATCCGGACCGCTTCAGGCGCATCTGCTCCAGTTCGAGCGGATGGTGCGGGACTTGGAGTCAGCCGGAATCAAACTGCAGGAACAGTTGGTGGTATTTTACCTCCTGCAAACGATGCCGCCATCGTACGGACAACTCGTCACCGTGTTGGAAACACTGTCGGCAGACCAGTGCACTCTTGACTTTGTCAAAGCCCGTCTGCTGAGTGAGAGTGTGAAGCGCGAACATTGTGACGATGCTAGAGGAAGTGGGGAATCAACGGCATTCGCCGGAAAAAGTGCCAAATCGAAACTGAAGTGTTTTTCGTGCGGGAAGGTGGGGCACAAACGGTCGGAGTGTCCCCATCGTCGCGATTCGGATGGCGTAAAGCCGAAGAAGAAGGAAAACAAGTTCGAGAAGAAGGAAAAAGCACACGTCGGTGAAACGGAGGTCACGTTCGTCAGTAGTTGTGTGGACAAAAACGAAAAATTGTGTGGGGAAGGTGGATTCAAGTGGATTTTGGACTCCGGCGCGTCCGACCACATGATTTGTTCGACTGAATACCTCCGAGACGTGCAGAAGCTAGATGCACCAGTGATGATAAAGGTTGCATCGGGTGAAGTGCTTAGTAGCCACCACAAGGGAAAAGTGGATATCGTGGCTCGCGTCGGGAAACGTCGGTTGAAGTGCGTCGTCGACAACGTCTTGTTCGTCCCGGGCTTGAACTACAACCTCTTCTCGATCCGTCGCGTGGGACAGCTTGGAATGGAAGTGATTTCCTCCAAGAACAGTGCGGTGATCAAACGGGATGGTGAGGTTGTGTGTACGGGCAGTCGGTCGGATCGACTGTACGAACTGAACGTTGACATTGAGAAACCAGTGAACTCTGAGGTGCTAGTGTCGCAGAAGGCTGTCGGAAATGCCGAACTGTGGCACAGAAGATTCGGCCACATTGGGAAGAGTGGCTTACTGAAGATGATCCGTGAAGATATGGTGAAAGGAATGTCGCTGCAGAAAGAAGCTGTAAACAGTGGCGGCGGTGGCGTGTGTGTCCCTTGCGTGGAAGGCAAGCAGACACGCAAACCCTTCCAGGATATGCCACTTCCGCGGAGCTCTCGGCCTCTCGAGTTGGTGTACAGCGACGTCTGCGGTGCGATGTCCCCGGCTTCATGGAATGGTAAGCGCTATTTCGTTACCTTTACAGATGATTTCACTCACTTTTGTGCGGTCTACATCCTGAGCACAAAAGATGAGGTGTTTGATTGCTTTAAAACCTACGTAGCGATGGTCGAAGCCCATTTCGATACCAGCATCAGCCGTTTACGATGCGATAACGGTGGGGAATACGTCGGCAAGGCATTTGCTGATTTCTGCAAAGGCAAGGGTATTCAGGTGGAGTTCACTGTCCCATATACTCCCCAGCAGAATGGGGTCAGTGAGCGGTTCAATCGCACCATTCTCGACAAGGCCAGAGCAATGATAGCGGATTCCGGACTGGATCGGAATATGTGGAACGAGGCTGTGTTGGCGGCCGTCTATCTCGTCAACCGGAGCCCTACGGCAGCGCTAACCACAAATAAGACACCGTATGAGCTATGGTACTCGGGAGCAAGGCATACAGCCTGATTCCGAAGGAGAAGCGAGGAAAGCTGGATTCTCGCAGCAAGATCAGCTACTTCGTTGGATACGGCGGTGGCGGGTACCGTTTGTGGGACGGCAAGCGGATTTTCATCGCTCGTGATGTCGTGGTGGATGAACCAGCCCTGCGACAGCGGAACATCGAATGCAAGTCGGAGAGTTCGAACGACGTCGGCCACGGAGTGAGTCATGGTCGACTGCTTGGACCATTTTCTTCGAGAATCGTTGCTGATTGTGAGGATGCGCAGCGTGAATTGCCTAACGCTGGAGGCGGCTCCGTTCCTGGTTCCCGCAATGATGAAGATTCCGATGATGAGGTGTTTGATGAAGCGGATGATAGGCTGTTCGGCGAAAATCGGGATCAAGCTGAGGAGGGGAACAACGGTGACGCGGAAGAAGGTCTACGTCGTAGTGAGCGAGTTCGGAAGCCCCCAGAGAAGCTGAGTGATTACCTGTGCATCGCATATGCACTGAACGCCGAAAGCTACGTCGAAAATGTTCCTGAAACCGTCGAGGAGCTGCAGAAACTGGAAGATTGGCCTGAATGGAAGCTGGCCATAGACGAGGAGCTGAAGTCACTGGCTGAAAACAACACCTGGCAGCTGGTGGACTTGCCGGCCGGGCGAAAACCGATTGACTGCAAGTGGGTTTTCCGGCTCAAGTTCGACCCGGATGGTTCTGTTCAGAAGCGGAAGGCGCGTTTAGTCGCCAAAGGCTTCACGCAGCGTTTCGGATTCGACTTTTCGGAAACGTATGCGCCAGTCATCAAAATGTCGACCGTTCGTACAATGCTTTCTCTTGCCAATCAGTTCGACCTTGAAGTCCATCAAATGGACGTGACATCCGCCTTCCTCAATGGAGTCCTTACTGAGGACATCTATATGCGTCAACCAAAAGGATTTGAGGAGGGGGATAAAGTATGCAGACTTAACAAATCCATTTATGGGTTGAGGCAGGCGTCCAAGGCCTGGAACGACCGCTTCAATGAATTTATTTCACGGTGCGGATTCCGTCGATGCAAGGAGGATAGCTGTCTGTACGTCCGGGCAGGCAAATCAGGACCAGTGTACCTGTTGCTGTACGTAGACGATGTCCTGATCATCGCGAAGAACTTGGACGAAGTGAAGACGGTGAAGCGAATGCTGAGGAAGGAATTCAAGATGCAGGACCTCGGTGAAGCTCGAATGTTCCTGGGACTTCGAATCGACAGAGACAGACAGAAAGGCGTAATGAAGCTGAGTCAGCCGAAGTATGTGGATTCTGTGCTGAAGCGCTTCGGAATGGAGTCGTGTAAGCCGTCATCGACCCCGATGGAGCCAGGCTTGCAGCTTAAGAAAGCGGAACTCAACCAGAACTTGCACAAACCATATAGGGAACTGATCGGCTGCATAACTTACCTGGTGGTGACGTCTCGCCCGGATCTGAGCGCGGCCGTCTCGTACTTTAGCCAGTTCCAGTGCAACCCTGGAGAAGAACATTGGCAACACGCAAAAAGAATGCTTCGCTATCTAAAGGGAACACCGGAATATGGACTGATCTACAGGAGAACGGATACTGCTGGTCGCCAAATAGTGGGGTTTGCCGATGCAAATTGGGCCACTGACGTGAACGACCGACATTCGGTCTCAGGATACCTAATCCAGATCTACGGTGCTACGACAGTGTGGAGCACCAAGAAGCGGCGGACCGTGGCGCTTTCCTCGACCGAGGCTGAGTGCTATGCGCTGGCTGACTGTGTTTGCGAAGTTTTGTGGATCTCTAAGCTATTCACGGAATTGGGTATCCATGACCATCAGCCTGCGGTTATCTTCGAAGACAATCAGTCTACAATCGCCATTGCCGAGTCGGACGGCTCATCCAAGAAACTCAAGCATACTGAGGTAAAGCTACATTTCATCAAGGAGTGCGCCCAAGAAGGTAAGGTGAACTTATGCTACATCCCGACGGCTGATCAACCGGCCGATATACTCACCAAGGGTCTGTCAGTTATGCCATTCTCCAGGCACCGAACCTTCATGGGAATTGAAGCGTGATTCGTTTGAGGAGGGGTGTGAAGAACAAACTATTCACTGGGTAAATCCCATAAGATATTTGGGTACTTGAACTTTACAGTGTATCACTTGTCAAATAAAATTCATTCTGTACTTTTATACTCGACCGTAACACACGTGTTTGTTTTGCTCTCGCGTATCACATTCCGCTGGGTGCTCCGCTTATATGGAACAATTGCTGTAGGAACCTCTAAAGATATCCCAGGGCAAATCCCCGAAAAAATGTCTAGTGGAATCCCTAGATGAATTTTTGATTGAATTTCTGGAAGAAGTCATGATGGAATCACTGAAGCAAGCGATGGAAAAAAATCTTGGGAGAATTGGTGGTACTCATATAGTTCACGAAACTATGAACAAATCTAAAACAGTCATTTTGATTACTCAAAACTACAATACCAATTTGCATATTCACATATCGGGTGCCCATCCCGCTTAAAATTCAACTCAAGCCAGGCCTCCCCTGGCCCCTCCCAGGAAAAAATCCTAGCTACGCCAATGTTGTTTGTGCTATTTATTAACGATGCGACGTTGATATTATCGCCAGGAGTAAGGCTATTCTATGCGGATGATGCTAAGTTGTACATCGTCGTTACGTGCATCAACGACTGCATTGAGCTTCAAATGATTTTATCCCGGTTTGATAACAGACTTACTCTCAGTGTGAAAAAATGCCAGATTATCACATTCAGTCGGAAGCAGAAGCCAATAACGTTTGATTATTCGCTTGCAGGTATATCTCTTGACCGAGTACAGCAAGTTCGTGACTTAGGTGTTATCCTCGATCCTCGAAGCTACGGAGTGTGAGTTCGATTCCCACTCCAGTCGGAGTAAACTTTTCGTCGAACGGAAAATTCTTCATTAGCCAACATTGACGCCACCACTGAAGTTCGCCGAAGATTTAACTGACAAAATTCTAACTTTTCCAGTTCACTACAAGACTAGGGCTTTGGGGTTCGACAGATAAAAGGAACTGTTTGATGTGTTTTTTTAATGACTTTCTTTATAAAATATTCATTTATATTTATTTAAAAATAGGATGGTTTGCCCATGGTTAGACAGTTGCATGTCCCCTACTTAAGGAATGCGACTTGTCACTACTAACCTATAAATTTCTTTACAATAATACATTTCTTACAAATCCTAGCGTTACAAGAGTGAAAATCAAACCGTTCATAATGCGCAGAAGCACACCTGAGTTGCAGCCGTCCTCCTGACACAGATAGCACGCATTTCTGTCCGTCTCGCAAGTGCGCATCTCTTGTTCCGAGAGATCTGCGTAGCATCCTCTCTCGGTGATGACGCCCAACGCGCTCCGTAACACATAGCAACCGCGTTTCTCGTACTCCACGATTCCTTCGCAAGGTTTCACGGCGAACGAAGAGCTAGAACCCAGGGCGCAACGCTGAGTTCGCTGGTTCTGGTTGTTGCAGCCATCGCTACTGCACGTTTCCGGTTCCAATGTGCACGAGTTTTTCGTTTCATCCGACGAACAGCCACGGACTGTGAGGCTATCTTGGCGGCAGGTGAAGCAACCGGTTGCGTGCTCCGAGGGACACTGCTCGGCTGCACTCGTTTGGAAGCCCCACGCACACGAAGGGTTTTCACTGGATTCCTGGCAGCGAAGGCAAGCCAATGTTGCTGGGGGTGGAGTATCGTCAGTTGTTTCACCGGTTGTATCGTCGGTTACTTCTTCGGTTATTTCGTCGGTTGTGCCGTCGGCGGTTTCATCGGTCACTTCATCCGTTGTTGGATCCGTTGTTGGATCGGTTGTTGGATCGGTTGTTTCTGGATCGAAAGGATTATCGTTGTTGCATTCAGATGTATCACAAGGGAAGCAAGACGGTTCATTACAAGGAGTAAGTAGTTCAGACAGGCATCCACGAGACACGGTTGTACCATCAACAGATAATGCTGTATAACACTTGTCATCCTCCACATAAGTGGGGCATATTTCAGGATTTCCAACAGTCTCCAAACAATTCGTGCAGCGGTGACACATAATCCTATCCTCAGGATAAACGTTTCTATTGCAATTGGATTCAAAACAAGTGTCATGTTTGCTTCCGAAATCAGAGCATTTATCTTGAAAGTTTTCTATGCATCCTCTAGACACGATACCGTCTCTTGAAACGAAAGATATACAAGCCACCGAGCTTTGACATGTAACGCCTCCAGTGATTCCGTTTCCACAATCTTCTCCATTGCAATCTGCACAAGTTATGGTGTTCCCAAGTGCTGAATTGCAGCCACTGCAGCTGCAAGTGTGGCAGTCCTGCGCGTTACAATCATCCAATGCACTTCGGCAGCCCTTTTTTATCACTTCATCGTTTACTACGAGGCTGTAGCACTCATCAGCCTCCCCTAGGATAGCCAACCCTTCGCAGGCAACTGGTTCAGTCTCACTTGCGCAACTTCGTGCAGTCTCACACTGGATACAGGATAGTGACCTGCTGTATTGATATGGTTGATCGTTACACCCATTACTAGCGCAGTTCAAACACGTGCCCTGCTTGCAATCGATTTGTTCATCCGACAGGCATCCTCGGGTTATCGATTCATCTGATATGAGAGGTCCAAGTTAGTTTCGAATTCAAAGATCAATAGATGAATACAACTTACCGGCCACGAACACATAGCAGGAGTCTACCGAATCATACTTTTGACACGGTGTAGGTCCACCGGTTGGTTTATCGTTACAGTCATCATCACACTGATGGCATAGGATGCGACCTTCCGGAAATGCAACATTGTTGCACATCGATTCGGTACATTCGGCGCACAGCTCTTTGCCATCACAGTTGGTCGTCTCGTCACCACATCCTTTCCGGGTATAGCCATTTTCTGTGGAAGAAGGTAGGCAAATGTCAAAAATTAGACTTCAAACGTGCATACTTCAAATTAATTTGTCTGTGTTGTGGTGGTTCTGGTGGAATTTGCCAAGCTGCGTAAACTGGTGAGTTGGAATCTGGAAGAAGTGTCCAACATAGCTCTGGCCCTCGTAAGTTTGTATTCTCAATTTAGTTGAAAATCGGAGTTTTCGACTAGCGAAGTTGGATTTTTCTCCAAATCCGTGCGTCTGACCTAACTTCGGAACAACTATGCGGCAGATTCTCGATAAATTTGGGAAGTACAACTTGCAGGTCACCGGGACCCGTGGCACAATTGGTCACACGTTTGCTTCATAAGCAGATGGTCATGGGTTCGATCCCAACCCCGGCGCTTTCGTCAGTTGCTCTTTCCCCTTGAGAGCAGCTGACACTGACTCTCTTCTGAGCCCATGGCTCAAACGGACCCGGATACATGACCATCGGCAAACGGCACCTCATAATGGACCCCCAACCGAACTGAAAAAAGGAACAACCAACAGCCACACATCAACATTAGTGGACAAAAGAGCTGTAAATTATGTTAAGTAAATAATTGAAGAATAAAAAAACTTGCAGGTCCTTCATGTATCTATAGATTTTAAAGTGGCGTATTGTCGTCGCGGTTGAAACCGGAAGTTTCCCCACACGCTACAATCCGTACGGGAAACCTTACGTCGGACATAGTGCGCTGGACAGCGGACCTGGTCCTCTATCCAGCGCACTATCAGGTATCAGGTATCAGAAGGCCGGCTCCAGAGGAACATTATCCTCCTTCTGGGACATGTGTGCCATCGCCAAAATAATAGCCTATTTCATCATCTACCTGAGGGAAAGGAAATAAGGATAAGGATGGGGATAAGGACAGGTAGGGAAATAGGAAAAAAATACCCTGGAAGAAGGTACTAACGCATAAGCGTACCACAAAGGGTTCAAACAGCGCCCTAAAAAGGGCACTGTAATAACGCATAAAGCGAAAGAGAGCCTATAGCTCTTTACCACAGCGGGTTTAGAACAACAGAATATCCTGAAAATTCAGGTCTCTGAAGTCAGTTTCACTTAATAAGTATTACATATCAAATGATACGAAGTTCCATAATCGGATTCACAGCTATCGCATGCAAATGAATCAGCTTGCTGAATATTCGCCATGTGATAGCTGAATCGGCAGTGGCCAGTCAATGCTTTGACCAGAATGCTGCCATTCTGCTCTGACAGATTTGTAAGATACTTCGCCACCCTTGGAGATGTTCAGTACAATACAATTTGGTTTGACGACATGACTGCAAACTATTCCAGTATTGTGTGTGTTGAGTGACAGCCCAGGTGTGAATCTGAAACTTTACCCAACACTTCGGTATCGGAATAGCTGGCTCAGGGCCAATGAAGTCGTGTGATGCTCCAGTGCGAGCTAACTCATCAGCCAATTCAGCGTTTGCTGAATTTAGCTTCTCGAATTGAGTTCGACAAGCGATAACTATCGTCGACCTGGAGTTGGCCAAAGCAAGTGCTTTAATTGCAGCCTGGCTATCAGAATAGAAGTATATTACCCATTACGTGTTGCTGAAGTGCTGATTGCACTCCGCACATAAGAGCAAAGATATCGGCCTGAAAAACAGTGCAGTGTCTACCAAGTGAGTAAGACTGATACAGCCTTAGCTCACGAGAATAAACACCAGCACCTGCTCGACATTCGAGAAGGGGGCCATCAGTGTAACATACTATACCGTCTGAAATACTTCTTTCCAGATATCCAGATTTCCACTCTTCCCGGGAAGGGAATTTCGTGGAAAATGTCCTATATGAGAAATTACAAGCAATTGTAAGATCACTTAGCAAGGACAACTTTGTCCCAATTCACCAAAAGTAGAATCAACGAGGTGTGTGTTGAACTGCGGTTCACAGGAGTTTCCTCTAGTAAACCGAGTACCCATAGGCGGTAAGTACAAGAAAGTGCTTCCCCAGCAAACCAGAAGTCATATAAGGATGTTAGTCTAAAGTTGTATAAATGAACACATTTAGTTACAATTATATAAGGTACAATAACAGATTAGGTGAAATCGTATAACAAGCCCACAATTTCATCCGATTTTATTTGGCAACATAAGTAATTTTAACTTTGCGTTTAAAAATATACAATTGCAAGTTGACATTCTTCAACAACTTCAAATGCACTTGTTGCGACTCCATTGTAATCTTAAATGTGAGATTACATAAGGGGTCATATTTGTAAAAGTAAAATTATACGGTGCGGGGATCTACTTGGAGAGCCATTGGATGACAGAAATAAATTATTTTTGTAAAATGTTTCGCTAGGCGCATCGATCAATTCAAACAATTAAAGATGCAGGCGATTTTTATTACATTCACATACCTGATTGTCCTACTGCAGCTGTGTTCAAGAACCAACCCAGCCGTATCGCGGATCAGCAGCTGCGCTCTTCTTAGTAGATGTTACTCGCGCTCCCAACTGCATTCAACTGCACAGCCTTATGTTACCATAAATAAATAGATTTACGAAACCACCCAAACCTATTTTTCACTTTGCTGTAATTTTTCACCACCGTTTTAGCTTAAAATCACACTTTTGAGAAAGAGACTGAGCACGACTTTGTTGTTGTTTTGTTGTTTGTGGTAAGAAAATCATATAATGCACTAAACTAAGTTATATATGAAATTATATAATGCGCCTAATAAATTCGTATGGAATTGCATACATATCAAAATGATATTGTCAATATGCACGTTGATGTGCGGGGGTCCGTGGCGTAGTTGGTCACACGTTCGCTTCATATGCGGATGGTCATGGGTTTGATTCCCAGCCCCGGCACTTGCAATTTTTCGTCAGTTGCTTTTCCCCCGAGAGCAACTGACACTGACCCTCTTCTGAGCCCCATGGCTCAAACGGACCCGGATACCTGGACATCGGCGAACTGCTACTCATAATGGACCCCCAATCGGAATGGAAAGGAACAACGGTCATTCATCGCCATCCTTGTGCTCATCATTCTACTAGGCATAAAGTAGAAAAAGTGAAAGCAGCAGAAAGGCAACCAGTTCGATAAAGTAGAATAGAATCTAGGCACTGTACAAAGTGCAGCTGTCAATTGAAATTGCTCACGTAGTGCCCCAGTGGACAATAGAGCTGTAAATTAGGTTAAGTGAAGAAAAAAAAAAAATATGCACGTTTAAGGCATCCAAAACTTATATGGATAGAGAAAATCTGTGCATTTTACTAAACCCCTTTTGAACGGATAAATATTCACATAATTAAGTACGTTATAGTGTAATGACAACCAATTTGTTGGCTGAGTTTGAGTGGACAGTTTTATCACCCAACAGGGGTACTTGTGGCCATTCAGACCAGCCTCCTACTTATTTATATTTGTTTAAATTTCACATCCTACAACAATCACTGGTTGACACAGTGGTAGGGTATCTGATTAATAAGCTGCAGGTCCTCAAATCACAGCTTGTAAACTTATTTTTTTTATATTTTAACATGTGAAAATGAAATCGTATATATTGCCAAGCAAAGTTATAAAAAGAAGTTATATTACTTGCCAAATGAATTCGTCTGAAATTGTATAACTCAAAGTGGCTTTTTCAAAATGTACGTATATGGCCTCCAAATTTGTGCGAATAGAGCATATTTGGTGCATCTTATACAATGTGTTTTGGACGGATAGAAGTTCACTTAGCACAGTTGTAGCAGAGTAAAGTGAATCAATTTGTTGGCTGGGTCTTGTTTGAGATGAATGTGTAATGGAGAAACGTCAAAGAAAACTTCAAGCGCTGCCGTGGGAGTTGAAGAGAACGCTCCAGACATCGCCATTAAGCACAGCCTTTGGAGATGGCCTAATTTTGATTGGATCGTTCTCACTTCGCCCTTTTGCCACCACACTAGACTTCCATAGGCCATTGGCCGAACAACAGTTGTGTAGATCCATTTGATATACTTGGGTTTTAGACCCCAAGTTGTACCAAAGGTTCGCCGGCATTGCCCGAAGGCCATACAAGCTTTCTTGATTCTGAACTCAATGTGAGGTGCCCAGAAAAGCTTGGAATCAATAATGACTCTAACGTACTTTACCTGTTCAGTCACATCGATTTCAGAATCAAAGAGACGCAAAGGTCGAACGCCATTACGGTTTCGCCTTCCCATAAAAAGAACAATATATGTTTTACTCGGATTAACCGAAAGGCCATATTGGCGACACAAACCCTCAACTACCTGAAGGGCGCTTTGCATCAGGTCGAAAAGGGTGGTGATACACATACCAAATAACAATGCTAAGTGGTAGGTAGTCGTCGGAAAAACCATAAGTAGGAAAAACGCTATTATTGAGTTGCCTCAATAGCGTATCTGCCACGAGATTCCACAAAAGCGGTGATAAGACTCCCCCTTGGGGGCATCCACAAACACTCAATTTCCTAGACTGCTTTTGAGCGAATGCTTTCTCGATATCGTAAACAACCTTGTGTAAAAGAGTCACAGTGGACTTACCAGATTGGTAGGCATGTTGGTTCACATGAAGAGGCACGTTGGCCAGATGAACATCACAATGCGTTCTAAGCATTTCAGAAGAAAAGAGGTCAAACTGATAGGTCTAAAACTCTTTGCTTTTTCATACGACGCACGACTTACTTTCGGAATAAACTTCACAGTAATATCCCGCCAAGATTTGGGAATATACCCTGTAGCAAAACTGCAAACAAGTATATTTTTTTTTCGAAAAATGTTTGAAATAATCAAATCTTTTCTGAAGCAAAATGGGATAAATCCCATCTGCCATAGGAGATTTGAAAGGAGAAAAGCTATTAAGTGCTCAATCGATTCTATAGTTACAATACTCCGAGCCGAGGCCAGGGAATCATAACTACAAGAAATGACATCAGGTTCATCCGAAGATGTAATATCCACACATCCAGGGAAATGTGTGCTGAACAGGCATTCCAAAACTTCCTCATCAGAGGAAGACAGTTCACCATTTGGCAAACGAAGATCGTTCACTCGGAAATCCTTAGATTTCGCAAGGATTTTGTTTAACAAACTGACTTCCCTCAAACTGGAAACATTTGTACAAAGGTTTTTCCAGCCGGATCGTTCAGCAGACCGGAGAGCTTTCCTGTAGGCCTTGCGAGCCAACCTGAAAGCCCCCGAACCAGCCGAACGTCGTCTGTTCCAACTCTTTCTACATTGTTTCCTGAGTTTCGCCAGATCAGAGTTCCACCAAGGGGTTCCTCTTGTGATTTTCACAGACCGCAGAGGGCATGCTTCTTCAAAAGCTTCCATGATGAAGGTAGTTGTAGTACCAACGACATCATCTAAATCACTTGGAGTGTCAATGGATGGTCAGTATCCGTGAAATTTGACCGCAATCAAATCAGTAAAAAGATTCCAGTTTGTTGACCGGGGATTCCTGAAACGCATTGTTTGCGAAGTAACATTTAAATGTTCAAAAAAGATGTAGCGATGGCCAGATAAAGATTCTTCATCTGACACATGCCAATTGGTCAGCTCGTGACTAATGCAACTAGAGCAAAGCGTTATGTCTAACACATCCTCTCTAGCAGATACCATGAAGGTTGGGCGGTTCCCTATGTTAAGTAATGAAAGATCTGTACTACTTAAGTACTCCATCAAACTGGAGCCTCTCAAGTTAATGTCTGAGCTGCCCCATATGATATGGTGAGCATTAGCATCACTGCAAACAATTAGCGGAAGGCCTTTTGAAGTACAGTATGCGATGACTTGTTTGAAAGCATCCGTAGGGGATGGTTCATCATGCGGTTAATAAACCGAACAATAGACGTATTTCCTGTTGAGGTTTCCAACGGATACATCAATTGTGATAGCACATACATCTCTGGTGGTTAGATGAGTGTAGCAACTATTGCGTTGTTGACATGCACACAGGCTCGAGGCATGACACGTGAGTTTGCCATTTCATGTTTACTGAAAGTGGTAAACACCGGGTTCACAAGGTTTCCTAGATAGAAATTCTCCTTGCGGAAGTAAGGTTCTTGGACCAAGGTCTCTTGGGCTGAACCATTTTGCATAAGTCTGCAAAGATTGACTGTTGCTGTTCTTTTATGCTGAAGATTGATCTCAGCTATCCTAACCGTAGCCACTACCCAAACTAGGCAAGATTAAACTCTTCGCAACAACAGCACAACAAAGAACAGCACCAACAAAACCAGATCGGTATCGATTAAAAAACGCCAAAGGCGAGGATACACAGAATACACTGTGTAAATCGCATAATGCGAAACCATATAGGTGAAAATTTAAACTAATTAACAACATCTTCATAATCCCGCCCTTATTCAGCCTCAAGTGAGACTAAAGAAGGGCAGCCGATTGTCTCGGAGAAACACAAGGTCCACTGCACCATTGCTCCGGTTGGCGCAGTAAGGGCAAAATACTATGGAGGACGCCCTGGTATTCCACAGGCTCCGTTTGCGGTTAGGTTTTTATTTGACCCCCCTAGCCATTCATTCCTAGGCACGGTAAGCATGAAGCCGCATCACACCATGAATTAGGGGTCACCTGTTGGTGGACTCTTACCACCGGAACAGGCGGTCCGTAGTGTTATGCTTAGCCAATTGAGACAATCGCTACCGACACTGCACAGCTATCTAGGCTGATCGAGAAAATAAGTTAATATTGATGACTAACTTCATACGGGCCTGAACAGCCGGGTAGGCGCTGGCCATAAACTACGTAAAAAGACCCATTTTTGGCTATCTCAGAACCCCCCTCCCTCCCCCTCGTAGACTTTTTTCCATACAAAATTTTCGAAATTTGTTCGGAGCGTAGACTTTGACCACATCCACCGCCCCCCCCCCCCCACCCTTCCTAAGAGTCTACGTAGTTTATGGACAGGCCCTAAATGACTTCGAATTGGCTGATGACGTTGCTCCCCTAGCTCAACGGCGCTCTGATATGCAGAGCAAGCTCGATGATCTTGCCAATCGCTCCTCAGCGGCAGGTCTTACAATCATCGTCAACAAGACCAAATCGTTGGATGTAAGTAAACACGGTCAACCCTTTCAGCTTTACGGTAGTTGGAGTGGGCAATCAGTGGAGAATGTTGAAAGCTTCCAATATCATGGTAGCCAAATGGCAGCCGATGGCGGCACCAAGATCGACATAGGTTCTTCTTCTTCTTCTTATTCTGTATGGCTCGATGTTCCCACTGGAACTTGGCCTGCATCTCTTCAACTCAGTGTTCTTTGAGCACTTCCACAGTTATTAAGGGCCTTCTTTGCGAGACATTGCATGAATTTGTATATTGTGAGGCAAGTACAATGATACACTATGCCCAGGGATTTGCGAGCTTAAGAAATGTATGGAAAAACGACCAGATTAGTCGACGCACCAAAATCCGAATTTTCAACTCGAACGTGAAATCTGTGCTGTTATACGCCAGTGAAACGGTGTGTATCAGTGGAGAACACGCAACGGCTGCAGGTCTTCATCAATAGATGCCTGTGGTATTTAATTCATGCATGGTGGCCCCACAATTGGATCTCCAACGTGGAGCTCCATCGTCGATGTCATCAAAAGCCGATAGCGACAGAAATTTGGAAGCGAAAGTGGAGGAGGTCGGCCACACTATATGCAGGGGCGGAAACGAAATCTGCAAGCAAGCGTTAGATTGGAACCCAGCAGGACATCGCAGTGGCGGCAAACCCAGAGGCTCATGGCGGTGCAGCCTCAACAACGAAATCAAGCAAGTCGACAGAAATTTGACCTGGCCACAGGTCAAGGCGATGGCTGGCAGTTGCCCAGGATGGAGATCTTTCAATTTGGCCCTCTGCACCACCGTGGGTGCCCAGGACTGACAGTAAGTAAGTACACTCACGCTGAGTACAACAAGCGTGCATCTTCCATGGTGCGTGTACTCAGTACACGACGCGATCCCCTACCGGTTAAAAGTTTTTTTTTTATAATACTAAGTTAGAGAAATCTCAGAAGGAAACCCTGACAGAATTGCTTGAAGATTTCATTGAAGACTTTCTGGAGGGCATTTTGAAAAATGAATTGAATGGTTTTCTAAATGAATCCTTTGAGAAATTTACGAATGAGTTCTGATGAAATTTATGCAGTAATTACTGAAGCAACCCTGCAAGATGTTCTGAGATGAACTTTTGGAAAATTTTGGAAGGAGTATCTATTGGAATTTTCGAAGAAAGTTTCAAAATGATTCAATGATATTTTTTTCTGAATTGTTCCTTGAAACATTTAAAAAGTCGAATATTGGATAAATTAGTTCTTGCTCTGTAATTGCCATGTTTTTATGGTTTAAATTTTATGATTGGTTTTGGAAATTCCCAAAGGGTAGTGTGTTCCTACAGGTACAACCATCCGAAGGACTGCAATGTCTACGAACTGGTAGGAACGTTCTAGTTTAGACCTACTTGTCTAGATACCTAACATCTCTAATTGATGGACCTTCGCTAATATAAATACTGGTGGTGGTTGAGCCATACGGCAGAGACTGCATAAACCTTGGACTTGTTAAAATCCAAATTATTCTTCTTTTGAAGGATATAAAACATCCAGGAACTGACATATACAGGAATGAAGACGGGAGCTTCTTGACCGAAAGGACTTGAGCTGATTGAAAGACACAAAGAACGTAGGCACTGGGGACCAAGACAACGGAGAAAATGACTACGTTAGTGCAGCAGATGGCTGGAATGAACGAATACCCACGCTGCGAGAAGTTAACCATTCTATTGTCTAATGCAAAAGGAGGGTTCTTGATGCAAACCACTACAGTTCAAAAACTTCAAAGATGCTTATCAAGGGTTTTGCATGAACTACCAAGTTCTTTCGTATCTCGCCGGGAACTGTGACAAGGTGACATACTGCTACAGTTCAACATCACTCTTCACAAAATCCGGCCAACTTGTCTGTATTACGGATGACATGAACCGAAAACGACCGGATTTATGTGGAAAGTAGCATTACTATAGATGGAGATACATTCGAGGTGGTGGAGGACATGTAATTTATGAGCATAAAGCATCATTCATATGCAGAAACTGAAACTTACCATCAACGTAGCTCACACATTTATAATCATCACAAAGCGTCCTCATATCATCAGGAACAATGGCCATATATCCACCGCAGGTTGGATCATTTTCAGAATCACAAGTGATACAATAGGGAAACTCTCCGTTGCAATTGTCATTGCTGCATATTACGCACTTCTCATCTTCCAAACTTGTACAAGAATCCCTTATCGGATCGCTTTCTTTCAAATCACTGAGACATCCCTTCGAAGTTGTTCCGCCCACTTGATACGTGTAACACCAGTCCTGTCTTCCCAAAAGTAGTGATGAGGTACAACTACTGCCTTCCATTTTTCCGACGCAATCGCCATCTTCGCATTTCACGCACGATAGGGTGTTCGGTTGCATGACCTTTTCGTTGTTACATCCCTTGACCTGACAAGGCTGACAGTATTCGCCACAGTTTTTGTCTACCAAACTAGACAAACAACCACGCTGAACCCAAGTTGCACTCTCCACGCTAGTGTAGCACTGGTCGGTTTTATCGTATCGCGCGCAAGCTCTTAACAATGCTGGCGAAGGCTCAATGCAATCCGAGCCCTCGCAAACGTAGCACTGTAAACGAGTGCTCGGTAGCATTCCGTCGTTACATAGCTTGCCTTGGCAGACTTCGCACAGCTCCGAATTTTCACAATTGGCTACACTCTCTACCGGAAAGTCCTCCACACAGCCTCTCTCGGTGTAGTCATCTACCAGGGTCATACACTCGCCTTTGCACTCGGTCAGGGTTGATCCGTTTAATATCTCCGAACAGTCATCATCGGTTTTTGAGTTACACTTATAACAGAGAGCTTTCCCACGGTTGCAATCATTTTCTTCTGAACAGATTTCACAATTTGGGCTATTTTGCTTGCATGGATGCGACTCGGATAAGTCTGATACGCAACCTTTCTCGATGGGAATACCTGGCAAATGATATTGCGTGTAACAACTATCTGATCTACCCAGTAGAAGATCCTTGGTACATCTTTGTCCAAAAGCCATGCCATCGCATTCGCTATTACGGGTACATTGAATGCAGGACAGTGTATTCGGTACTATAGTCTCGTGGTCATTACATCCTCTTGTTTTACAGAATTCGCATGGTTTATCATCGCATAAGTGTGGTTCCGAATCATCGGTGCATCCACGATATACTATGCTTTCCTCCTCTGCGTATGTGTAGCATTGTTGACCATCCTTGTAGATTGGACACGGTTCTGGGTTGAGAGGTGTCAGGCAGCTCACACCTTCACACTGGTAGCAATACAGACGGTCCATCGGTACCATGACGACGTTACAGTTGTGATCTTGGCATGTTTTACACAGAGGCCCTTCGGTGCATCTACTAATGGCATCGTTGGCGCAGCCCCGTCTCAGGTGACCGGTACCTTCATCTACGCGACTGTAGCAATACGCATGGCCGCCACATTCGGTAGTCATCCCCAACTTATCCGGACTTGCAATGCAGTCGTAGCCGTCTTTGCTTGGACTTGAGCACTCATAACATGATAATTTGGGTGTATTGCAGAATTTACCTTCGCATAAACCGCAAAACTGTCTTTCGCCATAACAATCAGATTGAATCACCTGGGGGATTCCCTCGCTAAGGCATCCCTTATAAATCGGGGTGTTGAACACTACATATTCTATACAGCGATCAAACAGAATGCCCTCTTTGCACTCTTGGGGAGGCGTGTAGTCGAAGCATTCCCTCTCAGAGCATGTTGAACACCACAACGGTTCCGATGGAACCGGATCCGTATTACAATTTTCACCATCGCACTTTATGCAGTTGAATTGCTGACATTTTTCCGAAAAATCAGCATCCGTAGCGCAACCTCGGGTTATGCTAAGATTCGGATCTGAAAGATCTTGTGCAGTATAGCATCCCTCAAACGGGCCACTACAAGGTGAAGGATCAAGTCCATCGGTGGTATCGCAGTCCACTGTACACTGGTAACACGAATTTCCCGTAGACAATGGTTCTTTATTACAAGCTGCTTCGCGGCATAGGGCAGGGTCGGTTAGCTCAGGACTCATATCTTCAAGACATCCACGTAACACCAACCCATCATTATCTACTACCGTGTAGCATCGATCGTTGATATCTGCACATAGCTGCGTTGAATGTTTTTGTGCGATGATGGGACAGTCCGTGCAAGTGTAGCACTCCGCAACAACTGGAAAGAAACAGAGCTTTAGTTGATAACAGTTAACTGAAAAGTGGTGAAATGTCAAATGGGACAGCTGTTATGTGAATGGGAGCAGTATAAATGCTGAAAAAATATGACCTGATTGAAGTAATGAGCTTGGCAATCTGAAGCCTATTGCTTCTAAAGCCAATGCAAAGTTACAACAGGTTGACGTTTGCGCATTACCGCCATCTAGTGCTGGCCCGGCCAAACACAGTACGTTTAGCATTGGGCGATTACGTTTTCGTGACGATGTTTTTCAATGAAATTTGTTCTTTCTAAGTGCTACGTCTGTTAATCTGTGCTCAAAAACTCCGCAGCAAACAATCTCAATTCCCATGGATTGTTCCACGAATTTGGTCTTGAAGTCTACCCAAGTTTCCACTAGTTTACTAAGGAGTTTCTACAGACGTTCCTCCTGAAAGTTCTTCAGAAATTCATCTAAAGATTCATTCCTCCGTTCCTCCAGATCATTGGCGAATCTAGCTATTCCTTTTTTCTCACTCATCCTCCTTGATAAACACAAGAAGGAGCGGGATGCAAAGGGGTACCGCGGCACCCCGGATTCTACTGGAGATTTGATCAGAAACATCTTCAGAAATTTTGCCCTAGATTCCTTATTTAAAAAATCAGAGACTCCTTCCTTTTTTTCAGAAATTATAGCAATTAATTTCTGCAAAAGTTCTTCCATTGATTTTTCAGAAATTCCTCTTATTATTTATTCTGAAATCATATAGTAAGGCCTTCCAAGGAATCCTTCATTTTTTTTTTAGAAAATCCTTGTTTTTTGAGATATTGAACCTGAGTTTCCGTCAGAAATATCTCCTGGGATTCATTTAGAAGAGGGTTCCTCAGGAATTGTTTCAGATTTTCCTTCGAGAATTTTTTTTTTTGAAGTTCTTCCAGAAATTGCACATTGGAAAATTTGTTGAAAGAATCCCTGACGGAATCAGAAAAAAAATCCCTAGAGGATTGCCTTAAGGAATTTCTTTGAAACTCCTGGTGATATGACTGAAGATTCCTAGGAGAAATTCTCGAACGTTTTCTGGGGGAATTCCTGGACAGAAATTCCTGCAGTAATTTCTGAAGTATTTTCGGGGGATATTCCTGGACGAATCTCTAGAAAAACCCCCTGGAGAAACTTCCAAAGGATTTCTTGAGAATTTTATAGAATAAGTTCTTGTTAAATGCCTGAGAGTGTCCCTGAATGAACCTCTGGAGAAGTTCCATTAATAAGTTTTGAAGAAGTTTCTACAATATTTCCCTATTTCTAAAGAAAACCCTAGAGGAATTTGTGACAGACTATCTGAAAGAATCTCCGAATTTCTGTGAACAAATTTCTCCTGTAACTGTAATTGCATCTTTTGAAGAAATCTCAACAGAAATTCCTGGAAGAACCCCTGGGAAATTTCTAGGATAATCTCTTGGGAAATATCTTGAAGAATTCCTATAGAAATCCAAAAGAAAAACTCCTGGACAACATTTTTCATTCCAAGAGTAATACTTTCATAAATATTTGAAAAAAAAAATCCTGAAGGAACACATGGAAAAACTTCTGTAGCAGTCCTTACAGGGATGGGATTTGCAATTAGTTACATTCACTTGCTGTTAACTCGCTTCAGCGGCATCGTAGCAAAAATCAGTATAGGGTAAGTGTTCCAATAATGGCTATAGTAACAATTATTCGCCATAGTTGATTTTCACCCTTTAACGATGAAAGCCGACAAGAAAAACATGCGAAAAACAGATCACGTTCACAAAAGATGGTTGCACTCATGTAAACTCCACATTTTGCGCAAATTATTGTACAAACAAATCATTTTTCTTAAAATTTCGACTTCCTTGCACCCTTTTTCGCCATAGTGTACCAGTTACGATTAATCCCATAAAGAATGCATGGAAATAGTGCGAAAAGGGACCGAAGTTAAAAAATGTATCCATAACAGGTACACGGTTCGTATCATTGGCACACGCTGTAATAAATACTGAAAGTAGTTTTGGCTCCGTTTCTATATTTTTTTTGTTAAGTATGGAAACTAAACTATCTTTTAACATATTGATGACATTCGTTGATCTTCTCATTATTTTTATGCAAATAGTTTTCCTTTACCGACATTCTAAGCTCTCTGGAGGCTGTTCGGTCAATGAAACTGATGAAGCACTCATCGTACTTCCTGAATGGAGTACGCCAAGTCTTGAGTGCTTTGTCCAAACGCTCATACACCATTACCATAGCTTGGGTCCCGTCACATTGCTCGATTCCGGGCAATGAGAAAGCGGACTCTCTGGCTAAGGTGGGCGCTAGCGATATTTACGAGCGTCAAATCACCTTCGACGATTTTTTTTGCATTGACCCGTCAGGAGACCTTGATCAACTGGCAACACAAATGGAGAGATGGAGAGATGGAGAGATGGAGAGATGGGTAGATGGTTGCACTCCATCATTCCACAGGTGTCAAAGAAGCCATGGTGTTGAATTTAGGCCGCGATTTCATTCGTGTGATGTGTCGGCTGATGTCCAATCACTATTTGTTGAACGCACATACCTTTCGTATTGGGTTCTCAGAAAGTAATCTCTGTATCTGTGGCGTGGCTTACCAGGATATCGAACATGTCGTGTGGGGATGCAATGAGTATCATGAGGTCAGATCTGAGCTGCATGAAATTCTCCGGGTCCGAGGAAAACAACAGAAACCCGTTAGAGAAGTGTTGGCAGGACTTGATTTGGAATACATGAACCTGATTTACCAGCTTTTGTAACGTGTTGTTGTCAGAGTTTGATGTATTATGTACCTTGTTTTCGTTGTCCGCCTTTTGGTTTTGTTGTTCTCCCCTGTCTGTCGTCACCCCCTTCCGTTTGTCCTCTTCTTTTCGTTGTCTACCGATAAAGTCCTTTCTTTTTGGTTACGTTACAGATATGGACAGTGTATCCCATCAATGTTTTTAGTATAAGTCAGCAAATAATTTAGTTTTAAACCCATAAATCCCTCCTTCCCAATTTTATTTTATTTTTTCCAATCCTTAACCTCGAAACAGCCGCGAGTACTTCGGCTTCCCAAACTAACATAGTATTAGGGCAGTAATAAATTGTAAAACGGAAAATTAATGTAAAAACAAAAGATTTCAGCTCAGTTATGCCCATGTGGCATAACTATGTATGAACAAAAGTCTACGGTGGGGGAGGAGGGGGGTCTTAGAAGGCCTAAAATGAGTCTACGTAGTTTATGGACAGCACCCTTCGGCAAACATTCAGTTAAAACTACATGATTAAAGCCATCCATACATTGTTAATAGCATACTTCTGAACTGAGATAGTAGCAAGTGAATGCATGGGAATGATCCCATCCCTGGTCCTTGAAGGAATTTGCTAAATTTTTCATGAAGGAATCCCAGGATGAGTTTTTGAAGGATTATCAGAAACAACCCGTGGACTTAATATTCAATTTGTTACCGGATTTAGTATTGCTAGACTTTGGAGTGTTTGCCACGGGTAGCGTCAAATAGAGAACTTTTAAGTACTAAACGTCTTAGTGTTCATCTTTCCTCTTCAGTTCCAAGGGAGCGATACCTTCAAAAAGTTTGAGAAGCACTGATCCACAGATGTCTATGTTGCCCTATACAGGCTTGTACTAATTTGCTGGCACGACTGAACGTACTGGGGTAAACTTGAAAATGAGAAGACACAGAGAGTTGAGTGTTCATAAAGAGTGGCAAATTGTGAGATGAAATTGTGGAAAAAATCGCGTTCTGGTGGGATTCGAACCCACGACTCCGTATTCGCTAGACCGGCGCTTTAGCCACAGAACAGGTAACGGTTCTGCGGAATAGTAAGCCTAGGCTTTAGTAAATATGTACAACCTAAACTATAGCGGAACTATGCGCATTCGTAGACTTTATGTTTTGAAATTAAGATCAGTTTGGATGATGCAGCAATCCGCAAAATATCTTGTTTTGTCAATTCTACGTAATGTTTGTCACACCTGTTTATCAAAATTCTTGAGAGGGTTAGAAGCAAAGGGGTATGTAAGTGACAAAAACCCACTTTCGAGTAAATGCGGTTTAAAGTTTTTGACCAATTTTTCATCCCATACAAAATGTATGGAGTTTCAAAATCAGCCCAATTTTCTCTGATTTCTTGTATTTTTTTCAAACATCGTAGAAACAATCTAAAAATGTCCTGAAAGCTTGAAATCTGAAGAATTTAATGATATGCTTAGCTCAAAATCGACAAAATGGTCACTTACACCCCTTTGATTCTGGCCCCCTCACTCCAAATAATCCTCAAGTAAAGTTTAGCTTTTACGAGTTTAAAATTAAATTTAGTACAATGACAATGGAATTCTTGTTGTGACTTAAAATTCTTCTTCTTAGTGACTTAAAACTAAATACATACCTTCTCCATTGCAAAGGTTCTGATCACACGCGTAACAGTGTTCTGTGTCCAAGCAAATTTCGTCCCTAAATTCGAAACAACCCGTCTGTACTTGATCCACATTTTGGTAACGCAAACACTTATCAGCGGCCGAAACTACGCTACATATTCCATTACAGTCAGTTGTAGCGTCGCAAACATCGTTATCGTTACATTTACCACCATGGCATGTTTTGGCACACTTCGGTGACTCCGCGGGTGGAATATCATTCTCGCATCCTCGCACAAATTTTCCTTCTAGAATGTAAGATATTTCATTAGTAACAGGAATGTCTCATACGGTGTTCGTTGTCGAAATCTCGAACACTCTTTTTTAATCTGCAGAGATTAATGAGTATTATCGAGATTTGTCCACCGTGTTTCAGTTCAGTTCGCATACCTTGATTTATGTATACCACGCAGTTTCCCGTTGTAGAACAAGTCGCAGCATCCCCGCTGCTGACGCAATCTCCCTCCGAGTCGTCAAAAGTGCAGTGATAGCACTCGTTGATTTTTTCCGCGTTACAGCCGTCTTTGTCTGCGCAGTCGAAGCAATTTTGATCATTGCCACAACCCAATCCTTCTTCGGACAAACAACCACGTCTTGTAACGGAAAATCCTGTTCGAAAATTATAATTTAGTTGGAGGATTCATGAAACATTGAAACATGATAAGAGAAGTTCAAAGAAGCCTAACTGATCCATTATAATTGATAAAGTGTAAAGTGTTCCAAAACTTTTGTGAACATAATTTCCGTGTTCTCAGGCCGAATAGTAAATTTTCCAGTTGTGTAGAAGGGTAAGTATCTTACATACCATCATAAATGTAATAGCACCCCAGCACGGAATTACGGCTGCAATATTTAAGTTGCTCATCACTGAGGTCATCGCAGTTTTCGTTGCACTGATAGCACTTGATTGCTTCGCTTGGAACCAGCCCAAAGTTTTTGCCAGGATCGGTAGTTTCAACACCAGGCGCGTCAAAATTGCTAGTGCAGCCTCGTTTAGTGTATCCTTGATCTGGAAGAAAAGAAAGACACTGGTGAAACTGGGTTTTCATCATATGATACCATTCCCTACTTTCTACTTACCATCTTTGAACATAAGACACTTGTCTTCAGGTGAGCATACTTCATACTCGACTGCATCCGGGTCTCCTTCCACACATTCGTCATCTATCTCAGAATCGCACTTCAAACAGTGAACTGCGTTACAATTCGGCTCAGAACACTTGTGACACAATGCATTATCGGTACCACATGCTTCCTTGGCATCCGAAGTCGTTCCTCCACTCGTCAGTTCATTGAGACAACCTTTCTCTAGGCTGCCACTGCCAAGATACGTGTAACATCCTTCGTAGAACTTGGCATCTTCACAAACCCGACGCTGCGGGTCATTTCGACATTGATCTAGTCCACTGCAAATCACGCATTCCACTGGTACAGTATCTTCATTACACCCATCAGAACTGCAAACCGAACAATTTTCCAACTCTTTGCATATGTCTGCAAAGTCTTCGTCCGTATTACAACCACGGATTTTATTTCCAAGTTGGTCTTCCACTGTGAAGCATTTTGTTGCATCCGGCGACCGGCAGAATTCAACTTCACCTAACGTTTCCTGATAGCATTTCAAATGTGAAGGAAATTCGGCAAAATTACAATTGGGAGTGTCGCACGCTACGACAATGTCCCCAAGCATCGCCGCTGGTAATTCATCTGAACAATCTCGAAGTGTAAATTTAGTATCGTCTGAAATAGTTCAACAGAAAACACAATGGTATTACAACTACTCATAGTTTAGAAACATTGATGGACAGTATATATATTGTGTGCAGTTTATTCTCATACAAATTCAAGTCAACGTTATTTCACACCAGCATTTCCCAAAACCAGTAACACATGAACGCCGATGCCTCAAAAAAGTTGGAACGCTAATTTGAACCTTCTAGGGTAAGAAACCAAACTTTGAACTAGTCAAATTGTAATCTTAATTTGAACCATTTCGAAATTCATTAAAACGACGTATTTTTTAGGCACATATTGTCCCGAAAAAGATGGTAAACAGCTTTCCGTAATATAACCTGATAACATGGGCTTTAAAAGCATTGAAAAATGCGTTTTTGTCATGGAAAACAGGCAATTGAAAAATCACTGAGATTCCACCCATTTCCCCCCAGAGAAAGCACATTTTCGGTGCACTCGTACAGCTCAGGCATTGTATCACACGCAATAAGTGAACACGTGAAATGAAAGCTTATTTATCGTAGAATCGATCAACCGAATAATATTCCGCATTATTTGTCATAAAATTATCAAATTTAAGTCATTCTTACTTGGAGAATCCTATCTTGAATTGAACCATTTGAACTCTAGATTTGAACTAGTGAATGGGGGCGAGCTTCCAGTGTTGGCCTGCAGACTGCGCTAGTGGTTGCTTTGTTTAGTCTTGGGCGATGGAAAATTCCAAATTTAGTTTTCGAATTCCTGAAGGATTCCGAACATTCTGAGCTGAAATTCCACTGCCTAATGAAAAAGAGTTATAAGAATGAGCAGATCCATGTGATTTTTAGTTGTTTAGCATGAAATTGGCTGTTGCGGGAATTGCTCGAGCTGCTGCCGTCACTAGTTCAAATCTAGATTAAAACTGGTTCAAATTATGATTACGATGGTTCAAATTAAGATTAAAATCACTATTGACAAATAATTGAATTTCTCAATGAAATTTGGTGCAAATGTTAACTTTTTGCCACTTTACGGAAAGCTAATACCTGTGGCTTTCATATACGTGAGACCTTACCGTAGTAAATTATTTCCATGTGGATGAAAAAATCGATCAAAAGTGCCGCTGCTTCAGAAAGCCGCAATTTGGTTCAATTCATGATTACCTACCCTATTAGTGAATACGAAGGTTTTTAAAAGCAGGGAAACCTCCTACGGGGTTTCTTTTGAGCGTATGAGTGCAAAAAAATCTACCCTTTCACTTTCCTACAGAAAACCGCAAGCAAAATCTGGAGCTCGATTTGAATAGGTCGTATGTGCTTTTGTCGATTTAAAATTCGATCAGTTTATTTTAGTCATTGTAGCAATATGGCAGATATTTTGCAAACTTTTAATGATGGAACAGAAAGCCTGTTTTGTGAGGATTCTGCTGTATGTATAAACTTTGCTCAATTTCAACGGTTTTCGCTATAATAAGCGAATCCAACTGATCGAATTTTTAATCGACAAAAGCACATACGACCTATTCAAATCGAGCTCCAGAAATCATCACCTTAGAAGTCCCCAATATCTACTTTAAATTTAATGTGGTGATCAAATGATTTTTTGACAGTAAGCTGATTAAACAAGTGTTGTAAAATAATTGTTGTGTATATATTTCACCCGAAGTACTGCGATAATTACATACACAAAATTATGTATTTTTTATGACAAAAGGAACATTTTTGATGGAATTTCAAGAAGACCTCAATATCCCATACAGTTTATGATTTTAAAATATTTGCACGTTTATCCAGAAGAAGTTTGAAAATCATTGTAGATATTATTATGATCAAAAAATTACACAAAAAAAAAGGAAACTACGATTATTTCAGAAAAAATGTACATTTAAATATACCTCAAATTATTCCTTAATTTCATTCCCAATACGTGTGAAATGAGACAAGACATAACACTTATAGCTCTTACTACCGTCAAGATATTCCAATTTACCCAAGGGGTTGGTCATTCAGCACACTTCATTTGTGCCGTGATTTTTGAGCGTGTGCCAATATGTGCCTAAACTGTGCCGGTTGTTTTTCAGTGTGTGCCGAAGTGTGCCGAACGTGCCGGAGGTGTGCCGAATGTGCCCAGTGGAATATTTTCTTAGAATGTTTTTGCGCTAATAGACAGGATTATCTATTTTTGGCGAATGTTATTGGTCTAGTCGGTGTTTACCGACAAAATTCCACCCAGAACACTTGTCTAGATTCTGTATGAAGGGATTTTTTGCAATCGTAAGTATAATGACAGTTTGATTCCATACCGCAAAGTTGGATTTCTATGTTGTGCCCATGTGTGCCGGATTGTGCCGGCATGTGTGCCGAGAAGTGCCGGCATGTGTGCCGGGCACAATGTGCCGAGTGACCAACCCCTTGAATTTACCTTTCTTTGACCGGTTTTCGTTCATCAACAGGACAACGCTCGACTCACATATCACATAAATTTGATAGTGATTTCAATACCCCACAGATTAAACGATTTTTAACTTTTAATATTGGTCTTGAAGCGGATTTCAGAATATTGTATATTATCTACATAAAAAACGAATCAGAAAACTTCGTATTTTCTTCGTGGGAAAAATACACTTGTAATAGCCCAGAGTATTTTTTTTACAAATTTAAATAAATCTGAATATCCCATACAATTAATGTTTTGAAAGAATTTCCATATTTATCCAGAAGAAGCTTTCATAACATTATGACCAAAGACCTAAGACCAAAAATCTAAACAAAAAAAAAAATCTACTAATTTTCAGGAAAACTGTACAATTTTGTTATAACTTCAAATTGATCTCAGTATCCCATAGATTTTAGGATTTTAAAACATTTACATATTTGTCTACAAGATGTTTGAAGAATATCGTTGATATTATTCTAATAAAAAAATTACACTAAATCAGAAAACTTCTAAATTTATTATTATTATTATTTATTTACGACCCTTTACCCTAATAGGCAGTCGGGGTGATTTTAAAGTAGTTTTATTTTTGCTCAAAAAAACTAAATACTATGAATTCTTAAAATGTATAGGATATTGAGATCAATTTGAAGTTATAACCAGGCATATTTTTTTTCCTCACGCACGTGAGTAACGATAAAGGTGATATTATCTTGATAATTCAGCCTATGATATTGGCCATGCACTCATAGACGATTGAAAAGGCTCTCATTTAGAATCATTTGCGTGATGAAAGTTTGTTCTCTTCAATTGGCGCTCACTCACAACTTACCTACTGCAAATTTTCATCCGATTGACGTCTGAGCGAGTGAACGGTGTCGTGTTATCAAGATAGCCATGGAGACAAGTACAGTTTATGTATATGTACACTGCACCACTAAGGCCAGTAGTTCACAGGGTCAAATATTTGACAAGGAAAGAACTCAAGAAACAATATCAGTTTGACACTAATGAAAATTCGATCGAGTCAAACAAGACGTTTGAGCATTGGTTTCTTTTTGGATAAATATTTGACCCTGTTTACTAACAGCTTAAATGTCAAATTATTCATCTCGTGCATCGGTGGAGAGTGGGTGACCCACACTTATATGAAAAAACAAACAAAAAAAAAATAGAAAAACGCCTTACCTTCTGAATAAGTTGTTTTGGACCCCCTGAAGCTATGTTCAAAATTTGAGCAAAATCGGTTAAGTCTAAGGGGGCGCTCAGCAAGCTTGAAGTTTGTATGGGAAAACTTGATCAAATGTATGCAGAAAACTTTAGGTTTCGATTTTTGCCGCTAGGTGGCGCTGTAAATATTCAATAGTTAAAACCTTTGGTATTCTTGTAGGTGATTACATATATGCCAAATACCGGCCCGGATTAAGGATTGTGGGGGCCCGGGGCCGGACCGCTCGTGGAGTTCCCTCGGAGGTACGAATGCGATGAGCAAATAAGTTTTTCATTGTTTTTGAACAGTACTCGAGCAAAATAAAAAATAAAGTTAATGTGTAGCATGCCAAAACGGTTTTTGTGGGGGGCCCTACAATGTGGGGGCCAGGAGCCCTGACCCCCTGGCTCCCCCTTAGATCCGGCCCTGGCCAAACAACTTAATGTAGACCGCAAAATGATCCGACGCCTGTGAAAAAGTTATGTTCTAGGCAAAAATCGAAAACTTAAGTTTTCTGCATACATTTGGTCAAGTTTTCTCATACAAACTTCAAGCTCGTTGAACACCCCCTTCGGCTTAACCGACTTCGCTCAAATTTTGAAAGTAGCTTCTGGGAGTCCAAAACGACTGATTCAGGAGGTAAGTCTAAGCATGTTTCGATGTTTCTGTTTGTCATACAGTTGACTCTATACATCTCGATAGTGAAGGGACCACCGAGATAGGGAGAGATCGAACTCAAGAACAAATTTGTAATGCACACTAGATTGAAAAATCGTCCGTAACTAGGAAAAACCGTCAACAAACAGATGTCACTCCACCTTCACAGAATGTTTTGCACCTAAGAAACTAGATCTAGCACCTGTAAAAACGGGCATATCGACATATGGAGAGAAAATCTCGAACAAAAACGAACGAGATCGCATCGAGATAGAGAGATATCGAGATAAGGAGATATCGACATGTAGAAAGGTAAAATGTATGCAGATTGAAGGGACCGACCAAACCATCGAGATAGGGAAAGATATCGAGATGTAGAACAACGACATGTGGAGAGTCGACTGTATAAGTATAAGCCACACTATTGGAGATGTTATCATTGGCGTATCTAGGATTTTTTCCTAGGGGGTGCCTAGGGGGTGCCAGTTTCAGAAGTTTCTAATTTGCTTTTTTTGTAAAAGGAAATATCGATCTACCATCAATTTCCTTGTATAATATGCGGTACGGGAAGTACTAACCCGTAAATTAATTTGCAATCGTAAATAGATGTGCGCGACTGCGTCAAATCGTGTTGGTGACATCAACGCATTATTCTTGAGCTGAATTACAAACTTTTTGTAGAAGACACCAATTTCAAATCAATCCTGAGTTGCGTTGTTAAGCTTCACAAACATGTATCTGGTAAATGAAATGCTGTATGAAGCTAAAATTTTCACTTTCGTAAAACTTTGATTAGTAATCAGTGACAAAATTTCTGCTTCTAACAAAATTCTGTTCACAAGACACATGTTTTGGGCAGTTCCAAAACTCGACCAGATAATCGAGTTTATTTGTTGTTTTCCTCAGGGAATATTCCCGGCAATTTATTTGGAAATTGTATTACCATTTGTATGCCAATTTAGATACATTTTGGAATTTTCTCAGTAAATTCTTTGGAATTGGAAAATTTCTTATGCATTTTACTTGGACTCCTTTCGGCAATTTCTTTGAGACTTTCGTCGACAATATGTTTGGTTTTTATCGATACATCCTGTGATAATTTCATTGGTAATTAATTACCATGGAAACTTTTGTGGCAATCCCATGAGAAGTTTGTTTGGCATTTTTTTTTTCAATTTCATCAACAAATCATTCGGATTTTTTAAGAATCTCTTAAGCATTATTCAATTACGTCAGTTGTTTATTTTTTGGTAATTCATTCGACAATCACTCTAGCAACTTCCTCGCAAATTCCTTTGCAAATATCTTCTGAATTTCCATTTTTTTTTGGAAATTCGTCGTATTTTTTTTAAATGTTTCAATTCTGTTTACTTCGGCATTTTCTTTAAGATTTCTTCAGTAATTGTTTAAGGAATTCCTCCAGCAGTTTCTTTCAGAATACATTCGGCAATTCTAATGTTACATGTTTCGAAAAATTCTTTGGAATTTCATTAATAATTCCTTTGAAAAAATATCTGGCAAACCTCTCCGATTCTGCTCAGATCCGTTCCGTACGGTTGGCCAGGTTGTTCCCGCCAACGGCGCCAGCCTCAAAATGGCACCGAAAGAACCTAAAGCTTGAAGGACACAGGAGTATGCTATTGTTTTATTGAATGTTATCACGATTAAATCATTAACACTATTTGAGAATGATCATATGTTTTTATGTTCTTCCGTATTCTTCAAAAAGTCAGATCTCTCTAGATTATTTTGAATTTTTATGTTACATGGGAATTTGAATACTTTTTTGTTTTGAGAAGCTATTTTAGTATTTTGTAATGAGCAAAACATAATCAATAAGCTTTCGGCAGTTTAGTGAAAGTTTCTTTCTGTAAATTCCAAAACATTCGCACTGGGAAAAGTCTTGACACAGAGAGTTGTGGTTACGTGTGTAGTCTTGAGGTTACGTTCGAGGATTTTCTTCACATTTATTTAATGGAATATTTTTCAGTGCTTGAAAAGTATTTTAAATGAAAAACAAATCAGACAATACTCTTTCAGTTCATAAAACTATCATTTCCAGCAAATGTCTGTTTGCGCTTAGTCTCTTGCAAATCTAGCAGAATTTTTTACGTCATTTTCACCCTAAAAAATACCATAAGGTTTTTTTTATTCCTATTCCCCCAAATAAAATATTATATTCCAGAAATTACTTAATCAATTTTACCAAGTATTTCTTCAGAATGTTTTGCTGAGTTGCCTTCAGAAAATCTTTCAAAAAATATTTCAGCAATTTTCTCTTGGGATTTCTTCGAAAAATTCTTCAAGAATTCCTCTAAAAAATTCTAAGAAACTCATTCAGAAATCCTTAAAAATAAAACAAATAAAAAATTCTTCTGCAGATTTTCTTGTAATTTCTCAAAGGAATTTCTAAACTCCATCAGAAATTCTTCCAGGGAGGCTTTCAGGTAGTTATCTAGGAGTTTATTCAGAAACTAGCCAAAAGATTTGTCCGGAAATCTTTTCAAGAATTTTATTAAATAATTTTCCACAATATCTTCAGAGTTCCAAATTTTTCTTAGGAATTCTTCTGCAAAAGTATCTTTAAGGATTAGGTGCCTAGGAACACTTCAATAGATTTTCTCAATAATTCCGCCATAAATTCCTAAGGAAAACCTTGCAGAGATTCTGTTAGAAATCCGAAGAATCCCTTTAGAAATTCTTCCAGGGATTTTTCTAGAAAATCTTCTATGACTTTCTTTACAAACTCGACTAAATATTTCTTCTGAAAGTCATCTATAATTTATTTAAAAACAAGAAATTTAACACATCGCTTAGGAACTATTCCGTTCTGAAATTGTTTCATGCTTACTAAGGAATGGTCCATATATTTCTGCTAGAATTCCTAGAAAAGGTTTCTTCATGAATTTCCTTATAAACTCCTCCAAAAAATCGTAAATTTGGAATTCATTCAGAAATTTCCATTAGAAAATCTGCCTTTGATTCCATCCAAAATGTCTTCAATGCTTTTTTTTGAAAGCCTTCTTGGATTCCTTCGAACCCTCCTCCAGGGATTTCCTCATAAAACCTTTTAGCGATTTTTTTTCTAATTCCCAAAAAAATACTTAAGAAACTTTTTCAGTGATGCCGTTAAAATTCTTCCAAGTACATGTGTTCTTTCTTAAATTCTTTCAGTTGTTCTTTACAAATTCTTACAGGCATTCCATCAGGCATTTCTTCATAAATTGCTCCACGAATTCATGCAAGAGTTACTCCATGAATCCCATTGGAAATCCTTGCTGAAATTTCTCCAGAATTCTCATCCAGTATTCCTCCGGATATTTTTGCTGAAACTCCTTTAGAGATTCTTGCATAATTTAATCCAATGATTCCAGCAGGAATTCTTCCAGAGAACAAAAACCTCTGTAGAGATTCCTTCAGGAATTTCTCCTGGTATTCTTCCATATCCATGGTTTGTCCAATGATTACTGAAAATTTTCTTACGGATCTTCTGAGAAATATTTGGATTTATCTTCAGAAGAAACCTTTGGTATTTTTTATGGAAAAAGTCAGGTAAACCCAATTTTACTAATCCCCGAAAATTGGTAAAATAGTTCGTTTAAGGATTCCTGAGAGCCCGTGAAACTCAATTCAGTACAAAACAAACAAAAATTTTAAAAATACTGTAAGATTTCCTGTAAAAAATGATGCATAATTTATTTATATTATGAATCTGAAATATTATTTCTAATTATTGAGCTGGTCTTAGTGAGATTCTTGAAATGCAAAATGTGTTTGTACTTATACTTGCGTTTTTTTTTGCTTAACTCCAATTGAAATTCCTACAGAAACTACACGAATGAAAAAAAAACTATAAGAAAATTAAAACAAAATCGAAGGGAATATATTTTTTCGAAACACCAACATATAAATTTTGAAGAAAATTTGAATAAAAAAACTACATATTTAGACAAATTAACAATGTTTAAGGTGAACATAAAACGAAGCCACACCTCGAATTTCCAAAAGCACAAATCTGAGGAACCAATTGACGGATCGCCCTGAAAACTTGATCGATTGGTCACCACCATGTGGCATGTGGCCAATCGATCAAGTTTTCAGGGCGATCCGTCAATTGGTTCCTCAGATTTGTGCTTTTGAAAATTCAAGGTGTGGCTTCGTTCTATATTAACCTTAATTGTCGTGGGGCGCCAACCTAACCAAGGGTGCCATGGGACCACGCTACGGCTCTCTTACTGCTTTGGGAACTTTTTCGGTAATGCTTTGGATATTTCTTCGGCAATGTTTTTATAGATATCCCTCAAGAATTTCTTTGAAAACATTTTCGGCAATTCTTTCAGAATTATTTCGAACATCCCTTCAGAATTTGCTCCCTTTGCCATTCCTGTTGGAAGTCATTCTAAAATTCCATCAGAAATTCTTTTGATGATTTTGCCAACAATTCCTTTAAAAATTTTGCTGGCATTGTATTTGGAAAATTGTTCGGTAATTTCTTTGGAAATTTATTCCAAAATTTTTGCGGCATATTTTCTGAGAATGCCTTTGAGAAAAAAATGTTTATAATACTTGTGGAAAGTATCATGGAAATTTTATCGGTATTTCCTTTGGAACATATTTTGGCAATTTAATTTTGCATCAAAATTACCTAAGAAATTTCTAAAACAGTTGCCAATGTTTTGGAAACTTTTTATGATATTTTGATGGAAATGTATCCAGCAATTTCTTTGGGAATTTCTTCGGGTTTTTTAATGGAGAATCTCTTCGAGAATTACTTTGCAAATTGATTCGGAAACTCAATTTTAAATTTTTTCGGCTATTATTTTGGAAATCACAATTCCGTTCTAAATTGTGAATTTTTGAATTTCCAGAGGAACTGTCAGAGGATTTGCAAAGGAATGGGCGAAGAAATTCACAAAGAAATAGCCGAAAAAATCTCCGAAGAATATATGTGGCTCCCATTTTCATCCTACGAAAAACAAAGGATTGAAGCGCTGTTTGTTTTGTTTCTTATTTTTGTATTTTTTGTTAGAAGTGAGTACCCATGAAAACAAAAAGAACGGAATAAATCGGTGCCGTAACCGCTTGTTTTCGAATAGGATGAATATGGGAGCGTGAGATTAATGATGGAACACATACCCTACAAAAGAAATTGTGAAAAAAATTCCCATGGAATTTCAAACATAACTGTTTAGGAAACTTCAAAATTGACTGCCTAGGGAAATTTCAGAGGAATTACCGAAAAATTACTGAAATCGCCGAAGATCTGAAAGAAATTACTGTAAGATGTTCCACATAAATAACAAAAGAAATGTTCAAAGAAAGTGCTGAACACCGAAGTAATTCTCAAAGGAATCGCCGAAAAAATCATCAATGATGCAGCCATAGGAATCCCCTAAGAAATTTCCGAATAAATTTAAAAAAAAAACAATGCTGAAAAAAATATGGACATATTGCCGAAGCAATTTTTAGAAGCAATAATTATAAATACAATGAAATTATGAATAACTACAAAGAAATTACCATAAAATTGTTAAAGAAGTTTGTAAAGAAATCGAAAAAAGAATTTTGGAAGGAAATTCAGATGAGTTGCCGTTGAAATTTCAGAACAAATTTCCAATGAAATTGCTGATACAACAACCATGCTCGTCTTATACAGCGCGAGTGCGGTGCAGTTTTAGGGCCAATGGTTAAAATAAATCACCCAGACCTTTGTAAGAACCGAAAAACTGATATATTCATATAGCGTCTCAAGATAATCCTATTTAGAGGGTCCTAAACTAATAGATCAGCAAAAAACGTATTTTTTAGTGTTTTAATTATAGAATATAAGTTCAAAACGCTAATACGTAAAATAAATAATGAAGTCATTTCGTTTGTAGCTTTAGTTTTGTTCAAATGCGTCATTAATAAATGTTGGAGTTATCGTGTGAAGTTTCCATTTTACCCTACTATCAAGGAAAAATTCTAGGGGGTGCCAAATTCATTCTAGGGGGTGCCAGGCACCCCTGGAACCCCCCTAGCTACGCCAATGGATGTTATACTACTCTCCAGGTTGAGTGAAAAATTTTATACTTTGTTGTTTATCCGGATAATCTTCTGCAGTGACAGTTATGATTTGGCATAGAAAGCAAGTTGTGGATAGAGAGAAAGATAATTATCGCGAGTGCTGCAGTGAGAGACTTTAATTTTTCATCGCATGCAGTGAAAGTTAATTATCGTGGAGATGGATAAATATCGTGGAGATGGATAAATCTGCACATGCTAAGCGATTCGTTCTTCGCAGAGCGTGGTTTGTTTATGATGCTTGACGACAAAATTCTATCGTTGTTGCTAAGATCGCGCAATGCCCTTCAACCGCGACACGTTCGAAATCTTATCATGGTCACTAGATTTCCATCTTTGGAAGACTTGCTTGCCAGGATGGACTGCACTTATTAACTGTGAACTTTTTGGTAAGGGTTTATTATTTACCCAACGTTTCGGCACTTGGGGATGGTGCCTTCACCAGGGGGTAAATAATGTTCTCGCTTTGTCTCTAGTGTTTCGGCTAACTTTAACTGTCCTGACTATAATTGTTAATAATGACTCAACAACACTTCGGTGAATTTATGTGGACTTTTTTTTCTATTAATGAGGTTGGGTAAACAATAAATCCGTTTCAAAAGTAAAGACTACGTAGCCTCTAAAATCCACAATAGAAGACTTTTTTTACGTTTCTTTGTATTTGTGAATTTTAACTTAAGCTCATTCTTCACAAATAGAAGAAGACGATATTTTAAACCAAATTATTTGATCAGTATTATGTGACCTTTCAATAAATACATTAGGGGGATTTACTTAACAGCGTGAACTGATTAAACGTCGCGATCACCAAGGCAATCTTTGATTATTTCATTCGCAAAATCATGAAACATTTCAAATAAGCAGAAACTCATGGCTTACGCAGCATTTTAATCTGTTTAGTGAGTACCCCTATTTACTTTGAAAATCTGAATTACAGATGTGAAATTAATTCCAGTTCTATGGTGTATTCGAGTTTATTAAACAACCCTATAATTGTATGATCTTGATTGTATAAACATAATGATTCGCTTGATCAAATCACATTGGTTGGATCACTAGGGCGCGATAACATCACGTATGGTCATCATTACCACATTTTGTACCAATAATGCTTAGAGAACCCAAATGCATTGTTTATGAGCAAACTCAATTGATGCTGGCTGCAAGCATATGGAGGGAACAGTGATGACATCTACGTGGGTTGTGTTGAAAAGCAAACCTTAGGTTAATTAGTAGGCTTTGCTAATTGTTACTAGACTATAAATACCCTCCCAATCCATGTTTCGTCCTCTTTTGCCAATATAGTAATACCTCTGCCCATCAGGTTGGACAGCCCACTGCTGTTGGGATTTGTTATCGTGGAACAATGGGTGGTAGTTATTAAGAGTATGCGGTATGGGATTTTTTCAAGCCGAAACGAAACGAAACGAGATATAAAATTTCTGATATGATGTGGTACGAAACGAAACGAAATTCAAAAATGCTTCGTGAGATCGATACGAAATTCGATTTCACTAGGTATTTTTCAAGCCCATATAGCCGAGGCGGTAAACGCACGAGTATTCAGCATGACCATGCTGAGGGTGACGGGTTCGATTCCTGGTCGGTCCAGGATCTTTTCGTAAAGGAAATTTCCTTGACTTCCTTGGGCATAGAGTATCTTCGTGCCTGCCACACGATATACGCATGCAAAATGGTCATTGGCAGAGGAAGCTCTCAGTTAATAACTGTGGAAGTGCTCATAGAACACTAAGCTGAGAAGCAGGCTTTGTCCCAATGAGGACGTTACGCCAAGAAGAGAGAGAGAGGTATTTTTCGAAACGAAACGAAATTTCCGAAAAGGTTCCGCGGAATTTTGCAATTACAATAATTTTGTGCGAATTGATACTGCGTGTTTGCGGTGGCGCGAATTACATTTCCACAAAGACTCTCATACCCTAGCTTCTTTTGCTACCAGTGCCATTTATATATATATTTTTTAATTTTTCGCGACCTATATTGAAAATTTGAACAATTACACCAATAACCTAATGAGATTGCTCCAATGACTTAATAAAAGCAAACCAATAATGTGTTACATAATTGCGACTATGCTATATGTAAGATGCTCTAGTGCCGATTGAAACCTGTAGCAATGATATGGAAACATCAGCCAGAAGTTTACCAATCAAGCTTTGTTGAATAGCAAAATTTATAGATGATTGAATGTTTTAGAAAATATCCAGTAAAACTCATATGGAAATGGAAAAGAAAACGTAAGAAATTTATGCGCACTCATTAAATATGAAGGCATAGACAAACTTGAAGTTCGAAAAATAAAACACAATCATCTCGAGGTATTTGGCCAAGAATTCTACCAGATAGATCTTGACTATAGCGGACCTAGTGTGAGGGTTAAAGTGCATGTCCTTTTTGCCGAGGACCTGGGATCAAATACCACTCCCAAAAGACTTGTAAAATGTGAGTTCTACTTTCGGGTCTGTCGATTCGAGACTGTGGGTCCCGAAATCAACTAACCTAGAACAAAACATATTGTTGCAACAGTTGAAGAAAAAAAAAAATTAAAAAAGATTTTTCAGAAATTATGTATCTGAAAAAAAAAATCTCACCTGATATCATCAGCCCAGAGTATGTTGGTGAATAATCTGATGGAATCCAGCTAAATTTAGTATAAAAGTTGGCTGCGCACGCAGCGCTGGTAGAGTTTGTCATGCTCGTCTGAAATTTTGACATTTTCAATTTACCCCTGAAGTTCGTCATAAAATATCGGTATAAACTCCTACTTGAAATACTCCAAGAATTCCGCTATGAACTCCTACATCGATGTCTTCACCTGAACATATCTGACAAATTTTACAATTAAAAACATGATTTAAGATTCCACTGAACTTAAATTCATCCATATATCGCCAAAGTACTCTTTTCAGTGTCTTCAAACTTTCTTATTGAAGTAGAGCTCTATGAAAAACAAAAAGACGAACATGAAATTTTACGGATTTCTTATCAGCAAAAGAAACAAGAGTTTAACCGTGTATAACGCGTCGTCATACAGATTTGATGTGGAACTCATTCAAGAGTTCCACTGAAAACATTTGCTAGTGCATCCTAAATTCTATATCGTGCTATTCTAATATGCTGCATTCCTCTGCTAAAATTTTCAGTTGGGAATCTAAACTGAAGAGAGAAACTAAACTCGTGTTTGTTGCATTCGGTTCAGCAGAAAATTTAACCAAAATATTAAGTATGGTTCCGCATACCGCAAATGTTGAAAGCATACCTATTGAGAAAGATCTTGATGGTAGGTACAAGATAAGAAGTATATTCGAGACTTTTTCTGTCTTTATTATAGAACCTGGGAGTAGTTTATCTCTCGTTTTTCAAGATGGTTTTTTAAACTCTTTTCTGTAACTTGAGATAAGCAAGATCTTCGATAGGTGTTGTGTGCATTTACACTTTTTATTTGTTTTCGAAATGTATTAGACATTCCACGGAATTTCGTTTGATTTCGTCAAAATCTATTTTTAGGGGGCGAAATTTTTAGAATTTGTCGAAACGAAACGAAATTCAAAATCATAAATTTCACCTAGGTGAAATCCGTGGAATTCCGCGGAATTTAGTTTCGAGGTGTATCATTCAATACATACATAAAAAAGTGAAAGCCGTTTTCCATACAAAATAGATAACTTTGTCATGCTGTAACTTTGCTGTTTTGCTCCTTTGAGCGATTGAGCTGAAAATTTGACAGCGAACTACAATGATGAATTTTGTTATAGCAAAATCTGCGAATTTTCGAAGCTCGTGAGAAAAAATTGAAAACAATGTGAAATCGTTCAAAATAATAGCAGTGTAAATAAATGCAGCTTTACCTTGAAGAAGGTTTTGCACGTTATTCGAACAAGTTCATGTTTAAATTAAAAAAATAAAATAAAAATGTTTGCTGAATAAAAAACAAATCAGAACAAACAGTAATTATTTTGATCAATTTCGCATAGAGTTTTACTTTTGTAAATTCACCATATTTGAAGTTCGCTGTCGAATTTTCAGATCATTCGCTCATAGGAGAACAACAAAGTTACAGCATGTCAAAGTTGGCTATTTTGTAAGGAAAACAGCTTTCACTGCTTTTTATACGAACACAGCTGTACATTTTTCCCCTCATTCTCATAGTCATTATTCAATTATTTAGCTAAACCAACTATTACTTTGTCATATTCTACTTTTGGATTCTTTTAGAATGCTAGTGTCTTTGATCATTGTGCGAGCAACCAGATTTCATTATTGTATGTAATGTCCACAAATGATTCATCATTGATTAACATTTCCACTTACAGTCATACCCCATAACACATCCGGCGTTGTATTCGGAACAAGGCAGTGACTGAACCTGATTGGCGAACAACTGGTTCTGTGGGCAGTTTATCTCATTATTGCAGACGTAGCACGTTTGGAAAGCTATAAATGAAAGAGCATAAAAAGAGCGAGATCTGTAAGATTGCATTTTCTACACCGTGTGTTAATAGGGAGATTCGTGCTAACGGCCAGCTTCTGATTTTCAAATATATTTTCAAACCTTTTGCATTGCAATTATCAGCTTCACATTTTCTGCAGGGTACAGTATCTTCACATTTCGAAGGAGCATCTTTTGCCGAGGTGCAACCAAGCTGGAACTGCTCCCCATCAACTGAAATATTGAAACCAACAATCAAACTTATTGAACCTGTACGAACTTACAATCGTTTGATTTTACGAACGTACCATGTCGAAAGCAATTTTCTTTCTTAATAATTCCATGTTCAGGACACGTTGCAATGAACTCTCCCGGCTCATCCAAGCAGTTCGCGTCGCTTTGCTCAGCAGAGTTGCACACGACACAGCTCGGCACCCGATTACATCTGTCCGTTTCACATGTTTCGAAACCGTCCAAATCTGCATCGTAATAGCCATCCGAAGTGCAGCCGCGGCGATCATCTGTGGAATAATAATGATATATTACAATAAATTAAAACAATATAGCTAGTGTGTGTTAAGGAATTTTCTTAGAGTCGATGAATTTAGTGGTGAAGATTTATACATCGTATGTCGATCTCCATGCAGGTACATCCGACTCAATCCAACGGAGACATAAACACACAAATTTTTATTTTTCCTGTATCGTTGATTGAAAATATTAATATAGTTTCTGAGGCTATACTGCCGTTCTATGCATAATTGTTATATAGGATTCCCATATTACATGGGTCAATTGGGCGTAGAACGGCAGTATAAGTAAAATCAACCATAGTAGGATATTGGGATCAATACACTACGTGCATACACTACGCTATCGTGGTGCGCCTAGTCTAACATCTCCGTTAAAATCGGCACGCTTTGTATATAATTGTGTCTTTTTATTGAATAACAGGTCATGTGACCATTAGGTCGTCCCTTGTTTTGCAAAAATTGGAAATGTTACAAGTTCGTTGTTGGAAAATAATAGTTTTAGCTCAGAAATGATCGTGTCAAAATTTGAAGTCCGTATCTTAAGGCAAATTGGTCCCTCATAGGGCCTAAAGTTGTCAAAAATTGTATGGGGCTTAAAAAACATGAGGCCAAAAATATGCTTAGAATTTAGATATCTCTACTCGTTTTTTGAGTTATTGACAAAAAAAAAAACGCAGAAAAATCGTTGCTCAGAGCTTCTGAAATGAACCCTGATAAATCACCTAGAGGCTTCCTTGAATTCTTCTGGGCTACTGGGGTGCAGTCCTGCAAACTATCAGTCTCAGTGCCTGTTTTTCAGCTGAAAATGAATGACTGCGGCGGTCGTTTTCAGCTGAGTGTCGCGGACTGACTCAATATGCTCTCTCAGCGGGAGCCAAACATTCGGAGCCAAACATTGAAGATAGAGGTTATGTTAAACCTTGTTGTACCTGTGTGCTTGATTGAAGAGTATTGCTATCTAGGTACTGCGGATATAATCAAAACTGTTGTCACGATATCTCCATTTGCCGCTATCAATCCGTTGGAAAGCGAGGAGAAGAATAAATATTGTTTTGAGCCCATTTTAGCTGATTTTGTAACAACTATCCATCCAAATTTCCATCGCGAATGGAAAATAATAAACTTTGAACACGACAACAAAATTGGAATAATGGTGGATTGATCATGTTTACCATTTCCGAACAGCGTCGCGACGGCATGTTTGACAACTGCGCTGAGAGAGGTGTTTGCAAGAAAATTGAACGCTCGTGCGTGTTTACAAGCTGTGTGCCGGGAGTGTGTTGGTGTGTGTTGGCTAGCTTGAGAAATAAAACCGTTTCTATCCGCAGCACCTAGGTTTTCAGTTCCTCGATGTGAGAACTGACAGAGTCCGAGAGCTCCATTCGTGAGCGACCCAACAAGATCAATTCCCAATCATCCACACACTACTCATGCTGAAAGGCCATTCGTCTCAAGCGGTGGCTTGTGAGAGTGAGTGCCCTATACGTTAGCACGGGTGAAAACACTCAACTACAGAAAATTGAATGGAAATTTAGCCCTGTCAGCTCTCGCTTTCAGCACGCTGCGTGCAAGTGTGAGTACCTATTTCATTTCGCTCCCGCGTTGCTGATTGGATAGCAACTTTGACAGGAAAACCAAAACAGAGAAAATGAAAAAAGCAAAATATCGCTATCATAACGGCCTGTCGAAAAATTGCAGCACTGCTGGGGTGATTACAGGAGGAACTCCTGGAGATATCCATGAAAGAACTTTTGGACAATTCCTTTAATTAGATGCGATTGACCAAAGTGGTTGAAGCGTCTATAAAAAAATCTCTGTAAGAACTACTTTATTCATCATTTATTTAGAATTACTTTTCAATAATAATAAAACTGCATTGACAAGTCTTTACCATAATTTTCAATTCGTGGCTGCAGTCATCCATCCTTGGTCGCGTACTGCTACTGCCAGCTTAGGGTGCGGCTAATTTTAATAAAAATCTTTCCGAGATATGATTTTCCAATTGAAAAGTGATTTACTAGTCAAAATAAGGACTGTTCAATTTATAAAACGGACAACTTTATAAGGCTATAAAAAGAAGACGCGTAGTTCAAATTTAACCACCCTTGCTTCGTTGTTCAGTACATCATCTGTCATTACAATGATCATTTTTGAATCGAATAAAAATAGTTTTATTTCATAGAAAATCGGCCAGGTGTTAAATAAGGTGAATTTTTTGATTGCTGAAAATTGAAAACATATATAAAATTACTGTTCACATATGGTATATCGTTTTTAATACAAGAAAAGTATGTGTCATGCGGCAGCAGCATGAGTAATAAACATTCTGGCAAAATTTGAACTCAATCGGAAAATTAAATGTTGAGATATTAAAGTCTCAAGTAAGATCCGATTTTTTCAATAAAATTCAATTGTAAAGCAAAAAGGGCATGAAAATATTAAATAATCAATTTTTTTATGCATCCAGTCGAAAGTGGGAATAATGTGGTTTTAAATGCAGAAAACTGCTTCTTAATAGCATTGCTGGTTTGGTTACTGTGCGTTATTGCAGACACAGTAATCAAAACGGTTTCGTTCTTTGAAGGTTCTTACAAATAACAATGCAACCTAATGCAAATTTTGCATAACAATAATGTTGGAAATGAAAATTTTGCATCCGATTATTATTAAATAAGGTGTACAATAACATAGGACGAACTTTGCTGAAAAAAAATAATAACAAGATTCGCTAGAGTCGAAAATCTGCATCAATGGAGCAAAAAGTATTTAATATGGCCATATAATATGGATTAAATTTTTGATGAAAAATGCAATTATAAGTAATGTTTTCTTCTGTATCATTCAGAGAGCAATATTCTACTACTCTGGACAAATTTTTAGCCGAATCCGTGATGTTATTGCAGCACAAGACTTAAAAGAACAATTTTCCATAATTTCTATGAAAATAAGGCAACTCACCATATCAAGCCAGTGAATTATTACTGACCAACTATTAAGCTTTACCTTTAGTAGAATAGTATAAGATTCCAATACATTGAAAACTTCATGAAAATATGCATATTAAGTATGTGGAAAGTTATGTCGAATTTTGAGAAATGGGTTTTTATTGATGTTTTACGAAAACCGCTTCAGTTACACAATAAAGAACATTTTGCTTAATGTTATATTTTTCCTACGTTTGAGAATAGCTATAGAAAGTTATGCAAAAAACTGATAATGATTTTATTGAAAAATAAAAAAGATATCGCACAAGCAAGTTGTCCGTTTTATAAATTGAACAGTCCTTAGGTGAGATGTACAAAAATAAGCGATTTCGGTTGATGTTTAGGGATGGCGCAAAGGGTTTAAGTGAAATTTGTGCTAGAGCAACCCATATTTCGAATTTTATTTCCAAACATAACATTGCTAAACTAAATCAGTGAACCTAGAACCCGATTGGGCCAAATTTGTGCTAAAAATTGCGATATCTCTACTGGTCATTTTTTTTTTATTCTTAATCACTTGACCTAATTTTCAGCTCTTTTATCCACTAGGGTATTACGTGAGCGATTCCAATTGGACGCTGCACTTCCACTTTGTACAGCGCCTAAATGTATTCTATTCTATTCTTCTTCATCGAACTGGTTGCCTGAGTGCTTCTTTCACTCTTCTACCCTGTCCATGATGAATGATGAGCACGGTGATGCTGATGTGTGGCTGCTGTTCTTTTTCCAGTCCGATTGGGGGTCCATTATGAGTTGCGGTTCGCCGATATCCGAATTCCGGGTCCGTTAGAGCTATATGCTCCGAAGAGGGTCAGGTGCCAGCTGCTCTCGGGGGGAAGAGCAACTGACGAAAAATTGCAAGTGCCGGGGCTGGGTTCGAACCCATGACCATCCGCTTATGAAGCGAACGTGTGGACCACTGCGCCACGGGCCCCGACCATCTCTACTGGTTTCCGAGATATATAAAAAAAAAGTCATATTTTGGTATCCAACCAAAAAAATACCGAAATACGACATATTTTTTCAAATATCTCAGAAACCAGTGAAGATATCCCAATTTTGAGCACAAATTTAGCCCAATTGGGTTCTTTAGGGGTATCCAGATTATTTCATAATCGGAATCTCCGTTCAAAAATTAGTCAAAATCCAAAGTTTCTTAATTGTTAATGCCCGGGAACTATTTTTTAAATGCATTTAAAGTTTGTATGGGGCATTTTTTTTGTTCGAGTCGAACTGTCATTTTATCGACGGAAATTAACCCTAAAAGGGATACCTGGGGTCCATTTGGACCCCAGGCGCTTTCAGAGCTCGTCTTTGATGGAACACACTCAGCGAGGTGGCGAAACTGAGGCCATGAAGGTATCCCTTTTAGGGTTAAAAGTGTTTTGTTTATTTAACCATGAAAACAAATGAATTGGAACGCAATAAAATCACGTTATACTCAGAAAAATGAACACTTTTGATTAGGCTATAGAAAATAACAATATTTTATTCACTAAACATCCCAATTGGGTTCTAGAATCACCGATTTAGTCTAAAAAGGTTGTGTTTGAAAATTAAATTTGAAATTTTATTTGATGGTTTGCTCTTGCAAAAATTTCACCTAAACCCTTTGCGCCGCCCCTAAATATCAACCGAAATCGCTCATTTTTGTACAGCTCACCTTTTTCGACTAGTAGATCACTATCCACTTGGGAAATCATATCCCGGAGAGATTTTTTAAAATTAGCCCCACCCTACTGCCAACACTACTGCCAGATCGTTCTGCACCTTGCACGCTGCCTTCCAGGTATTCTTGTGAATCTTTTTCGACCGCAGGTTTTTGTGGAGCCCATAGTAGGCCCGACTTCCACTGATGATGCGCCTCCATATATCACGGCTAACGTTGTTGTCTGTCGTAAATAAAGGATCCGGGATAGAAGTAGAATAACTAGCCACAGAAGTCCAATGTCGCGACTATTCGTGTGACTAACATCTAGTTTGCCACGCCCTTACAGCGTCAGTAGCGGTACTAGAAGTGTCAAAAAAATTTTGTTTACCAAAACAAAAGATCCTCTATCAGCTGGACATTTAAAAACAATCAATTATTACAAATAAAGTTATAAATTTAATTAAATACGAAAAGTGACTACAGCGCCATTGGAGTTCTAGTGTATTTCTATTGGGATAGACGAAATCTTCCACAACCTTAAACGTGTCCCCGCCTATCGTAACACTGCTGCCTAGGATTGGCCAGCGCCCTGTCGTTTCCGTTTCTGCCCGCCAGCATGTACTTTACTTTTGACGCGTTCACCATCAGTCGGCCCTTTATTGCTTCACGTTTCAGGTGTACAGTTCTGCCATCGTCCCAAATGCTCTTGCAATAATGTCCATGTCATCCGTGAAACAGGCAAATTGGCCGGATTTCATGAAAATCGTATCCCGGCTGTTGAGCCCGGTTCGTCGCATAACATCTTCCAGGGCGATACTGAACAACAGGCATGAAAGTCCATCAGCTTGTTGCAATTATCAGCATTTTCACAGTTAATAACTAAGAGCTTCCTCTGCCAATGCAAATCTTGGACTTGCTTTTAAGATGAACCGTGGTGGCTTTACATTACATCATATCAAGAGCTTTCTCTGCCAATGCATTAGCATCAAAACCTATGCTGTTCGTAGTATGCTCAATTCCAGACCTTTGTCGGATTTAATACGCGGCGGTAAAGAAGAATACACTAGCTGACACATATGTAAATCAATAATCATAGGAAATGTATCAGTAGGGTAATTGATCCGATCATGGAGGAGTTAAGCGCTGGGTTCATGTTTAAACCACAATTGTATCGCCCCAAGCAAACTTTTTACATGGATTGAATTGAAAATAATAAAATCCATCCTTAATCTACGAGAAAATAACGAAATATTGCCACTTTGATGTTGTTATGAGCATTTTATTCGTTTTTATCTGAAAGATCATTGTGTTGAACAGCCCATCAAACGAGTCCCCAACGAACGAATCGGCACTGTATATGTATGTCAAAAAAAAAAAGAACTTGTTAAAATAAGAAAGTGAATTTTTGTAAATGAATTTTGGGGTTTTAAGTCAACCTTTACAAGATACAATTTATAAATTCTCAATTGTCATTGCCAAGTGGTGTTACAAACTGCATGCTAGGTGAAATACAAGTTTTTTTTAAGGAAAGTAGAATACAATTTACACAAAAGGAAATAATAATGAATTTCACCAAAACCAGATAGAAATATAGTAAAAGTGGGTAAATATAATTTCTTACTTAGTGGAAGCTTATGTCAAATTGAACAATATTTAATGAAATTTGTTCCAAATTGAACTTAATTGAAATTTAATCTTGCCTAATTCAGGATTGAATTATAATTTAAATGCTTTTTATGCAATATTTCCAAGAGTAGAGAAGAAAGCGATTGTAGTGTATAGAGGCTTAACTATGAAATTAATTTAATAAATTGTAAAATGTGTTTATTTGCTAGAGAAGAATCGATTTTGGTTTATCCATATGATCGGGATACGTACCGCCAAAGCCGAACATGAACAGTTTGCCTGCTGTCTGCATGATCACCAGCCGCAGAGTCAGTCGCAATACGCGACCAGATCGGTGATGGTTGATGATTCACCGACACATGCAAGCGCCCTTATGTACACCGTTGTGTGAATGAAGCTGACTGGATGTACGGTACCCAAAAAAAAAGAAGGGAGAGTGCCGCCGGCATCGGCGAAGGCTTTGAATGTGTTTGTGTGGGTGAATGGGGACGAAGTTGGCTGATAGGTCGTTCGTGTGAAACCTCGAATTCAGTTTGTTAACGAGTTTTGCGACAGACGGATGTCTCCAATGTGGAGGTACAGTTGGTCGGTTGATTTTTTCAGTTTTCTTGTTCAAACACGAGTTTGAACGACTGTTTACTACATGGCGTAGCTGGTAGGTATATGAACAATTGTACGAATTGGAAGGTTGATACAAATCATGGAGGAAAATTCGACAATGGATAGTAGAGTGCGCAGTACTCTACTTTATACAAATTCCGAAGCGAGCAGGACTCTGAAGCATTTTTTTTCTGTAGTTAAATGCAAAAAAAAAAAAAATAGAGCGAGCAGGACTCTATATAATCAAAATTCCAGAGCGAGCAGGACTCTGAGTCATTTTTTCTGTGATTAAATGCAATAAAAAAAAAAAAGATAGAGCGAGCAGGACTCTACATTATTCAAATTCCAGAGCGAGCAGGACTCTGAGTCATTTTTTTTCTGTGATTAAATGCAATAAAAAAAAGTAGAGCGAGCAGGACTCTACATTATTCAAATTCTAGAGCGAGCAGGACTCTGTGGCATTTTTTTTTCTGTGGTTGAATGCAATAAATAAACTCAAATGTAGATCGATCAGGACTCTACACAATTCAAATTCCAGAGCGAGTAGCATTCGGTATTGTTTTTTATGTGATCAAATGGTATAAATGAGAAAGCAGAGCGAGCAGGACTCTATTTTATTTAAATTTCAGAGCGAGCAGAGTTTTGCATTGAATTTGGTTTGGATTTGGATTGGATTTCGATTGGATTTGAATTGTATTTGAATTGGATTTGGATCGGATTTGGATTAAATTTGGATTAGATTTGGATTGGATTTGAAATGGATTTGGATCGGATTTGGATTGGATTTGGTTTGAATTTGGATTGGATCTTGATTGTATTGAAGTTTATCATGAATGGATTTGAAATGGTTTTGAAATGGATTAAGACTCAGTTAGATGGAAATTCGAAATGGATCGAGACTTGATGAGGATTGAATTTGGATTATATTTTGTTTGGATTCCCATTAGATTGCATTACAAATTGATTGTCAATCAAATTGTGATTAGAGTTCGCTTTGATTTGGGTTGGATTTAGACAGGATTTGATCGGAGGATTGGATTTCAATTCGAAACAAAGAGTTTCGATTGATATTGAATTAGATTGTATTTGATTCAGCATCGAATTGTTTTTCAAATTGCATTCGCTTAGATTTGAGTTTTTAGTCGATCGAGGAGCGAATTGGATTGGAGCCGAGTTTGCATGTGCTTTAACTCAGATTTGGATTAGGGTTGCATTTGGATTGCATTTGTATTGGATTTGGATCGGATTTAAATTAGTTTCGGCTTGGATTTGGATTGGAGTAGGATTAGATTTGGATTGGATTTAGATTTGATTTGGACTGGATTTGGGTTGGATTTTAATTGTATTGGATTGAATTTGAATTGGATTTGAGTTGGATTTGGATTGGATTTGGATTGGATTTGGATTGGATTTGGATTGGATTTGGATTGGATTTGGATTGCATTTGGATTAGATTTGGATTGGATTTGGATTGGTTTTGGATCGGATTTGGATTGAATTTGAATTAGATTTGGATTGGATTTGGATTGGATTGGGTGTGGATTGGATTTGGATTTGTATTAGATTTTGATTGGATTTGGATTGGATTGGACTGAATTACATTTGAATTGTATTGGATTTGGATTGGATTTGGATTGAATTTGGATCGGATTTAGATTTGATTTGGATTGGATTTGGATTGGATTTGGATTGGATTTGGATTGGATCTGGATTGGATTTGGATTGGATTTGGATTTGATTTGGATTGGATTTGGATTGGATTTGGATTGGATTTGGATTGGATTTGGATTGGATTTGGATTGGATTTGGATTGGATTTGGATTGGATTTGGATTGGATTTGGATTGGATTTGGATTGGATTTGGATTGGATTTGGATTGGATTGGGTGTGGATTGGATTTGGTTTGGATTTGGATTTGGATTAGATTTTGATTGGATTTGGATTGGATTGGACTGGATTACATTTGGATTAGATTTAAATTGGATTTGGATTGGTTTTGGATTGGATTTGGATTGGATTTGGATTGGATTTGGATTAGATTTTGATTGGATTTGGATTGGATTGGACTGAATTACATTTGAATTGGATTGGATTTGGATTGGATTTGGATTGAATTTGGATTGGATTTGGATTTGGGTTGGATTTGGATTGGATTTGGATTGAATTTGGATTGGATTTGGATTTGGGTTGAATTTGGATTGGATTTGGATTGGATTTGGATTGGATTTGGATTGGATTTGGATTGGATTTAGATTGGATTTGGATTGGATTTGGATTAGATTTTGATCGGATTTGGTTAAGAGTTGGGGATTTAGATCGGATTTAGATTAGATTTTGATTGGATTGGATTTAGCTTGATTTTGGATTGGATTATATATTGATATGATTTGGTTTCATTTTAGATTTGGATTGCATCGGACTTAGATTGGATTTGGATTGCAAATAGATTGGATTTGGATTGGGATATGATTAGATTTGGATCGGACTTGGATTGGATTAGGATCATATTTGGATTAGATTTGGTTTTGGATTGAATTGTATTGTATTTGTATTTGAATTGGGTTCGAATAGGATTTGAATTGGATGGTCGATTATATTGGATCAAAACTTAAATTGGATTTGGATTGAATTTTGAATAATTTTTTTCCTTAAGAATTAGAATTGCATTATTATTGGTTTGGATAGTACTAGGATTCCGATTGGGTTTAGATTGAATGCGGATTGATGCTGTTATTTGATGTGCAGTGAGGCATTTCATATGGGATTTTTCTGCATATGAATAACGTTTTGAATTAATGTTATATGTTTATATTTTTCTATGAATGCTATTTTGTAGGGGCAGTATGTAACATGAAACACAGCCCGGATTCGCTGGTTGGGTCACGACTGCGCCCCGAATAGCGAACCGTGTTTGTTCGTTGGGTCAAGTGACAACTGATTAGAATGCTCAGGACACACGCAAATGACAAAAAAAACGTCACGAAACACTCACATACTTGCACAAACGTTCCATATATAGGAGCTGCGATGCAACGAAAGTCAGACATCAAACTCGTTTTGACATTGACAGTGCTTTTTGATTGGGTTTTGCCCCAACCAGTGAACATTCAACCATCGAGACAGCCCATCAAACGAGTCCCCAACGAACGAATCGGCACTGTATATGTATGTCAAAAAAAAAAAGAACTTGTTAAAATAAGAAAGTGAATTTTTGTAAATGAATTTTGGGGTTTTAAGTCAACCTTTACAAGATACAATTTATAAATTCTCAATTGTCATTGCCAAGTGGTGTTACAAACTGCATGCTAGGTGAAATACAAGTTTTTTTTAAGGAAAGTAGAATACAATTTACACAAAAGGAAATAATAATGAATTTCACCAAAACCAGATAGAAATATAGTAAAAGTGGGTAAATATAATTTCTTACTTAGTGGAAGCTTATGTCAAATTGAACAATATTTAATGAAATTTGTTCCAAATTGAACTTAATTGAAATTTAATCTTGCCTAATTCAGGATTGAATTATAATTTAAATGCTTTTTATGCAATATTTCCAAGAGTAGAGAAGAAAGCGATTGTAGTGTATAGAGGCTTAACTATGAAATTAATTTAATAAATTGTAAAATGTGTTTATTTGCTAGAGAAGAATCGATTTTGGTTTATCCATATGATCGGGATACGTACCGCCAAAGCCGAACATGAACAGTTTGCCTGCTGTCTGCATGATCACCAGCCGCAGAGTCAGTCGCAATACGCGACCAGATCGGTGATGGTTGATGATTCACCGACACATGCAAGCGCCCTTATGTACACCGTTGTGTGAATGAAGCTGACTGGATGTACGGTACCCAAAAAAAAAGAAGGGAGAGTGCCGCCGGCATCGGCGAAGGCTTTGAATGTGTTTGTGTGGGTGAATGGGGACGAAGTTGGCTGATAGGTCGTTCGTGTGAAACCTCGAATTCAGTTTGTTAACGAGTTTTGCGACAGACGGATGTCTCCAATGTGGAGGTACAGTTGGTCGGTTGATTTTTTCAGTTTTCTTGTTCAAACACGAGTTTGAACGACTGTTTACTACACATATCATGATAAAACTCAATTTAGTTGCGGTTTTAGCCAAAGAAACCAGGATGAGGACATCTTCCCCCGTTTACTCTCGGTTGTTATATGCAGCACGTGTTGGTCGGCCGTAGCTTGCGCGCTACATCATAGGCAGCTATGTAATTCTACATTGTCTCGATACTCACCCACATGCGTGAGCAATGGAAATGAAGGACAACATAGCCGCCTATGATGTAGTGAGCAAGTTTCGAACGGCAAACACGTGCTGTATGTAACAGCCGAGAATAAGCGGGGGAAGATGTCCTAATCCTGGTTTCGTTGGCTAAAACCGCAACTAAATGAAGTTTTATCATGATATGGTCTTCTACAAAGTTGTTCATTAGGGTATCAACTGCTATTCTTTCAATTCTGAGTCAAATCGAACTCGCCAAACCGGCGTGCTGTATGAGAGACTGGAGGTCATCCAATTTCCCATATATTTGGACTAAGAATCCCATACAAACCTTCAACTCATTTGCGCCAGCTCAGTTTTTAACCGATTGAGCTGAATCTTTCACAGATTGTTCTTCTCATCCCAAGGCACGATTCCAGAGGGTGCCCCGTGAATTTTGAAAACTTTTTTTTCGCTTCATACAAATGTGGGCCGGTCTACTATGGTATTATTCAGTAGAAAACCAGAGAAATGCTGTCTGCTCCAAGGCAGGCCGCGCACTCTTTGCAGTTGAAGAGGACATTCATCAAGGGGCACTAAAAGCGGTTGGCTCTGGATCGGGTCCAGTGGAGGAGAATTTTTGTTTCGGTGTAGATTCCAAGCACGCTAAAACCGCTCAGCATCTAATATGTGTAAGGCCTTCTCATAAGTGCATAATTTCCAGACCACACAAACATGTGTAACAGTTACACATTCAAAAAAAACAGCTCGTACACTCTTCTAGATTGAAATTTTGATATTTTTTTTGTTTACTAGTAAACCTAGCTATATTTCCGTACATTTTTTTTTTGCAAATTTCACGATTTTGCGGACGCAGGAGCTGATTTTGTGAATGTGTAAGTGTTACACATTTTTGGTGTAGTCCGGAAGTTCTGCACTTTAGTGCTGAGCGGTCATAGCGTACGGAACGAATAGTAACCCTTCAATAGCTAATGTCTGAGATAACGGGAGCGCAGCTCACCTCTACCATGATGATTTCGAAATTACTCACCCCTATGATTTGTGAATACTGTGGTAAGGTTGACTTTTTTGAATTCTTTAATAGAGCATTTTCATGTTATAGTTATGTGCTTGCTGAACAGTCCTGGTAATTAAATGTCATCAAAGCATGCCATGCTATGTTGCAAGAACAACTGACAAAGAAATTCCCTTAATAATCTCACAAAATCAATGTTCGAAAAGAACCTATGTTTTGAAGAATTTTTAAGCATTAATATATTGTTGATAATCGCTCAAAATTTCATTCAATTCGGTTCACTGGTCGCCGAGATATGACAGCTCAAAGATTAAATGTCTAAAAATTAGTGTTTTAGAGAACGGTTCTAGCTTCGTGAAAGATTAACCAATCGAGCTCAAATTTGTACCAATGATGCACATAATTGGTTGACAAACAGTCAAAATTTGAGAATTTTTGATGCACTTTATGAAAAGTTACAGCATGTTGAACTTTTTTATGAGAGAAAAAAAAGTTGCCTATCCTAAACATTTTGGTCACCCCCTGTACATCACTAAAACGGAACACAGTCACTTTACAAACACTTCCCTTTGGAATCCCTGCCGGATGACAATTTCTTCCAAGTCCTTAGTCGCGAAAGATGAAAGGGACATTGCAGCACTCAGTTGCGATTGGTTAATCACAGCCACGAGAAAAAAAAGGAAAGCCTTGTGCGGGTGCTCCGAATACTTTTTAATGCACCGAAATTCAAGGGTAACGTATAGGTATCACTCTATGAGAAGTCAGTAAATTCACAATATACTTCACTTTAAAACTATGAGAGCACAATCCAGACTTTATCTCTGTTCGGGACATAATCACGGCGACCAATATTTGATCTATTGTGGTATACCCCGTGTCCTTTGTATAGTGCATGTCGTATTACTTTATCACCATTGAGAAGTTACAAAGTATTCGGTTTTGTTACAGTTTTTGATTGATAGACAAAATCGGATCCCTTAACGATAAAGTCAAGGATGATACCGATATTGACCATGCATCGGAACTCTAGTCCCTACTGCCTCAAATCAGTGAACATCGAATAAAAGATTAGAATTACTAATCCCTTTTTCCCTTGTTTCAAGATACATCTCGTCCAGCACCAACCCGAGACCTATCACTTTTACCACGGTATGAAATGAAAAAGGGGCAAAGTTTTTCCTTTAAAATAGGCTGTTCCATAGTTGGAAGCAGTTAGAACTAGGGTTCGGTTTGGTAGATCTTTCACCGCAACGCAACCCAGAAAGGTGATCTACCAACGGTACGGGCTCTGTTAAGGACAGACTTGTTAGAATCCCAAAATGGCCGCCACAATGGCCGACTTTGGCACCTACTCACGATTTCGAAAGCACAAATCTCTTCGTAAAAAGAAAACAGTGCACCTGAACTTCTTATTTTAAGCTTATTACAAGTGAGCAAGACCAGAATAATAAAATGCACTGTTGTTTTAATCTTGCTTCTTGAGATTTGTGCGTCTGAAGTTCTGATGCACTGTTGAAGCGGGACTGCAAGACGTTTGTCCTTTAAGATCGAGCATGTTTTAAACCCCCTCAACCATTCATCATCAACACGGGTCACCTGAAAACCTTGGATTGGGGTTACCTGTTTGGTGGACTTTGACCCCCGGAGCAGGTGGTCCATAGTGCGTAGCACCAGCAGCGGGAACAAGTTTACAAATGAATCGCTCAACTTTGTCAGTGCTGGTTCCAAAGTAAAACTGTAATTCGTTTGCTCAATTTTGCTTGATAGAATGTTGGAATAGATTTCGATTGCGAATTCTATTTTCAGCATATCTGTATACATACCCTCACAATCTTCTCAACTAGCAAAAACTCCTCCTGATTGTGGAGATGCAGAGGTATTCTCGGTCTCTAATGATAACAACAACCATCACATTCGAACATTTCCTACCCATCACAACTGACTATAGGAACTAGTCTGACGGCATGATTGACTAGAAACGTATGAGCTGCTATAATTGCACTTTTAGAACAAGTGAATAGTCCCATATGGATTCGGTACAATGTACACGCAAAAAAATCCGTTCCGATATACGTGCACTCCCAGTCACGGCAACGGGAACAAACGGGAACTATGCATAGCAACCATAACAACAATAAGAAATGTACACCGTGAACTAGATGTCACGGTTTCTAGAACGCCCATATTGACAGCTGGAACTAGTTCCAGCTCACGGTGTATATTTGCTTGTTCTCATATTTGCGTTTGTTTGTTCACGTTTATCAGAACGGTTTTCTGAGCGTGTATACAATTTATACACACAATTGGCTTTGCTTGTTCCTCACTTCATAGTCCTAGATACTAAGCCGGTTATTTCAAGACATTTACCATTAGTTCAACTGCTTTCTGTGATTACGAGATAGATTCGTTCAAAAGATTTTAATCACTAAGTTTCGCCATAGTTCACTTTATTAGTTTGTTTGTCTACAGCTTAATGGTGATAATAGAAAATCGAAAACATACCTGATTTACTCGCGTAGCATTCATCATCTAGTTTGCCACATGGTACAGAATTGCAGTCTTCCAAATCGGAACATTCTTCACAAATAGGTACACGGTCTGTATTACATCTGTCCTCTCCACACGATTTTAAACGAATAATTATATTTGGGCTACCCAGACATCCACGTTCTACAAGACCTTCTCTATCTAAAAAGTATGAACAATGTAGCTTATTTTTTCTTCACTTTGAAATGGTACCACCGCACTTATAAAAATGACACAATTCTCTGGAAATTGAAATGAACCGCAACGATCAGTTGTTTCGATGCCACTTGCTTCCTCTGGACAATCTGTACATGCTACACAAATGCGTTGAGCTTGATATTGATCAAAAGAACCCAACATCAGTATGGCAAACAGCCAAGCCCTAATCACTTTCTTCGAGTGGCACATTTTCATGTCAATGCTTTTGCCCGCATTAAAATATTCGTACCACTCTACCTGGCTAATAACTGAATTTGGAACTGAATTGTCTGCGATAGCACACTCTTTTATAAGTTACGGCTAATCTATCAGGCCAAACTTATAGACTGTGCCCTCGCATTATCCATTGATTAAGGCATACCGCGTGTTATCGGGTCGCACTGTGTAATCAATGCACACACACAGGAGTAAATGGGTCGAATCACGGCCGAATTATTTATTGCACCAAGCGGACTCCAGCATTGTGTAGTATTGACTTAAAAATGGGTATGTAATACCTTAGTGACCCGATTTTGTCTACCCATATTTGGAACACAACTTTGCTCTCCTTTTTTCACAACACTTTGCCAAAAACGTTTTATTCCTAGGGAAGTGGAACCATCTCGACAAGGCTTCTATTTTGGGCACTTTACTGCTATAACTCAGCCAATTTTGAATCAATTGACATATTTTTGGAGCGCGGTGAGATACTTACAGTATCTAGCCGTGCACAAAATTTCATCTCAATTGCTTCGGAGCCAGAAACTGCCCAAAATACCAGCCACTGCCCAAGTGGCTTGGTACTCTATACGTTTTAAATTTCAGTACAAGTTTGATGGAAAACAATAATGATTTGGTCAAAACTCAATTTTATTTTGTGTCAAAATTTGCAATCTTTATCTCAAGTCTAAGTGGTCGGAATTACTATATCTCTCCTAGTCCCGAAAAAAAAACTCACAGAGATTCTCAAAGAAAATCTTTCATCTCATACAATAATTGTTAAATGAGAAGAAAAAAAAATCTTTAAGAATCACTGGGAGTTTTTTTAGGACCTCGTGAAAGATTTTTTAAATGAAACATAGGATAAATTTCAGCAAGGGTCAATGAATCCGGCTGAACGGGCTCGTTAAGAAATTAAGCATCAATGTTAATTTCTTTTCCCGATCAGCCTAGATAGCTGTGTAGTGTCGGTAGCGGTTGTTTTGATTGGCTAAGAATAACCCAGCATAAACACGATCGAACATATGATGTTAAATAGGATGCTAAAGTGGAGGCGATATGCGTACACTTTACACACAGGTAAATGGAAGCATGTACGCAAATGGCCAATACTTTAGCATCCTATATAACATCATATATGACTTTGTGTTAGCTGGGAACACTACGGACCACCTGTTTCAGTGGTAAGATTCTACTAAACAGGGCTGCAAAACGGTGACTCGATAAGGAGAGCGTCCAACATAGCTCTGGTCCTCACGAGTTCCTACCTCATGCTTCCACGGGTCAAGCGATGATAAATACCGCCAGCTAAGAGTTGTGTGCTTAGCTGGTAGCGCAGCCTGGGCACTGTTGTCCTTCTGACTTCAGCTAGATTGAGGAGGTACGTCTCGAGTGTCTGTTCACGAAGGCTGTAACAGCGTATGATCTGGCGTCCAGCGGCTGAGTAAGAAATGCTGCATCACGACCAGCTAGATCCAAAGTGGTAGCCCCATCAGCGTGGTCGTCCCAGTGTTGGTTGGGACGTTAAACAGAACTGGCACGATGGCCCTCCGGCGAGACAGGAGTGTTGGCGTAGGCCCAATAAGCCACCCGTAAAAATCCCCATTGCGAATAACATAGGAGAAAATACGACTCGATACAATCGGCAAAGACCTACGCGACGAAATAAGGACTACGATTGGAAACTTGGAACATGGAATTGCAAGTCACTAGGTTTCGCAGGATGTGACGCAGGATGTGACGAACTACATCCCCGCAACTTCGACATCGTGGCGTTGCAGGAACTTTGTTGGACTGGACAGAAAGTGTGACAGAAAAGCGGGCATCGAGCGGCTACTTTCTACCAAAGCTGTGGCACCACCAATGAACTGGGAACAGGATTTATAGTGTTGGGCAAGATGCGACAACGTGTGATCGGGTGGCAGCCGATCAACGCAAGGATGTGCATGTTGAGAGTTAAGGGCCGTTTCTTCAACTACAGCATCATCAACGTCCACTGCCCACACGAAGGGAGACCCGATGACGAGAAAGAAGCGTTCTACGCGCAGTTAGAGCAAACATACGATGGGTGCTCGCCGCGTGACGTGAAAATCGTTGTCGGCGACATGAACGCGCAGGTAGGAAGGGAGGAAATGTACAGACCGGTAATCTGGCGAAATAGCCTGCACGCCGTATCGAATGATAACGGCCAGCGATGCGTAAACTTTGCAGCCTCCCGTGGTATGGTAGTCCGAAGCACCTTCTTCCCCCGCAAAGATATCCATAAAGCCACCTGGAGATCACCCGACCATCAAACAGAAAACCAAATCGACCACGTTCTAATCGACGGTAAATTCTTCTCTGATATAACCAATGTCCGCACATACCGCAGTGCGAATATAGATTCGGATCACTATTTGGTCGCTGTATGCATGCGCTCAAAACATCCGACATCCGATCCACCTCGGCTACAGCACTAGGCTTCGCGACTCCGAATCACAGAAACGACTTGTACGTCGGTGAATGTGAACAGTTGAAAAACGAGAATAATGCAGCATGGGCGAGAATGCTGCAACACCGTACGAGAGCGAATGTAGCACGCTACAAACAGGCGCGGAACAGGCAGAACTCAGGCTTCCGGATGAAGAAGCGCCAGCAGCAAGAACGAGATCACAAAGCGATGGAAGAGCTGTACCACGCTAAGGACACACGAAAGTTCTACGAGAAGCTGAATCGCTCGCGCAGAGGCTTTGTGCCACAAGCCGACATGTGCCGAGATAATCACGGGAATATTCTCACGAGCGAGCGTGAGGTGGTCGAGAGTTGGCGGCAGCATTACGATGAGCACCTCAATGGCGACGTTACAAGTACCGAAGGTGGCGTGGTAACAGATCTAGGAGTATGTGCACAGGACGAAAGACTTCCGACCCTTGACCATCAAGAGATTGAGGAGGAGGTTGGCCGGTTGAAAAACAACAAAGACGCTGGAGCAGATCAACTACCAAGCGAGCTTCTAAAATACGGTGGAGAAACACTGGTGAGAGCACTACACTGGGTCATTACCAAGATTGGGGAGGAGGAAGTATTACCGGAGGAATGGATGGAAGGTATCGTGCGGCCCATCTACAAAAAGGGCGACAAGTTGGATTACGGGAACTAACGCGCGATCACACTACTGAGCGCTGCCTACAAGATACTCTCTCAAATTTTATGCCGCCGTCTATCACCGATTGCAAGAGAGTTCGTGGGATAATACCAGGCTGGATTTATGGGTGAACGCGCAACAGCGGACCAGATGTTCGCCATCCGCCAGGTGTAGCAGAAATGCCGCGAATACAACGTACCCACATAATGTATGTCTGCTTGCTAGACGATTGTGCTTGTTTTACCGCTCTATTGAAACAACGTTTTGCGTGCGTTTTACCGTTTGAATCGAGCTTGTCGATCGATTGATTGGTGACTGTCGTCCTACATTACCAGTGCCCGTGGAGTCAAATACGTTAATTGCTTGTTTGTACCGAAATTGACTGAGAAAAAAATCTGTTCTGGTGGAATCTTCGTCAAAACAATAGCCATCATCATCATCGTTGTTATTTGCATCGGACTCTGTATGTGTAAATACTTGCTACACGCCATCTACCGTTGAATAGCAAAGTCTCGTTCCAAAATAGGGTGCGACAGAATGGAACCAAAATGCTGTGAATGCCGAAACGTTTTATCTGCTGGAGATATCTTGGTTGTGTGCGAAGGCTTCTGCGAAAGTATTCGTCGATTTCATGCAAAATGTGTTGGACTATCGGATAGTGAAGCTGATTCATGCCTGAATAGAAGTATTATGTGGATGTGCGAAGACTGCCAAACCTTGATGGAAAATATGCGTTTCCGCTCTACCGTTAATGCAGCGAGGGCGTTGGAGACTCCAGATGTTAAAGTGGTTGATAGCATTCGAAGTGAAATTGCAAACTTGAGTGAAATGGTAAATCAGTTGAATGGAACGATCGGTACATTGAAAACTTCATTTCATATTTCATCGAATGCTGCCTCGTGTGATGCATTATCATCACCTCCGAAAGATGTTTCACTACTATCATAGACGAAAATTGCACCCGATGTGTCAATGTCTACGGCTGATCGTATCGAGGATCGTGTTGAGGTTCCTAATGGGCGTAACGAAACTTTCAAACTCTACCTTTCGAACATTGCGGTTGACGTTAGCGAGGATGAAGTCAAACGAATGGTCAGCGATGCTCTTTGTGTGAATGAAATCTATGCGATCAACTGCCTCAAACCTACCTGGAAAGATGCTTCTTCACTGGACTTTATATCTTTTAAAGTTGAAATCGATAAAAGGTGTCGAGATAAAGCTTTGAACTCATTAACCTGGCCAAAAGGAATACGCTACCGTGAATTCAAAGAGCACACCGAAACAACATGGTGTCCGGACCGTTTTATTCGATCTATTTAAAAATGGTTTTGAACGATTTTGATTTTCAATTTGAAATTCGGCTTCCACTTGTTTGAAATTATGAATTGTACTATTTTATTTTAATGTTTTGTCAGATATATTGAAATGTTGAATAATGTGTATGTTTTTTTTTCTGTATGTAAAGCGTTCAGTGTAGATTACAAGCGATAGTAATCAAATTAGATAGTAAGTAGGTATATAAATCAGTCTGTACAGTATCCTTACTGAAGATGTAGAAAAATAAATAAATAAATAAATAAATAAATAAATATCACCTGTTCATCGATTTCAAATCGGCGTATGATACAATCGATCGAGAACAGCTATGGCAGATTATGCACGAATACGGATTCCCGGATAAACTGATACGATTGATCAAGGCGACGATGGATTGAGTGATGTGCGTAGTTCGAGTATCAGGGACACTCTCTCGAGCCCCTTCGAATCTCGCAGAGGGTCACGGTAATGTGATGGTCTTTCGTGCTTGCTGTTCAACATTGCGTTAGAGGGTGTAATTAGGAGAGCGGGGATAAACACGAGTGGGACGATTTTCACGAAGTCCGTTCCGTTGCTTGGTTTCGCTGATGATATTGATATTATAGTTCGCAAATTTGAGACGATACCGCGAAAATCGGGAGGCTACAATGGGCGGGTCACGTCATCAGGATGTCGGATAGCAACCCGACTAAAATGGTTCTCGAGAGTCATCCGACCGGTACAACACGACGTGGAGTGCAGCGTGCTAGGTGGGTCGATCAAGTGGAGGACGATTGGCGAACCCTTCGCAGAAACTGGAGACACATAGACATGGGCCGAGTAGAATGGAGACGGCTACTATGTACAGGAGAGACCACTCAGGCCTTATCCTGACCGGTAAGGTAAGTAAGCATTTGTAAAGGTAGGTTAATCACCTCTGTTACATTAATCGACTTGAATTCTTGAAATGAAATCTAAGAAGTGTAGCCCATATTGTATGATGAGCATTTGCATCACAACCAATGATGAAAGCTTCATTCAGCTTTCTGCAATAAGAGACATTTGCTACTTCTGGTGGAGCTTCAACATCCACATCTTCCGGAAAGTATGTCTAAGTAATACAAATTCCGTTTTTCCATGGATTGTTGGTAATTCCATCATAATTGCAACAAAAAGTGAATGTGTGGAACGTAAATGTGTTCTAGTTATCAAACATCTACTGTAGTGAGCAACGCATCCGCGATTATTCATCAATGGATGGTACCCTGTGAGATAATAAAACCTGATCAACCAATACTTGCTACAGGTATATAATGAACGATAACCATGTTTGTCGTATTCGATGACGTAAGCCACCCGAATTGTAACAAAAAATGTAGACCCGATCTTAAGGAATGTATACAATCTAGCCCATTCTTAAAAGTGGCTTATTTTTGAGCCACGCCTCTACAGTACTGTATGATAAGGTACAGTTAACTGTGGTACATATTATCTGACCCGGATATTGATTTCAATCGCCGCCACAGCCCTTTCTGATGGTGTCCAAAGTATCTTTTTATTGTGGACAAAATTCCTTCTTCTTGCCTTACCAATAACCATTTCGATAGGCTTTAATGGGAACACCTTATCATTTAATGATGACAAATTCAGAGGTACTTTGATGGATTCACAGCGAAACATTCTTTTGTCTGTATGTCTCTGACAGATTTTAGGCCACTTTATCTAAATCCGGGTTCGGATATGTCCCATAGCACGTCACAATTTTGCTAAATTACCCCAGATTTTATGGCATAATATGCGCTTTTGTTGATATTTGACAGCCATCCATCAAGCAAGTAAATTCAGGCAATTTTTAAGGCATTCAATAAGATGATTTGTTGATTACCATCTGAATAAACGATTTATGCAAAATGTTAGGTTATTACTTGACAGTTTTAAGCATTTTATGTTAGATACATTAGCTTACATGTAACACTTGTAGAGGCTGGCTTGCATGGCAGATATTGTGCTTACCTTAGACCTCTAGGGTCGGAGGGGCTGTGTATAACCCCAAATTAAGTGTTACGACTATAGATCTGATCTAAGGCTCTAAACTCCATGGTAGTGGTGATGAACGACATTTTCCAAATACACTAAAACCACAATTTATGCACATAAATTAAAAAATGTGAATAAATTAAAAAAGGCATAAAATAAGGAAAATTTGTGCATTAATTATGCTTGGTCTGTAATGAGGGTATCTAATTCGTGAGAACAGGTTTTGCTCCTGGGCATTTGAGGTGGGGCTAAGGGGGTTTCCATAAAGTTTCCAAAGAGCCCAGAAAAAGGGGGTTCCAAGGGGCTTCAGGGGCATTTCAGGGGGTTGTTTCAGAGCCTGGGGTGTCTTTTAAGGGCGTTATGCCAGGTTTCGTTGGCGTTTTCATGGGATTACGGGAAATTCAGGGGCTTTTTGATAGAATTTAGGGGGTTTCTGGGACGTTTCAGGGTGCTTTAAAGGGAATTCAGCAGATCTCAAGAGCCTTTAAAAGGCGTTACAAGGGGTTTGACGGACGTTTCACGGCATTTGAGTGTAATTTCAGCGAATTTCAGGAGGTTTCAGGAGCATTGCAAGGGCGTTTCTGGAGATTTTAGGGACGTATGATACCATTTCAGGGGCGTTTCGCGGTATGCTAGATCAGGGTCGTATCAGGGTGTTTCAAGAACATCTTTAAATCTTATAACATTTTAGGGGCGTTTCAAAGGATTTTTTGATGGGGTCCCTGAAAATCCTCTGCAACTTCCTGAAACGCCTCAAAAATCCACCTAAAACCCTGAGACACTCAGAAACTCCCAAAAACTCATCCGTAACGCTTCCGTAACGTCTCTGAATCCCGCCGAAAATGCTCTCAAACATCCTAAAATGCCTCAAAAATTCCCCTTAAACCTCCCCGGACCCCATGTAACGCACCTGAGGCGCTCCGAAACCCGCGAAAATTCCTCCGTAATGCTTCCGTAACGCCTCTGAATCCAGCCGAATATGATCTGAAACTTCCTGAAATGGCTCCAAAATCCCCCTAAAACCCCCTCGGACCTCATGTAAAACCCCCAAAAACTCCTCCGTAACGCTTCCGTAACGCCTCTGAATCCCACCGGAATTGCACTGAAACTTTCATGAAATGCCTCGTAGATCACCACCCTAAAACCCCGTCAGACCCCATGTAACGTACTTGCGGCGCTTCGAAACCCCCGAAAACTCCATAACGCTTCCGTAACGCCTCTGCATTCCGCCGGAAATGCTTCAAAAGTGCCTGAAATGCCTCTAAAATTCCCTTAAAACCCCTCGCACTTTATGTAACACACTTGAGACCCTTCAAAACCTCCGAAAACGCCTCCGTAAGGCCTATGGATCCCGCCAAAACTACTCTGAAACTTCCTGAAATGCCTCCATTGCATATATGAAATCTTTTGGAAAGTTATTGATTCTAATTGACAATATTAGGTAAATTCATCCAAACTAGCTTGGAGTTAAGAGCCCCAGATCTATAGTCGTAATCAAGAAATCAAGCTCGCCTTTCGGAAAGTTAGTCACGACCACCAGCATCGACGTGACAGACGACGCAGACGCCAGTTCCAGTTTGGCAATCTGTTTTGGAAAGCTTATCAACCCATAGTCAAGTTTATGACAGTAATCTAATGCTTTCGTAGATCGTAAACACTCGGACGCCATTGACAAAATGAAGAATCCGCCGATAAGCGCGATAAGAAGTATAAGCAATTCGACAAGCTCGCTATTGCTATCAATAATGCTTGCGAAGGAAATTTTGTCTGGCACTCAGTTTTAGCTCAAATGACACACCTAGAGCGAAGGTGGGAATTTAATCGCTCGTGAGCTTGAGTGCTGTCGTGGTTTACTGAATCGTAGTAGACGTGTGCGCCGAAGCACATTCCACCGGCGCACAGTGGTTCCATTTGTTCAGGGAAGCGATCATAAATAATTTCCTTCGTGTATATATGCTAAGTGTGAAATTATGTGCTTATTACTCACATCCTTATTAATCCAAAAACATCCAGTTTAATTTCTTGGTGCTTTGAATTTGTCAGATATACATTTACAGTCGAACCTCCATTAGTCGATGTTCCTTGACTCGATATCGACTCATGGAGGTAAATTTTTCCATACTGAAAAATAATTTCTGGGTTACTATGATGGTCCCCTCAAAAAGCTTCCCAAAGGATTTTTGTTCCACTACTCGATATTTCCTTGAGTCGATGGTCCCTTCAATATCGACTCATGGAGGTTTTACTGTATTCTGATTCTTTGCGTTGAAAACCAGTTGGAAATCCACTTGGTTTTGTTATACGAAGACGTGGTGTACAACAAAAAAGAGTTATATATTTGTTAACATATTTTGAAAATGTCAAATTGAATATTAGTACCCATGCTCTCAAGCGAAATATGTAACAGAAACTTACATAAAATTAGCTTTTCTATATTCATGGGAACATCATTGTTTTATAAGAACTATACTAACCCATGAACTAAAAAATCAAATTTTCGATTTTTGGCCTATGGCGGTACCACTGTGCGGCGGCGGCGTATATAATAATTAAGAACAGCCAAAACCTCATATCTCAGAATCTCGATAACTTAGAGACAGCTGGTGTCTTCGGCAAAATTGATCATTATGACATAGACTTACATAAAGTGGGACACTTTTTTTTCGAAATGCTGCCACTAGGCGGTTCTAGTGAACATGACGAGAAAAAAAATATGGGTCTAATTATTTTCGAAAAACTACTAAGTCACCAAGTTTCACGACAATTGGAGTTGCACCATATCGTTTTTCTATGGAATGGCTGTAAGACAAGTGCTGTCATGCCCAAGTAACATTTTAATGGGCAGTTAATCTTGTAGAAGTTTTTTGAACCGTAGTAAAACCTAATACCTTTTATTTTAGCTTTATGATGGTTTTAAGAATCTCTTCTAGTCTATTTGAGCTTGAGCTTGATTGACCACCCGCATTTGCTACTCCAGTATCGCCAGATCAGCTACACTCACATAAGGAACCAATGAGATAGCTGCTTGGGACTAACAGGCATCTTCAGTGTGTGAGCGTTGGTGGTCTTGTATTTTTAGGCGACAATGGCGCCTGCTGCGTCAGGTTGCAGGTCAATGGGGAAGGGGAGGGAAGTGATGATTGCAATCGCTCGCCCACATCAGGCCGTTGAATCATTTGCGCCTGCACAAGGTCATGCGGATGTTGGTGGTATTTTTGGCACATGGATCATGCATTGGTGCAAGGATGCCAGGCGTAAAGCGATAGATTGTGTGAAGACAACTCTGAAGCGGCACAGTTCGCTTGGTTGCATAACTTGTAGTCGTTGTATGATAGATTGACACTGTGCTGTGATGAAAGTTGGAAAGAAGGGAAACGCCTTTTTTTTCAATCCGTTTCTGGTTCTAGCGATCGCTACGCGCTACGAACATACGAATATACATGAGAAGTATATGTACGAGAGAGAGAGTGAGAGAGAAAGTAGATAGAAAGATACAAAGTAGGAGGTAAGGGACGAGCCAGGGATTGAACCCAGGACCTTCTACATATGAATCAGAAGCGGTAGCAATTAGATCACCAAGCTCGTCTGGTTTTAAGAACCTCTTCTAGTCTATTTAACTATAAAATGTAACCAAAGATGATGAAATCAGGGCTGGTTACCCAAGTTTTCCAAATTCAAACGGCCCAACCCAACTAACAATCGCCAGCCGCAAACAAGCATGCATGCTGAATTGTTGCTTTATAATAGTAATTATAGCTGAACTAAAATTATGCTGTACACATTACTGTACAAATGCTTTTTCAATTGAAAAAGTAGCCAATGTTCAACTTATCGCATTGGTATCAATAATGATAATTTAAAACACGTTTCAAGCTTTTAATAAGATTTTTATTCGACTCGCAGTAATTCCTTTACAACATTGTTTAACAAGACTTTTTTCTGCTTCTTGTTAAGTTCATGTAAAAATTAGGACATGTATCTGTATAATGTGTTTTTCACAAGTCAAATAAGCACTTCCTTTTCATCATACTTTGACTCAGAGTACATGATGAAAAACACGTGTTTTTTTACCGAACAACAGCTGAATTAATCTGTTGTTCAGTCGTTAACCATAATGTTGTGCTAATTCACCACTGCTGTATGGGAGTCAGAGTCTGATCATTATTTAACCAAGGGAAGTTTATGTTTTGATTTAAGCGCTGCAATAATTATCTCTAGGATGGCGCAGATAGGAAGACATGCGGCTGGCAATCGACGGGTCTCGAGTTTGAATCTGGATTTAGGTAAATTTATGTGTAGTTATTATTTCACAATATTTATTCACAGCGTTAAGTTCCAATCATAAACTCTCATGGAAATTGAAAAATTTTGCATTTTTTTAATTTTTAATCATTTTTGCAAAAGCTGAATAACAGCTTTACTATATATTTGTAAAACGATTTAACAACAAACATTTCAGTTGGTACACAACACTATGCTTTAAAGTTTCTCCAAATTTGTGTGAACAAAACCCGAACAAAGGTTGTGGCTGAAAATTATCCAAATGTTATTCAGCATCATGCTGAATCAATTCGTCGTAAAGGTGCTTGTAAAATTAGTGATTGTTAGAGGGGTATGTATTTCAGAAATTCAGATTTTTTTGCTTTCTGCAATTTTTGTTGAAGCTTTCCGAGAAGCTCCTTTCTTTATCCTGGAAATTCTTCCAGAGATTCTCTCAGACATAGCTTAAGAAATTCCTTTAGAAAGTGTATTTATTTCTTGGCGTATATTCAGGAATATTTCTTATAATTCTACATGGAATAACTGCAGAGCATTCTTCAAATTTCCAGGCATTCCTTAAGAATTCCTTGCGATTATTTAAGAAAATGTTTAAGATATTTGCATTCGGACACTTTGCAAGAAATTGTTAAAAGAACTCTTCCAGAAGTATCTCCATCAGCTCTTTCAAGTTTGCTTCAGAACATCCTCCAAGAATCCCATCAAAAATTTATTTAGAAAAACATATTTAAGAATTCCTCCAATACTTTGATCTACAATTTCTGATCGTATTCATTTTTACTATTATAGAATATATTATTCTATTATTATTGTAGAAATTATTCCAAGTATACCTTCAGAAAATTTTCCGGGTTTACTTAGGAAATTCTTCAAGCGTGAGAGAAATCTTCTCAGGGACTTTTCCTCTAGGATTTTTTTCTTAAACTCCTCCAAAAATTTCTTATAAATTTCTTCTAGTAATCTCTTCAGAGTTCTTCTAGGAATCTCTCGAAGGAGTTCCTCTGCTGAGTAAGAGATTCCTGCTCAAACTTCCCCAAAGATTACTTAAGAAATTGTTTCAAAGAATTTTGTTCATAAAAAATAAAAAAATCCTGCAATCTTGGAAGTATCACCAGAAATAACTTTAGAAATTTCATCAGAGAATCATTGACAATTTCTCTAGTATTTGTAATTCATGAATTACTTCTGAAAAATTCGTGTTGGAATAACTGAAAGAATTCTGCAGGAACAGTACCAAAATGAAGCTTTTTTTCTAATCCCTGACAAAATTATCCAAGGGATTCCAGTGGAAGTTCTTGGAAGAGTTTTCAGAAGAATCGTAGCAGAATTTTTAAAAATGTTATTGATGAATATCTGAAAAAAAAATAATCCATGGAAGAATTTATGATAAAATCCCATACCAAAATTTATGAAATATCCTTAAGCTTTCCGAAGAAATCCAACAATGTGATGACGATGAACCTGGGCATGTTAGTGGTATATCTGTAAGTAAAAAGAAAATTGGGTTAAGTACCATTTTTTTTTTATTCAATCAAGAATTTAAATCCTTTGACAGTAACGTATTTCGACCTCAACTGTAAGGTCGTTTTCAGTGTCTTGTACTTGACTCGACTTAGTGGAATTAAAAGGAACAGTACCTAACTCGATTTTCTTTTTACTTACATGTATTTCGTTAAAAATCCCAGGTTCATCAGGGAGCTTTTAAAGTTTATTTTCTTAGAAAAAAATACTATAAACAGGTTTATTATTTAATCATTTTTAATACGCGTTTAAGGTGGCCGGCCTCAAGTTGTGCAAAAAAAAAAAAATCGCGCGCACCATGTACTGCGTAATCACATTTGACACACTCACCTAATTTTCCGGCATAGCACTTGTCATCTGCTCTGCCACATGCAACAGTTCCACATGTTTCCAAATCCGTGCATTGTTCACATAATGGTATTCGCTGGAAATTGCAGTTATCATTCGGGCAAACCAGCACAATATTCTCCGTACTTTCGAAACATCCACGATCAATCTGATTAATCCCAGCTGAAAAATATTGTTCACATAAGATTCAATTTTTTTCTCGTAACATTTATCGCACTTTTGTAAACAGCACATTGGGTATCACACGGCTCACTGATGCTGTAGTCTGTTATTTCTTCAGAACAATTCTCACATTGTAGGCAATTTCCAGCTGATGCCGTTTGAAACTGCCCTACAATTGTTAATCCCAAAACGAATATTGTCAAATAGCACTTCATTTCCCTATACAAAAACAAATGAGTATGAAAATCTTCAAGCACACCTAGCGAGCACGAACTAGTCTCTGACTTAGTCAACAACTGAGCATAGACAAGGCACTGAATGGCTCAAGTTTAACTCACTTATAACAAAAATTTCCACAATCGACCCCAAAATTGAAATTTTATTGCCCCTTCGATTACCGCGTGGTTTAGATAAGCTCTGAATTTGGCGTTTTGATAAACCTTCAAAAAATAAAAAGAATTTCTCATGCGATTCTTTCAACGGAAGGTACGCCGAGTTCTTCCGATAAGGGAATACCATTGCGTATTTCTGTGTTTTAAACGGCGTTATCACCATCATAGCGGTCCCATACCGAGAGCCCGCCGGCAACGGCAAATGGGTTTCGGATAGGTCCAGAGAAATGGCGACCATATGAACGACGGGTAAATACCCCGTACAGGAGTTGGTGTCCACTACCTATGAGGGCTTCGTGGTCGCCAAAGTAAACGGGATGATCTTCAGTAGCTGCCATGCATCTCTGCGTTGGTCGATCGAGCAGCTCATGCAGATGCTGGATTGTATCACTATTGACGTTACTTTTTGAAGTCTTGGCCTAACACGTAGTTCGCACAGGAGAGTAGACGATAAATACACTATCGGTTCACTACAGTATCAACTACAATAAAAGTAGGCATCGGGTAGAGGAAGCGGCGGCTAGGGCAAGGCCAAGCCCTCGCAGGTGGAAGGCATTATATTAGGTGTATTTATGGAGGCCTTCCACCGTATGCGAAACGAACTTGAGGTTGGCGGCGACTAGTTGGTAGCGGTGCTCTCGCGTGTGTGCGATGCGACCATGCCTAGACCACCGGCTTACTGGTGGACAAAAGCGATTGCGGACCTGCGATGCGCCTGCCTCCGGACTAGGCGGTGGATACAGCAAGCACTATCTGAGGAAGAGCGAAACGATCGACAGGTGGTGTTCGCTGCTGCAAAAGCCACGCTGAAGACCGATACAAGGGCAAGCAAAAAGGCCTGTTCTGTTTCGAGGGTCTCTGGCAGCTCGCTATGCAGAAACGCCTGAACGAGGGAGTTTTCCCAGAAGTTTGGAAGAGGCAGAGCCTGGTTCTATTCCCAAAGGTGGGGAAACCACCCAGATACCCGTCGGCATATGAACCAATATGCTTGATGGACACGACGGGAAAGGTGCTCAAAGATCATCCTTAATAGAATGTTGAGACACACCAAGGGTGTAAATTGTCTCTCGAGCAACCAGTTCGGCTGCTCGTTCAGAGGTGGATCGGAAGTGCTTTCGCATTACTCCAGGATTCCCGCAAGGTTCCATCCTGGATCCGACATTATGGAATGTCATGTACCACGAGGTGTTGACCCAAGCAGCACGCAAGTCACAAAGGAGTGTAGACAACGCAGGTTTTTGTTTGTACAGGAGCTACATTCATGTAACTCAAAGGCAGAATAACTTGGAAATGATGACCTGCGCTGTCGACACTCCTTTGTGACTTGTGTGCTGCTTGGGTGAGGTTAGAGTTCCTGGTGGGGGTGGGGATCGTCGGTTTCGCTCACGACATTACGCTGGATGTCTACGCGCTGAGAATCGATCGAAGAAGTGGAGTTGACTACTGCCCACTCGATTGTCTGAGGTGGTGGTCTTGAACAACCGGCGGCCCGGCGTAGAACACTGCGCGAAGTACCGAAAGCTAACGTGGTAAACTGGAAAGTACTTACAGGCTGATCTGACCATGATCGCATAGTTGACGTAACTACCATTGACAATGCACAGTGTTCGAAATCGATGATTTTGCGATCAAAACTGTATAACTTTTTTTTAGGTTGGTTATAGAGGTTTGGCGTGTTCTACAAAGTTTTTCTGGCGTCTTCTGATAAAATGTAATTAATGATTAATCCCCCTAGAAGTGAGATATTTATTTTTATTTTTTTAGAAGTTTGACGTCTCCGGCAAAGTTGTAGCTCATAGTAAGAGAAAAAACTTCGTAGAACATATCAAAGCTCCACCTCTTACGGTTTTCGAGATATGGAGCCTTTTGTGCGAAGTGCCCCTAAAATTATTTTTTTCAGTGTAGCTTTAACAGATAAAATCCTACAGTTTTGTGACCTTCTACAAACTTGTTTAGGACGTCAAAATACACATTTCTTCTGAAGATGCTAAGTCATTATATCTTAAAACAAAAAAGTTATAGGCAAATTTATCATATTTTGAGGTGTACTTTCACCTTATGTAACAATTTCCGGCGCAAAATGTTGCAGATGGCTCAGTCGGTAGGTGAAAGATTAGACTTTTTACTATCTCTTGAGGGTGGAAACCCTCGCACACTGTTTCCAAAGGCCCAATTTCGTGATCGAAATTGTTTTGGGCATGAAAAATTGATTTTAGAGATTTGGTGTCTTCGAAGAAGTTGTATGGTATATCAAAGCCCTTCTTTTGGAAGTATCACTAATGTGATTAATCCACCTAAAAGTGAGATAGAAATTCAATATTTTTCATAAGTGAAGATAGCGTGTTTATGTCTTCAGCAAAGTTGTAGAAAATATCATTATGAGAAAACTTGCCGAACAAATTTTTGCTCTATCTACTCAATTTCTAGAGATATGGGCCATTATTTGTGAATGACCCCTTAAAATCAGTTTTTTGTTGTAACTTTTTCCAGACATTTTTTGGAATTTTCAAATGTTCTACAAAGTTATTAAGTATGACAAAATACGTGTTTCTTCTGAAGACGGCAACATTGTATCTTTTATAGTTTTTGAGATATTCAATAATTTATTTGAAAAAAATGGCCTTTTTTACGGCTTTGTGATATTTACAGAGGCAAAATGGGGCAAGATTTTTCAATTGCATATGAAAGAAGTTAATAATAGGTGTACATTTTGTTTCAACTCAGGCTGGACACTTGCTTCCTTGACAGTAAAATTGAGCTGTGAAATATTTTAGTTCGTAACTGAAATTTTCAAAAAACTCAAAAAGTATTAAAGATAGAATTTTGTCGTCTTTAAAGAAAACATGTATTTTATCATATATAATAACTTCGTAGAACATTTTAAAATTCCTAAGAATGTCTGAAAAAAGTTACAATGAAAGATTTGAAAGATATGGGTCATTTTCTGTTAACGACCCCTAAATATCAGTTTTTTCATTGTAACTTTTTTCAGACATTTTTAGGAATTTTCAAATGTTCTACAAACTTATTATATATGATAAAATGCATGTTTTCATTTAATAAGACAAAGTTCTATCTTCAATACTTTTTGAGTTTTTTGAAAATTTCAGTTGCGAACTAAAATATTTCATAGCTCAATTTTTCTGTCAAGGATGCAAGTGTCCAGTCTGAGTTGAAACAAAATTTACACCTATTATAAACTTCTTTCATATTCAATTGACAAATCTTGCCCCATTTTGTCTCTGTAAATGTCACAAAGCCGTAAAAAAGGCTACTTTTCAAATTAAATTATTGAATATCTCAAAAACTTTCAAAGATACAATGTTGCCGTCTTCAGAAGAAACACGTATTTTGTCATACTTAATAACTTTGTAGATTATTTGAAAATTCCCAAAAATGTCTGGAAAAAGTTACAACGAAAAAACTGATTTTAAGGGGTCATTCACAAATAAAAAAAAGGGCTCTGATATACCACAAAACTTCTTCGAAGACACCAAATCTCTAAAATCAATTTTTTATGCCCAAAACAATTTCGATCACGAAATTGGGCCTTTGGAAACAGTCTCGTGGGCAATAGTGGGAAAGGTGTTTTAAATACAAGGCAAAAAGTCATTATTTTGCCTGTAATAAAAGAAAAATAAATAAAAATAATAATAATTAAGATGCCCGCAGTAATTTTTAATGCACTGTGTTGCTTCCGGCAAAATCTTTATAATGTTTTTGCAGAAAACAGTGAGTTTTTATCACTAAAAAATGAAAAATCAGTAGAAAATATTATTATAATACGAGAGTTATAACTAAAGCTAGTTCTTAATACAAGTATTGAATTTCTTCAAACTTATAACAACATATGCTCAAACGATTGACTACCTACCCAATAGTAATTAAATTGAATGGCTATAATGGTTGAAATACTAAATGCGGTTTGATAAATACCTTCGCAGTTCTAATTGTCTTATTTAGCGATGTTGAGACACTTCCATATTCTGAATCTGCATGCCAAACTGAGCCGAAATCCAAATTTTCATTAATTCTGGTGCCCGGGACCCTATTTGAAAATCAATTTCCAGTTTGTATGGGAGCGATTTGTTGAATCACCCCTTGTCGCATTTTGTACTGAGCGGAGCTGTCAAGCAGTTGCCCAGCTGTCAAAAGATGATTTCAAAAAAATCTCTTTGAAATTGATTTCAAGTTCCGAAATAAAATTCTAAAAATCTGAAAAAAATTATAGTGGCTCAGGAAAAGGTTCTCTTTTGTATAAAATTAAAAAAAAAATCAATAAATTTCCCAAAATTTAAAAACACCATTAAGGTACAGGGGATAGACAAAATGATCGGGACAGACAGAATTTTCCCTTCTCAAAAATATTCAAATAGCTGTAACTTTTCGAAAAGTGCATCAAATATTCTCAAGTTTTTACTGTAAGTGGATCAACTAGTTGTGTATCAGTAAACAAAACTTGAAAAATATCAGGCTATTCTGCACGAAGTTATAAAGATTCTAGAAAAAGGTATATTTATCCGATAGCCAACTTTGAGCTGTTATATCTCCGGATTCAATGAACCGAATGCAATGAAATTTTGACCATTTACGATTTATATAATGAGCTCTGAAAAACGTTCGACTCAACTTGAAATTATTCACAAGAGAAAAAGTTATAGCAATTTCATTTATTCTATGATTTTATAGTAAATTGGTCTATATTCAATATGCATCCCATTACTTTTTCAATGAATTGTCGGCTATGTTGTTACTTTCTTTCAAGCCATATTTATATTCAAGACAATTAGAGGGAATATAAATGAACTATAATTAGCATCTTGAATTTTGAAACGATGTTGAAATTTAAGAAAATTTGGTGTTTTATTAGAAAAACAATCTAATCGTTTTAATTTTCTTTCGTGTTATGAATTTAAGGTTAAGTCAAACGTTTTTCAAAGCTCATTATATAAGTCATGAATGGTCAAAATTTCATTGCATTCAGTTCATTGAATTCGGAAATATAACAGCTCAAAGTTGGCTATCGGATAAATATACATTTTTCTGGAATCTTTATAACTTCGTGCAGAATAGCCTGATCTTTTCCAAATTTTCTCCACTGATACACAACTAGTTGATCCACTTACAGTAAATTTTTTTTTCGAAAAGTTACAGCTATTTGAATATTTTTTGAGAAGGGAAAATTTTGCCTGTCCCGATCATTTTGTCTATCCCCTGTAGTTGTAATTTTGCACTCTTCAATTCATAATTGTTTTTATCAAATGTGCAATGTTTGTGAATAGTACTGTTAAAAATATGAAAAATACAAGTAACTAATGATACAGACGATGGTACGTCAAAACATGTAATTGGTTAACGTCAAGAGATTAAAAATAATGTTAAAAAAAAACTTTCGCATTATTTCTTGGCACACCCTGAATTTTTTTGGTTTATTTCTGATATATTTCAATTGCTTCCCAGTTGGAAGTGAAACTCGTGAATTACCCAAAAAGCTGCTAATCTGCTATCGGACGAATCAAAACTTCTCTTGATATTTTCCGATACTGTGTCCGAAGTTGAAAAGTCAAACAACAACAAATATAAATAGGGAAGTGGAACCATCTCGGCAGGGGTCCTATTTTGGGCTCTTTTCTTCTATAACTCAGCCAATTCTGAACCAATTGACACTATCTTTGGAACGCGATGAGATACGTATAGTATCTAGCCGTATATAAATTTTCAAGTAAATTGGTTTGGAATTGACTGACTTATAGCTAAGAGTGCCCAAAATGCCGGCCGCTGCCCAAGTAGTTCGCTACCCTACATGAAAAAATTAAAAAAAATCTACCCTGTGTTTTGATGCACATCTTGAACTGTTTATTATTTCCTCTTTCCTATTCCTAGCGCTACATAACTTGAATATTGCCTCGAAAAAAAAACTCCAAACAGTTAGTTTTGAAGTAACTTTATCAGAAATTGCCTGACCAGCTGATAGTTAACAATATGAATTCAAAATCATCAAAAAATATTCTGTTTGGTAAGCACTATGCTCAAAAACGCTGAAAAAACTAGTTTTAGGGGTACTTCGCACAAACGCGAAAACCGTAAGAGATGGAGCTTTGACATGTTCTACGAAGTGTTTTCTCTTACTATGAGCTACAACTTTGCCGAAAACGTCAAACCTTTAAACAAATTAAAAAAAATAAAAATAATTTTTTTATCTCACTTCTATGGGGATTAATCATTAATTACATTTTATCAAAAGACGCCTTTTAACATGCAGAAAAACTTTGTAGAACACGCCAAACCTCTATAACCAACCTAAAAAAAGTTATTCAATTTTCATCGCAAAATCATCGATTTCGAACACTGTGCAATGTCAGCATTTACAAGCTAATATATATCTATGTTAATAATTGTGACCAGTTTTATTGAATAGAGCGCAAGATCTAAATACTAACTGGATGTCAACGTGAAGAAATATCTTAAACATTCCATTACTGATTGTTAAAATTTTGAAAGTGTGTTGAAAACTACAGTGGCGCTTACGTAAACCATGCGATTATGGACAGTGATGTGCCTGATAATTACTAGCGCGTATCGTACACTGAAAATATTCTACACGTTCGAGCCACATGTTTCAAACATGAGTTTTCACCACTTGGGATACATCTGAATTTAACGTGTCAAACCAGTCATAAATCTACTTTTCGAAATCATGTGTAAAACACGTTAGTTTGGCATCATAAATGTCAAATTTCTTAGAATATCAGTACCAGGCACCCAGCTGTGGGTCCCGGTTCACCAAAAAAAAATGAAGTATGCTAGGACATACTTACCGCGGGCGAGTTTGATGATGTACATTGTACATTAAGTTATAGGCGAACCGTTTCCATTATCGATACATAAACACACTGTCAAACGCGGTCAAATCATGTGTAAAAGACAGTGGTTTAGAACCTAAACTATTCAACATTTGATTCAAAAGAATTACACGTTGATATAGCTTGTTGTTTTAAACGATACATTAACGTGTAAAAGAACATGGATGAGACGTGTCGATTATTTTCAGTGTATCGTGTTACACGACGCGCTCTGCGTCATCACTGGTATGGTGCCTATCGGCATCCTTATCAGGGAGGACATGAAGTGCTTTGAAATTCGCGGCCAAAGAGGCATACGCAGGACTGCCAGGATGGCCCCCATGATTAAATGGCATAGCGTGCGTGGTACAGTTTCACCGATGCAGGGTCATTAGGCGGAAGCGAGCGCTCGCGACAAACGGGGCAAGCAATCGCAGAAGCGGGCGAGGCAACCGTCAGGCGAGGAGCTGTCTGGCGGTGCCCGCAAGGCCAGGCGAATCATTACCCCGATAGTCGGTAATAATGCCGGAAGGTCGGACCCCAGCCAGGGTTCCCGGAAAGCTGGGAAGGGTGGGCTTGAAAAGACTGGCCCGTTCCGGAACGATGGGAACAAGGGGTTGCGACCGCTGGTGGGCCCTCAACAGCCACAGAGCAGGGCGATCCAAGGGAAGGACCCCCCTTGGACGAAGGTAGAGCGGAAGAGGAAGAAGAAGGCGAATCCGCAGGAAGTAGCGCAGGACGCCAAGCCAAGGCGTAGGAGGGCAGGTGCCAAGCGCGAGAAAGGCGACGCGATCGTCATCAAGACGGAACAGTCCAAGTATTCGGACGTCTTGAAGATGATGCGAAGCGACGCCAAGCTTGAGGGTTTCGGAGCCGACGTACGCAGTATTAGACGTACTCGTACGGGCGAGTTGTTCCTGGAGCTGAAGCGTCAGGAGGAGCACAAGGGCGCCGCCTATAAGAGGCTGGCAGAAGAGGTCCTTGGTGAGGGTGTGCAGGTGAGGGCTCTGACACATGAGGCGACTCTGAAGGTCAAGGACATTGATAAGATCACCGAAGTGGAAGAGCTCGTCACGGCACTGCGGCAACAGTGTGATGTGCAGGTGGCCGCCGCAGCCGTTAAGCTACGGAAAGGGCCAGTAGGGACACAAATAGCTTTGGTTCAGCTAGCTGTGGCGGACGTCAAAAAGTCCGTTAAAGTAGGGAACATAAAGGTGGGTTGGTGTGTATGTCACCTGACATTCCACGATCCACCAGAGGTTTGCTTCAGGTGTCTGGAACCAAGACACAAGTCGTGGGACTGCAAAGGCCCCAACAGGCATAAACTGTGCAGGCGATGCGGCGCTGAAGGTCATAAGGCCCAAAGCTGCACGAGTCCGCCCATCTACATGATCTGTACCGGGAATTCCTCGAACAACAGACATCCGATGGGTGGTCCAGGGTGCCCGGCCTTTAAGAAAGCCGCAGTGAACAACAAATCACAGTGCAGGTAACGCAGCTGAACCTGAACCACTGTGATGCGGCTCAGCAACTGCTTTGTCAGGCGGTTTCTGAGTGGGAGACGGATATCGCCATCATTTCGGACCCATACCGAGTACCCGCCGGCAACGGCAACTGGGCCTCGGATGGGACCAGGAAAATGGCGGCGATATGGACGACGGGTAAATACCCCGTGCAGGAGTTGGTGTCTACTACCTATGAGGGCTTCGTGGTCGCCAAAGTAAACGGGGTCTTCTTCTGTAGCTGTTATGCGCCTCCGCGGTGGCCGATCGAGCGGTTCACGCAAATGCTGGACCGCTTAACGACCGTGCTAACAGGGCGAAGGCCGCACACTGTTGCGGATGGCCCAAAAACGTGATCGAAATTGTTTTGACCATGAAAACATGATTTTTGATCTTTGGTGTCTTCGGCAAAGTTTTTCTATAAAATAAGCCCTAATTTATGGAAACATCTGTTTTGTGATCAATCCCCCTAAAAGTGAGAAACGGTTTCTAACTTTTTTATTTGTAAACTAAAAAAATATGTTTGTTCAGAGAAGTTGTAGGCAATTTTACAAGAAACAACTTTGCCGAACATACAAAATTTCTATCTTTTGATTTGTATGTACATTTGAGGCGTTTTTTGTGAAGCACCCCTAAAAATCAGTTTTTTTGCTTATAACTTTTTCTATGAATTTTTCACGATTTCCAAATGTTCTAGCAAATATTTTGCCTTATTAAAACGCGTAACTTTTGCGAAGAAAGTATATATCTATCTCTCATATTTATCATGTTATTGAAAATTTCACTTTAAAAAATGCTTATGTTTGACATACCCATTTGTTAACTTTCGCACGTTTTCGCAGACCAGGATTTTCACATTTGAAAATATGGAACGAGTTTTATCTATTGCAAATATAGCCAGTTTTAGCCTGATTTCGCCTGCATATTTAAATTCACATACTAGAAATGACTATCATTATAAAATGTGTTATTGTAAAATGATCAACATGTCAAAAAATGTACTCAGTGCTTTTCTTACATTATTTTTCCACATGAACACGCAAAAACGTTTTCACAGAATCACTTGGAACTGCATCAGATGACTTTCCCATAAAATTTAAGTTTTTTTTTCAGATAAACAGTGGCTCTCATAGTAGTACGATAAGTCTCTTCCACAAAATAAACGTTATTGTTGAATGATCTTGCTAATGCTCATAAAATTTTTCGAGTTCATGTACACTTTGCAGAAATGTAAATTTTCAGAATGTTTAAATAACAGCATCTAATGATTCGATTAAAATTGGATTTAAATTTGTTTACTTGAAAATTATTACATATCTGTTATTATTAACGCATATCATTGATTAACGTCATCACTTATTTCATTGCTTCCAGTTACTATCTCGTCATATGTTTAGAGCAAAAGGTTGTTCGCATGCTACGTTTATGGTGTTCTAGTTTTTTTTAGGAAATAGTCCAATATTCCTTATTATGGGATCAGATGTTTCAAGCAGACGATATAGGAGATCTGTGTTTGTTTAGATTTTTGGAAACTTACGTCTATGATCCTCTCTGTAATTCCTGGTGTCTTTGTTGCGTGACTCTTGTGCTTCCTCGGACAGAAAAACATACATACAGTAACTGGAAGCAATACATTTAATGATGACAGTAATCAATGATATATGTTAATATTATCAGATAAGATTAATTTTTCAAGTAAACAAATTAAAAATCAATATTAATCGAAACATCAGTTGTTGTTATTTGAACCTTCTGCAAATTAACATTTTCGCAAAGTGCACATGAACACGAAAAATTTTATGAGCATTAGCAAGAGCATTTGAAATATCGATTATTTTGTGGAAGAGACTTATCGTACTACTATGAGAGCCACTGTTTATCTAAAAAAAAACTTAAATTTTATGGAAAAGTCATCTGATGCAGTTCCAAGTGATTCTGTGAAAACGTTTTTGCGTGTTCATGTGGGAAAATCATGTAAGAAAAGCACTAAGTACATTGTTTTGATATCTTGATCATTTTACATTAACACATTTTATAATGATAGTCATTTCTAGTATGTGAATTTAAATATGCAGGCGAAATCAGGCTAAAACTGGCTATATTTGCAATAGATAAAACTCGTTCCATATTTTCAAATGTGAAAATCCTGGTCTGCGAAAACGTGCGAAAGTTAACAAATGGGTATGTCAAACATAAGCATTTTTTAAAGTGAAATTTTCAATAACATGATAAATATGAGAGATAGATATATACTTTCTTCGCAAAAGTTACGCGTTTTAATAAGGCAAAATATTTGCTAGAACATTTGGAAATCGTGAAAAATTCATAGAAAAAGTTATAAGCAAAAAACTGATTTTTAGGGGTGCTTCACAAAAAACGCCTCAAATGTACATACAAATCAAAAGATAGAAATTTTGTATGTTCGGCAAAGTTGTTTCTAGTAAAATTGCCTACAACTTCTCTGAACAAACACATTTTTTTAGTTTACAAATAAAAAAGTTAGAAACCGTTTCTCACTTTTAGGGGGATTGATCACAAAACAGATGTTTCCATAAATTAGGGCTTATTTTATAGAAAAACTTTGCCGAAGACACCAAAGATCAAAAATCGTTTTTTCATGGTCAAAACAATTTCGATCACGTTTTTGGGCCATCCGCAACAGTGTGGGCCGGTGGTAATAGCGGGCGACTTTAATGCCTGGGCCGTGGAATGGGGAAGCCGTTTCACGAACACTGGCCATCTTAGATGTCGACTTGGCTAATGTCGGTACCAAGAGTTCCTATAGTCGAAACGGCTCCACCCCATTACCCCGAACGCCATTACCCCGAACGCCACTACCCCGAATGCCATTACCCCGAATAGGCCACTACCCCGAAAGCCATTACCCCGAATGGGTCATTACCCCGAAAGCCATTTCCCCGAAAGCCATTACCCCGAAAGCCACTACCCCGAAAGGGCCATTACCCCGAATCGTTCAGATGATCACCAAAAAAGTGATGACCGATTAGAAGTTGATGAAGGTGGTTTTAAGTTAGAAAAGGGTAATCAGTAATTAGTGTAGGTATACCTATTCATATATGAATACTCTTCTTCATCCTATGCCCCTATGTTAATTCGATTCTTAAACAGACGATTTAGGTACCGATTTTTTCAAATAGCTCTTATAGGTAAATCCAACGGAAGCTAACATTCCCTCCGCATCTGGTGGCAGGAATGAGAACCCTATGAAAAACGTGACCCCTACAAAGTTTCATATGGCGCAGCATAAGCAAAGTGCACTTTCTTCCCTTTTTCATATCGAATTCCGCATCGTTGAGAAACAAACGAGCACTTTTTGGAAAGAAAATGTTATTCTCTTTCAGATGTGCTAAGATCCGGTAGGTACTTACGAACAATTTATGTGATTAAATTGAGCAGCTTGCTATGCCTTCGGTGGACAATCTTCCGGAATTTTTGTTAGCTAACCAATCCGATGTCTGTCGGCGTGGGCACCGAGAATGATGATATTAGAAGTCATTGCCAATGGAAAATAGCAACTATCGGTGCAAAATATGAGTAAATTTTGAAGACAAAAAGTTGATTTTTTATGTAAACAAACGATTTTCTCCTTATCTCACTCAGCGCCTCTATAATGGGGGACCATTCGGATTCACCTATTTACTTCGTTTTAGATAGCATGACAATGGGAGCACATTGTTTAAGATAGGTTCCGTTTCCCTTAGGTTTCCGTATGTTGTGCTTAATGCAAAAGTAAGGTTCGTGAAAACGAAAGCAGCAAACGCAATGAAATTAAGAAGACAAGTAAAGACAAATTTTCCATATTTTAAACTAGCTGCTCTTTTGAACTTATAGCTATGGCTATTAAAACAACAAGTATTTCAAACTGGCATTTTCCCTTCTTTTAAAAGTTGGTTGGCCTCAAGCACGATTGTAACTGGTGGCAAACGATTGTGCTGGTTATCAAACTACACTTCTTCAAATATTTGCCTTCTTCTAAAAATAGGCTGTTCGTTTGAGTTTGCGGTTTCCAACCGTGTACTATTGCAGAGTTGTTTGGTAGCCAAACTGTTAATTTCTTTATAGAAATGTTTCTTTCTTTTCATCAGAAGCTGTTCTTTCGAGTTAGAGTGTTACGTAGTTTATTTGCAGACGAATAACTAACTCCATAGCGGATTTGTTCTTCTTTGAATAATAGGCTGTTCTTTCAAGTAAAATTTTTCAGAATTGACTTGCGGCCAAACTGGCAACTAGATTTCTTTTGATTTTCTTTTAATTTTGATGATCAGTTTCCAGAACATCAAGCCCTAAAATTGTTTTCTGATTTTTTTTTTCAAGATTGTAGTACTGGACTGGATTTTAGATATTCAGTTCAGTTCACTTAGCAGATCCAGCATCGTTGGACCAAATAAACTTTTTTTTTTCTGGCGACTAAACTGTAGCTTTTCTTTTCATAAAAGGCTGTTTTTCTAGCTGCATTTATATAGTTTACTGGGAGTGAAAGCTGCTTACTGTATATGAGATTTGCCATTCTTTAATTTATAGGCTGTTCTTTCTAGTTACGTCGGTACCGTGTTGATTGGCGACATATCTCTATTAATTCTATCTAGTGTTTTTCCTTCTTTTAAAGTTGGGCTGTTCTTTCGACTTATATTGTTACAGAGTTGTTTGGTAGCCATGTTGCCCTTTGCAGATTTATGTATACGGGCCGTGCATAAACTATGTAAGTAGGAGAGGGTCTATCTAAATTCTAAGCTCAATACAAATTTACAATTTTTTGTATGAACAAATTGTGGACTTCGTGGCCGAGCGGTTAGCGGCGTTAGTCGTTTAGGTATCTCGCATGCCTCGGAGTGTGGGTTCGATTCCCGCTCCGGTCGAGGAAAACTTTTCGTCAAAACAGAAAATACTCCACTGGGCCACTGAGTGTTATACGTGTTGTCCATTGTCTAATGTTAGTAATGTACAGTCTGTGCGGCCTCTGGCCGAAGACGGTGTAATTGTCTTTTAAAATTCTACGATGAGGAGGGGGAGAGGACCAAGGTGACCAAAATTCGGTCTACGTAGTTTATGAATGGTTCCATAGGAGATTTGCCCTTCTTTAATTTATATGCTGTTCTTTCTAGTTATATCCTTGCAGACCTTATTGGCGGCCAACCTATCAATCACATTTTTTCACATTTAAGGAATGTTTTTTTAAGTTACACTGTTATTGAGTTTTATTACCAAACCGTCTATTCCTCCTTAAACGATTTTTTTCTTTTTCTAACTATAAAATGTTCTTTCCGGGCCTATTTTGCAATTTTTATTATTTGATCTCGCCTAATGATCATTAGACTTATTAATGATACTTTGGCCAAATGTCTTTTCGGCCTAATGAGCCAATATCGATAGCCAGTATTTGAAGGACCTTTGCTGACAGCTCTATCTCATAAGAGATCATCTCTATTACGTATTATTCCATTATTTTGTTTTAAGGTTATTCTTTACAATGATATCTTCTGGTATTGAAGCTGTCAGTAATGTTATTAAATTAATAAAAATATAAAATACCCATCATCAGAATAACCCATCTAAAATATGCTTTCTGGGTAATGGCGTTCGGGGTAGTGGCCCATTCGGGGTAGTGGCGTTCGGGGTAATGGCCCATTCGGGGTAACGGCTTTCGGGGTAATGGCCTATTCGGGGTAATGGCTTTCGGGGTAGTGGCGTTCGGGGTAATGGCGTTCGGGGTAGTGGCATTCGGGGTAATGGGGTAGAACCAGTCGAAACGGAGCGGAGTCAATTGTTGACGTGACCTTTTGTAGTCCTGGCCTAACAAGTAGTTCGAACTGGAGAGTAGATGATGGCTGCACTCACAGCGATCACCTGGCGGTTCGCTACAGTATCGACTACAACAACAGTAGACAGCGGATAGAAGAAGAGGCGGCTAGGCCAAGGCCAAGCCCTCGCAGGTGGAAGACATCATACTTCGACGAAGGGGTATTTAGGGAGGCGCTACGCCGTGAGCGAAACTTAATCGGTAGACGGCGACGAGCTGGTAGCGGTGCTCTCACGTGCGTGTGATGCGACCATGCCTAGGCGAGTCCACCCTAGAAATGGGAGGCCACCGGCTTACTGGTGGACCGACGCGATTGCGGACCTGCACCGCGCATGCCTACGGGCTAGGCGGCGGATGCAGCGAGCACGATCAGAGGAAGAGCGAAACGAACGGCGGGTGGTGTTCGCCACTGCAAAAGCCGCGCTTGAGACCGAGATAAGAGCAAGCAAAAAGGCCTGCTTTGAGGGTCTCTGTCAGAGTGCCAATACGAATCCGTGGGGTAACGCCTACAGGATTGTTATGGCCAAGACGAGAGGTGTGATGGCTCCTATAGAGCATTCTCCAGAGATGTCTGGCTGGCGATGAGGGGAGGGTCACCGATGTGGAACTTGCGGGGATAGCTAAGTCCCTTAGCGTAGGTAAGGCCTCAGCTCCGGACGAAGTTCTGAACCTGGCCTTAAAAGTAGCTATTGCAGAGGCTCCCGAGATGTTCAGGTCTGCTATGCAGAAATGCCTGGACGAGGGAGTTTTCCCAGAAGCTTGGAAGAGGCAGAGCTTGGTACTATTGCCAAAAGCGGGGAAACCACCCGGAGACCCGTCGGCATATAGACCAATTTGCTTGATTGGCATGGCGGGGAAGGTGCTCGAAAAGATCATCCTCAATAGAATGTTGAGGTTCACCGAGGTCTTTTGAGTAACCAGTACGGCTTCCAGAAGGGGGGGTCCACCGTAGACGCTATCTTGTCGGTTACAAAAACCGCCGAGAAAGCACTCGAGCCTAAGAGGAGGGGAATTCGCTTTTGCGCGGTAGTGACTCTAGATGTAAGGAATGCGTTTAATAGCGCCAGCTGGTCTTTTTTTTTTTTTTTTCCTTCTAAACCATAGGGGGATAATCTGCTCAACAGACACCCTAACAGAAGGTTAGGGTAGTGTAGGTCTGACAGGCCGTCTTCTACAACAAAAGTAAAATCCAGGACTACTCTCTCCTCGTACCCACTAAACCATTCCTATGGTCGCCAAACCCTACGTCTCTCCGGAACCACCAAGAAGGTATTGCTTCAGAGAGGGGCTAGTGCACATCGCACCCACAAGGTTAGCTGCGTAGCCTGCAGCAACGAACATCGATGACTCGCTTTGGAGAGTCCATCACGGTAGCATGCTGGCGCTTAGCCAGTTTCCCGAGTGGTCCTCGCCACTCCCTTTGTCCTCGGAAGGCGGGCAGGGTCAACCCCGCCCGCGCCCTACTGCTGAGCGGACATCAAGAACTGATGCCCACGTGCAACCCGATCTGACCTGCCCGCAAAGGAAGGGTATAACTACCCTTCAGGCCCTATCAGATGCACCCGTAGGTTGCAGACAGCAGGATCTCACCTACCCCGACCCTTGCCGGGGACCCCTTTCCAACCGCGGGCTCGGATCCAACCCAGTAGACCGACGCCACGACAGCACCGCTACCGGGACTTCCTCTCCGCGGCCACTTAATCGTTGTAAGGGTCGATCTCGACCGCAGGGCACCGGTATGACCTACGAAGCCGACTCCGAACCCCTGGACCACCTCTTGTACTGCATCTGGACTAGCCATTCTCCGAGTCCACGCGCCACCTCCTCTGTAGCTCCCAGACGATGTGGGTAATAGCCGTTGAAACGGCGTTCCAGCCAAACTCATCCCTACACATCCTCTGGACCAAGTTGTCCGGAGTTGTGTCCTCCCCGCATGTGGCAAGCATGCGGTCACGCATTGTGCGAAAACGCGGGCACACGAACAAAACGTGTTCCGCCGTTTCCTCTAAACCATTGCACACTGGGCATTCGGGAGAATCCGCATGCCCGAAACGGTGTAGATACTGTCGGAAGCAACCATGACCTGTAAGGACCTGTGTCAGGTGGAATGTGACTTCCCCATGGCGCCTATTAATCCAACTATCTACCCTCGGTATCAACCTATAGGTCCACCTTCCTTTGGTGGAACTGTCCCACGCGCGCTGCCATTTGACCATAGAGGCCATCCTGACAGTCCTGCGTATGCCTCTTGTGCCGCGCATTTCGAAGCACTCCATGTCCTCACTGATAAGAATGCTGATAGGCACCATACCAGTAATGACGCAGAGAGCGTCGTGTGACACGGTACGGTACGCGCTCGCAACCCTCAGGCACATAAGCCTGTAAGTACTTTCCAGCTTCCGTCGGTAGCATTTAGTACTTAGCGCGGTGCCCCACGCCGGGCCGCCATACCTAAGTATGGATGTAGCAACACTAGCCAGAAGCTTGCGCTTACTGGCGTACACCGCAGAGCTATTGGACATCATCCGGGACAGTGCCGCAATAGCTGTGGAGGCTCTTTTACAGGCATAATCGACGTGGCTACCGAAGGTAAGCTTATCGTCGATCATCACGCCCAAGTGTTTGACGGAGCGCTTTGACAGGATAGTACAGTCTCCTACACTGATCTCCGTCTGCTGCTCCGACTTCAGGTTGTTAACAACCGTCACCTCTGTCTTGTGGTGAGCCAGCTCCAGTTTCCTGGACCGCATCCACGCCTCCACAACTTTGATCGAGTGGTTGGTAGTCAACTTTACCTCCTCGATCGTTTCACCGTAGACTTCGAGCGTAATGTCGTCGGCAAATCCGACAATCACCACTCCCACTGGATACTCTAACCTCAACACCTCGTCGTACATGACATTCCATAACACCGGACCCAGGATGGAACCTTGCGGGACTCCTGAGGTTATGTGAAAGCACTTCCGACCCACCTCCGTGTCGTAGACTAGTACACGATTCTGAAAGTAACTTCCGAGAATCTTGTACAGGTACTCCGGTATCCCCAGACGCAAGAGCGCATCGGCAATAGCAGACCAGCTGGCGCTATTAAACGCATTCCTTACATCCAGAGTCACTACCGCGCAAAAGCGAATTCCCCTCCTCTTAGGCTCGAGTGCTTTCTCGGCGGTTTTTGTAACCGACAAGATAGCGTCTACGGTGGACCTCCCCTTCCGGAAGCCATACTGGTTGCTCGAAAGACCATTTACGCCCTCAGTGAACCTCAACATTCTATTGAGGATGATCTTTTCGAGCACCTTCCCCGCCGTGTCAATCAAGCATATTGGTCTATATGCCGACGGGTCTCCGGGTGGTTTCCCCGCCTTTGGCAATAGTACCAGGCTCTGCCTCTTCCAAGCTTCTGGGAAAACTCCCTCGTCCAGGCATTTCTGCATAGCAGACCTGAACATCTCGGGAGCCTCTGCAATAGCTACTTTTAAGGCCAGGTTCGGAACTCCGTCCGGACCTGGGGCCTTACCTACGCTAAGGGACTTAGCTATCCCCGCAAGTTCCACATCGGTGACCCTCTCCTCATCGCCAGCCCCAGTCCCCGGCTGTCCTACGAAAGGAGGCCAAGGACTAGGATCATGACGCGGAAAAAGTCCTCCAATGATCCCCTCCAACATCTCTGGAGATTGCTCTGTAGGAGCCATCACACCTCTCGTCTTGGCCATAACAATCCTGTAGGCGTCACCCCACGGGTTCGTATTGGCACTCTGACAGAGACCCTCAAAGCAGGCCTTTTTGCTTGCTCTTATCTCGGTCTTAAGCGCGGCTTTTGCAGCGGCGAACACCACCCGCCGTTCGTTTCGCTCTACATCTGATCGTGCTCGCTGCATCCGCCGCCTAGCCCGTAGGCAGGCGCGGCGCAGGTCCGCAATCGCGTCGGTCCACCAGTAAGCCGGTGGCCTCCCATTTCTAGGGTGGACTCGCCTAGGCATGGTCGCATCACACGCACGTGAGAGCACCGCTACCAGCTCGTCGCCGTCTAAACCGATTAAGTTTCGCTCACGGCGGAGCGCCTCCCTAAATACCCCTTCGTCGAAGTATGATGTCTTCCACCTGCGAGGGCTTGGCCTTGGCCTAGCCGCCTCTTCTTCTATCCGCTGTCTGCTGTTATTGTAGTCGATACTGTAGCGAACCGCCAGGTGGTCGCTGTGAGTGTAGCCATCATCTACTCTCCAGTTCGAACTACTTGTTAGGCCAGGACTACAAAAGGTCACGTCAATAATTGACTCCGCTCCGTTTCGACTAAAGGTACTCTTGGTACCGACATTAGCCAAGTCGACATCTAAGATGGCCAGTGTTTCTAGCAGGATCTGACCCCGCTGGTTCGTGAAACGGCTTCCCCATTCCAGCTGGTCTGCTATTGCCGATGCGCTCTTGCGTCTGGGGATACCGGAGTACCTGTACGTACAAGATTGTCGAAAGTTACTTTCAGAATCGTGTACTAGTCTACGACACGGAGGTGGTTCGGAAGTGCTTTCACCTAACCTCAGGAGTCCCGCAAGGTTCCATCCTTGATCCGGTGTTATGGAATGTCATGTACGACGAGGTGTTGAGGTGAGTACCCAGTGGGAGTGGAGATTGTCGGATTTGCCGACGACATTACGCTCGAAGTCTACGGTGAAACGATCAAGGAGGTGAAGTTGACTACCGACCACTCGATCAAGGTTGTGGAGGCGTGGATGCGGTCCAGGAAACTGGCACTGGCTCACCACAAGACAGAGGTGACGGTTGTTAACAACCGGAAGTTGAAGCAGCAGACGCAGATCAGTGTAGGAGAGTGCACTATCCTGTCAAAACGCTCCGTCAAACACTTGGGCGTGATGATCGACGATAAGCTTACCTTCGGTAGCCACGTCGATTATGCCTGTAAAAGAGCCTCCACAGCTATTGCGGCACTGTCCCGGATGATGTCCATTTGCTCTGCGGTGTACGCCAGTAAGCGCAAGCTTCTGGCTAGTGTTGCTACGTTCATACTAAGGTATGGCGGCCCGGTGTGGGGCACCGCGCTAAGTATTGAATGCTACCGACGGAAGCTGGAAAGTACTTACAGGCTTATGTGCCTGAGAGTTGCGAGCGCGTACCTTACCGTGTCATACGACGCTCTCTGCGTCATTACTGGTATGGTGCCTATCAGCATTCTTACAGTGAGGACATGGAATGCTTCGAAATGCGCGGCACGAGAGACATACGCAGGACTGCCAGGATGGCCTCTATGGTCAAATGGCAGCGCGCGTGGGACAGTTCCACCAAAGGAAGGTGGACCCATAGGTTGATACCGAGGGTAGATAGTTGGATTAATGGGCACCATGGGGAAGTTACATTCCACCTGACACAGGTCCTTACAGGTCATGGTTGCTTCCGACTGTATTTACACCGTTTCAGGCATGCGGATTCTCCCGAATGCCCAGTGTGCAATGGTTTACGGGAAACGGCGGAACACGTTTTGTTCGTGTGCCCGTGTTTTCGCACAATGCGTGACCGCATGCTTGCCACATTCGGGGAGGACACAAACCCGGACAACTTGGTCCAGAGGATCTGTAGGGATGAGTTTGGCTGGAACGCCGTTTCAACGGCTATCACCCATATCGTCTGGGAGCTACAGGAGGTGGCGCGTGAACTCGGAGAATGGCTAATCCAGATGCAGTACAAGAGGTAGTCCAGAAGTTCGGAGTCGGCTTCGTAGGTCATACCGGTGCCCTGCGGTCGAGATCGACCCTTAGGGGCTGTCCATAAACCACGTGGTCATTTTTTTGGGACTTTTCAACCCCCCCCCCCGCGTGGTCATTAGTCCATACAAATTTTTTTATTTGTCCATACAAAACGGTCATTGGCCGAACCCCCCCCGATATGACCACGTGGTTTATGGACAGCCCCTTACAGCGATTAAGTGGCCGCGGAGAGGAAGTCCCGGTAGCGGTGCTGTCGTGGCGTCGGTCTACTGGGTTGGATCCGAGTCCGCGGTTGGAAAGGGGTCCCCGGCAAGGGTTGGGGCAGGTGGAGACCCTGCTGTCAGCAACCCTTTGGTGCATCTGATAGGATCTGAAGAGTAGTGATACTCTTCCTTACGGGCAGGTCAGATCGGATTGCATGTAGGCATCAGTTCTTGATGTCCGCAAAGCAGTTGGGCGCGGGCGGGGTTGACCCTTCCCGCCTTCCGAGGACAAAGGGAGTGGTAAGTACCACTGGGGAAACTGGCTAAGCGCCAGCATGCTACCGTGATGGACTCTCCAAAGCGAGTCATCGATGTTCGTTGCTGCAGGCTACGCACACGCAGCTAACCTTGAGGGTGCGATGTGCACTAGCCCCTCCCTGAAGCAATGCCTTCTTGATGGTTCCGGAGAGTCGAAGGGTTTTGTGACCATAGGAATGTATTTAGTGGGTCAAGGAGATAGTAGTCCTGGCTTTACTTTTGTTGTAGGAGACGGCCTTAACCCCACATTACCCGGATCTTCCGGTTCGAGTGTCTGTTGAGCAGATTTTCCTCCAATGGTTTAGAAGAAAAATAAAAAAATTGGGAGGAGGAAGTATTACCCGAGGAATGAACAAAAGGTATCGTGTGTCCCATCTACAAAAAGGCAACAAATTGGATTGCAGGAACTTTTGCGCGATCACACTACTGAGCGCGTCCTACAAGATACTCTTTCAAATTGTACGCCGCCGTCTATCACCAATTACATCATCAATATTTACTTCTTTTCCCGATCAGCCTAGATAGCTGTGTAGTGTCGGTAGCGGTTGTCTCAATTGGCTAAGAATAACACTACGGACCACCTGTTCCAGGGGTAAAAGTCCACTAAACAGGGAACCCCAATCCAAGGTGTCAGGCGACCCGTGCTGATGGATGAATGGTTGAGGGGGTTTAAAATATGCTCGATCTTTAACGGAGCCCGTAACGTAGGTATTTAGATCGCCTTTATGTGTTGCGTTACGGTTCAAGATCTACCAAACCGAACCCTAGTGACATCCGGTTTGTCAAGTTGGGGTAATGTGTTTTGGTAATAAGGGTTCATGGTACAAAGTCCTTGTTACTGGTGACAGTTTCTAAAATTGCATTTATTCTGCCTTGCTGATAGTTAAAGAATCGGACTTTGCCCACCCGAGACTACACTTGATGTTAGGAAAACAAACATGCTTTACGTATCTAATTGCGTACTAACCTATCAAGGACTGTTAAGTTCTGGTAATTCAAGGACTCACGTGCATTCTTATTGCAGAACACATTCTCTAATTTGTCAGAGTTTTGCAACTAGCCTAAAGTCCCGGGTTTTTCTTTGTTGTCCTGGGACTAAACTAGAAGCAATACATGGATGGGGCTAGAGTTCCGATGCATGGATAAATATCAGTACCACCGTTTTGTTTTTCTCAGAATTCAAATAGATTGTGTTTGAATAGGGGCGTTCTTTCGCTGGGATTTAAATCTCTATGAAAACGGGACCTTTTTATCTCAATCTATTTCTTGCACCTCTGGGATAACAAAACAGGAACTGTACAGAAATCGATGCTTCATTGCCTCTCAATGACAATGGAGTAGTACGACATGCACTAAACACTAAGGATACGGGTAATGCCACAAAAGATCTAAATACAGTTATGACCCGCTGGTTGGGGGCTTAATAGTTGGGTGACTTTTTAGTTGGGGCTCCGTTAGTTGAGCTGTCAGCCAACTAAAAAGCACCTGGATGTCATAATTCAATGTCAAACTGAAAATGACAACCAATCTGTAATTCCGAGGGGCGAGCTAATGAGTTTTGGTTTCTTAAACTTTACTGATAATCGAGAAGAATTTCTATTTCATATTTCTTCAAAAAAAAAACCATATATACAATCACTTCGAAACAAATGCAAAACATCGGCAATTTTTATTTCGTCGATCATTGAAAGAGTTTTGTGCTTGCATTTTGGTCCGGGTGGTTTCATAAACATCTATATTTTCACTTCACCGGCTAAAAATGGGTAAAAATAATTATTTCTCGCATTGGCCATATATGTATCTTGCAAAACATATCAGTTTTGCTCTAAATGTAAAACATATTGAAAAATTTTACTTTACACTTCCAAACTAAACATGATTTTAGTAACAAATTTTGAAAACGACGTATAATCAATGGTGTGGCATTGATTATACGTCGTTTTCAAAATTTGTTACTGATTTAAAAAAAACAATGCGTACGCCCCTTGTGCTGATGCCACTTCACCCAACTAGCGAATCGAATTCGTTGCCTGGGTGGAGGTTGTGGCTCAACGAGCGAGTTCCGACTGTACTGGTCGCAGTGGCTCACCCGAAAAGAAAAAAAAATCACCAATTGCAAGAGAGTTCGTGGGGAAATATCAAGCTGGATTCATGGGTGAGCGTGTTACAATGCACCCGTTGTTCGCCGTCCACCAAGTATTGCTGAAATGCCGCGAATACAACGTGCCAACACAGCACTTGTTCATTGATTTTAAATCGAAGTGTGATCCCATTGAGACCAGCTATTGCAGATTATGCACGAACACGGATTCCCGGATGTACTGATACGATTGATCAAGGCGACGATGGATCGAGTGATGTGCGTAGTTCGAATATCGGGACATTCTCGTATCCCTTCGAATCTTGCAGAGGGTTACGGCAAGGTGATGGTCTTTCGTGCTTGCTTTTTAATATTGCTGTTTCGAAAGCGTAATAAGGAGAGCGGGATAAAAACGAGTAGTTCGATTTTCACGAAGTCCGTCCGGCTACTTGGTTTCGCCGATGACATTGATATGTATAACAATGTTTATTGATGAGTCTATGATTTTCATGTGAAAAATTGACAATCAGACTAATAGTTCATTATGGGTACTAGCCTAGATCTATTCTTTTAAGAATATCTTCAAGCAATTGTAATAATCGAGCGTCGAGTGACTAGGACAGTGATAAAAAACAACAATTAACGCTTAGCCACAACTCTTTGTCTGTGCAATGCTAAAAATATATTTCGTATAAATATTCTGTTTATTTTAATTATTTTAATAATTTTGAAATATGATCCTATACCTTTGTTGTCTCGAGACCAACAAGGAATCCATTAATCGTGTTGTCAAACGTCGTTTTTCAACTACCCAGTTTTGCTAGAACTGTCGCGTCGAAGAGGCCAGTGTCATTCGGTCGTAGGAGTTACAGTGGCTGATTCAAAAGTTGCGGCAAACCCATCGGTACTGCTTCGTCATTACAGTTGTGATTTTGGCATCTCTTACACAGAGGTCCTTCGATACATCCAACATTATTTTGGTTGGCACAACTTCGACTTAGTTGACCAGTATTTTCATCTACGCGAGTATAGCAATACGCGAGGCCGTGACATTTGCTTGTCCTTCCTAGAACCTCAGGACGGGTAATGCAGTCAAATCCATCTCCGCTTGCACTTGAGCACTCGTAACAGGATAATTCAGGAGAATTGCAGAAGTCGGTTTCGCAAAGTTGGCAAAAGGTTTTGGCATTATAACAATCACATTCTATATGAGAGAGCATTTTATCGCTAAGACATCCTCTATAAGTAGCGATATCGAACATTTCAAATTTTATACAGTGATCAACGAGCATGCCTTCTCTGCAAGGGCGTGGTGCTGTGTACTCATTGCAAGCTGTTCCTGAGCACGAAGAACACCACAATGGCTGTGATCGAACTTGATGCGTGTTGCAATTTTCTTCCTCACAAGTTATGCAATTGAACTGATCACATTTCATCTTAAAGTCAGCATCCGTCACGCATCCGCGATATATACTAAGGTCTGTTATATCTTGTGCAGTGTAGCATCCTTCGAAGGGGGCACTGCAAACTGAAGGAGTTAATCCATCGGTGGAGCCACAATTCTCACATTGGTAGCATGAATTGCCTACCGACAACGAGTGAGAATTACAAAGTGGACCATCACATGCTATATAGATGGTTAGTTTACGATCTATATCTCCTAGGCACCCTCGTTCCACAAGTCCATTTTGATGTTTAGTTGTGTAACAATAATCGTCGATATCTTTGCAGAGCTGTGTTGGTGTTTGTGGCCCGATGGTTGGGCAGTTCATGCAAGTGTAGCATTCCGCTAAGGCTGGAAAAAGAAAAAAATATAAATGTACAATGCACAATGGTCCACGAATCAGATTTACGAGGAAAGATGCATGCAGCGCCTTCATATGATTTTTTAGACAAATATGGTCTTCTACAAAGTTGTTCCTAAAAATAAGGCCCTCTTTTCAATAGACATGAAAATTAGGGTGGTCCATATTTTCAAAGAAATTGGGAACCGAACTTTTTTATTTGCAAAAATAACTATATACATTCTTCGGAATAGTTGTAGATCTATCAATTTTGAGCAAGTTTGCTGAAGACACTTTTTATGTAGCTTTAAAATTGACCGATCTAGAGGTATTTTTCTGAATAAGCTTAGGGTGGTTCAAGAAAAACCCGTTTTCTAGCGTTAACTTTTTCAGTTTCGATTTTTCATCAAAGTCGCCCAAGAAACACTTGTAGAGCATTTGAAGACGCGTCGTTTCGTGCGCTGAGATGGTCGTTATCTCTTTTGGTTCAAAAGTTACAGACATTTTTCTAAAAAAATCATAGTTTTTTAAAAAGTTGTTGTGACGGGTTGGGGCAAACATGAAAAATATCTTTTACCCGCATTCAAAAGAAGAAATGTTGTTATAAAACATATCAAAAAATTAGAGGGGTGTTATTTCTGTAACTCAAGTGAAAAATACATGAAAAGTGCCTATTTTTTCTAGAAAATCATCAATATCTTTTGAACGGAATGACGTAGCAACATTTTCAGCGCACGAAAATGTGCGTTTTTCAAAGCTCTAAAACTGGTTCTTGGACAACTTTGATGAAAAATTTGAAACAAAAAAGATAAAGGGTTTAAACTGTTTTGACCAAATTTGGAGCATTTTCCCATAGTTTTCATAGGGTGACGCTAGAACAAATCGTTTTATTGCTTTATCTTTTTTGTTTCGAATTTCTCGTCAAAGTCGCCTGAGAACCACTCTTAGAGCTTCCAAAAACGCGCATTTTCGTGCGCTGAAAATGTTGCTACGTCATTCCGTTCAAAAGATATTGATGATTTTCTAGAAAAAATAGGCACTTTTCATGTATTTTTCACTTGAGTTACAGAAATAACACCCCTCTAATTTTTTGATATGTTTAATAACAACATTTCTTCTTTTGAATGCGGGCAAAAGATATTTTTTATGTTTGCCCCAACCCGTCATAACACCTTTTAAAAAAACTATGATTTTTTTAGAAAAATGTCTGTAACTTTTGAACCAAAAGAGATAACGACCATCTCAGCGCACGAAACGACGCGTCTTCAAATGTTCTACAAGTGTTTCTTGGGCGACTTTGATGAAAAATCGAAACTGAAAAAGTTAACGCCAGAAAACCGGTTTTTCTTGAACCACCCTAAGCTTATTCAGAAAAATACCTCTAGATCGGTCAATTTTAAAGCTACATAAAAAGTGTCTTCAGCAAACTTGCTCAAAATTGATAGATCTACAACTATTCCGAAGAATGTATATAGTTATTCTTGCAAATAAAAAAGCTCGGTTCTCAATTTCTTTGAAAATATGGACCACCCTAATTTTCATGTATATTGAAAAGAGGGCCTTATTTTTAGGAACAACTTTGTAGAAGACCATATTTGTCTAAAAAATCATTTGAAGGCGCTGCATGCATCTTTCCTCGTAAATCTGGTTCGTGGACCACTGTGCAATGATATGCAGCTTTTAATATTTTTTTTTTATTATTCGATACTATATTATTATTACTTTTTCACAATTCCTTTGGCAAACTAAATGGGCAATATTTCAATTTGACTTCGAGGCATCCAACATTTGGTTTCAACTAGGCTTTAGTAAGTTCAACCTAAGCAATGGCAGAAATATGCGCGCGAGCATAGACTTTGTGTTTCCTGATCAGCAGTCCGCATAAATATCTTGTTTTGTCATTTTTCCGTAATGCTTGTCACACCTATCAAAATACTTCAAATAATCCTCAAAAATGACAAGCAAACTTTAGTCCAAGAGTTTAAAATTAAATTTATTACAATGACAACGGAATTCTTGATGAGACCCAAAATTATTCTTCTTAGTGATTAAATACATACCTTCTCCGTTGCAAAGGTTCTGATCACACGCGTAGCAGTGTTCAGTGTCCAAACCGCAAGTTTCGTCCCTAAATTCGGAACAACCCGTCTGTACTTGATCCACATTTTGGTAACGTAAACACTTATCAGCGGCCGAAGCTACGCTACATATTCCATTGCAGTCAGTTGTAGCGTCGCAAACATCGTTATTGTTACATTTATCACCATGGCATGGTTTGGCACACGTCGGTGACTCCGCGGGCGGAATATCGTTCTCGCATCCTCGCACAAATTTGCCTTCTAGAATGTAAGTTAATTCATTAGTAACAGGAATGTCTCATACGGTGTTTGTTGTCGAAATCTCGAAGTCTCTTTATTTATCTGCATGAGAATAATGAGTATTATCGAGATTTGTCCACCGTATCTCAGTTCAATTCACTTACCTGCATTGATGTATACCACGCAGTTTCCCGTTGTAGAACAAGTCGCAGCATCCCCGCTGCTGACGCAATCTCCCTCCGAGTCGTCAAAAGTGCAGTGATAGCACTCGTTGATTTTTTCCGCGTTACAGCCGTCTTTGTCTGCGCAGTCGAAGCAATTTTGATCATTGCCACAACCCAATCCTTCTTCGGACAAACAACCACGTCTTGTAACGGAAAATCCTGTTCGAAAATTATAATTTAGTTGGAGGATTCATGAAACATTGAAACATGATAAGAGAAGTTCAAAGAAGCCTAACTGATCCATTATAATTGATAAAGTGTAAAGTGTTCCAAAACTTTTGTGAACATAATTTCCGTGTTCTCAGGCCGAATAGTAAATTTTCCAGTTGTGTAGAAGGGTAAGTATCTTACATACCATCATAAATGTAATAGCACCCCAGCACGGAATTACGGCTGCAATATTTAAGTTGCTCATCACTGAGGTCATCGCAGTTTTCGTTGCACTGATAGCACTTGATTGCTTCGCTTGGAACCAGCCCAAAGTTTTTGCCAGGATCGGTAGTTTCAACACCAGGCGCGTCAAAATTGCTAGTGCAGCCTCGTTTAGTGTATCCTTGATCTGGAAGAAAAGAAAGACACTGGTGAAACTGGGTTTTCATCATATGATACCATTCCCTACTTTCTACTTACCATCTTTGAACATAAGACACTTGTCTTCAGGTGAGCATACTTCATACTCGACTGCATCCGGGTCTCCTTCCACACATTCGTCATCTATCTTAGAATCGCACTTCAAACAGTGAACTGCGTTACAATTCGGCTCAGAACACTTGTGACACAATGCATTATCGGTACCACATGCTTCCTTGGCATCCGAAGTCGTTCCTCCACTCGTCAGTTCATTGAGACAACCTTTCTCTAGGCTGCCACTGCCAAGATACGTGTAACATCCTTCGTAGAACTTGGCATCTTCACAAACCCGACGCTGCGGGTCATTTCGACATTGATCTAGTCCACTGCAAATCACGCATTCCACTGGTACAGTATCTTCATTACACCCATCAGAACTGCAAACCGAACAATTTTCCAACTCTTTGCATATGTCTGCAAAGTCTTCGTCCGTATTACAACCACGGATTTTATTTCCAAGTTGGTCGTCCACTGTGAAGCATTTTGTTGCATCCGGCGACCGGCAGAATTCAACTTCACCTAACGTTTCCTGATAGCATTTCAAATGTGAAGGAAATTCGGCAAAATTACAATTGGGAGTATCGCACGGTACGACAATATCCCCAAGCATCGCCGCTGGTAATTGATCTGAACAATCTCGAAGTGTATATTTAGTATCGTCTGAAATAGTTCAACAGAAAACACAATGGTATTACAACTACTCATAGTTTAGAAACATTGATGGACAGTATATATATTGTGTGCAGTTTATACTCATACAGATTCAAGTCAACGTTATTTCACACCAGCATTTCCCATAACCAGTAACACATGAACGCCGATGCCTCAAAAAAGGTGGAACGCTAATTTAAACCTTCTATTAGTGAATACGAAGGTTTTTAAAAGCATGGAAACCTTCTACGGGGTTTCTTTTGAGCGTATGAGTGCAAAAAAAATCTACCCTTTCACTTTCCTACAGAAAACCGCAAGCAAAATCATCACCTTAGAAGTCCCCAATATCTACTTTAAATTTAATGTGGTGATCAAATGATTTTTTGACAGTAAGCTGATTAAACAAGTGTTGTAAAATGATTGTTGTGTATATTTTTCACCCGAAGTACTGCGATAATTACATACACAAAATTATGTATTTTTTAGGACAAAAGGAACATTTTTGATGCAATTTCAAGAAGATCTCAATATCCCATACAGTTTATGATTTTAAAATATTTGCACGTTCATCCAGAAGAAGTTTGAAAATCATTGTAGATATTATTATGATCAAAGAATTACACAAAAAAAAAAACAGGAAACTACGATTATTTCAGAAAAAATGTACATTTGAATGGACCTCAAATTATTCTTAATATCATTCCCAATACGTGTGAAATGAGACAAGACATAACACTTATAGCTCTTACTACCGTCAAGATATTCCAATTTACCTTTCTTGGACCGGTTTTCGTTCATCAATAGGGCAACGCTCGACCCACATATCACATAAATTTGATAGTGATCTCAATATCCCATATATTTAACGATTTTTAACTAGTTGCATATTGGTCTTGAAGAGGGTTTCAGAATATTGTATATTATTTACATAAAGAAACGAATCAGAAAACTTCGTATTTTGGGAAAAATACACTTTAATAGCCCAGAGTATTTTTTTACAAATTTAAATAAATCTGAATATCCCATACAATTAATGTTTTGAAAGAATTTCCATATTTATCCAGAAGAAGCTTTCATAACATTATGACCAAAGACCTAAGACCAAAAATCTAACAAAAAAAATCAACGAATTTTTCAGGAAAACTACAATTTTGTTATAACTTCAAATTGATCTCAGTATCCCATAGATTTAAGATTTTAAAACATTTACATATTTGTCTACAAGAGGTTTGAAGAATATCGTTGATATTATTCAAATAAAAAAATTACACTAAATCAGAAAACTTCTAAATTTATTATTATTATTATTTATTTTCGACCCTCTACCCTAATAGGCAATCGGGGTGATTTTAAAGAAGTTTTATATTTGCTCAAAAAAAACTAAATACTATAAATTCTTAAAATGTATAGGATATTGAGATCAATTTGAAGTTATAACCAGGCATCATTTTTTTCCTCACACACTAAGATCAGCTCGGTATTTTTCCCATCTTTTTACTGAGTTCTCAACAGCAGATTTAACTCGGTACGCTCGGTTGTTTCTTTTACGGATATTCTGTAAATGAGTTACGGAGCTCAGCTAATGAACTGTCAAAAGTTACTGATGCACGGTAAATATCATTACTGGTGAACGGTAAATAAGATTACCGTGTGTACCGAGATAAATCTGCTGTTGAAAACTCAGTGAAAAGATGGAAAAAATACTGTACTCAGTGAAAAAATTACTGAGCTGGAACATCTGAATCTTAGTGTGCACGCACGTGAGTAACGATAAAGGTGATATTATCTTGATAAATCAGCCTGTGATATTTTCCATGCACTCATAGACGATTGAAAAGGCTCTCATTCAGAATCATTTGCGTGATGAAAGTATGTTCTCTTCAATTGGCGCTCACTTACAACTTACCTACTGCAAATTTTCATCCGATTGACGTCTGAGCGAGTGAGCGGTGTCGGGTTATCAAGATAGCCATGGAGACAAGTACCCCGTCCCAGGCCAAACAACTTAATGTAGACCGCAAAGTGATCCGACGCCTGTGAAAAAGTTATGTTCTAGGCAAAAATCGAAAACTTATGTTTTCTGCATACATTTGGTCAAGTTTTCTCATACAAACTTCAAGCTCGTTGAGCACCCCCTTAGGCTTAACCGACTTCGCTCAAATTTTGAAAGTAGCTTCTGGGAGTCCAAAACGACTGATTCAGGAGGTAAGTCTTAGCATGTTTCGATGTTTCTGTTTGTCATATAAGTATAAGCCACACTACTGGAGACGTTATACTACTCTCCAGGTTGAGTGAAAAAATTGATACTTTGTTGTTTATCCGGATAATCTTCTGCGGTGACAGTTATGATTTGGCGTAGAAAGTAAGTTGTGGATAGAGAGAAAGATAGGGTAATTGTTCCCTTCGTTGTGGTAGTACCTAATGTTGCGGTAGTGGCAATTGAGCACTTTTTCGACTGAAATGTTATCAAAAGGCATTTTTAATAGATGTATTATGCTTAAATTATGAGATTGCACCATTTGTGTGCTTAAGATTTGCCCAAAAACCTATTTTAAAAAATATTATCCTTATATTATTGTTGCGGTAGTGTTCCTAATGTTGCGGTATCCCATATGATTTCAATGGGATACCGCAACAATAGGAACCAAAATTAAATTTTACCTCCATTATAGGAACAGTGTGCCTAATGTTGTGGTAAGCGATTTATGATCGAAAACAGAGAGAAACGATAGTTTTTATATTTTTCCAAGCAAATTTGGATAGAAAACTACCAACTAACGTTTTGCAACCCTTCATTAGATGGTACGATCATTGTTTTTAAAATGAATTTACCTTAATACCACAACGATGGGCACACTTACCCTAATTATCGCGAGTGCTGGAGTGAGAGACTTTAATTTTTCATCGCATGTAGTGAAAGTTAATTATCGTGGAGATGGATAAATATCGTGGAGGTGGATAAATCTGCACATGCTAAGCGATTCGTTCTTCGCAGAGCGTGGTTTGTTTATGATGCTTGACGACAAAATTCTATCGTTGTTGCTAAGATCGCGCAATGCCCTTCAACCGCGACACGTTCGAAATCTTATCATGGTCACTAGATTTCCATCTTTGGAAGACTTGCTTGCTAGGATGGACTGAACTTATTAACTGTGAACTTTTTGGTAAGGATTTATTATTTACCCAACGTTTCGGCACTTGGGGATGGTGCCTTCACCAGGGGGTAAATAATGTTCTCGCTTTGTCTCTAGTGTTTCGGCTAACTTTAACTGTCCTGACTATAATTGTTCGGTACATGGCTCAACAACACTTCGGTGAATTTATGTGGACTTTTTTTTCTATTAACGAGGTTGGGTAAACAATAAATCCGTTTCAAAAGTAAAGACTACGTAGCCTCTAAAATCCACAATAGAAGACTTTTTTACGTTTCTTTGTATTTGTGAATTTTAACTTAAGCTAATTCTCCACAAATAGAAGAAGACGATATTTTAAACCAAATTATTTGATCAGTGTTATGTGACCTTTCAATAAATACATTAGGGGGATTTACTTAACAGCGTGAACTGATTAAACGTCGCGATCACCAAGGCAATCTTTGATTATTTCATTCGCAAAATCATGAAACATTTCAAATAAGCAGAAACTCATGGCTTACGCAGCATTTTAATCTGTTTAGTGAGTACCCCTATTTACTTTGAAAATCTGAATTACAGATGTGAAATTAATTCCAGTTCTATGGTGTATTCGAGTTTATTAAACAACCCTATAATTGTATGATCTTGATTGTATAAACAAAACATAATGATTCGCTTGATCAAATCATATTGGTTGGATCACTAGGGCGCGATAACATCACGTATGGTCATCATTACCACATTTTGTACCAATAATGCTTAGAGAATCCAAATGTATTGTTTATGAGCGAACTCAATTGATGCTGGCTGCAAGCATATGGAGGGAACAGTGATGACATCTACGTGGGTTGTGTTGAGAAGCAAACCTTAGGTTAATTAGTAGGCTTTGCTAATTGTTACTAGACTATAAATACTCTCCCAATCCATGTATCGTCCTCTTTTGCCAATAAACCATTGCTGTAGTAACACCTCTGCCCATCAGGTTGGACAGCCCACTGCTGTCGGGATTTGTTATCGTGGAACAATGTGTGGTAGTCATTAAGGGTATGCGGTATGGGATTTTTTCAAGGCGAAACGAAACGAAATATAAAATTTCTGATATGATGTGGTACGAAACGAAACGAAATTCAAAAATGTTTCGTGAGATCGATACGAAATCCGATTTCAATCGGTATTTTTCGAAACGAAACGAAATTTTCGAAAAGGTTCCGCGGAATTTTGCAATTACAATGATTTTGTGCGAATTGATACTGCGTGTTTGCGGTGGCGCGAATTACATTTCCATAAAGACTTTCATACCCTAGCTTCTTTTGCTACCAGTGCCATTTATATATATATATATTTTTTTTTTATTTTTCGCGACCTTATTGAAAATTCGAACAATTACACCAATAACCTAATAAGATTGCTCCAATGACTTAATAAAAGCAAACCAATAATGTGTTACATAATTGCGACTATGCTATATGTAAGATGCTCTAGTGCCGATTGAAACCTGTAGCAATGATATGGAAAAATCAGCCAGAAGTTTACCAATCAAGCTTTGTTGAATAGCAAAATTTATAGATGATTGAATGTATCAGAAAATATCCAGTAAAACTCATATGGAAATGGAAAAGAAAACGTAAGAAATTTATGCGCACTCATTAAATATGAAGGCATAGACAAACTTGAAGTTCGAAAAATAAAACACAATCATCTCGAGGTATTTGGCCAAGAATTCTACCAGATAGATCTTGACTATAGTGGACCTAGTGTGAGGGTTAAAGTGCATGCCCTTTTTGCCGAGGACCTGGGATCAAATACCACTCCCAAAAGACTTGTAAAATGTGAGTTCTACTTTCGGGTCTGTCGATTCGAGACTGTGGGTCCCGAAATCAACTAACCTAGAGTCAAACATATTGTTGCAACAGTTGAAGAAGAAAAATAAAAAAGATTTTTCAGAAATTATGTATCTGAAAAAAAATCTCACCTGATATCATCAGCCCAGAGTATGTTGGTGAATAATCTGATGGAATCCAGCTAAATTTAGTATAAAAGTTGGCTGCGCACGCAGCGCTGGTAGAGTTTGTCATGCTCGTCTGATATTTTGACATTTTCAATTTACTCCTAAAGTTCGTCATAAAATATCGGTATAAACTCCTACTTGAAATACTCCAAGAATTCCGCTATGAACTCCTACATCGATGTCTTCACCTGAACATATCTGACAAATTTTACAATTAAAAAACATGATTTAAGATTCCACTGAACTTAAATTTATCCATATATCGGCAAAGTACTTCGGTGTCTTCAAACTTTCTTATTGAAGTAGAGCTCTATGAAAAAATAAAAAGACGAACATGAAATTTTACGGATTTCTTATCAGCAAAAGAAACAAGAGTTTAACCGTGTATAACGCGTCGTCATACAGATTTGATGTGGAACTCATTCAAGAGTTCCACTGGAAACATTTGCTAGTGTATCCCAAATTCTATATCATGCTATTCTAATATTCTGCATTCCTCTGCTAAAACTTCAGTTGGGAATCTAAACTGAAGAGAGAAACTAAACTCGTGTTTGTTGCATTCGATTCAGCAGAAAATTTAACCAAAATATTAAGTATGGTTTCGCATACCGCAAATGTTAAAAGCATACCTATTGAGAAAGATTTTGATCGTAGGTACAAGAGAAGAAGTATGTATATTCGAGACTTTTTCTGTCTTTATTATAGAACCTGGGAGTAGTTTATCTCTCGCTTTTCGAGATGGTTTTTTAAACTCTTTTCTGTATCTTGAGATAAGCAAGATCTTCGATAGATGTTGTGTGCATTCACACTTTTTATTTGTTTTCGAAATTTACTAGACATTCCGCGGAATTTCGTTTAATTTCATCAATATCTATTTTTAGGAGGCGAAATTTTTAGAATTTGTCGAAACGAAACGAAATTCAAAATCATAAATTTCGCCTAGGTGAAATCCGTGGAATTCCGCGGAATTTAGTTTCGAGGTGTATCATTCAATACATACATAAAAAAGTGAAAGCCGTTTTCCATACAAAATGGATAACTTTGTCATGCTGTAACTTTGCTGTTATGCTCCTTTGAGCGATTGAGCTGAAAATTTGACAGCGAACTACAATGATGAATTTTGTTATAGCAAAATCTGCGAATTTTCGAAGCTCGTGAGAAAAAATTGAAAACAATGTGAAATCGTTCAAAATAATAGCAGTGTAAATAAATGCAGCTTTACCTAGAAGAAGTAAGACATTTTTTGCACGCTACTCGAACAAGTTCATGTTTAAATAAAAAAAAAATGTTTGCTGAATAAAAAACAAATCAGAACAAAGAACAAACAGTAATTATTTTGATCAATTTCGCATAGAGTTTTACTTTTTTACAATATTCACCATATTTGTAGTTTGCTGTCAAATTTTCAGATCATTCGCTCATAGGAGAACAACAAAGTTACAGCATGTCAAAGTTGGCTATTTTGGAAGGAAAACGGCTTTCACTGCTATTTTGACGAACACAGCTGTACATTTTTCCCCTCATTCTCATGGTCATTATTCAATTATTTAGCTAAACCAACTATTACTTTGTCATATTCTACTTTTGGATTCTTTTAGAATGCTAGTGTCTTTGATCATTGCGCGAGCAACCAGATTTCATTATTGTATGTAATGTCCACAAATGATTCATCATTGATTAACATTTCCACTTACAGTCATACCCCATAACACATCCGGCGTTGTATTCGGAACAAGGCAGTGACTGAACCTGATTGGCGAACAACTGGTTCTGTGGGCAGTTTATCTCATTATTGCAGACGTAGCACGTTTGGAAAGCTATAAATGAAAGAGCATAAAAAGAGCGAGATCTGTAAGATTGCATTTTCTACACCGTGTGTTAATAGGGAGATTCGTGCTAACGGCCAGCTTCTGATTTTCAAATATATTTTCAAACCTTTTGCATTGCAATTATCAGCTTCACATTTTCTGCAGGGTACAGACTCTCCTTCACAAATCACAGGAGAATCGCTTGCCGAGGTGCACCCTAACTGGAACTGGTCCCCATCAACTGAAATATTGAACCCGACAGTTAAACTTTTTGGATCTGTACGAAATTACAATCGTTTGATTTAACGAACATACCTTGTCGATAGCAATTTTCTTCCTTAATAATTCCATGGTTAGGACACGATGCAATGAACTCTTCCGGCTTATCCAAGCAGTTCGCGTCGCTTTGCTTAGCAGAGTTGCACACGACACAGCTCGGCACCCGATTACATCTGTCTGTTTCACATGTTTCGAAACCGTCCAAATCTGCATCGTAATAGCCATCCGAAGTGCAGCCGCGGCGATCATCTGTGGAAAAATAATAATGCTTAATGACAAGTAACAACAATACAGCTTTACACTATAGTGTGAAGTTAGGGATTTTCTTAGAGTCGATGAATTTAGTTGGTATAGATTACAAATCGTTTGTCGATCCGCATGCAGGTACAACCGACTCAATCCCAAGGGGATCATTTTTGCAAATCTCAAACTCGATTGTTCATCAAATATGTCCAGAGTACTGGGTAATTTCAAGGCAATAAACTACAATGCATTGTAAGCCATTTTTATTTGTTAACCACTTTCGTTGGTTTTAGAGTGAATCAAAATTTGAGTGTAATGAAAACATAAGTTTTTCCTCAAGTATGTCCCCCAAACTGCTACGAACAATTCAAGGCTAAAAAACTACATACATGTTATCGTTTTCAGTTTAGTTTTATTGACTAATTTGTGTTGTTTTTCGGGTAATACAAAATAAAAGTGTATTGAGAACATTTTCATTGTTCGCCAAAAATGTCCAATACAGGCCTACGAACAATTTAAGACCACAAAAACTATATGTCATCGTTTTGAATTTTGATTCAATGATTCACGGTCCGACAAGAAATCAACTTTTGTTCTGCCCAGCTCCAAATTTCACCTTTTCTGATTGCTCCGACTAGAAACTCATAAATCTGAAGTTTTGACCCTCCCCCTCCTGGGAGAGGGGAGGGACATTGATTTGAAAATTAGAAAAATCGAAAAAATCTGAGGTTTTTCGATCGCCATTTCGGCTAAATGCACGATATCAAAAAAGGAAAAGGTTGACCACGGAGCTTTAGGGGTTGTGCAACTGCCAACAAAATTTCATGAAAATCCGTTAAGCCATTCTCGAGAAACGGTGTTTTTACGAAATGATGTTTTAAAGATTTCTTATAGGGTGCGGGCACCGGTTTTGGCCAGTCTAAGGGAAATCATTTTTATAAAAATAACCAATAATCCTATGAAAACAACCAGTGGCCAGAAATCATGCCAATACTTGATTTTTGTATTAAAAGTGGCACTGGCCAAAATAGAAGCTCTGCCGCAGTTTTGGCCATATTCTTAAGTTTGGTTTCTATTTTGGCCAATCACGTGTATTTCTTATGGGAGTGGCCAAATTAGAAGCACCCTGGCCAAAATAGATATATGGGAGCAGATTTTTTAAGGAAATATAATTTTTTCTTCCAGTTTTTAATCAAAATGTGTGGTTTTCACAGCTGTAATCATCATATTGTATTAGGATCTACTAGTAAAAAAAAAATTTACGCCGATTTAGATCGCAACAGGCTCAATACCGCACTATGGCCAAAACTCCGGACTGGCCAAAACTGAAGCTTCTACCCTATTGAACGCAAAAAATCCATAGTAGTAGCACAATTGCTGATTTAACCATGCCGTTTAGCATCATGGTGTCTTAGAGGAAGTTTTTCAGTACAATAACGTGCTTCTTTTAAACTGTTGGTAAAAATGATCAATCCCCCTAAAAGTGAGATAGAATTTTTACTTTTTGAATTTTTCAAGATACGAGGTTGGTGTCTTCACAAGAGTTGTAGAAAATGCTGTTCCGTTAGTTTTAAAGATACGTTACGTTTTCATTACCGACGGCCCCTTGAAAGTGATATTTCCCTCAATAACTTTTTGCCTTTCTCGTACACCAAGGTGTACCGAAAGGCTATATGTTCACTCCAAAAACGAAAATTTGATAGAGCCTCCGGAGGGGTCAAGTGTTATATACCAATCGACTCAGCTCGACGAGTTGAGATGATGTCTGTGTGTGTGTATGTGTGTGTGTGTGTATGTATGTGTGTGCGTATGTGTGTGTGTGTACAAAAAAGGTCACCTAACTTTTAGATAGTAAACATCAACCGATTTTAACGATCGACGGTTCATTCGACGCGGAATCTGGTCCCATTGTTTCCTATTGAAAATGGTTCGGATCGGTCCAGCCGTTCCGGAGTTATGGCCATTTAGGTGTTCCGGATCGGTACCCCAGGAAGGGGCCAGATATGAAAATGAAACAAACCCATGCATGCGACCCATCAAACCACGGCATTTTCGATTATCTGATGAACGGGAAGTGGGAAAATAGTCTCAGACTATATCTGAACCGGTAGTGTTCCGGAACCGGTTCCGGGTGTCCTGCCGGAAGTGGCCGAATATAAAAGTGAACATAACCCATGCATGTGACACATCAAAGAGCGGCTTTTTCGATAAGCGTTGAATGGTAAGCAGGAAAGTAGTTTCAGACCATGTTTGTACCGGTAGTGTTCCGGAACCGGTTCCGGGTGTCCTGCCGGAAGTGGCCAATTAAAAATTGAACCAAAACCCATGCATGCGACGCATCAAAGAGCGGCTTTTTCGATAACCAGATGAACGGTAAGCAGGAAAATAGTTTCATACCGTATCTGAACCGGTTGTGTTCCGCAACCGGTTCCAGGTGTTCCGCAAGAAATGGCCAATTAAAAAAGTGAACCAAACCCATGCATGCGACGCATCAAAGAGCAGATTTTTCGATAACCAGATGAACGGTAAGCAGGAAAATACCTTATCTGAACCGGTTGTGTTCCGAAACCGGTTCCAGGTGTCCCGCCGGAAGTGGCCAATTAAAAAAAGTGAACCGAACCCATGCATGCGATACATCAAAGAGCAGCTTTTTTGATAACCAGATGAATGGTTAGCAGGAAAAAATTTCATACCTTATTTGAACCGGTTGTGTTCCGGAACCGGTTCCAGGTATCCCTTCGGAAGTGACCAATTAAAAAACTGAATCAAATCTATGCATGTGACACACCACATAGCAGCTTTATCGATAACCAGATGAACGGTAAGCAGGAAAATAGTTTCAGACCATATCTGAACCGCTTATATACTAACTGACGAAGTTGAAGGGGTGAATCCAACTGAATGCGTCTGGCGATGACCGAAGAATAGCAAGTCGAAACGCGTAACGCTTAACAAGCTGTTTCCAATATTTGTCACCGATAATTACCAATCAATCCACAAATAACATACCTGAACCGGTTGTGTTCCGGAACCGGTTCCAGGTGTCCCGCCGGAAGTGGCCAGTTAAAAAAGTGAACCAAACCCATGCATATGCAACATCAAATCATCAAAGATGTTGGATTATCAGATAAACGGGCAGCAAGAAAATAGTCTCTGACCACACCTAAGATTACCAGCAGTGTTACAGAAATGGATGCATCGCTGAAATTACGAAGGTGAACAAAATCAATGCAAGCGATAAATATGCGTAAAAGAACAAAATCTTAATAAAAATTAAAGCGATCTTGTCAAATCACACCATTTTAGATTCCTGAGACGTAATTATACAGTAGGAGGAATCAACGATGAATGGGGAAATTTTAATTTTATAGCATCAATCCCCTTTTGCGATTGAAATTACTACACACAATTTTGATGCAACTGGTTGAGCCCTTGCGCTCTGTCACACGGTTGGAATTTGAATGGTTTTTTTTTCTATGAGAAATTTTACTAGCTCGCACTTTTTTGTCAAATTTTACATAAATCTTATTTTATGGTTAAATATATTTTATTTTATGGTTAAATAAAGGCTAAAGTGTGCAGAAAAAAATTTGCCGATATATCTTGATAATGATCGGCATCCAGTGCTAGTGAAGGTGGTCAAGCAGTCAACTGAGAGGTTTGATATTTTTCAGCTCTGCTTATACGTTTAACATGATACATAACTTCGGAATATGAGCCATCAGTAAGTTTCCAAATTCGATTATGGCTTCGATATAATTGTTGCTTTTCTGAATAAGGCTGACACAAATTTCGATTTTCTCTTAAGTCAAGAAGGGTCCCCCTAGGAAATTTTATTCGGAATTCATCATTTTGAGGAAGGGCACAAATAAAGAGGGGAGATCGGGGCATAATGGACACCCGGGGCGAAATGGACACCTCTATTTTTGTCGAAACCGTTGACTTTTATGCTGTACTTTTAATGTATAAGTGTAAAGAAACAAGTCATCGTTCTATTTTTCAAAAAGTACCATTCATATGCCTCCAAAATAACCTAAATATCATTGAAATTGAAATATGTCTTTCATATGGTGAAATTCTTATAATTTCAACACAGCAGCATATAAGCTACTACGAGTGTTTGAGTGTGTCCGCCATAAAAACAAGTGAATTGCTACCTTATCTGCATGTATACGTAGATTTAGCAATGGATAAAGTATTTTATTTGTGATTAGAATTTACTCAAAATAGAAATTTCAATGTTGTAGTTGATTTGGGGCGAAATGAACACTGGCAACTACGAATGGATGTACGCGCATTGCATACTCTTAGGCGTTTAAGAGTGTTTGGAAAAAAAATCAATTGGATTATTTTAGCCTAAAGTATATTTAATTAACTTTGATGTTATGTAAACTTGTCTAAGATGGAGTATTTTATCTGTGGTATCGATCTCCGTGGGCAAATTACTTAACTGATCGATGTAATCAAAAAGTTAGCATAAAATATGCAGGGATGCCCCGATGAGTGTCCATTTCGCCCCGTACCTTCACTGCCAGCCCTAAAAAACACACGATTTACAATTAATTATTTCTTCACAATAAAGACATTCTACCTGCTGTAAATGATTGAAATACGTAGGAAACAAACTGAAGTTGTAAGTCAACTGATAATATGTTAAGTTTTACTCTGTTATCAGGCCTAACGTACTCATTTGCTTAGGGTGTCCATTATGCCCCAAATCCCCAGTCCTCCAGAAATTTTCCTACCAAATCCGATTTTTTCATCAAATACATTAATTATTTATCAACTCTACTTCTCCATTGATAAGTCAACGAGCACTGCGACAAAAGAAAATTTGATATGTTCCGTTCTAGAGTATTCTCAGAACTCAAGAACACTTCGACTTATGACTCTTGAGTACATATTCGACGAGAAAGGCACTATCACCACTAGGTGGATTAATCTGGGTTTTAACGATTCCCTATCATGTAACCTTCAAAGCACAGCACTAGATTTGAATGAGCTCTTTTTGTAGCTCTAGTAATAAAGCTTTTAATGCAAGTACTTTGCGAACATTTGTCCCATATTTGGGGAAAAAGTCGCATATGGTAAAAGATAGTGTATGGGACAAAGTCCATTTATTTTAAGTTAATTCATGTTTATCCTTTCACTATAGCAACAAAACGTGTTTTTTTTAATTTGGATATCAACATCATCATTCGTTATCTTAAATCGATTTAAACGTGATTTGGTTGAAGATACTTTTTTATTCGTGATCTTACGAATCCCTTTTTTTGAACATCTCTACATTATTATATTTTACTTGAGGGCCGAATTTTTGATGTTTCCAAAATATTTTCTTTGCTCATCTAGCATTTCAACAACAATACACTAAAAATGTATGCATTACAAGCAAAAATTCTCTTCTAGTTATGATAATAGCCGCTTCGATCGCTCACCAGTATTCTTCACCATTCGCCATTCATTCATTCGCGTGCGATCCAAACTGCGACGAACAGCAACGAATATCCATGCCAAACAATTTGCGCATCGCCTCCCACTGGTGATGGGGTTGCATGTTTGATCACGACTATCCGTTTGCTGCATCTTTCTCGATTCGCTTCAGCAAAGAGGAGTGAATATGAATGGAGTGAGGCGAATATACCGATCCTTGCTTAAGGCCAAGTTTTCATTGTTTGAGTTTAAAACAGCGTTTCTCAAACTATGGGTCGCGACCCACTGGTGGGTCGCAGGCTGATTTTTGGTGGGTCGCGAAGGCTTGGGCAATATTGTAAAAAATGCCTTAATTATCTTATGCCAGCTAGCCATTGTGTAACGAGCATGAGCATGATTGACCGCCCGCGGTTGCTCCTCTGTTATTGCAAGGACAACTGCATTTACACAAAGAACCAACTGATGATGCTTGGGATTAGCTTTCTCTTCATTGTGTAAATACTGGAATCCCAATACTTTTCAATAAGCAATACCAGCGCCGTCCGCGTCCGAATGCAGGTCAATTGAGGATAGGGAAGGAAGTGATGACGTGATTCTCGCTTAGGCCAATAACCGAGGAATTCTCTGCGTTACTACGAGAAATCACTAGGAGTTTGGACAGGGGAAATGGAGATGTGTTGAGGATTTTGTCGTGGTAAACGAGTGTAATGTTTTGAAATCGCGATTAATAATGCGCTCGCGAAGAAATACCCTTCTAAACCTTGGACGACGAACGCGATCTTTTGTGCCTCAAAACTCACCCTACATAAGTTATTCATTCGCAACTAAAGAGAACACAATGCTAAACACCGACGCATCTGTAGTTTGCGTTTCCGCGCGAGACAATGCTGAACGCGATCAATTCACAAGTATTAACCAAATAATACGTGATAAATAAATCAGAAAGATCTTACCGCAAGGTTCGCCGTCTACCTTTTACCGACCCTCTCTTTTTTCAGAAATTCATGCAACCTTTATTTGAGTCAAAACATTTATTCATTTGGACTAAAATATTACAAATGTCGACACCGAAGATGACGAACCATTCAAATTTTTGTGTTCATGCAAAAAATTAAAGGAAATTATTTATTATCAACTAAATGTGCATTTGGAACTAGCGCCGACACATGACGTGACGAACTTTTCAATATTTGTTAGATAAATACACAAAAACCAGAGCTGCAGCATCTTCCACTAACTGGCCTCGAAATTACACTGAACTGCTACAGCAACACACGGGTACGACGATGTGCACATTCAAATTGTCGACGACAACGCGCCCGATCCGAATGAAAAAAGCGGCACTTCCTTTGCCTCCAAAAACACACTAAACCGCCTCGTACGAAGATGAGTACGCACACAGGACGACGACGCGATGCAACGACGAACCAAGGCGGGCTGAAATGTAATCCGCTGCTGACATCACACGACCGACTCGCACAAAAACTAGTTTTTTTTTTCTCTAAAAGCACGCACACAGAACGACGACGCGATGCAACGACGAACCAAGACGGACTCACATGCAACCTTTACTATTGAGTCAAAACATTTATTCATTTTGACTAAAATATTACAAATGTCGACACCGAAGATGACAAACCATTCAAATTTTTGTGTAAATGCAAAAAATGAAAGAAACATATTTATTATCAACTGATTGTGCATTGGGTACTAACGCCGACACGTGACGTGACGAACTTTTCAATATTTGTTAGCCAGAAGCAGAGCAGAATTGTATAGATCCTTTAGCATTAATTTTTATTATTATTATTATTATTATGATAAAATGGAAAGAGCTCACCAATAAACATCCTTCGAAGTGTCCAGTGCGTATGTGCTACAGCATCTTCCACTAACTGGCCTCTTCTCCGAAATCACACTGAACCGCTACAACTACACACGGGTACGACGATGTGGACATTCAAATTGACGACGACGACGACGCAGCCGGTCCGAATAAAAAAGCGGCTTTTTCACTTTGCCTCAAAAATCACACTAAACCGCCCCGTACGAAGATGAGCACAGCCAAATCTGCGACGACGACGACGCGGCAGGCCCAAAATGAAAAAAATGGCCTCTTCACTTTGCCTCCAAAATCACGAAGATGAGCACAGTCAAATAGACGACGACGACGACCGAATGAAAACGCGGCCTGTACACTTTGCCTCCAAAAACTCACTAAATCTCCCCGTACGAAGATGAGCAGTCAAATAGACGACGACGACGACCGAATCTATGCCAGCTAGCCATTGTGTAATGTACAAATACTCCCTTGGAAAATCGACAGTTATTTTTAGAACAGTGATTTCTCTTTGTTGCTACTCAAAATTTTGTATTATAAGTCTTAGTCTAGATTACATTTAATATTTGCTGTCCTGTCTGTATTCTGATATCGATTCTGAAACTAGGAGTTTTCAATCAAAATCATTTTTTTTAGTTGTTTGCAGTTTCCATTGTCAGTTAGATATTTACATACCAAGTTCAGCAGTTAAAACATCAAAAAAAAAAAATAGATTTATCAAAACCAGCAAAATATTACCAAACTTCGACAAGAAACCTAAACTTTACCGAACTTAAGTAAAGGTTAACTTCGGGAAAATTCGGATGAGTATCGAATATCGATAATCCAAAATTTTGCAGAAATCAGAACACCTGAAAAATGATTGCAATAAAAATATAAATAAAATAAGTGTGTATGAAAGATGTAACTAAAAATTTCAAGAGTCAGATTTTTTTTTTTTTTAATACAGATTAAAAAAAAAAAAGAGTCAGATGAATCCATCCAGCAGAAATATAATTCTTGTGATAAAATTGAACTTGATGTCTCATGTTGTCATTTTGTAGCAGATTTTAATGTTATGCAGTAGTACAAAACTGCTACTACAACTTCAAAGAATTTGTAAAAATATTTTTTGTTTTGTTTATTTTTAAAATATTTTTAAAAGAAAACCAAAAACCTGTTTTGTAGTGCTCCTTGAAACCAGACATGATTGGAAACTTGAAAACTTATCTCAAATTCTTTAGACTAAGAGTTTACCGAAACTGGACACTTGGGTACCTAAATATTACTTAGACTTTCAAAAAATAAAAAAATAAAAAATAAGCAGGAAGTGTACAATAGTTAAAAACAGCTTTTTAATACTTACGTAACGTAAGTTGATCCAAAGCCTATGGAAGTGATAAGATGTATTTATTTCAGTCTAAATTTACAAAAATGACGTATTTTATGAAAATACGCTCTGGTGGGTCGCCAAATTCTTCAAAAGTCGAAAGTGGGTCGCAAGCTGTAAAAGTTTGAGAACCCCTGGTTTAAAACATTTTGAGATTAAATTGAAATATTTTAATTTTTAAATATTCTTTGGGAAAATTTCATTTTTCGTATTACTTTTGGAAAAATAGTGCTAGTGTTCAATTCCGCACAATTATTTTACGATGATAGAATGGTTGGGGAAAATTTTTAAATATGTAAATTGTAGCTATTTTATACAAAAGAAACAATGACCTCTTTGATGTCACCAAAACATAAAATTTTAGATGATAAAAAAGGAAATACGCTTCAGAGGACATTATAAATTATTTTCAGATATGCCAAACAATCCTAGCTATCAACTATAAAAAACAAAAAGGTTCTCTTTTAGAAAGTCAAAATGATTGACCTATTGGAGACTGTGAGAATAGAATTGTGGAGCCAAAAGTGAAAAAAGTTATTGAGGAAAAAAAACACTTTCAAGGGGCCGTCGATAATAAAAACCTAACGTATCTTTAAAACTACCGGAGTTACGAACTTGGCGTCTTCGACAAAGTCATTCAGAACAGCATTTCCTACAACTCTTGTGAAGACATCAACCTTGTATCTTGAAAAAATCAAAAAGTAAAAATTCTCTCTCACTTTTAGGGGGATTGATCATTTTTACCAACAAGTTAAAAGAAGAACGTTATTGTACTGAAAAGCTTCCACGAAGACACCATGATGCTAAACGGCATGGTTAATTCAGCAATTGTACCATATAGTAATTGGATTCTTTGCGTTCAATATAAGAAATCTTTAAAACAGTGATCCTCAGCCTAAATGTCTTTGCGGGCCAAAATTGAATTTTGAAAAGCGACTGCGGGCCGCAAGTCATTTAAAGGTTTTAAAACATGGTTTAATGACTGTAATATTTAGGTTTTGTAGTTCTTTGTATTAAACATGTTGAGCAAATTATTTTAGACTAGTTACTCAAAACTCATACGACAAATAAGCAATAGCGTTGCTGGCTAGAACAACATGGACCTTTTAAGAATGTTGTAGATAATTTTACAGTACAGAAGTCCTAGAAACGAACATGGATAAATTTCTTATAAATCCTCTGGATCCAGTTTTGACAAATTTCCGAATGAAGTTTCTTACTGCAGCTTATGATTTTTCTGAGAAGTACATATATCGAACCCCTCTATTTAAAAAAAAAATCTTGGAACTGTGTCCCAAGTTTTTGGGGACTTTTCGTGGATTTTGAGAAATTCAAGAATGCTTTGTAGCGATTTCAGGATTCTCGGAAAAAATCCGAAAAACTGCCTGGAGTTACTATTGTGCAAATCCTTGATAACTTTTTTGAAGTTTTGCTTGTGAAGTTTCTTAGGAAGGCAATGAAGAAAAACCTGCAGATATGATTTTCTGAGCAATGTGTGCAAGGATTTGTAGCCGATTTAGAATAGATATTCAAAGAGGAATTCCCAAAAAATACTGCTAAGGGTATGAATAGTATCCTACCCAAACCCTGAAGTTTTTGACGAATTCTGTAAAATGTTTTGGAATATTTGAAATTACTGGAAGAAGTGCTGCAAAAATGCAAAGTATATCGAATACAAGGAATGTTTTCGCCTATAAAAACAAAATGAACATAATTTTAATTTTATTTTCGTAAAATTAAACAAATTACCAATCACGAATTCTGCCAGAAGTCCAAAATCCATGGCAGGGAACCTGTAAATTTAGCCTAAACTCATTATTTAAGCGAAACACACCGTTCTTAACAACATTTCCGAATATTTTCGGAACAAAATTCGAAAAACTGGTCTTTTGCAGTTTGTAAAACATTCAAAAATCTTAATTCATTTGATAAACTCTCCAGGATATTGGCAAAACCTCAGTAGTTAATATTCATTCTCATGAAAGTTCTAAAATATGGTGAAATTTCTGATTTTCGTAATGGGATCCATGAGTGGGCCACTTTCTAATACATTTCAAAATCAGTTCGCGGGCCGCACAAAACCTTGTCGAGGGCCGCATGCGGTCCACGGGCCGCAGTTTGGTGACCACTGCTTTAAAACATCATTTCGTAAAAACACCGTTTCTCGAGAATGGCTTGACGGATCTTCATAAAATTTTGTTGGTAGTTGCACAACCCCTAAAGCGCTGTGGTCAACCTTTTCCTTTTTTGATATCGTGCATTTAGCCGAAATGGCGATCGAAAAACCTCGGAATTTTTGGATTTTTCAAAATTTCAAATCAATGCCCCTCCCCTCTCCCAGGAGGGGGAGGGTCAAAACTTCAGATTTATGAGTTTCTAGTCGGGAGCAATCAGAAATGGTGAAATTTGGAGCTGGGCAAAAAAATTGTCGGACCGTGTTATTTTATGTGAAAAATAAAGTATTTTAGCAGATTTATCAGTAAGTTTAAATTTCAATGTACTGGAAAACCACTAATTTATAAATCTTTAAAATGGACGTTGTTCTTGAAACCTGTTCGGTTCCAACGTAAAAAAGTTATGAAATCGGTTGAAAAACGGTCAAGAAATGTCTTGTCAAAGTTGGACTTCCGACTTTTTTTTTCGAACCCCTGGTAGTTCGCGGGAGCTATCACCCCGTCTGTAGTTAATAACTAAGATCTTCATCTGCAAATGCAATAGCATCAAACCTATACATGCTACTCGTAGCATACTCATTTGCATAAAATCACTAGTAACACTCCTCAAGCTTTCCTGGATTATTAACGTATATTAACAATGATAAAGAAGAATACGCCAGCTGGCACGTATGTAAATCAAGACAAGAGTCATTTCAAGTATATCAGTAGGTCAGCCCCAGAGGCACATTCTCCGCCATTTGAGAAATGTGTGCCATACTCAAGTGTATGCAGAGACGACAGACCGGGAAAGTTTTTCGGCATCGCAGTCATCAAACGCAATCAAACGACTAAATATCGTTCTTGATCCGACGTTTCGGTGTTTATTACACCTTCTTCAGGGAATTCCCTTAAGAAGGTGTAATAAACGAGAAACACAACAGTTAGCAACGGTAATCTTCAGTAGAAAATGTAACTAGTGGGCGATCCCTGTCCAGCACTGGCGATACCCCCCTCCTTCAACTGCCTCAGGGTCGGCGTACGCGCCGGACTATCGCGGTCAAGGAAACACTTAAACACGTTGAACACAAACCCACTTTATTGCAACTTTCACACTACAGGTACCTTTATTGACTACTTTCTTCCTGTCTACTACCTCTTTCTTGCTACTTCTTCACTCTAAGCGGGGCCCCTTTCTTCTTGCTCCGCTACTACCCCTTCTCTTTCGTCCTTCCTTCGGTGTCCTCCTTTGTTGTCGCCTTTCGTTGGGTTGGACGGCCGCTCGATGCAGTCCGAGTCGCGACTTTTGGCGTGACGTGTAAACTCTAGGACACGTTTTCAAAATGGCCGTACCTCTATCGTCTAACTAGAAGGCGGCTAACTGGCTAACGGCGGTCTATCCGGTCGACGGAGTGGCGTACTTGACGGTTGGGCCAAACTCCGGACCTTGGTTGGTTCACACAGCGTTAAGGCGTACTTTCGGCAATTCTCCGGCCAGGTAGGTACAAGGCTATTTTAACTATAGCAAAGGTAAGTACTAGCTTTTAGCTTAAGCCCAGGGTCCTATTGGGGAGGTTTTTGGCGGTTAATGATGGGGCTGGTCAGAATAAGGATTATATTCCCTACCTTACCTGGATGATATTCCTTAATTGCTTCTTCCACTTCGCACTTTCACTCGAATCATATGACAAATTCACTTTTACGATTTTCCTTCCAGAATAGTTTCAAAACTTAGCTTTTGCTTGGTAAGCTCACGTCTTGCTTTCTCGAGACATGCAACGTAATTGCCTGGGTTAGCGATGGCGGTTCATTCTCCAAGCCTTCGACCGTGCTGTAATCCGCCCATCATTTTCGCCCCATCATGGCCTTCTTTACACCACCCACTATGGCCGCCCACTAGGCCGCCCAACATGTCCTTCTGCGACGCCTGGTGATGAGTAGCGGAACTCTTAGCTGCGTTACATCACAGTGGGTGTTGGGTAGTGTACAAGTTCCGACATTTAAGGATTTCCTTGGTAAATACAAGATTACAACACAACGATAAACACAATCACGATAATCACACAAATCTTGGACACTTCAACACACCACGTGTTACCAAAACCAGGGACGGCCCTGCTCCGTGGTAGACCGCACACTTTTGCAGTTGAAGAGAACCAATTAAGGACATTCGTCCAGGGGCACTAAAAGCGATTGGCTGTGGATCGGGCCCAGTGGAGAAGAATTTTTGATTCAGTGTAGATTCCGCGGAGCGAATAGTAGCCCTTCAATATCTAATGTCTGAGATAATGGGAGCGCAGTTCACCTCTACCATGATGATTTCGAAATTACTCACCTCTACGATTTGCGAATACTGAGGTAAGGTTGACTTTTTTGAATTATTTAATATGGAGAGCATTTTCATGTTATAGTTATGTGCTTGCTGAACATTAAATGTCATCAAAGCATGCCAAGCTATGTTGCAAGAACAACTGACAAAGAAATGTGATTTTGTGAGATTATTACACAAAATCACATTTGTCAAGTGCATCTATTGATGCATAAAATTGATTTTCCCTAAAGGTTTCAACCCGTTACCCAACTAACAAGTGCAAGTCACAAACAAGCAAGCTTGTTGAATTGTTGCTTAACAATGGTAATGATAGCTGAACTAAAATTATGCTTTACACATTACTGTTTAAATGATTTTTCAATTGAGAAAGTAGTAAATGTTTGCCTTTCCTCATCGGTATCAACAATGATAAATTAAAACACTTTTCAAAAGTTTAACAAGAAATTTATTCGACAAGCATTGATTCCTTAACAAAAGAGTTTAACAAAACATTTGTCTGCATCTTATTATGCTGATGTATCGATAAGCATATGCTCCTGAACAATGTGCTTTTCACTTGTCAAATAAACACAAATTCAGCCCGTCATAGTTTGACTCGGAACTTTGATTGGATTATGGGATAAATCATGGCTAAAACTGTTTAGACAACCAAGTTATTAAAGGACCAATATTTTAAACGAGCGGTATTTAGACCCTTCTTATGGGTGTAAGAAGGGTAAAACACATTCATATCGCAATTAGTACGTCTGGAAACAATATTTCAATAAGGATCAACACTTTTTGGCCGCATTCGATATAAGTTTTCTCGCCGTGCGATAAAAATACTGACAGCGAAATCAGAATGGAAAACAAGTGTTTTGGGCTGAACAGCTGTTGAAGTATAAGGCGTTGTTCAGTTGATTACTGGGTTCAGTTCAGTTCAGTTCAGTTCAGTTCAGTTGATTGGGTGCTGCATCTCACCATCTCTAGGATGGCGCAGATAGGAAGGCATGCGGCTGGCAATCGACAGGTCTCGAGTTCTAATCCGGATTTAGGTTATTTTATATGTAATGCTTATTTCATAATAGGTGTTCTCAACATGAGAGCAAATAATTACTCTCGTGAGAGTTCAACATTTTTGAATTTTATTTTTCTCAGTCATTTTTGCCAAAGCTTAATAAGGACTTTCCTGTACATTTGTAAAACGTTTTGAACAACAAAAAATTAAGTTGTTGCACAACATGATGCTTTATAATTTCTTTAAATGTGTGTGAATAAAACCCGAACATAGGTTGTACGTGAAGATAATTCAAATGTTATTCATTATTATGATGAATTAGTTCGTCATAATGGTGCCTATTAAATGAGTGATTGTTAGTTGGGTAAAATGTAGTAAAATTCTAGTAGAATAGTGTTACCTTTATAGATTGAATAAAATGCGCCGTTTTGAGTTACACGCGACAAAATATAACAAATTAACAAGCTAAAGGAGCGCTAATTCATGGAAGTGAAGAAACAGCCAATAATCGCCTTCGAAAAAAGTTGCAAAATCATCCTCTCCCATGTCTGGAACATAGTAAGCTTTAAATATTACACACAAGAAGTTTAGGGCCAGATTATGGGCTATTTTTTAGCACACTTTGAATTTTATTTTGTCCTAAAAAACTGCACCAGAAAAAAAAACATGTCCAAAACTTCGCAAAAATGAGTATAGAATATGGACGCTCCACACAAAAGATACATCTTAAAATGTATAAAAAATGTTGCCGGAGACACACATATATCTCGTCACAAACACGTTATAGAATTTTTAAAAAATGAAACCCTTTTGGACCACTACTGTGCATGTGTTCATCGTGTGGCAGACATGAAGATACCCTATGCCGAAGGAACTCAAGGACATTTCCATAACAAGGAGTTCCTGGACCGACCGGAAATCGAGCCCGTCATCTTCAGCATGGTCTAGCTAAATACTTGCGTGCTCACCGCTTCGGCTGTATGGGCCCTCCCAAGTAACATTTTATAGTAAAGAAGAGGTTCTTAAAACCATCATAAAACCAAAATAAAAATATTAGGTTTTATGACGGTTTTCAAACCCTCTTCAATAATAATTGGTCATAAAAATGTTGCTTGGGCTAGATTATAACATCGATAGTTACATGCTTTTGGGCAAGTTGCAAACATGCAAAACCAGTAAGTTCTCCCATACTGTATTACATTCTAAGTGTAGAATTAGCTTTAGTTGAAATACGCAAAAATGAAAATCTATATATCTACACTACCCGTCATAAGTACGGACTCACAAAAAGTATTGCAACAATATTGCATCACCCTGACTCACCTCGATATCTCCAAAACCTGAGGACTTACAAAGATGCTGTCTTCAGGAAAGTTATTCAGAAGATCAAAAGCAACAACTTTTCTGAAGGCGGCATTTTTGTAGGTGTTCTGGTTTTAGAGATATCGAGGTGAGTCAGGGTGATGCAATATTGTTGCAATACTTTTTGTGAGTCCGTACTTATGACGGGTAGTGTATATATATAAAAATGAGTTAGAAGACCCTTTGAGGCAACATAACTCACGAACGAGTGAACCAATCAGGATGACTCTTGCATGGTTTGATTCGTATTCGTGATGGCTGTGTTTATATGTATTAAAAGTTACAAAAATGGACTGAAAAACAAGAAATATTGAGAAAATACTGAGATTTGTGTAAACTGGGTACAAATCAACATGACCGCAATGAAACCAATCTAGAGTGCTGTGCTGCAATGACCTCAACAGCTGTCAACCACCACAACTGGCAAGACAAAGTTTGCCGGGACAGCTAGTTTATATATAAAAATGAGTTTGAAGTCCCTTTGAGGCAACAAAACTCACGAACGGGTGAACCGATCAGGATGACTTATGCAGGGTTTGATTCGTATTCATGGTGGCTGTGTTTATAAGTAATAACAATTACGAAAATCAACTAAGAAAGTAAGAACATTGGTAAAGTACTGATTTTTGATGAACTGGGAAGAAAATCAACATGATCGAAATGAAACCAATCTAGAGTGCTGTGCCACAATGACCTCAACATTTGTCAAACCTTCACAGCTTGGCAAGACAAAGTTTGCCGGGAAAGCTAGTTAATAATATAATGTATTACATTCGTGCAGGAATAAACAAATCAACTATTGATAGAATTTGTGGATGAGTTATTGAAGACATCTATAAAAACAAATGATGGCGGAATTTGTCGCTTGACTAATATTTTGGAAAAAAGTCCTCATCGAAGAAGCTTTCCAAAAATCCCTACATAAGCAGGAAATGAAAAGAAATCTAGAGAAAAGTATTAGAATCGTAAAGAAATTGTTAAAAGAATTCCTGGACAATATTCCTAAGACGAAGTTTCCTGCGAAGTTTTATGTTTGTTATGGAAAGGTTAGATCAACTTTCTTCAGATATCTATAGAAGAAGGAATTGTGGTAAAGCTAGGATGTAAAATATGTAAACAATAGCAGTACACATTTCAAATTAAAAAATATTACAAAAGTTTTATAATTCTATGAAAAATAATCGAAATACAGTCGCAGAGCAAATGTTACATCCAATCATCGTTGAAATAGTTTCTGGACCAATCTCTGAAAAAATAATCAGAATCAATCTTTGAGACAGTCATAAAGACATCTTTAAAATAGTTCTCAAATAAAATATTAGCATAAATTTTTGGAAAAATTTTGAAAGTGTTTATAAAAAGAAAGTTCAAAAGTTTTGAAAGTGTAAATTCGTAGGGTATCGCGCCACTTGGGCGGTGGCTTCTATATTCGTCTGTTTTCCACTATAACTCAGTCAATTTTGAACCAATTGACTTGAAATGTTGTACACGGGTAGATAATATACCTATCTCACTACATTTCAAAAGTTGCGTTTGGTTCTGGGTGAATTCGTCTAACATTATTAACCCTAGTTGGATGTTGAGGTCGATATGACCCATATAGGCTCACTCAGCGTGCACTGTAGCATACGCTATAGTGGTGGGCCTAGCTTAACATCCTAGGATGTTTAAATCATCTTTCATCCTGATGTCACTCTTTTGTGATACTTTAGAATCAAAAATATTTTTTATTTATTTCAACTAAAGATATGCACGCATCTTCACAACTGAGCAGTTTTCATTTAGCGCAGTGGATTCCAACAGTGAAGCTTCCAGATAAACTGGTACCCAGTGTCAGCTTTGTCAATGGTGATTTCTAGTCTTGTCCAGTCTAGTCTGCACACACACAGCCATTCATTGAAAGAATCCTGGAAAATGATAGAATCGACTACTTCTACCATTTTTTTCTTATCATTTTCAATGCTTGCAGCACATCGAAAATGCATTACACAAGCATGAAGCGGTCAGGCCTGCTGTGTAGCGTTATTGATTCTACAATAAAACCATTAGGCGGGGATGAACATCTCGTATCAACCACTCAGTTTAATATAGAAAGTCAACCACGCGAAAAATCAGTGGGAGTGACATCGCTAAGAAGGTTTATGTCACCCCTTTAGTCCTTGGAATCCTGGGATGGAACACAGGTATTTAATCCTTGTGCTTGTCCTTGTACCTAAGCTCGCTCTCTGAAACAAAACACCGGTTTCTAGGGGTTGGGGAGCTGTAACGTAACGAAATCAAGTTCCTTAATTTATAAACCATTACGTTGCTCCAAAAGAAAAGGAAAGCAAATAAAATAATATGCTGCCTGAGCCGATAGGGTAGCGAACCACTTGGGCAGCGGCCGGTATTTTGGGTACTCTTCTCTATAACTCAGTCAATTCCAAACCAATTAACTTGAAATTTTGTACACGGGTAGATACTATACGTATCTTATCGCGTTCCAAAAATTGTGTCAATTGGTTCACAATTGGCTGAGTTATAGCAGAAAAGTGCCCAAAATAGGACCCCTGCCGAGATGGTTCCACTTCCCTATCACTAATTCGCCAGAAAACTTTGTGAAAAATCGCCATTATTGCAACATCGTCCTCCGAAAGATTTGCTGCAGCTTGTCCCAAAAAATACCACTTTGGTGCCACGGCACATCTCTTCCCTATGAATAGCTAACGGGCCTGCTAGAATCACTCGCGAACTAGTTATAACACACATCAGTATCAGCATAAAATACTGATACAGGGGGGTGGCCAACATGTTTGGGACAGGCAACTTTTTTTCTCTCACAAAAAAGTTCAACATGCTGCAACTTTTCATAAAGTGTATTAAAATTTCTCCAAGTTTGACTGTTTGTTAAGCTACTATATGTGCATCATTGGTACAAATTTGAGCCCGATTGGTTAATCTTTAGCGAAGCTAGAACCGTTTTCGTAAAACACTATTTTTTAGACATCTAATTTTTGAGCTGTCATATCTCGGAGACCAGTTAACCGAATTGAATGAAATTTTGTACGTTTATCAACAATATATTAATGCTTGAAAATCCTTTAAGACATAGACATAGGTACTTTTCAAACGTTGAAAAAGATTAACCCCCTCAACTCAACTATTCATCCATCAGCACGGGTCGCCTGACACCTTGGATTGGGGTTACCTGTTTGGTGGACTTTGACCCACGGACCAGGCGGTCCGTAGTGCGTAGCACCAGTAGCGGAAACATGTTTACAAATGAATCGCTCAACTTTGTCAGTGCTGGTTCCAAAGTAAAACTGTAATTCGATTGCTCAATTTTTCTTGATAGAATATTGGAATAGATTTCGATTGCGAATTCTATTTTCAGCATATCTGTATACATACCCTCACAATCTTCTCAACTAGCAAAAACTCCCCCTGATTGTGGAAATGCAGAGGTATTCTCGGTCTCTAATAATCACAACAACCATCACATTCGAACATTTCCTACCCATCACAACTGACTATAGGAACTAGTCTGACGGCATGATTGATTAGAAACGTATGAGCTGCTATAATGGCACTTTTAGAACAAGTGAATAGTCCCATATGAATTCGGTTCAATGTATACAATGTATACACACAATTGGCTTTGCTTGTTCCTCACTTCATAGTCCTAGATACTAAGCCGGTTATTTCAAGACATTCATCATTAGTTCAACTGGTTTCTGTGATTACGAGATAGATTCGTTCAAAAGATTTTAATCACTAAGTTTCCTTTTCGCCATAGTTCACTTTATTAGTTTGTTTGTCTACGGCTTAATGGTGATAATAGAAAATCGAAAACATACCTGATTTACTCGCGTAGCATTCATCATCTAGTTTGCCACATGGTACCGATCTGCAGGTTTCCAAATCGGAACATTCCTCACAAATAGGTACACGATCTGTATTACATCTGGCCTCCGCACACGATTTTAAACGAATAATTATATTTGGGTTACCCAGACATCCACGTTCTACAAGACCTTCTCTATCTAAAAAGTATGAACGATTAAGCTTAATTTGTCTTCACTTTAAAATTATTCCACCGTACTTATGAAAATGGCACAATTATCTGGAATTGAAATTGAACCGCAAGAAACAGTTGTCTCGAGGCCACTTACTTCCTCTGGACAATCTGTACACCTTATACAAATGCGTTGTTGAGCTTGAATCTGATCAAAACAACTCAACATCAATATGGCAAACCACCACGCACTAATCACTTTCTTCGAGTGGCGCATTTTCATGTCAATGCTTCTGCCCGATTGCGCGCATTAAAATATTCGTACCAATCCACCTGGCTAATAACTGAATTTGGAACTGAATTGTCTGCGCTATCACACTCTTTTATAAGTTACGGCTAATCTATCAGGCCAAACTTATAGACTGTGCCCTCGCATTATCCATTGATTAGGGCATACCGCGTGTTATCGGGTCGCAGTGTATAATCTATGCACACGCACACAGGAGTAAATGGGTCGAATCACGGCCGAATTATTTATTGCACCAAGTGGACTCAAGCATTCTATATAGTATTGACTTAACAGGGGTTGTAATACCTTAGTGACCCGATTTTGTCTACCCATATTTGGAACACAACTTTGCTCTCCTTTTTTCACAACACTTTGCCAAAATCGTTTTATTCCTAGGGAAGTGGATCCATCTCGACAAGGCTTCTATTTTGGGCACTTTACTGCTATAACTCAGCCAATTTTGAATCAATTGACATATTTTTGGAGCGCGGTGAGATACTTACAGTATCTAGCCGTGTACCAAATTTCATCACAATTGCTTCGGAGCCAAAAACTGCCCAAAATACCAGCCACTGCCCAAGTGGTTTGGTACTCTATATGTTTTAAATTTCAGTAGAAGTTTGATGAAAAACAATAATAATTTGGTTAAAACTTATTTTGTGTCAAAATTTGAAATCTGTATCTCTAGTCTAAGTGGTCGGAATTACTATATCTCTCCTAGTTTTCACGAGTTTCTGAAAAAAAAAACGTCCAGAGATTCTTAAAGAAAATTTTTCATCTCATACAATAATTGTTATATGAGAAGAAACAAATCTTTAAGAATCACTGGGAGTTTTTTTAGGACCTCGTGAAAGATTTTCTAAATGAAACCTAGGATAAATTTCAGCAAGGGTCCATGAATCCGGCTGAACGGGCTCATTAAGAAATTAAACATCAATGTTAATTTCTTTTCCCGATCAGCCTAGATAGCTGTGTAGTGTCGATAGCGGTTGTTTTGATTGGCTAAGAATAACCCAGCAAAAACACGATCGAACATATGATGTTGAATAGGATGCTGAAGTGGAGGCTTTACACACAGGTAAATGGAAGCATGTACGCATATGGCCAATACTTTAGCATCCTATATAACATCATATATGACTTTGTGTTAGCTGGGAACACTACGGACCACCTGTTCCAGTGGTAAGATTCTACTAAACAGGGCTGCAAAACGGTGAGTCGATAAGAAGAGCGTCCAACATAGCTCTGGTCCTCACAAGTTCCCACCTCATGCTTCCACGGGTCAAGCGATGACAAATACCGCCAGCTAAGAGTTGTATGCTTAGCTGGTAGTGCAGCCTGGGCACTGTTGTCCTTCTGACATCAGCTAGATTGAGGAGGTACGATCCGAGTGTCTGTTCACGAAGGCTGTAACAGCGTATGATCTGGCATCCAGCGGCTGAGTAAGAAATGCTGCATCACGACCAGCTAGATCCAAGGTGGTAGCCCCATCAGCGTGGTCGTCCCAGTGTTGGTTGGGACGTTAAACAGAACTGGCACGATGGCCCTCCGGCGAGACAATAAGCCACCCGTAAAAATCCCCATTGCGAATAACATAGGAGAAAATACGACTCGATACAATCGGCAAAGACCTACGCGACGAAATAAGGACTACGATTGAAAACATGGAACATGGAATTGCAAGTCACTAGGTTTCGCAGGATGTGACAGGATAATTTACGACAAACTACATCCCCGCAACTTCGACATCGTGGCGTTGTAGGAACTTTGTTGGACTGGACAGAAAGTGTGGAAAAGCGGGCATCCAGTGGCTACCTTCTACCAAAGCCGTGGCACCACCAATGAACTGGGAACAGGATTTATAGTGTTGGGCAAGATGCGACAACGTGTGATCGGGTGGCAGCCGATCAACGCAAGGATGTGCATGTTGAGAGTTAAGGGCCGTTTCTTCAACTACAGCATCATCAACGTCCACTGCCCACACGAAGGGAGACCCGATGACGAGAAAGAAGCGTTCTACGTGCAGTTAGAGCAAACATACGATGGTTGCTCGCAGCGTGACGTAAAAATCGTTGTCGGCGACATGAACGCGCAGGTAGGAAGGGAGGAAATGTACAGACCGGTAATCGGGCGAAACAGCCTACACGCCGTATCGAATGATAACGGCCAGCGATGCGTAAACTTTGCAGCCTCCCGTGGTATGGTAGCCCGAAGCGCCTTCTTCCCCCGCAAAGATATCCACAAAGCCACCTGGAGATCACCCGACCATCAAACAGAAAACCAAATCGACCACATTCTAATCGACGGTAAATTCTTCTCGAATATAATCAATGTCCGCACATACCGCAGTGCGAATTTAGATTCGGATCTCTACTTAGTCGCGGTATACATGCGCTCAAAACTTTCGACAGATATCACCACGCGTCGAAGTCGAACGCCGCGGCTCAACATCGAGCAACTTCGTAACGTAAAAGTGGCTCAAGACTACGCGCAGCAGTTAGCAGTGGCCCTACCAACGGAAGAGCAGCTTGGTGCAGCTACACTTGAAGATGGCTGGAGGGACATCCGATCCGCCATAGGTAGTACCTCGGCTACAGCACTAGGCTTCGCGACTCCGAATCACAGAAACGACTGGTACGACGGCTAATGTGAACAGTTGAAAAACGAGAAGAATGCAGCATGGCCAAAAATGTTGCATCCACCGTACGAGAGCGAATGAGGCACGTTACAGACAGACGCGGAGCAGGCAGAACTCAGTCTTCCGGATGAAGAAGCGCCAGCAGGAAGAACGAGGTGGCGGCAGCATTACGATGAGCACCTCAATGGCGACGTTGCGTTGCCAGTACCAAAAGTGGCGTGGTACCAGATCTAGGAGTATGTGCACAGGACGAAAGGCTTCCGGCCCCTGACCTCCAAGAGATTGAGGAGGAGGTTGGCCGGTTGAAAAACAACAAAGCCGCTGGAGCAGATCAACTACCAAGCGAGCTTCTAAAATACGGTGGAGAAACACTGGTGAGAGTACTACACTGGGTCATTACCAAGATTGGGGAGGAGGAAGTATTACCGGAGGAATGGATGGAAGGTATCGTGTGGCCCATCTACAAAAAGGGCGACAAGTTCACACTAAAAAAATCTCAATTTTAATAGTGACACAATTGATCGAACTGCCTGAAAAAGCTTTGACATAAACATAAATGTGCCACATTTTTACACTTTTTGTGACGTACGTATTAAGTTTATATTGTTTGAGTTCTTCCAGCCATAATTTTAAATCACAGAACTGATAATTTAGTTCTCTATGCTGTAAATTTACGCGATATGTTACAGAAACATAATGATTACTGATGTTGAACTGTCAAACAGCACCTTACAAAATCAGATGAAGACTGCAGTCGATTGGAAATTTGTTTATTACGAAGGTGAAACAGCATGAAAACCGCTCATAAATTTAACACCCAGTTGAGCCACAAACCTGGAAATGACAATCCGTTGCCATCAGCCGATGCAGTGGTAAACGAAAACAGCCACGCTCAGTCAATCAGAAGGCGGCTTTGTCTTCTTGGCTGCGATGACGACTGTCTCAGTACATACATACACGCCAACAGTGACGACGCGACGCCTAACTGGCAAGTTTGTTTATGGTAGAAGTTGTTCATCTTCGACTGCCATCTCTTCAACGTGGTGAGTCAGCCGAGAGAACAAGATCGAAAACTGACACTCTGAGGATCAAAGTTCGATTCCCGAATGGAACTTTTCTGTATTTTTTTTTTTGTTTCAATATTCGGTGCTATAAACAGCACAGTCCTCAATCATGTATACAAGCAGCCGCCGCGCTAAGCTGTTGTGGTAAAATTACATGAGTCAAAAATTTTCCGTTTCCTGTAAAAATAGGATCGCACATAATTTTGCGTCAAATGTGTTGCTTATATATGTCGGACTTATATGACACAAAATTACAAGATTTTTCGAAGTGTGTTGGATTGCGGGAACTACCGCGCGATCACACTACTGAGCGCTGCCCACAAGATACTCTCTCAAATTTTATGCCGCCGTCTATCACCGATTGCAAGAGAGTTCGTGGGGCAATATCAGGCTGGATTTATGGGTGAACGCGCTACAACGGACCAGATGTTCGCCATCCGCCAGGTGTTGCAGAAATGCCGCGAATACAAGGTGCCCACACATCACATGTTCATCGATTTCAAATCGGCGTAGGATACAATCGATCGAGAACAGCTATAAAAAAAAAGACCGTCTTCAGGCAGAGGCTGCACAGACTGAATGAAACTTAACACTAGACAAGGCACACGGAGCATGCACCAGCGGATACGGAGAAGAAACTATACTCACAAAAAGTTTCATCGCCCGGAGCGGGAATCGAACCCTCACCCCATAGCATGGTGCGATTAGAAGCTTGGTGACCCTAACCGCACGGCTACTAGGCTCCACATTCAGCTATTGCAGATTATGCACGAATACGGATTCCCGGATGAACTGATACGATTGATCAAGGCGACGATGGATCGAGTGATGTGCGTAGTTCGAGTATCAGGGACACTCTCGAGTCCCTTCGAATCTCGCAGAGGGTTACGGCAAGGTGATGGTCTTTCGTGCTTGCTGTTCAACATTGCGTTAGAAGGTGTAATAAGGAGAGCGGGGATAAACACGAGTGGGACGATTTTCACGAAGTCCGTTCAGCTGCTTGGTTTCGGTGATGATATTGATATTATAGCTCGCAAATTTGAGACGATACCGCGAAAATCGGGAGGCTACGGTCGGCGGATCACGTCATCAGGATGTCAGAGAGCAACCCGACTAAAATGGTTCTCGATAGTCATCCTACCGGTACCATAAGACGTGGTGCGCAGCGAGGTAGGTGGGTCGATCAAGTGGAGGACGATTGACGGGCCCTTCGCAGAAACTAGAGACACAAATCCATGGACCGAGTAGAATTGAGACGGCTACTATGTACAGCAGAGGCCACTCAGACCTTTTCCTGACCGGTAAGGTATGTTAGCATTTGTAAAGGTAGGTTTATCACCTCTGTTGTATAAATCGACTTGAAACGAAATCTAAGAGGTCTAGCCCATATTGTATGATGAGTATTTGCATCACAACCATGAAACCTTCATTCAGCTTTCTGCAATAAGAGACATTTGCTGCTACTTCTGGTGGAGGTACAACATCCACGTCTTCCGGAAAGTATGTCGAAGTAATACAAATTCCGTTTTTCCATGGATTGTTGGTAATTCCATCATAATTGCAACAAAAAGTGAATGTGTGGAACGTAAATGTGTTGTAGTTATCGAACATCTACTGTAGTGAGCAATGTATCCGCGAATATTCATCAATGGATGGACGCTGTGAGATAATGAAACCTGATCAACCAATACTTGATATAGGTATATAATGGACGATAACCAATTACAGGTGTTTGTCGTATTCGGTGACGTAAGCCACCCGAATTGTAACAAAAAATGTAGACCCGATCTTAAGGAATGTATATAATCTAGCCCATTCTTAAAAGTGGCTTATTTTCGAGCCACGCCTCTACAGTACTGTAAGATAAGGAAAGGTTAACTGTGGTATTATCTGACCCGGATATTGATTTCAATCGCCGCCACAGCCCTTTCTGATGGTGTCCAAAGTATCTTTTTATTGTGGACAAAATTCCTTCTTCTTGCTTTACCAATAACCATTTCGATAGGCTTTAATGGGAACTCCTTATCATTTAATGATGACAAATTCAGAGGTATTTTAATGGATTTACAGCGAAACATTCTCTTGTCTGTATGTCTCTGACAGATTTTGGGCCACTGTATCTAAATCCGGGTTCGGATTTGTCCCATAGCACGTCACAATTTTGCTACTTGCCGCAATTTCTATGGCAAAATATGCGATGATTTTGGGCTTTTTTTTTACTGCAAGCCATTAACGTTGAACTTTTCGTCATTGAAATCATCGCCATCATCAAACATTTGAAAGCAGTTTTTTCGCTCAAAGCAAAAGTTTTTGCTACGAAAATATATTCACTGTACTCCACATGAGGAATATAATGCAGTGAATATATTTTCATGATCCTTGTTTTGATTTGCAGCGAGAAAACTGCTTTTTATTTTCCGAAAAATTATGACGGATGCTTGAGCCTCAAGCTTGGAAATATATTTTTAAGGACAAACGTCATTAAATCCCGCTTCAAAAGTGCATCAGAACTTCAAACGCACAAATCTCAAGAAGCAAGCTTCAAACAACAGTGCATTTGGTTATTCTGTCCTTTCCCACTTGTAATAAGCTTAAAATAAGAAGATCGGGTGCGCTGGTTTTGTTTACGAAGAGATTTGTGTGCTCGAAAAGGGTGAGTAGGTGACAAAATCGGCCATTGTAGCGGCCACTTTGGGATTCTAACAAGTCTGTCCTTAAGCGATCAAAAGGTAAATTGGTCGATTAACATCTGTATTAAAGGCTCATGCAAAATATTTCGTTTTACCAAACCGAATTTGAAAGATTTAAGCATGTATGTGACAGTGCATTTTTGCTTCCGTCAAAGCCAATGGACCGAGTAGAATGGAGACGGCTACTATGTACAGCAGTGGCCACTCAGGCATTACCCTGTTCGGTAGGTTCATCACCTCTGTTATATAATCTAAGAGGTCTGGCCCATATTGTATGATAAGCATTTGCATCACAACCAATGATGAAAGCTTCATTCAGCTTTCTGCAATAAGAGACATTTGCTACTTCTGGTGGAGGTACAACATCCACATCTTCCGGAAAGTATGACGAAGTAATACAAATTCCGTTATCCATGGATTGTTGGTACTTCCATCATAATTGCAACAAAAAGTGAATGTGTGGAACGTAAATCTGTTCTAGTTATCGAACATCTACTGTAGTGAGCAACGCATCCGCGAATATTCATCAATGGATGGTACCCTGTGAGATAATGAAACCTGATCAACCAATACTTGCTATAGGTGTATAATGAACGATAACCAATTACAGGTATTTGTCGTATTCGATGACGTAAGCCACCCGAATTGTAACAAAAAATGTAGACCCGATCTTAAGGAATGTATATAATCTAGCCCATTCTTAAAAGTGGCTTATTTTCGAGCCACGCCTCTACAGTACTGTAAGATAAGGAACAGTTAACTGTGGTATTATCTGACCCGGATATTGATTTCAATCGCCACAGCCCTTTCTGATGGTGTCCAAAGTATATTTTTATTGTGGACAAAATTCCTTCTTCTTGCCTTACTAATAACCATTTCGATAGGCTTTAATGGGAACACCTTATCGTATAATGATGACAAATTCAGAGGTATTTTGATGGATTTACACCGAAACATTCTTTTGTCTATATGTCTCTGACAGATTTTAGGCCACTTTATCTAAATCCGGGTTCGGATATGTCCCATAGCACGTCACAATTTTGCTAAATTACCCCAGTTTTTATGATGCGCTTTTGTTGATCTTTGACAGCCATCCACCAAGCAAGCAAAATTCAGGCAGTTTTTAAGGCATTCAATAAGATGATTTGTTGATAACCTGCATTTTTCAAATACACACATACCTCAATTTATGCACATGGCTGGGGGTGCATAAACTAGAAATGTGAATAAATTGAAAAAGGCATGCAATGATGGAAATTTGTGCATAAGTTAAGTTTGGACTTTAATGAGGGTATCTAATTCGTGAGAACAGGTCTTGCTCCTGGGCATTTGAGGTGGGGCTAAGGGGGTTTCCATAAAGTTTCCAAAGAGCCCAGAAAAAGGGGGTTCCAAGGGGCTTCAGGGGCATTTCAGGGGGTTGTTTCAGGGCACTTGGGGTGTCTTTTTAGGGCGTTATGTCAGGTTTTGATGGCGTTTTCATGGGATTACGGGAAATTCAGGGGTTTTTTGATAGAATTTAGGGGGTTTCAGAGATGTTTCAGGGTGCTTTAAGGGTGATTCAGGAGATCTCAGGAGCCTTTAAAATGCGTTACAAGGGGTTTGAGGGGCGTTTCATGGCATTTCATAGTAATTTCAGAAAATTTCTGGGGGATTCAGGAGCATTTTAAGGGTGTTTCTAGAGATTTTAGGGACGTATGATAGCATTTCAGGAGCATTTCGAGGTAATTCAGGTCAGGGTCGTATCAGGGGGTTCAAGAACATCTTTAAATCTTATAGCATTTTAGGGGCGTTTCAAAGGACTTTGGGATGGGGTCCCGGTAAATCCTCTGCAACTTCCTGAAATGCCTCAAAGATCCCCCTAAACCCCTCTCGAACCCCATGTAACGCACCTGAGACGCTCAGAAAGTCTCAAAAATGCCTCCGTAACGCTTCTGAATCCCGTGGTAACGCTTTGAAACATCCTGAAATGCCTCCAAAATCCCCCTTAAACCCCCTCGGACCCCATGTAGCGCACCTGAGACGCTCCGAATCCCCCCGAAAACTCATCCGTAACGCTTCCGTAACGCCTGTAAATCCCGCTTTAAATACTCGGAAACTTTCTGAAGCGCCTCCAAAATCCCCCTTAGACCCTTTCGGACGCATCTGAGACGCTCCGAATCCCCCAAAAACTCTGCCGTAACGCCTCTGAATCCCGCCGAAAATGATCTGAAACTTCCTGAAATGGTTCCGAAATCCCCCTAAAACCCCCTCGGGCCCCATGTAAACCCCTTGAAAACTCCTCCGTAACGCTTCAGTAACGACTGTGATTCCCACCGGAAATGCTCTGAAACTTCCTGAAATGCCTTGAAGATCCCTCTAAAACCCCATCGGACCTCATGTAACGCGCCTGAGACATTCCGACACCCCCCAAAAACTCCTCTGTAGCGCTTCCGTAACGCCTCTGAATCCATGCCGCCGAAAATGATCTGAAACTTCCTGGAATGGCTCTAGAATCCTCCTAAAACTCCCTGAGACCCCATGTAACGCACTTGCGACGCTCTGAAACCCCCCGATAACTCCTCCGTAACGCCTCTGCTTACCACCGGAAATGCTCTAAAACTTCCTGAAATGCCTCCAAAATCCCCCTTAAACCACCTCGGATCCCATGTCACGCACCTGAGACGCTGGAACAAGTTCCGGCATTACCGGCAACCCCTAATGTGGTCTTAGCCGACTCCATTGATAACCAGTCATCAGGTTACCGGAAAAGCCGTTATTTATTGTATCGTATGCATGGGATTGGTTCTCGTTTATGTAAGGCCATTTCCGGTGGGACACCCGGAAACAGTTCCGGTACAAGACCGGTTCAGATATGATCTGAGACTATTTTCTTGCTGACCGTTCATCAGGGTACCGAAAAAGCCGCTATTTGATGATGCAACACATGGGTTTGGTTCATATTTGGACACTTCCGGTGGGACATCCGGAACCGGTTCCGGAACACTACCGGTTCAGATATGGTCGGAGACGAATTTCTTGCTAACCTTTCATTAGGTTATCAAAAAGCCGCGCTTTGATGTGTCGCATGCACGGGTTTGGTTCACTTTTATTTAAGGCCATTTCCGGCGAGACATCCGGAACTGGTTCCGGAATACAACCAGCAGTCTCCAATGTGGTCTGAGCCTACTCCCGGCCATCAGGTTATTGGAAAAGCCGTGATTTGATGTGTCGCATGCATGGGTTTGATTTACTTTTATATTTGGCCACTTCCGTCGGGACCCCCCGGAACCGATTCCGGAACACTACCGGTTCAGATATGGTCTGATACTGTTTTCCTGCTAACTGTTCATCGGGTTATCGAAAATGTCGCTGTTTGTTGTGTCGCATGCATGGGTTTGGTTCTCTTTTATATTTGGCAACTTTCGGCGGGATATCCGGAACCGGTTCCAGAACAGTACCGGTTCCGGAGCAGTACCGGTTCCGGAGCAGTACCGGTTCTAATATGGTCTGAGACTATCTTTCTGCTTACCGTTCATCAGATGATCGAAAATGCCGTGGTTTGATGTGTCGCATGCATGGGTTAGTTACATTTTCATGTCTGGCCCCTCCCAGGGGTACCGGTCCGAAACATCTAAATGGCCATAACTCCGGAACGGCTTGACCGATCTGAACCATTTTCAATAGGAAACAATTGGGCTATATTCCGCGTCGAATGAACCGTCGGTCATTAAAATCGGTTGAGGTTTACTGCCAAAAAGTGATGTGAGTTGTTTTATACACACACATACACACCTCAATTCGTCGAGCTGAGTTGATTGGTATACGTGACTCGACCCTCCGGACCTTCTATCAAAAAGTCATTTTTGGAGTGAACATATAGCCTTAGTGTACGAGAAAGGCAAAAAAACTGTTCTAGAACGTTAAATATTTCAATTACTCAAATATTTCCATAATAGAGGGGTAGTATAATATTGCTGAAGACGGAGTTAAATTTTTTTGATGATTTGATTTAGAAAATGTGTACAATATAGTAAGAACCATTAAAACTTGATCGTAAAAATATCCAATATAATTTGATTGTGTTCATATTTTATTTATGTTAACCTTTACCCACGCTAAAATCCTGTAAAACATAGAAACCAAGCTCGCCTTTCGGAAAGTTAGTCACGACCACCAGCATCGACGTGACAGACGACGCAGACGCCAGTTCCAGTTTGGCAATCTGTTTTGGAAAGCTTATCAACCCATAGTCAAGTTTATGACAGTAATCTAATGCTTTCGTAGATCGTAAACACTCGGACGCCATTGACAAAATGAAGAATCCGCCGATAAGCGCGATAAGAAGTATAAGCAATTCGACAAGCTCGCTATTGCAATTCGACAAGCTCGCTATCAATAATGTTTGCTGTTTGCGAAGGAAATTTTGTCTGGCACTCAATTTTAGCTCAAATGACACACCTAGAGCGAAGGTGGGAATTTAATCGCCCGTGAGCGTGAGTACCGTCGTGATTTACTGAATCGTGTAGACGTGTGCGCCGAAGCACATTCCACCGGCGCACAGTGGTTCCATTTGTTCAGGGAAGCGATCATAAATCATTTCCTTCGTGTATATACAGGGTGTTAGGTTCGTGAGTGCAAACTTTATAAAGGGTGATAGAGGACCATAAATGGCGAAAAAAAATTGTTCGTTACGTAGTTATTGAACTTCCCATGTTTTTGACTCTTATTGCCTTAACTGCCTATAACTTGCAAATGGTCAAACTGATCACAGTTTTTTTACCCTTATTCGAAAGATTATTACATTTTCTATCAAATGATTCTTTGAATCGATTGGTTAAGGTCAATAACTAAGTTTTTGGAGCAAATAGCTCAAAAGTAGTGTACATTAATTTGTTGTTGTCAATTATCTTTGAAACATGCGTAATAAATTAAAATTCTTTCTTCGGCAAAGTTGTGGCCCCTGTTCCACTCTACAATTCGTTCTTTGATATGAAACTTCTAGCTCTTATCGTTTTCTTGTAATTTCGATTTGAATGTGCGTCACAGTGCGCAAAAAAGTGCTTACCTTGAAAGTTGCAAATTTATGATTTGAAATGCGATCTCTAAATCGAAATTGCAAGAAAACTATAAGAGATAGAAGTTTGATGTCAAAGAACAAATTGTAGAGTGAAACGTAGGCCACAACTTTGCCTAAGAAGGAATTTTAATTTATTACGCATTTTTTAAAGATAATTGACAAAAACAAATTAGAGCAAACTACTTTTGAGCTATTTGCTCTAGAAAACTTATTTATTTAACTAAATCAATCGATTCAAAGATGCCATTTAATAGAAAACTTAATAATCTTTCGAATAAGGGTAAAAAAACTGTGATAAGTTTGACCATTTTCAAGTTATTACCAGTTAAGGCAATAAGAGTCAAAAACATGGGAAGTTCAATAACTACGTAACGGTTGAGATTTGACCATATGCGTAGAACAATTTTTTTCGCCATTTATGGCGAATCTATCACCCTTTAAAAAGTTTGCACTCACGAACCTAACACCCTGCATGCTAGGTGTAAAATTATGTGCTTATTACTCACATCCCCATTGGTCCAAAAATATCTAGTTCAACTTCTTGGTGCTTTGAATTTGACGTATATATTCTGATTCTTTGCGTTGAAAACCACTTGGGAATCCACTTGGTTTTGTTATACGACGACGTAGTGTACAATTCAAAAAATCATGTATTTTTTACATATTTTGACAATGTCAAATTGCATATTAGTACCCACGCTCTCAAGCGAAGTATGCAACAGAAACTTACATAAAAGTGGCTTTTCTACATTCTTGTGAACATCATTGTTTTATAAGAATTATACAAATTCAAGAACTAAAAAAATAATTTTTCGATTTTTGGCCTAAGGCGGTACCACTGTGCGGCGGCGGCGTATATAATAATTGAGGGCAGCCAAAACCTAATATCTCAAAATCCCGATAACTTAGAAAGTTAGTGCCTTCGGCAAAAATGATCAGTATGACATAGACATAGACATATTGGTATAATTATTTAAAAAGAACTACAAAGCCACCAAGTTTCACGATAATCGGAGTTGCACTACATCGTTTTACAATGGTATGGCTGTATAGGCAAGTGCTGTCATGCCCAAGTAACATTTTTATGGCCAGTTAGTCTTGTAGAAGTTTTAAGAACCGTTATAAAACCTAATTCCTTTTAATTTAGCTTTATGTTAATTCTAAGAACCTCTTCTAGTTTATTTAACTATAAAATGTTACCTGAGATGATACAATCATTGCTGGTTACCCAAGTTTTCCAAATTCATGCAGCCCATGTACTGGTACGCCCTGGAGGAAATAACTTCAATGTTAAACGTTATGCCAATAGGAGGCAATCAGTGAAGTACTAGATTGAAAGTAGTGAGCTGGATTTTAGTATGGTGAGATGATCAAATCTCCATTTCTGCAATGAAATGGAGCAAACAGCGTGGGTTATATGATTTAATGTTCAATTTTATGCTGTTTGAGCAAAAGTTTGGGTAACTGTGTTGTTGAAGTTGCAAGAAATAAATAATACAACATCACAGTTACCCAAACTTTTGCTCAAATAGCATCAAATTAGTCAAGAAATCATATAACCCACGCTGTTTGCGCCATTTCATTGCAGAAATGGAGATTTGATCATCTCACCATACTAAAATCCAGCTCACTACTTTCAATCTAGTACTTCACTGATTGCCTCCTATTATCTGGATGAGTTTTCCTAATCAAGACGATATTAGTTCATGGACCAGCAAGTGTATGAACCAATAACCCGATTAGGTATTCCGGTAACGAAAAACTTCTAGAACACGTCGGCAGCTCAAAATGTATAATTCTTTAACCCTCTTTTGGCATTAGGGTAATTTTTGACCCAAACCGTTCACTGCGTCAGCGAGCTGTTTCCAACGTGATGCAAAAGGAAGGCTAATAAAAATAGGGTCTACCTCAGATTGTAGAGGAGTTCCTCTAGCGAGTTCTTTAGGAGTTACATCAAAGATTATTTATATTTAAGTAATTCCTCAAGGGATTCTTGCAGGACATTATCCAGAGAATCCTCTGAGAATTCCCATAATTTCTCTAGTGATTATGTACTTTAGAAATTCAGATATTTTGCTTTCTGCCATTTTTCTTGGAGCTCTCCGAGAGGCTCCTTTCTTTTTCCTGGAAATTCCTCCAGAGATTCTCTCAGGCATTGCTTCAGAAATTCTTTTAGAAAGTTTATTTATTTCTTGGCGTTTATTCAGGAATATCTCTTGAAATTCTTCATGGAATAACTGCAGAGCATTCTCCAAATTTTCAGGCATTTCTAAAGAAATGCCTTGGAAAAATTCAATTTCTTTAGAAATTTATTTTAGTGATTTTATTCTCTTCTAGATTAGTTTCAACTTTCTGTCTGATTTCCTCCGAAAATTCCTCTAGCGATTAATTAAGAAAATGTTTAGGATATTTGCATTCGGACATTTTGCAAGAAATTGTTAAAATAACTCTTCCAGAAGTATCTCCATCAGTTCTTTCAAGTTTGCTTCAGAACATCCTCCAAGAATCCCTTCAGAAATTTATTTAGAAAATTATTTAAGAATTCCTCCAATACTTTGGTCTGCAATTTCTGATCGTATTTATATTTACTATTATAGAATATATTATTCTATATTATTGTAGAAATTATTCCAAGGATTCCTCCAGAAAATTTTCCGGGTTTACTTCAGAAATTCTTCAAGCGTGAAAGAAATCTTCTCAGGGACTTTTCCTCTAGGATTTTTTTTCTTAAACTCCTCCAAAAATTTCTTATACATTTCTTCTAGGAATCTCTCCAGAGCCATCCGAGGAGTTCCTCTGCTGAGTAAGAGATTCCTGCTCAAACTTCCCCAAAGATTATTTAAGAAATTGTTTCAGAGAATTTTGTTCAGAAAATTAAAAAAAA